>NC_091852.1:27594583-28209833 GCF_037783145.1 Equus przewalskii | reverse complement strand
GCACAAGATGGAAGGAGTCTGGGTCTAAGTAAAAGATGAATGACTGCTGTGGATTTTGATGTGGCAAAAATATGTCAAGCCACTGGGAATCATCAAAATGGATGCTCCCAAATCTCCTCAGCCATACATTTATTGATAATCTGTGGTTATTCCTACAGACAATTTGGTCTAACCAATTATGTATTGGTTATAATCATTTCCAAGGCTAAATTTTTTTCTAAGTTCTAGGTTCTTCTTAATTAATACACACTTATATAAAAGTTTTCTTTATTTCAGATGTATACGTCACTTTAAAACCATTTTGAGGTCTTTACCACAAAAATATTAAGATAAATGTAAATATCTCAGAAGATAGAGAATGGGGATTTTGGCAAGAAAAATAAGAAAATTACTTTTCTGCATTCTAAAATGGACTGAAGGTATTTTTATTTGGAAGTAAGTCTAAAAGCTTGAGAATATAACCACAATCATTTGTCAAAACTGCTTTAAGACATATACATATCTGACAGAAAGATTGCTTTTCTCAAAGCCCTTTCAAAATGAAGTATTTGATTCTCATAGTGCCTCAGGTAAAAGGAATATCTATTTTACGAGTAAATAAACAAGAACTGTAGATAAATGTTGTCCAGTTCAGAAACAGAAGGCTAAGGCCGGAAGCATATTCCTCATAAATTTGTAGGAAAGCTGTTTTAGAGTTTGCTAAGCAAGAATAGCCAAGTTACAAGGTGTAAGGTGAAAGCTGATTCTGAAGTCTCTACTCAAGAAAGCTGAAACAGGAGGGGAGTCGTAAGTGGGGACCAGGGAACTGAGCTTCTGCATTACTATGCTAGAAGGAAATGGCCACGTTTTAGCGTGTTCTGAATGGACCTGTTCAAGTTACACTTGTTCAGATGAATTAGTGGTTTTTATCCTATGCCGAGGGATAGCACCAGGACTAGAGTGCAACCTCTTATCCTCGCAAAAGGCTTTTGATGCTGATCCAGGATTATCTGTGGATTCAGAGCCACCACTGGCCCACACAGCACTTTTATATACAATAAAAAATGGTTTCTTCTCAGGATAAATGCAGCCTTAAGAGTACCATCTTGGCTCGGAGTGTTGGGCTAGAAATGCACAATCATACTGAGTGGTCCTACACTGAGAAGCCATTCTGACCATGACTCCAGGTTGATTTCGCAGTCAAATCAATCAATCGCATGATCCTGGCTATCAAAGTGTGCCACCTCGGTAGGCCACAGCATGATTTCTGAGGACATTAACTTCCAGTGGCCCTTCTTTTGCCTTCACCTGCCCCTCACTCAACAAGTGTAAGGTTCCCTAAACTCTTATATTCTTGGGTTGCTGTTCCTATTTCGGTGGCATGTCTGCATGATGTGCTTCGGCACATTGAGATCCAGTTCCTGCACCAAGAGGAAAATCTGCGGTGGAAACACAATTTTAATTTTAAAAATAGCATCCTAGTTCCTAGATTTGTACACTTAAAAAGTGAAAAAGCCAACTCATTACCCACTCCTAAAATCAAAAGAGAAAAACAGCATCACTGTGTCTTAAGGTAGGCATATATATATATATACACTAAGGCAATAATCATTTCAGACTGTATGATAAACTGATTTTGTTTCTAGGTTTCTTGATCCTGTTATTTGATTTTGAATATCACCCCATTGCATTTCTGCATTCATCAGACTATACCCGACAGAGAAGACTTGAAATAAAATCTATGCAGTCTCATATTGCAAACACACATGCATACACACAGAGAAAAGACAGAAAATGAGATGTTTGTTTTTTCAACAGTAAAAACATTGTATGCACCCAAATGTAGTGAATTTTATCATTTTACCTAATACAAAATATTTTCTACTGGCAAAACAGTGTTTATCTTGGCATAAAATATAGAAAATGGTTTTATTAAAACAAAAATGGCCACATAAACAGAAGTGGTTTTGTGGTTTTGATTGCCTAAATCAGAATACATTCCCCTTTTATCTTTCTGGCTTATTGGTTGCTGTTTTGGGAGAAAACTGATAAAAAAAAAAGCTGGGACAAGCTTTAGTAGTATATGAATATTCATCAAGTTATGCTACAACAATACTATGTAACTCGTATGGACTAAATGATTGTGTCTCCCCCACAGATTCACATGTTGCATTCCCAAACCCTGATGTGACTATTTTGGAGAAAGGGCCTTTACAGAGGTAACTAAGATTAAACGAGGTCATAAGGGTAGAGCTCTGATCTGACAGGATTATTGTCCTTATAAGGAGAGATACCAGAGAGCTGGCTCTTTCTCTCTCGCCATTTAAGAATGCAGCAGAAGGCCACCTGCAAACCAGAAAGAAAATCCTCACCTGAACCAAATCCTGTTGGAACCTTGATCTTGGCCTTCCCAGCCTCCAGAAATGTCAGAAAATAAATTTATGTTTTCAGGGACTGGCCTGGGTGCACCGTGGTTAACTTCTCACGTTCCGCTTCTCAGTGGCCCAGGGTTCGCCAGTTCGGATCCCGGGTGCAGACATGGCACCACTTGGCAAAAGCCACACTGTGGTAGACATCCTATATATAAAATAGAGGAAGGTGGGCATGGATGTGAGCTCAGGGCCAGTCTTCCTCAGCAAAAAGAAGAGGATTGGCGGTAGTTAGCTCAGGGCTAATCTTCCTAAAAAAAAAAAAAATTATGTTTTTAACCACTCAGTCTATGATATTTTGTTACGGCAGCCTAAGCAGACTAAGAAAGTAACAAACCACACCCTAATCTCAGTTTATTACAATAAAAATACTTGTTCTTATTCACAAGTCTGTGATCCATTGTGACAGCTTTGTTTCAGACTCTAAATCAGATCTGGGTCCTTCTGATGGTTTGAAGCAGCAGCTGCCACCAGGATTATGTTCTTCTTGTGGTTGATGGCAAGGTGCAAGCAGCAAAACGGAAGTGCACAAAATTGTACTCAGAGTTGCCCATATCATGCCCATGTACATTCCACTGACCAAAGCAACTGACATGCTAAATTCAATGTCAGTGCTGCAGGGAACTTTACTCCTTCAGAGAGGATGGGAGTGGAAGCAGTGAATATTTGCTGAACAATAATATTATCGGACTCAGTAATCAACAACTCAAATCAGATAAGAATTCGGGGGGTGGGGAAGACTGGCCCTGAGCTAATATCTGTGCCAGACTTCCTCTGTTTTGTATATGGGATGCCGCCACAGCATGGCTTAAGGAGTGGTGTGCAGGTCCGTACTCAGGATCAAACTGTGAACCCTGGGCCGCCAAAGCAGGGTGTGCTAACCCACCCACTGTGTCACCAAGCTGGCCCAAGGAATATTTTTCTAATAGCTCCTTGTCCCTTAAAATTCCATGAAAAGGTACAGTTTAAGGAGACAGATTTATATCTCCTCTATCCTTAATTTTATTTGATTTTGGCTTTGAAACACTATAAGTGAATGCTGATTTTTCTACAAGATAATTGGCTATAGAAGTCTGTTAAAAATCTGACACCTATTTATCAAATATATTTCATATTAGAAAGAAGTGTTTTGTGGAAATGTAGACACTTTTGTTAAAATTAACAAAAGATAAACATTCAAATGTGTATCTAATATCACAGTTTACCATTAATAAATTAATAAATCACATTAATTTGCCAAAATTAATTGATATTAATTTTTGTACCTTATGGCATATAGAGAAACTAAGATCTCACATTTTTAAAATTTGGTAATTTTTTTCAATTATTTTATTGAGATTATAATGGTTTATAGCATTGTGTAATTTCCGGTGTATATTATTATTTATCAATTTCTGTATAGACTTCATCATGCTCACCACCAGTAGTCTAATTTTTGTCTGTCACCATACATATCTGCCCCTTTACCTCTTTTACCCACCCCCAGCCCCCAAAATTTGGTAATTTTTATATACATTTTTAATTCCAAGCTTTGTGACACTTGAGAAGTAAAAAGTTATCTCTCACTTTATCAACCTCAAAAGATACATTCACACACGCAGACACTCACACTCACATATGTATACACAGATTTATTACATTGTATGTAGTGCCAAGAAAGGCACTTCTGGCTAAATATGATTTTATCTCTATAAAAATCTATGAAATGTGTCGGTTTTTTTCATCCTATCAGTTAAAGAGAATTTATATTTGTTTGTTTATTGTGGTTATAGAGTCTCCTACTATTGAAGAAATAATAACCAAGCTGGCTTCAAAACTGGCTGAGTTATAGGTTCAGTTCCCTCTTTCACATTTCTTAAAAGCACAGGAGGAAGGCCAATGTTCCCCTAACCAGAGGGCCATTTATAGACTAACATGAGACTTGCAAGAGAAGCATGGTCAACATTTAAGCACCATATAGTGGTGCAAAAATTCTGTAATGCAAAACAACCCAGGGTTTACAATTAGTGAATGGTACACAGTGGGGAGGATATAAATACGTGTGTCAGCATCGAGCCCAAGAAAGATGTATTTGGTTCCTAATTCACAAATAAACGTGTGCCCCTGTCATCAGTTCTGGTTCATGAAGATTCTAATCAAGCAATTTATCTGGTTCATTTCTCATATGCCCTCATCAACTGAAGTGCAAAGTCTACTCAACAGCCAGAAAAGATGAGGTCAGCCTTGAAAATAAGTGTTGGCCCGTTTGCCCAAGGCCCAAAAGAAACCATGATGAGACAAATGAGATCAGCTTCTTTTGGACTAGACTCCACAGTGCCACAGCAATATTTGAAAGGTGAAAATTACAGTTATGCCATTCATTTGGCACCATTTATATGCCCACCAGCACCACTCCATGATAAAGTTAGTTGATAACTTTTATTTTTGGTGAATTATATGTTTGCCTATTTGTCTTTAGCGTTAATCTCACACAGTCATTCCCATTAAGATCCTAGAGTCAGCCTGAACCAGTATGCGAACATCATAATTTTCCCCTTAAGACTTAAAAGCAAATTGAGGAATTAAAGTGCTCAACACTTACTTCAGAATTTACCTTCAGTGATGAAATGGGAGAAAATTTTACCTAGATATATAGCACAGAATATTGGGTTATGCATGTTAAAATGAAATAAACAGGATATCACAAAGAGAAATTTGAAGCCAGAGGTGATGTCTTTACATATGCATTCAAATCAGGTACCCATGAACGATGCCGTGGCTCTGGTTTGCCAGAAAACTTGGTTAAAGGATTAGACATGGAGCTAGTTAGTATCAACTGGTGCATGCAAATGAGTAAGAGTAAATCAGTGACCAGCTCTTCATTCACACTCCATTCCATCACACAGGAGGACTCAGCCTAAGTTATCAAGGTAGAAAAAAGAAAAATCTGCAGTATGAGTCCTTTTAAAGAGGTCTTCTGGCTGGCTGTGTGACCTCCCACTCATCCAACTGTTTATAAGCAGCAAGATCCAAATCAAATTCTGTCCTTAAGTGATTGATAAAAAGTGACTCTCACAGGTGGATCAGAGAACAGTGAACACATTGTTAGTAAGTGACAGCCTCTCCCTGTTCTTATCGACACAGTGGACGCCATCGTCACCAAACCGGCCCCGGCATGATCTGGAGTACTGCTTCATTTGCCTCTTTATATCACATTGTGATGAAAACTGTCACAATGTGCCTCTTTAGGCACTGAACAATCTGTAATTTATCAAAGTGTCATCTTGCTGATGAACTGAAAAACAAATTCTGTCTCATCAACAACCAAAGCATTTTACGTTAAAATATATTCTCTAATAGCCCCTAAAATTAAGCTTCCAGGGTGGTTTCCTCAAAGGAAAATAAAAATAGAGAATATTTTCAGAGATTTTGCTAGTTGATATTCGACCCTCAAATTTTTGAAGGCTATCTCATTTAAACAAAACACATTATTTTAACCCTTTACACCTAAGTCCTTCAGAATGAAGTTCAAGCCCAACTGACTGATGAGACATTCTGTACCCGTCCCCAGATGCCTGCCTGCAGGCCTTGGCAGGACATCAAGAGGCCACTCCCACCCAGGAACATGGCCTTCAACACCTCTGCCAAGCGAGGTCCTGGAGTTAAGGAGGCCTGCAAGGCTAGTGGGTGTGAGTCATGATGTGCTTTTGAGCTGCTAAGTTTGGAGGTGAGGGATGGAGAGCAGAGATGCAATAGCATAAGAGATGCTCAGACAACAGCCCCAGACTCTCGAAAACAATCACGCCTCTGAAGGTGTAGAATTCATGGAGATCCAAGGTAAGTGCAAGAGAAAGAGAGGGAACCTTTGAAGAGGATGATGGGGATGGAGGCTAGAGCCATTCTTGTAACTAATAGAGGGTAATTATCTTTGACTTTGGAGGAAATATTTAATTATAATGGATGCATAGAAGTAACGCGTTAGTCTGGTGGCAACTTTTAAAACATGGTTATACATGATCTTGTATTCAAAGTGTATTAGCAGATGTTTCCAACTCAGTAAACTTCCACTTTTCAGATTTTTCCACTTAAGAATTCTTGGCAGAAGGGCATGAGTAGATTCACCTGGGAGAATTTAATTGGACTTCTTTGTTTTGTCAGAAACATACATTCAAACTGTCCACTCTATGCCGTGGCATATCTGCCAGTGCTTGTCTTAATATAAAAATATTTTTTAATTAGATTAAGCTCCATGACATGAGAAACTACCTTATCTTTTTTTACCACTATATCCTCCAAGCCTAGCCTAGCAAGAAGTATAGAGCCTCAGTAAATATTTGCTGTATTTAGGTTGAGACACTAGGAAGATGCAGAATGACCATACTGTGGTTTCTCACACATGTTCCCTGGAACACTAATTGTACCCTCTGATGGTAAGAAGCAGAGAACAGGACATATCCATGGTCACAATAACTTCTTCTGGCTAGGCATAATAGAAAGCAGCTTTTCATGTTTTCCAAAATACAAGGTGACTGTCTGGATCTGTCCCTTTAATAGCGTCATGAATTTGGGGATCAGATGGCAATTGCTCTGAAGATGGGTGGCAACACTTGCTCCAATGCAAAGTGTTATCACTTGTGTTTATATGACGGGTGTTCATATATAGTGGTCTGCCTGGATATAAAGTTGTCCAGTGTTTACTCTTTACACTGAGCCTTGTGTCCTCAGACTCCTAGATAGAAACACCCTGAGATTCAGGCCGACTAAGGTCAGCCATTAGAGCTGCCTGAATGGCGCACCCTGAGGACAGAGCAGCACAGCACGGCAGGTGCAGCATCCAGACGTCTCTCACCCCAAGGTGGAAACAGATTTTGAATTTATAGGTCAAGGCTTAAGGACCAGAGTGCTCTTATTGACTATGTTTCCATTTGCAAATCTTAGCAAAGAATCTAAAAGAGAAATTTTTTTCTCATAGAAAAGTGAAGGTTATCGTCACCCACTTGGATTGGGATGGAGCCTGGATTTTTTGACCGGGATGACTTCAGTGTTTGATGAACACGCTGCTGAAGCCCATTGCCAGGGATAGCTGTGAGCTTTCTCTGTGGAGTCGCCATGCACAGGTTGCCAAAAAAGCTTCTATAGAAGGGGACCGCTAAATTGTTTCAAAACTGATCCAGAAAGCAATTCTAGTGAACAATCTGATCTGATTGATGAGAGAGTTCGGAGTTTGTTGGCAAACTAAATAATCTTTCACTGCCTATCTCTCCTCCCTTACCACCACCACTGACTTGCAAATATGTGATCAACAATGAACAATGACAGTGACAATAGCTTTCTTTTTTTTTTGAGAAAGATTAGCTCTGAGCTAACATCCAACATCTGTAGCCAATCCTCCTCTTTTTGCTGAGGAAGATTGACCATGAGCTAACATCTGTGCCCATCTTCCTCTACTTTATATGTGGGACCCCTGCCACAGCATGGCTTGACAAGCAGTGCATAGATCTGAGTCAGGGATCTGAACTGGCAAACCCTGTGTCGCCGAAGTGGAACGCAAACTTAACCACTACGCCACCTTGCTGGCCCCAATAGCTAACACTTTTGAATGTTTACTATGTGCCAAACATGGGGCTAAGGGCTTTATGTGGATATGTCCTCTCATCCTTACACTAAATCTATGAGGTAGGTAATGTTATCATCCTCTTCATTTGATAGTAAACTGAGATGCAGGCTGATTTTGTACCTTGCTGAAGGTTACCCAGATAGTAACAGGCAACGATGGGACTCCAACCTAAACAGTTAGACAGCAAAAGCCAAGCTCCTAAACACTCCCGCTGACACCATCCTCTCTCACTGAAAATGAAGCCTCTTACATGTTTACAATGTTCTTTGGAAAACTAAACCGTTGTCCAATTTCCTTATTGGCTTCTCCATAGGCAGTGTTAGCTAGCCTACTAAGACCAGACCCTTCAATTACCATCTCCATTTTTAAGTGCAACATTTTGTTCTAGCTTTAGTAACCATATCATTTTCTTATTTTTATCACCTCAGGTTTTATTGTACTAGTAAACAGAACTGAAATTAAATATGCATTAATATCCTAAAATAAATATCACTGAATTAGGATGGAACAGTACATTGAGCCATTCATTTCATTACAGTGGAATGTTAAGAGCCATTAAAGGGCTTTCTTTAGCACGCTTTTCAAAGCAATAGCCTCACTTGGACTGGATTATCTTATTATAGTTTATTTTTAAATGATTAGTCTTCATGCCTCCTTTCATCCTCATCTGTCCCCACAGTTTCAGTTCAGATTGGGACCAAGTAGTCCCTTCTTCAATAGTGGATGCAGAAATGTCAGCCATATGGGGGCGAGCACTTGCTGTTCATGACACATAGGCATCAAACAACAGGACATCAGGATCAGCTTCTTCTACATAAGAAGCTGTCTTTTTTGCCCTCCCTTCTGTTGAAGTCAATTTGATTTACACATATAGTTTCAGGTTGGGTTTTTTTAACTTCACATATAAATAATTGAAGCATATTGTATTTTCTTCTTGATAAACCAAATGATAAGCCCTTTTAAGTACCACTGAGACTCAGCTTCCAGAAAGGTTGCCATCTCATTTTCCTGATTTATCAAAGCTACTCTGAGGTAATTTTATAAAGCTTGTTAAAATTAAAGTAACCCCTAAAGCAAGACATGCATTTTTTTTTCCTCTACCAACAGCTATTTCTCTAGCAACAAAGAGGGTTCACAGTGTTCATCATTTTCTTCCACATTTTTGTATGCTTTCCTTGCAAATGAAATATAAAAGCTAAATAAATCATACGCTTACATATACATATTAACTTATATTTTCAAATAACTTCTGCTTATTGTTCCTTAAAACAAGCCCCACTCCCCACCCCCTGATAGTGGTTCTCAGACTGTAGCATGCATCAGAACCAACTAGAAAGCTTGTTAATGTACAGATTGCTGGGTCCACCTCCCATACCCACCTCCTCTCCATAATTTCTGATTCAGCATGTCTGAGATGGGCCCTGCATTTCTAACAACAAATTCCCTTTTGATGCTGATGCTGCTGGTCCAAGGAATACACTTTAAAACCATTATTCTAGAAGAGGAGTCTACACACTTTTTCTGTAAAGAGGCAGATGGTAAATATTTCAGACTTTGTGAGATATATGGTCCCTCTAGCAAACGACTGCTCAACTCTGTGGTTGTAGCGTGAAAGCAGCCACAGACAGTAGACAAACAAATGAACATGACCATGTTCTGATAAAACTTTATTTACAGGCACTGAAATTTGAATTTCATATAACTTTTGCACAGCACAACATATTCTTCTTTTGATTTTATTTTAACTATTTAAAATGTGCCAAAAAAGATTCTTAGCTTGGGAGCAGTGCAAAATCCAGCCATGGGCTGGGTTTTATCCTCAGGCCAATACTGGTCCGAGAAGGACAGAACGAGTATTAACTTCAGTATCAAAATTCATGACAAGTGCCAAATAAGGAACAGAACTCATACTAAAAACAAACTTGTAACAACATTAATTCCCCCAGGTGGCTCGTGTCTACCACAAAAGGAGCAAATTGGAAGTTCCAGAATCATAGTGATCGCTCCAAAGAGTAATTTTGCCAATTGATAGAATAGGTTATTTGTCATTATTCAAGATTCTAGATACCTTAGTCTAGATTCTAGATACATTATTCAAGAATCTAGATTCTAAGTAATAGAGCCTGAGAGTATTTAGATGGGGAAATCGGTTTTGAAATTTATAGAATCAAATGACAGAAAATAAGGATCATTCCTGTTAAGAAGGTCTAATCTCATACTCATCGTGTACTGAATTAATATTCCAGTTTGATGGTGGTTAAATATACATCTATGCATACACATTGGGTTCAAGAATTTCAAAATCTGTAAATTTTTAATAATCAGTAAAAATATTTTTTAAAAACCTAAGTCAAAGGGGCCAGCCCCGTGGCATAGTGGTTAAATTTGCACCCTCCTCTTTGGCGACCTGGGGTTCACCAGTTCGAATCCTGAGCGCGGATCTATATACCACTCATCAAGCCATGCTGTGGCAGCATTCCATGTAAAAGAAATAGTAGGATTTACACCTAGGATATACAACTATGCACTGGAGCTTTGAGCAGAAAAAAAACACACAGGAAGATTGGCAACAGATTTTAGCTCAGGGCCAATCCTCCACACCAAAAAAAAAAAAAAAACAAACCTCATACCTTTAAAAATATATATATATAAATAAACAGGCTAGACTCAGAAGCACAAGTCAGTTTGAAAAGAGAAAAAAATGCAAAATTAAAAAAAAAAACCTGAGTTAAAGTATTTTTGAATGACCATATTATCATGATAGCCATTCCTCATGCATGTTAAATTATTATTGTTCTAAAATCTGGCTGGAGTTAGTGACCACAGTAGTAACATAGCCCACCAGTTTATATGCTTCCTAAATCACTCTTCTATGTCTAAGGATCATTTTTATTAGTAAAAATGCCAAATTACTTGCCAAGCCTATTTTTGGTCCCACATAAATGACAGTTATTATTTTTACTATGTAATAGTGTGCAAGGCTGTCTTCTCATTGAACTAATCAAATATTTTTTTGGAATTTCAAACACATCTTCATTTAATCATGTGGATGCTGAAAGAGGTGATCTCCAAGGTCCCTTTGAGCTCTAAAATAAATTAGTTGTGAGGATCTTTTTGTGGTGACTATAAACCCTAATCAAAGGAAAACGTCTTATTACTACGGTGCTCAAATTTCAGTGTGCATAAGAATCACGTGGGGTTCTTATTAAAAATGCAGGCTCCTGAGCCTCAACCCCAGAGAGTCTATTCAAGAAGTCTAGGGCCCCAAATATGGCATTTAAAACAATACCCTGGGTAATTCTCACATAGCTAGTCCCAAAAATCACACTTTGAGAAATACTGACTTACGACAATGAAATATATTATTAATTGAGCCTGACAGTAGAATTAAATAAAAGGAAAATTAGCAAATTTTCTTTTGGCCATGGATGGCAGTGGTCTGATATAGCTACCACAGAATAAACAATCTCAGTCACAGAATTCAACAGGCATGATGTCCTGGATCGCTTCTTTTCAGCACGAGAAATTATGACTCGTGGAAATTGCTTATCAAAACCCTCCTTTAAACTGCATTCATAATAGTGGGTATTTTTTAAAAGGAGAGTCCAGGTGGGTGTAGTGAAGACAGAAGGAGTGAAGTGAAACTGGCATCAAGCCCTTGTCACCCTGTGTCACCGTGTTCTCCATGCTGATCCCAGAGCAGGATCTCCTCAGTCAAGGTGTCGTTCCTTGGGTTGCATGGGTTGGTGATGCATGGCTATGTCCATTACCTTTCCTTAGAGGTGATTTGATTATTGCTGGGCTCTACTGTCAGACACCTGTTCCTTGAGAGAAATCACAGGCAGCAGAACATCCTATAAACTTGAACAAGGAAGGCCACAGTCCCAATCTTTGCCTAGGACTCAATTCTATTATATTGCACTTGCTTCCATATCAAGCCAAAGCAGCTAACTCCCCATAGCCTACCTTAGACATGAAGATGTATCTCTCTTTAGCTTATTGCCTCCTAAGATCCACTCTAAGAAGTCAGATTCCTATTATTATTCGCCCAGCAGCTTTTTCAAATTTGGGAGAGGGGGGTAGAGTTTAATTCACATTTTATTACACTTATATTTAGCTTAGAAATTAAAGCATTTTGAGGACCAGGGATTGTCAACTAACTCAAAGGTATCCTTGCTTATTGTATATTCTACATTAAAAGTACGTTTAGTATCTAAACCTAAAGAAATGCAGTATGCCTTTCTTTCTTCCCAAGGAAAATCATCATCAGCAACAATCATAGGAAATTCTCTGTACACAGCTTGTCACCTAGAATCCTATGCTCATTTTTCCAGAGACAGTGGTCCCAAAGAGAACTTTAAGAAAACTCTACCCATATTTAACAGGGCACATAAATTGACTGATTTACTTAAATTGTGTGTTCGTTAAGGTGGAAAGTGATACACAGTGGCCAACACAGATACGTTGCATAGCAATAAGTGCTTAGATTCTTAAGGAAGAACAGAATATGACGCACATCTTTAAGTACGTTAGTAATATGTTCTGGAATTTAAGCTATCAGGCCTATGATTGTCAAGGATATTAAATGATGTAAATCATAATAATCCTCTTCCGCTTACAAATATTTGCTAAAAAGTTGCTTGTTAAACTTTCAGAGTATCTTTAAAGTGAGAGATTTCCCAAGTGGCGAAGTGATTCAGTTATAATCAGAACATGATATGAATACTTTTAAGATGCAATGAAAAGATTTTCTTATGCTTTTAAGGACAATACTGCTTTTGTGATATGCCAAATTGCCATTAAAAGATATTTTAAATCACTTCAATAAATCTTAAAGTGATTTTCAGATATCACTTAATGTTTCCAGTTGACATAACAAATGAACCATTTCAGATTTCACTGAAAGCTCTTTAGTACTTGTCAGCAGACTATTTTGGAACAGTTTCAAAAGCGACAAATTGCAGTAAATCCTCTCAAGGCAGCTCAACACCACTGGAGCCATTACAAGGTAGAAGGCAGGGCTGCGTAAATCATGGAAGATCACATATCAACTCAGTTTTGTCACAGAACAGAAATAGCAAATAAAAAGCTGTCAGGGTAGGATGATCCTTTTCCTAATACTTCACTTTATTTAACATTTATTTTAATGTTGACACATTATTCAGATCTGTAATAAAGGAAGAGAAATACCCACTACGCTCATTTATCAGACATTTGGCTGGGTTGCCACGGTATGGCTGTTATAATGAGAGAGTTGACCTTAGAAAAAGTGTGCCATCTAGCTCCATGCACAGAACATCTGCTCCTAGAAGGAACAAAATATTCTTAACACCTCTTGATGAATGATCTTATGAGAAAACCTCATACAACCTGTGTACTAAGATATTACATGGAATATATTCCTTTTGGTTTTTTTTAGATCACACAGTACAACTAGCCAAGTATTTTTTATCATGGAACATGTTACTTTTCAAACCCTAATGACTTTTCACACAAGGATTCCCTCCTTTGAAGATGGGTCAGTTGTTGATTCAAAGTTCACCACCAAATTACTGAGTAAAGTATTTGTTCATCACATATCCTGTTTGTGAATGCCTGGTATACTAAACTTTTAATATTAAAGATATTTGAAGAGATCCATGTTGTGATGATCTCCTGTGATTGTTAATTACGCCATTATAAAGCATTCACTCTTTTAAAAATTACTGTGATTAACATTCACATTACCATAAATGATTTGCATCAACGATTTTCATTTAAAAGGGCTCTTTTTCAATGCCTGATCTTTACTTGTAAAATATAATAGAAGGTGATAACTAGTTCAACGTTTATTCATTATAATGTGGTTAACATGATTAAATAATTGTAGTAAATGGAGGCAGTGCAGGTATGTGGAAGTAACATTGTAATAAGAATCAAAATTGCTCAATTCCAACCAATGACTATCTTTGTGACCTTGGGCAAATCATTTTCCTTTTCTTTGTATCAAATCTTTTTATTATAAAATGGGGCAAATATTTTATAAAGTTGACATAAATATCAAATGAGATGGTTGACCTGGCAGTGTCTCAGAGGCAAACAAATGGCGTGATCCAATTAGGATTTGATAAGAATTTAATAAAGAGACTGTCAGCAAAGGTGAGAGGAGTAGAGATAAAAAGATAGTGAACTGTTAGTACTTGAAAGTGTGAAAGGAGGGAGTGGGTGTTGGAACCCAGAGACTGGAGAGAGCAAATTTACCGGAGCTCTGACTTTCATTGGAAGGATGTGGCCAGTCCCTAGAGAGCAACCTGCTCCTCTGCTCTTGACACTGCTCTCCAGTGGTTGAACTTAACAGGAAGCCAGACTCCAGGAAGCTCCACAATGTGGCCTCTCTGGATCAAGCTTTCTGAACATAGAGCTGGATGCAGAAGGGGAAGAGTGAAGCTGGAGGAGCAAATGGAAGATATCTAGGACAGATGGGCTGTGCAAAAATACTTTGAAAATATAAAACACCAGAGAAATAGTTCTCAGAAACAGGAGTCAGAAATTCTGAATTCTCTCCTTTCCTCTGCTACTGTATAACTTCAGATAAATGTAGCAGTTCCTTTTTATATCAAGTCAGCTACAGAATGTGTAAGCATCTTTGGTTAAGCTTAAAATATGCCGTTAGCATTATTAGAAAATCTTAAAATACAACGGTCAGTTTAGAGACTACTAGGTGCAGAAAGTCTCTGCTAACTTAGCAAAATTTCTGAGCACTGATTTCATAGCAAAGGGAGTAAATACGTTTTGAAGTTGTTGATGGCAACCACATGCCCATCAGATCTTCAGTAAGTTTACCAAGTTCAAGGAGTTATGAAGAAAACATGCTTTCATGAATAAAACTCTCAAATTCATTATAGTGTCTTGACTGGCAAAACTGTAATTCACTGCCCATTGATCACTTATCTTGTCTCTTATGCCAATCATTCTAGCCTACCGATCCTGAGGCTGAGTCCCTATGGGTAGAGTTATCGCCACTCTCTGGAGGTGGCACCAGAACGCCTGCTGTGCTGCTCTTCCAGGGCTTCTTGAGCTTTGCCTCCAGGGAACGTAAATTGTAATGAGCCTGAATTCAAACAGCACCTGTCCAAAGTTCGCACTTGTGTGGTAGAACTGCAGGAAGACCCCACGAGCACAAGGAAAAGGCTGGAGCATTGAATCACTCAGTTTCATCAGCACCCCACTTTAATTTCCTAGCGGAGCTCCCACCAAGATGATCACTATAAGGATGGATGTGTACATATAGCAATCAAGCCATGTGTTTTGCAGAGATTACCAAGAGAAATTATTATTTTTCCCTGGGAGAAAGGAGACATGAGAAGAACAGCTATTAATGATAATCTCTCATCATACCCATGGCCCATCTTCAACCACTAAGGAGGTATTCTGGGCTAAGTAATTGCACTTTCCCAGAAATGTTAACTGAACTAAATTTATATATACTAATTCATGTATATATATACATACACATACATACACACAATAAATATACACTAAATTTATATATAAATATGTATATATAATAAATATGTGTGTATATATATAATACATGTATAAATATATTGGTCAAAGTAGGAGATTTGGTCCCTAAATTATGTAAAGACCAAACATAGCTGGCTAAGGGAAATGGTAGAACATATTGAATTTTATCCTATATATGGAACCATATTTTAATATAGTAGAAAAATAGTAAAATAACTTTGTGGCTCATTATTTCCAATTCTGGCGAGGTTTTCCATAAAAGAGAAACCATCATTCTAAAGTCAGAGTAAGATAACTCCTGTAACAAATAACCCCAAAATTTTACCGGATTAACACAATAACAAACATTTCTTACTCATATTATAGTCCAGGGGCAAGTTTCAGAGATGCTCTGTTCCATGTAGTCATTCAGGGACCTAGGTTCTGCCACGTCTCATTGTCTCTTAGACTTCCTCTGAAGGGCGGAGAAGAGAAAGAGAGAAGGAGGGAAGGAAGAAGGAGGAGAGAGAGAGAAAAAAAAGGGAAGGAGAGGATGAGTGTAGTACTCAGGAAATTTAAGCACCAGGTCTGAATTACATACAATTTTTGCTTACATTTCATTGACACTCAGTCATATGGCCCCATCAAACTACAGGTGAAGGAGGGGAATGTAGTCCAGGTACACGCTCAGAAAGAAAAGGACATGGGGACTGTTGAACATGTAGCACTGTCTCTGTCACAAAGGCTTTCAGAAATTTTTTTGGTTTTTGTGCACATCTTCTGTGCCACAGAATCAGAAAAGTACTAAAGAATGACAGACACAACCTTTGAAAAATATCTGAGTCGTCTACATTCGAAAGCTTAGTAGTCCAAACAATAGCCACCATTGGAGTAACAACTGGGACAAAACAATCTACAGGTTCTTACTGGGAGTATGAGTGTGTGCTATGTACACATACACTGAGCATTTAGCAACACAGCCCAAAATGAGGTGAGGTGTTGTCTACCAAGATAAAATACTGCATTTACTCGCATGCTGGGAAATAGCAAAAGAGGCCTCTTTTTTTCCCAAATATATTATTACCCAGTGACTCAACTCCTATTAAGGGACTTTTTCTTTTTTTAGCTTCTAATAGTAACTACATTCTAGAAATGTTAGAATGTTCTTCAGTGTTACAAACTGCTCATTGACTTTGGTTTCACGACTGTAATAAAGGTTTTTTTTTTTTTCCCCACAAAATAATCTACTCTCTTCATGAAGAACAGCAGGAGACACGCATACAATTATACCAGATATTCCCACCATTTCTTTAACAAAAATCACAAGACAATGAAGGGTATTAGGATTCTACAAATTTATCCTTTTCATCCTTTTTACATGAATTAGGCTGAATTATCAAATATGCATCTCCCTAAGTTTAGAATAGTTCATCAAAACCTCATTGTCTGCCAGGATAGTCTGGTAAAAATGGAAAAGCATTGAATTTGGTGCCTCTCCCGCCTCTCGTATTTACTGGCTATATGTTCAGCAAGCAACTTAGTAAAGATAATAACTTAATGAAGTTAAGTATTATTATTATTATTACTGTTTTATGCTGCTCCTTAATGCTTGGTGTAGTTACAATAACCAAATCCATTGTTGAATGTATAAGAACTATAAGTACGTTCAGCCTGGAATTTTAACAATAGATGTTACCATTGGTAACATTAATCTAATGGTGACATGAGATTAAATATGAAAGAGCCTAATTTGTTCATTTTTTCAACAAATATTTATCAATGCTTATGAAAATATAGAATTGTTTATATAGTTCTATATTAAAATTCTAGTTCTATATTAAAATGTATAGCATTAACTCAATTGTTCCACATGATGCTTAGCTGGTAAAAGGCAAGCTAAGGAATATACCTTTAAAGATTTGGATCTTAGTCTTTCCTTCCCACACAAACATAGATGCCATCTTCCCTTAGCACAATGAATACACTATAATTTTTAAAAGTTAAGGTAGTATTAAAAGTAAAATATATGTAAAACCATCACAAGTCACTTTTAAAACAATTACAAAGAAATATTTTGTGATATTTATGAATTTCTGATACAGCCATCCTAAAAATAAGAACTGCCTCTGCTTCAAGATACGTTTGATCTTTATGTACACATAATACTAGAGAATAATGATGACGATGATGATTTTATCTGACAGTCATTGAGAACTTCTCTGTGCCAGGCACAAAAGTGACTTCGCGTCACATAATTGCACTTAATTAACTCACACCACATCTCAATGTGAGATCCCCATTTGGGAAATAATTAAGCCGAGGCTTCAAGAGAATAATTTAATTTCCCTTACTTATTTCTTTTTATAGTTTTCAGATAAAATAGACGCATTTGGGGAAGTTTTTAGGTATACACGGTTTCTGGAAGAAAACAAATTGCATTTGATTCAACAGATGTTATTCATCTGTGTTGAAATATCAAAGCCTGTCATAGTAGAAGGATCTTGAGCTTTAGCATCAGACAGATCGAAGTAATAGCCCAGCTCCACCCCTTACCAGCTGTGTTGTTTTCTGCAAATGAAAAAATATCTCTGAGCCTGTTTTCTCCACTGCAAAATAAGATAATAAGATCTACTTTATGAATTCTTTTTCAGCAGAGTTAAAATTTTATATACAAAGAGTGATGCTCAAGAAATGGAAGATGACGTTATTTAAAGCAGAATTGAGACCGGATACAACAGAGATAAAGAACTCCCGACTTCTCTGCTGTTCATTCATTTTCCAACCTTCTGACCCAGACTGATAACACCAGGAATACAGCTATAATACACAACTGACAGAGAAACGCTTTTAACAGAAGCATAGTGTACTGTGAGAGCACAGAAAAGGAAAGATTAATTCTGACTTGCTTAACATTTTTGTTTAATACATTTATTGTAGTAAATCATCTAAACGAGTTGGAAAATAATCCCAGTCGTTAGTCGTAAGATTTTATGAAGAAATTCATCTACAGATTTCAATATGCACCCATGGTTATTCTATAGAGAGTGAAAAATACATAACTTCAGAGATTTTAGGGCTCAGAGTATATTCCCACAAGAGGGAATTATACATCCATTTGTCCAGTCTCCTGTATGTTCAAATGAGGACAAGACAAATGAAGGTTTTGTGAAAGTTTGCCGAGCAAGTTATTGATAGCTTTGTAAATTCTCAAGCCCAGATTTGATAGCATCTAGTCACTTGTGGTTTTCAAAAGAGAGCAAGAGAATGGGAAGTTCAGGCAGAATTGTCACATCTGGTTTAAAATAACATAGGCCAAGAAAGGTGACATGGAAAACTTGGGCTTAAATATAAACTATTGGTACAATAGAAATAAAACTCCATGCATCAAAACTGAAATGTACCTATTGTAAAAGGAGGATCAATAATTCCTCTTCAATAGCAATTTGCCTTCCTTGCTTGACTCCGCATTCCATAAACTGTGGAAGCATTTCTCTGTGATTCCTTTAGCAATAAATTACATTTTGAGCAAGTGAAATCACGTAATGCAACTTTTGAGATTGTTTGTTGAAAAAGCTGATGCTTAACATTTAAGGACCAAATAATAATCAAAAAGAGAATATCACCTTCCCCTCCCTGCACTGCCGGTGGAGATCTAGTTCATCCTGAGTGTGCCAGAGCGAGTATAAAGCCCTTAGCAAATGACAGAGCTTGAAAGAAATCTCACAGGGGCATTCCACAAATTGCAAATATACAACTCCAATACTGATATGTTGTTTATTTTACTTCCAAAATTATTCCACAGTTCCATGCTCTTTTTACATTTATGTCAAACTCATCATATAGACGAGGACCATAAGGACTGATTTTTGGTCATTTATTCGTGGAAGTTATCTGTGGGGTCAAAGAATACAGTTAACCTACTGACTCTTCTTTGAAAATCTTAGGTAAACGGAGGCACTGTAAACGGTTTACTAAAATCACACAATTTTTTTAACATTTAGAATATTTGCTTTACCAAACAGAAGTTATTTTCTGTAAAATTAATCACTCTTGATTTCACATATCATTATTATTAGACTTGCTTGTCTTTCTTTCTCCTTCCAACTTAGCCAGTTAGTGATCATATTTGGGGTGTTCCATTAACTGAGTTTTCATCACCCTTATCTACATGTATGCAAAGGAGTTCAGATGGTGATTTTAAAGTGTTTGTGTTTCATTGTATAAGAATCTATAGCTTTATTTTATTAACTTGTATAAGTAAATAATGAAGAGGAAAATGTCTTATAAAATGCTACCGTCTTATACTTAAATTAATTAGACCAATTTAATCTAAAAACTACCATGACCAAAAATAGGCATTAAGCAGAGACTTAAAAATCAAGGTAGATAAAATACTTGAGAACCTAGTGCTTGCCATTTGTTTCTCCTCGACATGAACATAAGTTCCTTGTCATAGTGAATTACTCTCCATCCAACATTTGATGAGGTTGTGGAAGCTTCAAATTCATCTTCAGATATCACACCACCACCTTAGGAGGCAAATAGAGATGTTTCATTAACAAAAGAAGTAACTTTGTTCTCTCCACTACTGTGCATGTGTGTGTGTGTGTGTCTGCACAAACATAATAATGCACATAATCTCCATATATGACAATTTCATATTAAAAATATAAATTTCATAATTTTCTCCTTTCTATTTGAAAATCTATCCTAAATTAATGAACTTATTCTAAATTACCTATTCAACTACTGGAGAATAAGAGGGGAGGTAGGAAAGTATTTTTTCCATATGAATATTTCCAGTTATAACCAGGAATAGCTAATATTCCATCATGAAACTTTTAAAAAGTATTTAATAAAATAATTTCTTATAACTTGTCATTAATAACAAATTTCTAACATATAACATATGTTTACCATATTTTGACCCAATATTTCTGCATAAAATGAGTTCAGTGTTAGATTAACATCAGCATTTCCTTGGTCTTTGGATTCAAACCAAATTGTTTCCCTCTTTAGTCTCCCGTATTATGCTTAGCATGCTTCAGAGCATGTAGCAGAGAAATAAAGCATTAGAAATCTTTTCTTCCTCTCTATCACTGTCTCTTGCAATAAGAATTAGTCAACAGCAATGTGAAGATCTCTTGGTGGCAGCCATAGCACAGAAAATGATCCAGTCATCACAACTGCATTTAGACACTGTGTACACGCACGTTGGTTTTGGCTGTTTTGCTCAAACAATTCTATCCAGAGCTAAGGAAGTCATATGTTTCTCTGAACCAAAGGATTACATAGGAAGCTGTAAATCAAGAATACGTTTAATGTATTTTTCTGCTATGTACAAAGCACTGTACTAGGTGCTGGAGGGACGATGTGAAGAAGTGTAAAATCTTCCCAGTCAAAACTATAAAATCAAAGTGGAGAGACATAGGTCTCCTTCTCAGCTCTGCTGAGGATTTGGGCAAAACACTAAATTTCTTTAAGCTTAGGTAAATTTAAAATTCCAGACATGACTCCTGCTACCCTCAAGGAATTGACAATCTAGTTAACACGGACATGTGATCTCAAATTAGTATAATTCAAGGCAAAGCATAATAGGCTTCTATGAATGTCATCACTATGTCCTTTCACAGGAAAAGCCTAAAATAGTTATAATACTGTGGACAACTCCCTTACCTGTCTGCCGAGATAAGATTCTGTGGTGTATCTACAGATTTTCATTTAACATTCTAAAATTATTTATTGAACACCAGTAATGTACTAGGCAGTGTTCTAAGGCCAGGGATAAAGAATAAACACACACAAACACACACACACACTTACACACTATCCCTGTACAAAAATCCCTGATTCCATGGAGCATGCAGTCTGTTGAGAGGAATCAAACAATAAAGAAATACATAAGTAAAACATATAGCAAGGCAGATGATGAAAAGTGTTATAAAAAAAAATAAAGTATCTAGAAGGAGACAGGGAGCATTGTGGCAAGAGGAGAGGTGGGATTGCTGTCAGGCCTTGTGAACTATTTCAAATACCTAAGCTTTTACTTTCAATAATTGGGAAATCACTGGATTTATATGGGATGGATTTACGGTACAATTTCAAGCTATCGTTTGGCTAGGTCAGCATCAGATAGACCTGTTTGGAGACTGTTGCAAAATTCCAGGTGAGCAATGATGGATAGTTTGGACTCAGGTTGTAACAGTGGAGGTGTGAGAGGTAGTGGGGATATGTTTTGAAGGTAAGGTCAACAGAATTGCTGATAGGTTAACTGACTGGGATGGAGAGAGAAAGGAGTCAAAAATGACTCTACGTGGACAACAGGAAGTTGCAGTTGCCTTTAAGACTATAGGATTAGTCGGATTTGGGTATTGAGATCAGAAGTGGGGCTTTGGAAATATTGTTTGAGAGCCCTACTGGAACATGGAAATCTCCTTTTTGCTCCAGCTATACATATCTTCATCCAGTTCCATTTTCAGCACTCTTGTGGTTTGGATGAATTGGATCTGTGCCAATGCCCTCAGCAGGGAATAGGACCCTTCCTCACTCTGCTTGTGCATGGGCAGCTCAGCCCCTGTGCCTTAAAGCCTGGCACTGTATTTCTACTAATAATAAACAAACAACTGGAAAGTCTGTGTATTATATACCACAGACTCAGTGACCATATATGACCATCATTGTCCAGTAACATAACAATGATTCTCAGATACCCAGTGTGTCCAACAGTGATTGTGACACAGTACTTGCATCTCAGATTCCTATATATCCTTATCTTCAAGATGAGTGTCCTTACAATGAGTCTCTTGACTTAAAGGCTTCCCCTCGTACACACACACTACTCTTTTTTGCTTGTTTATGAAAACTTTCATGAAACTCCCTTTGTTTTCCTTTCAGTACATATACTCTAATTCTTAATTCCTTAGAATGAATTGATCATCCTGCACTAAATGAATACTAAACCATTGTTATTCATCTGAAGATCATGTTGATTTATATTTAGAGAGCTCTACATTATGCAAAATAAATGTCTCTGGGGAGTAGATTATTAGTGAAATAAATTTGAGGAAACTCACCAGGTCTGGAATATCATCAGAATAACCTACGGCAGAGTCTTCATTTGTTCATATTCCATCCCCACCTATCTTCCAGCCAATCCCCAGCCACACCTCGGTGAAATTCTCTTTTGGTAGTTCTAGGGTGGGCCCTGAAATCCGTACTTCACAAACACTCTCCCAAATGGTCTGATCAGCCAAACACAGGAACCATTAGACAAAGAACACCTTTAATACTCCTAAAAATAAACTTGATTGCGTGATTTGAAGTGGACCAGGAATAAAATTAATTAGTAAAATATCTTCTGTTAAATCACTACTCTTAGAGTAACTTAAAAAAAGAAGAAGAAGAAGAAGAAACCAGCACCTTTGTTTCATGTGTCTGAGGTAATTTGATATGAAAAATGAATACACCTCAATTTATATTGCATATGTAATCTATTCTCACCATCAATGAACTCTCATTCTTTTGTATGGTCTTTTTAAATCATATATTGCTTTTTGGGGAAAAAAGGTGATTATTTAGCCTGATATATTTGCATGTAAATATTAATGTTCTGTAGTACATTCATTCCCTGAAGAGTGGGAAGAAGAGGATTTGGAATCTGCAACATTGCCCACAGCTCATTTAATTATGATTGCATATTTGGTTAGGGACAAAGTAAATTCAATGAAGCATTAAAATCAAACATCCCTTTAATTAAACTGGAAAAGAGACTTACTTCATCTTAGATATTGTTTATTTTTATTAATAGAATGAGAATACTATGTCTCCAAAGAAGGTGTCATAATTTCTGTGAAATAAAGATACTTCTATCCAGCTGTATTGTCTGTAAGCTTGAGTTTGACCCATGTCTCATCCCGTTTAATATATTCTGAAAAAAGTCTTTCGGAGCATGAAACACTATACAAATTATTATTGTCACTGATATTTTATGTAGTAATTTACACACTTGAAGATGGTACAAATGGACTTTACCCAAATCATGAAGGATTTAGGAAAATTCACAACCTTCAAAATGATTGGCACTTACATAAGCTCAGTAGACTAAAAAAGTTCTTCCCAAATGAGAGAAATAGTACAGCTGCCTTTCAAATTAATTAAAGCAAAACTCGCAAAGCCTTATCTCACTGATAACTTTGCCATGTTTTTAAAATTTTTGATGTCCTTGTAAGAAATATATTTTAGTACACGAACCACTACATACATACATCCCCAATCCTACCTAACTCTCATAGCTCA
Organism: Equus przewalskii; assembly: GCF_037783145.1. Classification (NCBI taxonomy): domain Eukaryota; kingdom Metazoa; phylum Chordata; class Mammalia; order Perissodactyla; family Equidae; genus Equus; species Equus przewalskii. Next base: position 28,186,049 of record NC_091852.1, on the reverse strand, counting down.
GTGATTCCTCTGTCCCAGTAAATATTTGAATTGGCTATTCATACGTGCTATTTACATTACAAAGAATTTTTTTACAAAGAAACTTTTTTTGGAACATATTGATACTTCAATTAATTTCAAATGGTACTACATGGTTCTCCATACCTAGGCAAATCTAAGTGACTATAGCAAATGCACTTCTCTATAAAACAGCAATCTCCTCCAGAGTCTGTTACAATATATATGGCAAGATGGGAGTTTTCACAGTGGTAATGACCCACTTCTACAATCTGTTCCACGTGATTTTATTGTTTGAACTCATCTGTTTATAAATAGTATTTCTGACATAGCTGTCTGCTGATTCATTGGTACACTTTTGTGTGAGCCATAAAAAGGCAATTGTTTCCAGTTACAGGTTATCTACGGCTCCTGGACATGTTTTCTTAAAAATGATATTTTTGTTCTTTCACAAAAACTAAAATCGGAAAGAAAAAAGACTAATTGAAATAAGATTTAAATTGTATCCAAATGTAAATAGCACAGGCGTGTGCAAAGGAAAAGAAGGCATAAAAAAGACTCGTGTACAAGGGGTTTGCCCTAAGTGTCAGTTTTCATTCCTTGAGTTTATTTTATTCCTTACCTCAAAGCTTTCTATCTCCCTTCTCCCTTCCCACTCATCTTCAAATTCCTCTTCCATCCTAGGAGGCCACTGTATCTTTAAATAAAAGGTTTTTCTTGCATTAAAAAAATCCAAGTGACAAAATTTAAATTTGCAAAGATAAATGAAGATAGAATGAAGTATTCATCAAAGGTCTTTTAAAAACAAACTATTTTGGAGGGCCAGCCCAGTGGTATAGTGGTTAAGTTTGTGCACTCTACTTTAGAGGCGTGGGTTTCGTGGGTTCAGATCCCAGGCATGGACCTACACACAGCTCATCAAGCCATGCTGTGGCAGCATCCTACATACAAAATAAAGGAAGATTGGCACAGATGTTAGCTCAGTGACAATCTTCCTCGCAAAACAAAAAAAAAATATATTTTTTTTAACTTTTTATTAAGATTATGATAGTTTACAACCTTGTGAAATTTCAGTTGTACGTTATTGTTAGTCATGTTGCAGGTGCGCCACTTCACCCTTTGTGCTCTTCCCCCACCCCCCTTTTCCCCTGGTAACCACCAATCAGTTCTCTTTGTCTCTATGTTTAAATTCCACCTGTGAGTGGAGTCATACAGAGTTCATCTTTCTCTATCGGGCTTATTTCACTTAACATAATACCTTCAAGGTCCATCCATGTTGTTGTGAATGGGACGATTTTATCTTTTTTATGACTGAGTAATATTCCATTGTATATATACATCATATCTTCTTTATCCAATCATCATTTGATGGGCACTTAGGTTGCTTCCATATCTTGGCTATTGTAAATAATGCTGCGATGAACATAGGGGTGCATAGGACTCTTGGAATTGCTGACTTCAAGTTCTTTGGATAGATACCCAGTAGTGGGGATGGCTGGGTCATAAGGTATTTCTATTTTTAATTTTTTGAGAAATCTCCATACTGTTTTCCATAGTGGCTGCACCAGTTTGCATTCCCACCAACAAGGTACGATGGTTCCTTTTTCTCCACAACCTCTCCAACATTTGTCACTTTTTGTTTTGGATATTTTTGCCATTCTAACAGGTGTAAGGTGATATCTTAGTGTAGTTTTGATTTGCATTTCCCTGATGATTAGTGATGATGAGAATCTTTTCATGTGCCTATTGGCCATCCGTATATCTTCTTTGGAGAAATATCTGTTCATGTCCCCTGACCATTTTTTTATCAGGTTGTTTGATTTTTTGTTGTTGAGCTGTATGAGTTATTTACATATTATGGAGATTAACCCTTTGTCGGATAAATAACTTGTAAATATTTTTTCCCAACTAGTGGGTTGTTTTTTTTGTTTCAATCCTGTTTTCTCTTGCCTTGAAGAAGCTCTTTAGTCTGATGAAATCCAATTTGTTTATTCTTTCTATTGTTTCCCTTGTCTGAAGAGTTACGATGTCCAAAAAGATCCTTTTGATGCTGATGTCAAAGAGTGTACTGCCTATATTCTCTTCTAGAAGACTTATTGTTTCAGGTCTAATCTTTAGGTCTTTGATCTGTTTTGAGTTTATTTTTGTGAAGGTGAAAAAGAATAGTCAATTTTCATTTTTTTGCATGTGGCTGTCCAGTTTTCCCAGCACCATTTGTTGAAGAGACTTTCTTTTCTCCATTGTAGGCCCTCAGCTCCTTTGTCAAAGATTAGTTGTCCATAGGAAAAAACTATTTTTAAGTAAAGATTTGATTAAATGCAATTTTGGAGCCTACTCCTGATGTACAAAATGGAGTACAACTCTTTCATCATAAAACTGGAACCTGCTGAGTCCAGCTTGGTGAAATGACTAACCCTAAATATCTCAGCAACCCTAAAACACACTCAACCAAACATTTACTTTCACTCGCTTTCAATATAAGAGACACAGGTATTCACAATACAGTGTGGTCGATAGGAATGACATGTGAATGCAAATAACCTATGTTCATATAGAGAGAGATTCAGTCTTTAAAAAGGTTTCCCTCCCTGTAAGATGATTTTGAATAAGAGAACAACATATAGATGGGTGAGAGTCCGTAAGGATTGTGTATGCAGTATTTCCACTTTGGCTCCTAAATGTTGATTTTTCTATATTTTACTAGAACACTTTGTCCCCACAAAAAACACATGACCCCTGTTTTGTTTAAATTGTAAACCATTAAATTAGCAACACACTGAAATGAAAGATGGAACAGAAAGAATTGAAATGATTCTGTTCACACGATTTCTTGGAATTCCAATGAAAATTATCTGGAGAAACTCTTTAATTTTTATGGAAAATGTTGATATTTCATTGTAAACAGATGAGAAGTAAATGCTCAGTTTTCAGTATAGTAATTATTTCCTGTCAGCATCCATCATTAAACCAGTTTCTCTATATTTAGAGTAAATGTTCCAAAACCTAGACTTACCCCCACCAAGAACACATTATTTTGAAATTATCTGTGTCATTCACACATTTCCCCAGCCAGCCTGAAAAGATCTTCAGTGTAGGACTGCTTTTTCCTCAGTGTATCCCTAGCACTTAATGTAAGATACACAAACACAGCTTAATAATAATAATTAAAATGAAAGCAATATATAATATTAAGAGCCTACTATGTGCCAGATACTCTAAATGCTTAATGTATCTTAAATCACAGTAATCCTCAGATGCTATTAGACCAATTTTACAAATGAATAAACTGGAAGCAGAGAGAAGTTATGTAACATGCCTAGAGTTAAACAACCGGTAAGTGGCAAAGCTGATATTCCAAACTACGAAGTTTTCACTCCTAACAGTATGCTATAGTGTTTTTAGGATAAGTAAATTCATAACAAATGCTGATTGGACAAATAAATGCAGCCTTCATACGAATGTAGAATGTAGTCTAACAGTAGACTTTAGTTACAAAACAGAAGGGAAAAAAATCTGGCTAATAGCTAACCCAAACAATTGATTTTGAAATACGGTATTTGTTAGATGTATGATATCTCCTAACTTTGTTGAGGTGTTACAGCTACCTTTGTGGTAGTGAAATACTACCCATAGTGATATATAAAATTTTAAAATCCAATCGGCAATTGAAAGACATATCAGCCTTCAGGAGCTAAAGAACTTGTGCTTTCTATGATTCTATTGGAGGAGTGAGGGTGAAGGATGATAACTAAGGAATTAATTAAATATGTAAATAAGAGAAAAAGAGAAATCAATTAATTAAGTGGCAAGAATTGAATATTTAAGTCATGGTTAAACAAAGCTTATGTCAGGACTATTTCTAAGAGCAACAGCCTCACTAAATGTGACTGATGTGGATGTGTTAAAGCATTAAACAAAGACACTGTAGAAATTTCCCAGGTAAAGTCTTTTATTGTCTGCTGGCTAAACATTCATTTCGTATGACTCCCTTGTTGCCGCTTGAAATTAGAGAAATGATGTTGCATTTAACTTTTTTTTTAAGATTCATATTTTTTTAATTATGCATGGACCACAATGAAAAATGCCACTCTCCTTAAAGTTGAACCTTGCTAACTTCTCTGTTCTGATATGTGCAATGTGACCCACATGCACACAGCTGCTGCTACAGTTTAATTAGTCTTTTCTTTCCATGAAGCTTGAACTCCTTTTTATCTAATTGTACTGAGTTCTTCAAAGCATTTGGTAGGCATTGTTCTCATCATGTGTGTTATATACATTAACAGTCAAATCATATGATATTCAGAAAATTGATGCATGTTTTAAAAAGCAGTGAATGTATAGACTTATACTCAGAAAACCAAGATCTCTTTGTGCTAACTAGATTCCTGAACATGTTAGCATTTACAAATAATTGCACAATTTTACATCAAAATAAGTAAGACAATAGGCCATGATGCTATTGCATAAGCAGATGTAATTGGATGTGTGTTTTAAAGAATGTGTATTAGAATATAAGTATTTGACATGTAATTCTGAATTAGAATCCCTACGCCATCTACTTACTGATAATTAGACAGTGTGTGCATGTTTCTTTATGTGTTTGTATATGTGTGTTTATGTCTTTGTGCATGGATGTATGGGCTGGGAGGTAAAAAGGAGGCTAATGAGCTGAAATATTTTGAATTATCACATATTCAGAAAGACCTATTAACAATGGTCTTCATTTGTGAATTTCACAAAAAATTGAAATAGCCAAAGCATCTTGATCAAGTACACGTGTTATGCTGATGATCCAGCATTTATTTTGTCCTTGAAGTAAAAGCATCTAGGGTTAAATAAATACTTATAAAATATTCGTCACACCCGTATATTTCAATAATGCACCATATTGATGAGTTAACATATTTATTTTAGATCTGGAATAAAATTCACAGCCAATTTGCAAAGTGCCAACATGAATGGAGACCTTAGGTCACTTTGTTGCCCACATATTCTGGCAGGACCAAATTCTGGGAAAGTTGAGACAGATGAAGTTTAACCAGGGTGTTTTCTCTTGCTAAATTCCTGTCCTCAAGGAGTTCGTTCCAGTTGTCCTCATTGGTCTATTTTCTCTGAGCTTCTTTGCTTTACTCTCTCTCAAAGTGAGATTATCCATAAACTTGACTAAATACTGATTACTCTTAGATATACATCTCCAGACTTACCACTACCCTCAGCTAAAATGTGGAAGTTCAGTCGCTTACTTAACATACTCATTTGAATGGCATAAAGAGATCTAAATTTATCAGGTTTGAAACAGAACTTTTGACTGTTCTTTATTAAAATGGAAAGACATCCATATCATTGATTGCTCAAGCCAAACGTTTCAATTCGATTTACAAAAGATCTCTCCCTTGTCTAAGAGCTCTTTACATCCGATCTATCTGTAAGTGCTTTCAGTTATACCTCCAAAACATCTTTCGTATCAATTCGCTTCTCTTCATCCTTATGCTACCCACCTACTTCGTGCCACCACTATCTCTCACTGCGTGTCACAAGCCTAACCAACTATTCAGCTTATGTTCACTTATCATGGCTTAGTGGTCAGTATCTATTCTGATCGGCTGGTGACTTCTCTGATTGATAGGTGTTAAAGGTTGTAGAAGTTGTTAAATGTTTTGAACCTCATCCTTGTCTAATTGTTTTTCCTGATTCCTCTCTTATTACCTTCGACCTGTTTTTTGCATCTCTGATGAAGGTATTATGCATTTAAAATAAATAATGGCTTATGTCACTATCCTGCTTAAAACCCTACAAAGGCTTTCCATTGCTTGTAGAATAAAGTCCCAAGTCCTAGCTTTGCTTTAAAAGCCCTTTGTGATCTGGCACTGCCTACGTCGTAAATCTCATCTCTTACTATTCATCCCTCATTCACAGTGTTCCAGGCACAACAGCCTCCTTCCTATGCCTGCAACACTTCAAGGTCTTACTCATCTTTACACTAACTGTCCCTTCTGCCTGGACCATTTTCTCCTTTCTGTTCACTTGACTAGTTCCATCTCATCCTTCAGGTCTCAGCTCAAATGTCACCTACTCAGAGAAGCCTTCATAATCTAAAACAGCCCTCCCCCCATCAGTCTTGACTTGATTATTCTCTTTATTTTTTAACCATTGTTATCACAATTTGTCATTCCTTTGCTATTTGTCTTCTCTCTTGGAGGATAGTTCTACAAGGACATGGATCTTTATTTCTCCTTTATCTCTGTGTCTGGTGCTTAGAACATAATACGTGTTCAAGAAATACTTGTTGAATCCTTTAGATCAGTGATTCTCAACTGGGGGCTCTATTTTCTAATAAATTCATTCAATATGTATTACTTGAGCCTCCTTCTGTGCCAGATATTTTGCTGGGTATTGGGAAACTGAAATGAAAGGCAAAATTCCTGTCCGGAAGGCTCCCATAAAGGGGAGAGATAAATAGGTAATAGGTTTATAGATCTAAAGGGGAGATATTTCTTTTATCAGACAATTACAGCACTGTGAAGGAAATGCTAAGTTAGAGGTAAGCACAGTTGCTATGGGAAGGACGAAAATCAAGCTAAACCACAATGGTAATGGAGTGGCAGAGCAGGTAAGAGAGAGCTTCCGCAGGAGGTAATTCCTGTGCTCAGTCTTGATGGCCAAATAGAAATGACCCTAATGGCGGAACTATTCTCCCTCTTCGGACAGCAAGGAGCTCCCAGAACAGGCAGTTTGATTGGGAAATCTAAAGTTGAGCAAGCCTTTGTGACCTACTCTGATCATGCTGCTTAGGAGAGGCCCACTTTGCCTAAGGAAGGAGCCAGTTCTCCTAATGATGGCTGCCACACAGTGGAGGAAGCTAGGCTTGGGTATGTTATACTCCAGTGTTTCTTTATGTGTCTCTTTTCCTTTTAGACTCTAAGAAGTTTAAGAAAGCCTGTCACACAGAAGGAATTGGAAGAGGTGCTGGATGGACAGATAGAGGGGTGGGAGTCGGGGGGACCAGATGTCCAGCGCAGCAGTTTCTTGTTATAAGGAGTTAACAAAATAGGGACAGAGATTTTCAGTGTTTGGGTTATTTTCTGCTATCAAATATGTCCAGTGGTTGGCAACTTTTGCAACAATTTTGAAATCTGTTTAAAACAGGGAAAATTGCCCAGATTTGTGACTTCTTTGTGGTTTTCCTCCTATAACATTTTTGATGCAAACATAAAGCCTTATGAACTGGCAGACAATGCAACAAGGCTGAATGCAACAAGGAAACTGGCTGGCTTCAACTTTACTATTTGAGGTCAAAGAGAAATGAGGCTTGAAATAGCAGCCACCGGGTCTGAACTCACCAGGAATCAAATGAATCAGATTTGGTATGAGCTGAAGAGTTTGGTTTTGTTAGTTCTTTTTATTTAAAAAAAAAAAAAACAAGCAATTTTAGAGAAGAGATTCTATAATTGCTTGATTTTTTTTTCAGTTTTATAATTACGTTGAAAGCAATTATGGCCATTTTGTCATTTTGTTCTGGTCTAAATTTCAGCCTACATTTGACCAACCATATTAGAAATGCGTCAAAAAATATATTGATTATATGGTAATATTTTCCAAATCTGTTTCAAGATCATTATTTAGGGAAAGCCAGGATTCTTTATTTTGGCAGAAGGAAACATATAATCTTATTGATATATATAAGTAACATTTAATTAGGATTATTTAAAAAGTTTACCTCTTTTTTCCAGACCTGGTTAAAGTATTTGTTACTGTCTAGTATCTCTCCCAAGAAAATGTCTACTGTTGCATCAAGGCCATCTATGCTATAACACTTCATCATGCCTGCTGCACGCTTAAATTTGCTATAGCTAAATGTCCTTGCTTGCTATGCATAGATATGCAGATAAAATGTCATTTTCCCCATGCTTGTGTTATGCTTTGTTTACTGGCCATGATAATTTCCTACACAGTTTGGTAGTTCCCTCCCTAGATGTCACCTTTTAGATAACACGCCTACATAAACCAGTACTAGCCATTGGGCAATTTACTTTTTCCAAGCTGTGCTTTAGCTTAGATATACTCCATTCCTCTATTTGCCTGATTTTACATTGGTTTTCCCCACATCACCACCACCTCTTTAATTTAGTTGACCATGATTCATTGTGGATATCCCTGTTGAAACTTTTTTCAAAATAATTTTTGATTTGTTCTAGATTTGCATTTGATAACTTAGGAGTGTACCCTTCAAAATATGTTGTAGTCCCTCCATTCTGGAAATATTCTCTAATTTTCTTCTGTTATGAAGGAACCTAGGTTTCACTCTAGAAATTAGCATTGCTTTGTAACCCTTCATTTTGGTAAGAAATCATGTGTTTAGTTTTTAGCAGTCTATGGGCTGGTTACTTAGCCAACAGCATGTGGCTTTCTTGATGCCATTGGAAAAATTTTTGTCTCTTATGACATATCTGATTGCACGTAGCTGAGGCAGCAGGGTTCCATGTCGGCTTTCTAATCTGAACTACAATGTCTTGTGACTGTATAGCATGTAGCTGGCAGTCTCCTTCAAGTTGATAAGTCAATATATGACTTATTCTACTGAGGAGTTAAGTGAATGACACTCATGCCTGAGGAGCCGCAGAAGGGACCTACACAGCCTGCTGAAGAGGAAACTCTGCTAGCATTTCAGAGAGATGCCCTAGCACCAACACCTGGGTCTCTAACACCAGAAGTGTATTTTTATATCTGAATTGGAGCTAAATGGCACAGATAACATGAAGCCCTGTCTACATGATTGTCGCTAAATCTAACTATAAATGAACGCATTAGTGTTTCAGTCTTCATTAAACGCCGGACTCTTATCCACTCAAAACAGAGGATTCTCTTGCATAAACAGCAGTCCTGCTTTGACGCTCATTTCTCCTTCTTTCCAAGGATCTCAGGCTTGCTAAAAAAAAAAAAAAGGAGTTTGGCGGCCCGCCCAGTGGCGCAGTAGTTAAGTTCGCGCACTCGGCTTTGGCACCTGGGGTTCACTGATTCGGATGCTAATATGGACCTACGCACCACTCATCAAGCCATGCTGTGGCAGGCGTCCCAGATATAAAGTAGAGGAAGATGGGAACGGATGTTAGCTCAGCAAAAAGGGGATGACTGGAAGGGGAGGATTGGCAACGGATGTTAGCTCAGGGCTAATCTTCCTCAAAAAACCCCAAAACCAAACAAAACAAAACACAAACAATGAGTTTAAGTGTCTTATAGAGTAGAAATGCCATTGTCCACATGTTGCATCCTTTGAAGGTGTATTTGTTTTAACATAAATGGTAGTAACTGTATCAATGGTGATATGTTACCCTTTTACACAAAGATTCTTTATATGATCACTGGGAAGGGGTTGAGTTTGCCCTTGTTTATCCAGGGGAAAGATGATTTTTCCCAGAGTTGTTCATGTTCTCACACATTACCCCATGTACTGGCACAAACATTGGTTGAGAGTATGGGTACAGTCTGTGTCTGTAAAACACAATGTAGCTAAACAGGAAACACAGGATTTCAATCCAAAGTTCTCTGGACAGCTGAGCCAACTAACCATATGTTCTTGCCATGTACTGTAGCAAGAATCATATCATTTCAGGATGGGAGGGAGCTTAGAAACCATTGAGCTTAAAATGCTCTTCAACATTTAGTTACGACTATGTTTGGGGTACAGAAAAGTCCAAAATAAAATCCAACATGGAGATTTGACTAAGAAGAGTAAAAATAGAATAGTGCTTCTTCATGGTTTTAAGCTTTCAGCCAACTCAATTGATAAATTTAGGGTATTTACTAACTCAACCATTTTTACTATATATTATGATTCTCCTTTGAAATACTTATCTTTGATGCTTGTAGTTATACTGATAGAAGTGAAAAAAATAAAGTCTTGTTATTTTAAAAGGCTTAGGTAACCCCATATAGACATATCTCCCCAAAGACTAGACCCTTTGTAAGTGTTGCTTCTCTTTAACAGCAGAGATAGAAGTAATGTCTGACAGGTAACAATGATTCTTTTGTAATACATCATTTCATTGTAAAATCTCAAGAAACTAAATGTCACTGAGTTTCATATGATGTCCACAAATGTTAATAGTGAAAGCACTTCTCAAGCATCTATTTTTTGTTTTATAAAACACATGGTTAGTATAACTCTCGTCTAGATAACTTCTAGAATACTATCCAATTCAGAGATTCTGCAAATCTATGTCTAAATCTAAAGAGATAGCTTTTGTAAGTAATGGAGCCCATGCCCAGCTTTCATATTTGACAAATTTTTATATTGCTCCAAATCTCGGACATGTGTATGTGAATGAATAATAATTTATGCTAATGAGACAGATTGCCTGAGCACTGCTGAGTTCATTAGAAGATGCTTTTTAGAGCTTTCTAAAGTACCACAGTGCCTAATAGTACAGATCCTCACGGTCTCCATGAAATTACTGATTCAGCATTTCCCAAGCTGATGTCCCTCTTGACACTGTTCTACCAGATCTTATTCAGAAGCCATATAAACATCTTTATTTAAATAAATTTGGGGAACAGTTTTCTTCAGCCTAGTACTTCTCTGTTCCACGACTTCTCAAAGCCTTCAATAGCCAAAGTGCACTGAGTCTCTGGGAGAGGGGGATAATCAGGACCATCACAGCTACTTAGATCACGCGATCTTTACTAGGTGTCTACCTACCAGCATTCTTCAAGGAAAAATGTTTTACCAAACACAGTTTAGAAAATGGCATGACTTCAATCATTATGTCCCAAACACAGATTTAAAATGTTGAATCGTTTGAGGTAAAAAACATGACAGAGATTAATGCAGTAGTTATTTAATCTTGCAAAATAAATATTTTACAGTAATATTTCTGAGATTTTGGACCTATGTTTGGATTTCAATATGAATCTCTTCAACTTTGTCTTGAAAACAGTTTCCTATAAATACGTCATAACCCAGAGTTATCACCTCACCATTTTCACTCAACCAAATTTCTGAGGCATTGAGGGGGAGAAGCTCACCTTTTCTTATTTTTAAAAGGCAACAGGTAGACCCAAGGCCAGCTGGTTTTAGGGTGACAGCTAATTGGCTTACACAGTAATTTATAGTCCAATGACTAGCTCAGTAAACTAGCTTATCATTTGAAGTGATATGCAGTCAAAATAAGATAAATTCAAAAGTGTTAAACCAATTCATTTCACTTCTGCAGAGCACCCAGGACACCATACTAAAGAACGTACAAGTTTGGCAGGGTATTTTCCATGTTACTAAAGAAAAGATTACAGGTATCTCCATTAATTTGAGCATCTTGCTCTCTCCATGTGACACAAAAATATGTGAACCTTAATATCTTTTTAGATGAATAACGCCCCTATCAACTACCACAGTTTTAGGCCCACTAACTTTCCTTCGTAACTGTGGAATAAAATATAGTGTGGGTTCATGTGCATAACTTTTGTCAGAAGTAATGGGGGTTTGAGTGTGTATTTTATTAAAAAATAAAGTGCTCTCATAATTTAATTTCAGGTTGAATGAGCGCATCATCCTTCACTGATCATATGGAATCAAAATTATAGAAATAAATAATAAAATAAAAAGGGCACCATATATTGAGCTTACTGCTTTCTAATCACCTTATTTGTTCAATTATCAGCTGCCCATGCTTGCAAGGAACTTCCAGGTCTCTCAACAGAAGGAGGCTGCCTCTTTATGCATTTAAGAGTTTAATTCTCAATTAAAAAGAAAAAGATCGGAGGATATGAGCGAAGCTGGAAGATTGTATTCTCTTTGCATTGTGCAGGCTAGTAGAGATAGCTATATAGATTCTTGACATGGAGAATAAAAACGAACATTCCTGGAAGGAAGATAGGAAACCAGGGTGTGACTAAAAGTTGCTAGGTACTAAATCACTGTGCACACAGTGTGAAATTGGGCAGAATTTTTCTATTCCCACTTTAACTGCTGCAGAAAATGATCAGTTAAGTGGGGCTAAATGGATTATATCTGTTCTCTCAACCTGTGAATCCTCGAGGTTTTGAAATCAAGTTTGCTGTGTATTCTCAGGTAGGTCATTTGTTCGTCCTAAGAGTTAAGAAGGTATTTTTATTCTCACATTATTATTGTTTGCTAAAAACATATTTAAATACTTTTATGGTGTCATTCAGCTTTCAAATCCTTCAGAGCCACTGTCGAAGGTTGTAGCAATTGTTGCTTGAGTTGCACAGTGACCAAAAGATCCAAGTGTGGATGATTCTCAGGTCGGGGTACCAGAGGCAGATGTGGTCTGAAGTTGATAAAGTTTATGCTTCAGGTCCCTCTCTTGCATGAGCGCACCCACAGACTTGTACCTAAAGCTATAGCTGTAATTTTTAAAATTATGTTTCTGACAAAACAGACCCCCACATTGTATAAATGTCAGATGCCTCAAAATCTGGAACCAGGGCTGGCCCGGTGGACCAGCGGTTAAGTGCACATGTTCCAGTTCTCGGTGGCGCAGGGCTCACTGGTTTTGATCCCGGGTGTGGACATGGCACCACTTGGCAGAAGCCATGCTGTGGTAGGCGTCCCACATATAAAGTAGAGAAAGACGGGCATGGATGTTAGCTCAGGGCCAGTCTTCCTCAGCATAAAGAGGAGGATTGGCAGTAGTTAGCTCAGGGCTAATCATCCCCCCAAAAACAAAAAAATTTGGAACCATCCCTTCCTATTTCTTTATTTTTTCTTTACCTCTACTATTATATTCAAGGTAATACATCAGTCTAGTTTTTCAGGCGATGGAACAAATGATAGCCTCATGATTTCTGGAAATATTACTACCCTCAAAATTACAGTTTGTTTCAAGCTGTAAGATTTATTTTTTCTTGACACATTAACATTAAAATAAAGCTTCCCAAGTTTAATTTATTCTAGGAAAGGCTAGGGATCTATTCTTCCATTTACTTATTCAGGAAAATTTTATCAATAACCGTGTTGCAACATGGTTCTAGGCATGTACAAAGATAAACCGTAATTGAATAAGAAAAGATCTTGCTCCTCAATTTGCTCAACAACTCTGCACTGGGGGTGGCCAAGGTACTTAGTGAAATTCTCAATTCTAAAATAATTTTAAAATAGCTTGCGTGCATAGTGTTTTGTGGGGTGTTGCCATTTCATGTGCATTACCTCATTTGAGTTATTCTATTATCCTTAAGTACAATGCAAGTTATAACTTATTAAAAACGGTAAGTTAATAAGCAAAACAAGATGCTAATGAAAGTATTAAGGCACAATGAAGCTACGTTTTACAAATCTAACAGTCCTTTTATCCTCAAGAATTAATTACTTAAATATAAGTTGATGGCACCCTGAAAAAAAACTTAATTTCCTGAGCTCTCAGTTGGAAAAAGAGTCTAATTTAAGATCAGATCCCACTTACTTATAACATACTAAAAATTCATGAAGAAGAAAAATTACTTCAAAGTTTCTATTCAGTGTCCAGACATGGTCCTTCTTCTTTCAAGAGTAGCCTTCCTGTAATATATTGGGGGAGGAGAAAGTTCTGCCCGTGTCGGCCCACTTCCTCCCATCTCGAGCTCTTCTCCACCACTCTGACCACCACCCCTCCCCCTGAGGCGTTTATCACTTATTTGACAAATATTTAACGAGTTCCAACTATGTATCGGGCATTGAAATAAGTGCTGGGGAGCCAAAAGTGAGCAAACTATGCTTCTGGATTAATTATACAGTTACAAACACATATTACAAACTGTGGCACGTGCTATGAAAGAAAAGCATGAGGTTTTAAGAGAAGAACCCCATCCTCTGGGTGTAGGGGAGCCTGTCCTGTACAAGTAATATTTAAGGTGAAATTAGAATGATGACGTAAAGAGAATTCCCTCCTCAAAATTAAATATATAAAAGGTTTTCAGGTGCACCAGACTTGCTAAAATGTATTTAAGTCTGGAAATAATTATTCTTAATATAGGATTGTTTCCAAAATCAGAGAAAAGGATGCCTAATGAAACCCTCCACACAAAGTCTAAAAGTTATTTAGCCTGAAACAACATCGCAAATTGCTAGGAAGGAAGGTGATCTTTCTACATTCCCGTCCACGACAGCAACCTGTTTAGGTTTGGTCCCCCCAAATCTGGTCCTCTCTAAAGTCTATCCATCAGCATGAGCTATAGGTGGACCATTTCAAAACACAGTCTCCTAAGAACAGCATTGATCCTTGAGCTCAGTAGAATTTAAATTCAAATTCAGGAGGAAAACATTTCCCTAAAAGCCCCATAATCTGCACATGGCCAGCACCCAGGACACTGGCAGCACTTCACGTGATCATTCAGAGCACAGCTTTCAGACGGTGCCCAACGCCCACAGATGCATAGAAACTAGGACTTACGTCAAAGCCGTCTCCCCCTAATGTCAACCACCTACCTGGCTACTCAAAGATGAGGCAAAAGTTTTACCTTGATTTTCCGTTATTTTTTGGAGCAGGTAAAATTCTTGATCAGAGTGCCTTGTAATCTTTGTAGGGGGAAGCAAGGCAGGTCAAGAATTGTTTTTTTCCCCAGGAATGGATGATGAGAGGTTGCTGTAACACACACACTTATTTTGTGGATTAGGGTTTGGAGAAATGTCAGTACTTTGCTGTTGATGTGGTTAAGAAATGTTTAGCCCAGAAGAAATCGGCTTCCCCTCCCTCCTTTATTCAACCATTTTTGGATCGTGCCCACCAAGAGGACCCAATGCTCCCGGTGAGGTTTTGTCTCCAACCAGTGCTGAACAGGCTTCTTCCTGTGGAAGAGACCTTTCCCAGGCCAAGCCTTGCAGAGACGATCCTTATCATTTTATGACTCAGCACATTCACTGTTTCATTACGGAGCTATCAAATAACAGGGCACACAGATACAGTCATTCCAACTGTCTGACCGGGAATTCCCATCCCCGCGTACACCCAAAACCGCTCTGTAGCATCCCCAGTGATCCACATCAGGTCTTACAGGCAGTGTGATTGGCCCGTGGTCTGCTCCTTTTGTTTGCATGGACTAAGCTTCAAATGACAGTTTTTGTGTTTGACAATTCAGGTCAGTACAGTGTGGGGTACGGCTCTCCTGTTTGCTTTCTTACAATGATCCTCACCATTTTATTCCACTTGCCTAAAACAGCCCATTCATAAAATATGGAGGAAACCTGGGAAAGAAACCTGCGAGCTCCCGACTGAATGGTCCTTTCTTCTCGTTTTCTCTTGCTCAAAATACCAGACCTTTTTTGGTGAATACAAAGTCAGTTGATACCTAACCATCACATAGTGCCATCTATAAAGAAAACTGAGACTTTGTTTTATTTTATTTCACTTTCTTGGACAGAATTCTTCAGTGTGAAAGAATTACTGTACTACATGTTTAATATGTTTGGAAAATACTTAATATATCTTGGTGGTATCCTGGCAGCAATTGTAAGAATTTTATAATCAATTTGCTTAACTATTCATTCTATAAGTTTGGGACTGGAGTTTGAAATGTCACCACTTCAAAAACATCCCTTTCCTTACTATGTTTTCTTTCTCCTGAGGCTATAGGAATGATTGAATTAGGGAAAAGACTGACTTCGAATCTCTTAGCTTCCCCTAGTTTCCTGGCTCTAACTCAGAACAATACCATTAGTCCTTGCTATAATACTGGAAGCTTCTTCAGGTCAAGCTTTTTCTCTTTGTTGTAGATACTGTATATTTGTTAGTGTCCTGTGTGTGGTCACAGCACATGAAATGTCTGGTGAATTTAATTTAGGAATCAAATAGAGAGATAGTGCACACATATAAAGGGAAGAAGTGGGAGCTCGGATCAGGGGAGTTTGTCTCATGGTGATCTTATCAGAGAGGAAAACACATTTCTTTTCCCTCATCAAAAGTTTGTGATGCAAACACCTGCTAAAGCAATTCAAAAGATACAAAACATTTGCTGTGGTCTCATGAATTTTATCTGCTTTCAAGTTCTCTCATTGGAAACAAGATTCACAACCCTGATTTCCTCCTAATTTCTTTCACAATTTTACGAAGACTAGAATTCTATGTGATTTTAAGCCAGCACATTTATTCTCTTTCTTAAAAGCTTTTCATTTTGCCATTTGATGAATATTGAAGCGAGTGGATTATCTGGATCAAGAGAATTAGTTGAGGTTTGCATCAGTCAAGAGAGTAAAGCCACCAGAGGCTTTGAAGGGAGTGCCTTACAAAATAAATAGTCCTAATCTCCTTCAAGCATTGACTTTCAAGAAAGGGAGTTTCCTCAAGGCCAGAGAGATCTACAACAAGATTGAAAGCAACTCTGGTGATAAGGGAAGCAGGCTATGCCGGAGACAGAGCAGTGAGCAGTCAATGATCTGATTCATAAGGAATGCCAAAAGTTGGAAAGGAGGGGGAAATTAAGAAGTGTCTCAGATCCCCTCACTACTCCTACCTCTAAAACAGCCATCCGAAGACATCCCTGCCTGACGTGAAAATGTTCCATTTGGAGAGGAGCAAGTTATTAGCTGGAGGAGGGCACCCAGTGAGATGCTGGAAATGTAGACAGCGCTTTAACTGTCCCAGGGTTTCCATTTTTCATGCCAAAAAGGATCAGTGCCAGCTACAAAACAGGTGCAATTATTCTAGCATGGCTTTGTAGGCAGAAAGGAGAAATGGGATATGTGTTTTACCTGAGATGGTGGGGCAGCAGTAAAAGCAGATAAGGTTACAGCAATAAGAGAAGAGAAATGGCTCTGGCCACAAATTGTTGGAGTCTCAGCTCTCAGCAGTGGTGGCCTGGACCCCCATTTTTACACCTTCTTTTCTCCTAGAGGAGAGAGGAAAAGTGGTTCTAAAGTGCCCATCTTGGGTGAAGGGAGGAAAGATTTTTTTTTAATTTAGTATCATGTGATTAAAAGAGGGAAAAAAGCAGAGGAAATAAATGCCTCTATAATTATTTCAGATATATTTTCTTGAGTTTGTGAAATTTTTTAAATGTTTTCCTTAAGTGGCTCTACAGAAAGGAAAAGAATTTTCAGTGGGAAAAGAGGAACACATAACCAAAATCATTTCAGATCTTGCATGCAATTCACCTTGAAAAAACCAGCGGGGCATAAACATTTTGCCATAGAGCCTTGGGCAAAATTGTTACACCAGTAGTCCTCTATCCAGGTCACTTGTTAGCAGATGTAAAATGCAATCTGATAGTCACTACTTACGGCAACTCCCAAAGTGTCTATTGGCCTTTCAGGAAGAAATTTGTTGAGCGTCTTAATATGGAGTGCCTCACATGCTCAAAAGAGCTGTTCCCACTGCTGCCCTGTGTCATGTCTAATCACTTCTAGAAGTAGGACTCACTGTGCTTTGGGGAAGCACCTGGAAGGAGTGATCTGAAGGTTCCTGTTCTACAGACTGAGAATCAAGGGACTTTATGAAATGATTATTGGACAGTCAACTACATTGAAAGCCAGAATGTCCTGAGGACCACGCCAAGTACTAAGAGAAATTGTATTAAATAAATAAATGAAGTTATTTCCTCTGATTGCATCACTTTTCTCCTTTCTTCCTTGTCTGATGAATTTCCACATGTTCTTTGAAACTCGGCTTCACTTCACTTAGTCCCTGGAAAGCCTTCCTGGCTCCCTCTAGGCTAGGTCAGATGCTCCTGACCTGCATAACTAGATAGCTCACTTTATCTTCTGGTTTTCTCTGCTGGACTGTAAATTCCATGAGGACGTATATGACATCCATCTTTCTCTCCATGCCTGCTCAGTGTCTAGCACAGGGGTTGGCTGGCCTTTTCAGAAAAGGGCCAGATAGCAAATATTTTAGACTTGCAGACCATGCAGCCTCTGTTGCAATTTACTCAACTCTGTCATAGTGCAAAAGAAGCCACAGGAAATATGCAAATGAATGAGCATGTCTATATTCTAATAAAACCTTATTTATAAAAACAAGCCGTAGTCTGGATTTATCCTGCAGTTGGTAGTTTGCTGACTCTGGCCTGACGGAAAGCCTGGCACAAAATGGTGATTCATCAAGAAGACATTTCAATGGTGCAGGCTGAGTTGATGGTGGTCTGTGAGGAGAGAGAGAAGATAGATTTAAGAGCTAGTTGGTGATTGAATGATTGGTGATTTGATACGAGGGGCGGGCAAGGAGAAGAGAACAAGTCCAAATTTCTGGCTTGAGCAACTGACCTTAAGGAGGAGACACTACGTAAAAGCAGTGGAACTGGGTGTGTTAGCAGGAGTGGGGAGGGAGAGATGAGTAAGACTTAGAGCACAGCGAACATTTGGGATACAGTCTATAACAATGGCTCTTAAACTTTAGTTCGCATCTGAATCCCCAAGAGTGCTTATAGAAAACACAGATTCCAGGATCTCACCTCCAGAGTTTCTCACTCTGAACTGGGGCCCAGTAATTTGCATTTCTATCATGTTCCCAGACCGTGTTGAAGATGCTGGTCTGGAGAGCATCCTTGGAGAACAACTATCCTAGAGAGGTGCCAGGGTTTTGATTTGGGTGTCCTCAGTATTGAAAGCAAATGAAATGAAGAAAGAACCAAGGACAGAATTTGAAGATACCGTAGATGTAACAGTGTGCATACTATTATCCCTCAAGCTAATGATTTCTAGCCCTTTGAGACTAGAGCAAAATTTCTTTATTCTTCCCCTGTCAGACTTCCTTCTGTGATAAGGAGTCATGATGTCAATCGTGTCCTTATCCCATCCTTGACTCCTACACTGTTTCCTTAGATCTCCTGGTATGGTACCAAGCTCCTTTGGTCCAATTCTACCAAATCCACCTCGTGTTGCTTTTCCTCTCTTCCTGTGGCCTCCATACAAATGACCCTCTCATCTTCAATAAACATATCGATTCTCAACATCTGAGCCTTCTTTACAACTGGCGCAGGGCTCCTGACACACTCCTAGACTTTCCCACTCAGGTTAGGAAAGCCATCATCTCTAGGCAGAATCAAAAGTTAAAAAAAAAAAGTTATTGATATCGATATTAAACAACTCCTTCCCTACCCAGTAGCAGAAGGATGAAGAAAAATATTGGAAAGATATCAAGCAAGAGGAATATATAAGAGGAAGCCTCAAATCTTTGGAACTTCAAGCTCTGTGGTTAATATTTTTGTTACTATGAATTTATATTAATGAAATAGAAATATTTTGTAAGAAACTTGCAAATCTTTCTATTAATGAGATCAGTGAGGTCTCTCAGGCCTAGATTGTCATCTCTATTTTCCTCTCTTTTCTTATAGCTCTTCCCTTCTACTCTGCATTATAACTATTATGGTTATTAGATTAACAGTTATGTCGATAGCCACTATTCACTGAATGCTCACTGCTTAATGCATGTACTACTAATGTACATTTTCTCATTTCACCTTCACAACCATGCTTTGTATTTCCATTTCAGAGAGATACAGAGAGGCTAATTAATTCATTGAAGATCAAATAGTTAATAGACAATGGTGAGAGAATCTAACACCAGTCCTGACTGACATAAGAACCTATCCTTTTGACCACTCTTCAGCACCCCCAGATTTCTTTTCTCCTTCCTGTCAAAGAAAAATGCACAGAGCCTGCATTTTTAAGGACTTTGCTGCTAATCTGTACATGGATATAGACAAAGGATAACAAGCATACTTTAAAATTCTCTAGATCCTGATCCACAGCAGGATACAATCTTATAAATACAGAAGTCCAGTTGAAAGACTTCCCCCAGCATTTATTGAGGAAGGAGCTCACCAAAACTTCCCCACCCCACCCCTACATCATGATGATCCTTGCCTAAAGGAGAGGAACAGACTGACCACTGCATAAAAGAACTCTTTTCTTAGCACTTTTCAAGGAGTCGGGATGGGGAAGAAGAAACAGCATTCAGTTGATGAGATGTGTGTCTTTGAGTAGGGATGACAGTTAGTTACAAGGGTAACTCTGAGCAACAGATGCTTGCTCATCTTAAATATTTATTAGAATTCCAGTGCTCTGAGTGACATTTATACCAGAGGGCCTCAGCAGTTACACAGTTCTTCCCCTGTGAAGACGCTAGACAGACACAGTCACTACTCACCTGGTATTCACAGTTCCCTTGCAATTAAGCAAGCATTGGTGACCAGGTCTGGACCATGTGCTATAAAGAGAAGTAATGAGTGTCACTTAAGGACAAAGAACTTAAGATCCAGTAGACAACCTTCTCTTGTCTCTTCCATTGACTGGGAGACTACATAGGCCAAGTATTTTAAGTTGCATAATCACAAGATAAAAGCAGCCTGGATCTCTGAGTCACAACATGGAGGAGATCTATCCTGGACTATCCCTCAACATTGGGTGTACATTGTCTGAGTGAGAAATTATATTGTTGTTATTTGTTAGTGTGAATTACTTGTTAGTGCAGCACAGCAGTGCCTATATACATTAGTGTGAGTGTTCTTATTAATAATTTATTTACTCTGAGCTGGGTGAACTGAAGGTTTTTGTTGGTTCCACAACATATCTTCTCTCTTAGTTGAAAGAGATCACGGCTAAGTCTAGAGAAGAAAATAAAAACAAAAGATAAGAAAGAAAAAAATTCAAGAAATACTGTTCTTAGCAGAGAAAGCTTAATTCATATAGACAAATGTAAAGAACATAAATTTTAAGGAAAAGCTATAACTCATGAAAACTATGGCTTTAAGGGCTTGGAAACATTGTTGGATGATATAAGCCCTAGGACCTTGGAGAAGTACTTATTACATTGTTTACTAAATGGCTTTCTCATTTTAAAGACATGAGGAAGAAACATGGCAACATTAGAAGAAAGGAAAAAAAGCAATAATGATGGAAATTTTGAGGGAGAAAAGTGGCTTGAACATTTGTCACACATAAAAAGTAAAAGGAAGAGTGTTTAAAACAGATTTTTCTGTGACATATACACAACACACGCTTTCAAAGAACAAATAAAGGCATGTAAGCTGAAAAGGGTAGACTAAAGTAGAGTGCATTTTAACCATCAATCCTGGAGGTGACAGAGATCTGAACAACTGTAGTTAAGTGTGGATCATAAATAACGTGTTACCATCGCTGAAGCAAGAAACAAATGGCTTGCTCACCAGTAAGAAATTCAGAAGACTTTGTGGATGAAAAACTTTCCAATCCAAGGGACAAGGACAAATAAGCCCATATATAAACAGTTGGCAGCCCCCTCTGTCTCCCACTCCATCCCTCCTATTTCACCACTCTCGTGTGTGTGTATACACAAGCATGCACACTTGTTTACTCACACACATAGACTCCTGCTGCCAACTGATCTAAGGCAATTGGTCATTCACAATTAGTAGGTTCCTTATGGTAAATAAAAGTTTCAAAAGTAGAAGCAGGTGAGGGTTTTAAGTCTTATCCTATAACCAGATTACACTAAAACAGGGCTAGCAGAAGGAATTTAGTCATACATACATTTATTGGCAAACAAGCAACCAACATATTCTGCAAGCTCCTTCTTGGTGTTTTGACCCCACCTGTGTGAAAGATTTGCTTGAGACAAATGCAATAACTATTCTATCAGCAGGATTCAGTGTGGCAATGAACACGCTCAGAATCAGTGGGTATACACTGGACCATTTCAGAATCTGGCCTCAGCCCTCCTTCCAAAAGATATAGATAATCTGATCTCTGGATCCTTATACACCATTCCTGCAAGGGCAGAAAAGCCTGCACAACATTTGTATCACTCATATCAGTAAGCAAAAATAATTTCTAATGCACTCTATGTTAATCTGATGTTAATCAAATGTAAGAATATTATAGAGAAACATTGAAGTACATATCTTTGGAATGTGGGCTTCTGATTAGAAGATTTTGAATGGTAGCTTTCTTCGGAGTATGTTCTCTCAATTAGGCCAACTGACCTCCCATAGGATGTAGATTAAATTAACACTCTCTCTATATATAGTGGGATAGATAAGGCATAGATTTCAGGACAAAATAAAGGGAGAGAGCAATTATCATGTATTGAAATATATCTATATTTAAATGGACATTTTAACCACCAACCACAGCGTTTGCTCAGTGACTTGAATTCTTTTGATAAATAATCCCCCTATTAGTTAGGTAGGGCCCTGCAGATAAGACTTTTTTTAATCTATGGAAGATAGATTGGGAGAGAAGATAGATACTCTCCATCGGCTGCCTTTTATGAGAGCTTCTCTGTAGTGTAGTCATTGAGTATGTGACCTCCAGAGTCACACCTTTGTTCTGCCATTTATTAGTTGTAACATTAAGCATATTATATAACTGTAATTTACAGTTTCAAAACAGGGATAATAACTCTTATGGATGCTGGGAAGATTAAATAGATTAACATACATAAACTACTTAGAAGAATCTCTAAAACATTGCAAGTAGCACATACCTATTATAATTTTTATTATTGATATTACTATTATAGCTTTAGCAGCCAAATTCTGTATACTTCCTTACACTACAGATGTGATTTGAGAAGCATGGGGATAATAATAACTATTTCACAGGATTCTGTGTTAATTACATGAAATAACGGGCTGGAATTCCTGGAATATAGCAGTGACCCACTAAGTAACAGCAATCAACATGATGAGTAAAGTTTCACAAAGAACAGTTGAAGTTGTAGTTGCTAGGTCCAATCTTTGTACATTCTTTTGGGTAATACAGCCATATACTCCTCTTTTCTAAATGACGTCCTTGAGGAAAGCACAGAAATTATGGAACGCTGAGGCTTCCTAGAGATTCTGCCTTAGGATGTGCTTGCCTACCCCTACTGCCCCCAACCCTTACCATTTACCAGAAAGAACACTGGGCAGAGTGGGGGAACATGCATCCATCACTGGGTGCCCGAGGAAGAGCATAGATCCTGCTCTTTAGTATTAAAAACGATGGAAGCTTTAAATAGCAGGAAATTAGAAGTGTAAAAGTTTAAACCTCAAAATAGTACTGATACTTAAGCAGAGCCACATCAATTTCACTTTGGTTGAATGGATTTGAAAAGCTAAACTGATAATCCCCTGAACATTTTCAGTGTGTAGCTCTCTCATTCAGTGCATTTAATCCACTCTGCTAGATCATTATACAAGTGTTTTGTTTTGTGCCAGGGGAAATTTGGATCTTAGTTGATGAAGTACTCAGTCACTTATAATCTTGTGAGAGCCACAAACGATGATAATTGCAATTTATGGAGTAACCTGGAATGACGAACGCAATATGCTGAGTCTGAAAGCTGAGGTAATTGTATATTTAC
The DNA here is from genome assembly GCF_037783145.1 of Equus przewalskii. NCBI lineage: Eukaryota > Metazoa > Chordata > Mammalia > Perissodactyla > Equidae > Equus > Equus przewalskii. The sequence goes on along the minus strand of NC_091852.1, from coordinate 28,162,806 downwards.
TTCAGATCAGCAGAAAATCCAAAAAAGGTAATGTCATTTGAGTATTATTTCCAATTGCATTTTCTCAGTTTTTATCATCTACAGTCATTAAGGAATTACTGAAGAAAAGATAAGAGCTGTGCAAGTTGGCTCAGAGAATCTGTATAGAAAAGAGAATAACCAATATACAATCTGTGAAAACCTGTGGAAGAGGCAAGGAAGACTCAGCGTAGTGGAAACAATACCGAATCGGCATTGAAGAACTTTGAAGCTTAATACGGTCCCTCCTATAGGGATGGTAACCTTGAACTTCTCCCTTCTCTCAGGGTCACTTTTTCTTCACTAATTAAATTTGAGAATCCAAATGGATTACCACCAAGATGTCTTTCCTTCCTAAAGTTCTGTGACTATAGAATACGCAGACAATTGCTACACTGTGGTATAAATAAATATTACATGTATTATCTGAGGCTGTTGGTAACTTGTTATATCTTAAACAGAAGTGTTGCTCTGAAGTCTTCAGTAGACTTTCTGTCTTTCCAAGGCATCCTGTCTCTTCCATGGTGTCCTGGAATTCTCTTCTCAAATCTCACACTTATCACAGTGGAATCCAGCCATTTGTTTGTCTCACAGCTATTATAAGTTCATACAGTTCAGGAATTGAGTCTAATTTACCTGTTTCCCCAGTGCTTAGGAAGGTGTCTGGCATTTAATGTGGAACGATGCAAAGAACAAAGGAATGACTAAGTGAATAAATGACTGAATGAGTGGTCTGATATCAATGAGGCACAAAATAAGTAAAGAGACACTAAGCACCAAATCATTCAATACAAATGCCCAGGAAAGCTTATCTTCCAGCTCTTGTTTCAGGAGGCCCTAACAAGATACTATCCGAAATGGTGCTTACAGCACTTGCTTTGGCTGACAGCAATGACATTCATTGGAAATGACAGTGGGCTTGAGTATCTTTAGAAATAACTATTTTGCAAAACTTATTACCACTAAATAGCCTTCGCAAAACACCTGCCTGAGTGCAAATGTAATGTATATATAAACCAAGCTTTTCTCATCCATCTCAGGGATTGGCACACCATGGTCCATTGGCCAAATCTGCCTCACCACCTGTTTTGGTAGAGCCTCTGAGCTAAGAATGGTTTTCACATTTTTGAACATTTGGGAAAATTTTTTGAAAGAATAATAATATTTTATGGCACATGAAAATTGTATGAATTTCAAATTCCAATGCCCACAGATAAAATTTTATTGGAACACAGCCATGCTTATTTGTTTACTATTGTCTGGCTACTTTGATGTCACAACAGCAGAGCTGAGTACTGGTGATGATCCACAAAGCCTAAAATATTTACAATTTACGAAAAAGAAAAATTGCTAAGCCCTGCTCTATCTGATGGCCAAAGTTCCTTTTGTATTAGCAAAACTGATTTACAAACAATGATGACTTTTTTTTAAGAGAACTGTTTCATCTTCCAATGGAAAGTTTCAGTACCTCCCAAAACTGGAGTAGGTTCATTGACATTTCTTTGTTTTCTTTTTTTTTAAATGGAAGCAGAGAGGGTGTGTTAAAGAAGAGAATTATTCTAACCAAAGTTTATTTTTTCCATATTATTTTTATGAAATTTAAACTAAGAACAATTGTGATCAATTATTTTCTTTAAAATAATACATTTTCCTTTAACTTATATAAGCTCGTCACATTCTTATTTATTCATTTTTCATTTCTTTTTAATCTAAAATGATTTACCAAGATATTTCCATTCTAACTCAAGCAGAGTTCTGATGGAACTTCTTTTTCCTTTTTGAGGAGGAAGATTGGCCCTGAGCTAACATCTGTTGCCAATCTTCCTCTTTTTGCTTGGGGAAGGTTATCACTAAGGTAACGTCTGTGCTAATCTGCCTCTAATTTGTATGTGACATTTCAATCTTGTATGTGGGATGCCACCACAGCATGGCTTGATGAGCAGTGTGTAGGTCCACACCTGGAATCTGAACTGGTGAACCACAGGCCACCAAAGTTGAGCACACAAACTTAACCACTACACCACCGGGCTGGCCCCTGATGGAGCTTTTTTTAAGACATTGGCTTGAGGCAATTTATAAAGTATTATTGCTGCCCATGAAGTTGGTACAGTGAAACAAACAAACAAACAGCTCTGACCCAATGAAATGAAGTGTCTAAAAGACTTCTCTTAAGCCCTTTTTCTCAAATCATGGCTGAGGGTAAATCATTAGAGATGATGTTGATTAGATTTTTTAAAAATTAGCTAACCCCACCAAATAAAAAGTCTAGAAATTCACAAACTTTGTTTTGTGGTTATTTTGTTTGTGTTATTTTTATTTTTTTCTCAGAGTGCTGTTCCCAAAACTGAGAAAAAAAATCTCTACCAGCTTAACTTACTAAAAATATTAATTTGTTCAATGGGATCAAAACCACTTATAATAAGTAAATTTCAAACAGTATCACATTGTGAATCTATTGTAGTCTGTATATTTAAGAAAATATTTTTGCACATGGGCTACTTTATGTAATAAGCAACCATGGTGGGACAGCAAATCTTTCAGCTCTGAGTCAACGAGAGGGTGAGTTGTTATCGTGCTGATTGATGGTGATTAGGCTCTTGGAGCAGATCTGGCCTACATGCTGGTGAATGCCAAATGGCTGGAGGCCACCTCTCTCCAGACCCCTCTGCTGGCAGTTATCTTTGAATGACTTGGAAGAAGCCACAGTTCCAGCAGCGTGATTTTGGTTCAATGGCTCAAATTGGCCATTTGCTTTTGTTCAGATCATTGCCCCTACCCAGGCACTACCTGTTGGTTGCCATAGAATGGTAAATTTAAGAGAAAATAGAAGCACATTGTGACTTCCTCTTTCTTGCTCTCCTATGTGGATGACAGGAAATACTCTATCATGAGACTTTCTTAAAAATACAGTAGCAGCTATAACTTAGGTATTTATAAAACATATGCAATAAAAACTCTGGCTGTGATCTTCAATAATCTTATATAAGTTCAGGAAAATATTTAAATTTAAAAGGAGGTCCTAAATGCTTGCCTTTGAAACACTGATCAGTACAATTTTGTCTTGACAGATGGTTCATTTCTTGTCACTTATGCTAAGCACTAAATCAAATCAACCCCTAAAGAGTTGTGGCGTTTTTGGTTTTTTCAAATACCATGCAAGTATAGCCTTGAATTTTGTTGGCGTGTCAGGGAATGTCAGTATTTAACTCACATCAATTACTCAAGACAGTGGATTTAGAAAAAATACCAAAATTGTTAGTAATCTTAGAATTCCAGAATAGTTGAAACAAGATTTTCTATAAGTACAGTCAAGGAATAATTTCCTCCCACATTAAAGATTCAAAGTAAAAATATTCTCACTTATAGTACTTGTGGGTTAATCATATGGTTCCTTAGGAATAACTGAGTGGGGTAGTATTCATAAGTGACAGACACATGTCATGTCTCAAGTCTTTAGCTTCTCAAGTTGTTTGTGGATAATGGCATGGGTTTAATGCTCAGAATTCTTGTTTTTCAATCAGGTGCTACAAAAGATAATGATTCTCTTATTAATTTCTTTATTCTGTAAATGTCAGTCATGACAATCTTGTGCAGACACTTTGGTTTTATCGCACGCTGCTCTGCTGCCTCATTAATGCATCGAGAATATCTTCAGAATCCCCTACCATCCCCATTCTTGATTTCCTGGGAGGTGAGGCTGCTAATCATATCTGTGCAGGTGTATTTTTATAGAGCTGTCAGCAAAATCCTCTGCTCATTCAAGAACATCATCTGTCTGTAATTAATGTTCTATCTGTCTTCTTGAAAAATGAGAAATAAGTATCTACCTAATATCCCAAATTTCACCCAGCAATTGAATTCTCATCATCTATTTAAGCTCAGGACTTTCTGAAAGATACTTTATAATGTTTCCAATACTAGTTTATTCTCCAAACATCATTATTTTTCATTTGTCGAAGCTCTTGTTCTTTTGCTCTCTACTCTCTCTCTCTTCATTTGTTGACCAATTTGTTCAAATTTCATACGAACTTCTTGTATATTCTATGATTTTTAAACGTTTCCCTTCTTTATACTTTCAAAATAATCATGTATAATAAAAGTTAACAAAATAAACCTGCTTTCACTCCAAGTAGTCTATATTTGTGTGAAATCAAATTAGTGCATTGTAAATTCTTAAGTATTCGAATTACTGTGAATGATTATACACACAGTGCAAATGCAAATTTGGAAAGCAAAGTTAGTAATATAATACGAGATCAGCAGCCCCTTAACATTAGAAACTGTATGTTACACAACTGTGAGTTCACTACAGATTCTTATACCTAAGACAGTCAATACACAGTGTTGAAAGGGGGAACGGACCCGCCTAGAAATATCCCTGGAAGCAGGACAGGAACATTCCCTTCAGAATGTGGCTGCTATTTTCCTGGGACTTTTTACCTTACCTGTAAAGATGCTGACAGTATCCATTTTTGTCATCAAATTTTTGCTTTGTGTCATTTGTGTCATTTATTTGGTAGAAACAAATAAATGTGGTGATCATTTTCCTAAAAAATGTTCTGTCTACCTGCTCATTCCAATAGGATGTTAAATTTTCTGGGTCATGTCATCCCGTCCAAACATAGAAGAAGAATTGTGGGGGTGGTGTTCCCCAAAAGAAATAGTAGTGATTGAAATAAACCTAGCTATTTACACAATTCTGTGTCACTAGGGATTCATTTTCAAGGCTCTTTTCAGAAATCAGTGTATCTTAGGATGTCACGCTCTTCCTCATGAATTCAGGTGCCAAAATGGAAGAACCACAGGGTTGTAGGCATACTTGGGAGCAGATGGTAATACCCACTGCTGTGTCCAAATAGGCTCGTGGGCATATTTATCTGATATGTTTTTGTGCTACGATAAGAAGCCAACCATCTCTATTCACCACCCAGGAACACACACTTTCCAGTGAAGATAACCCTTTCTGTAAGCCTGCTTGCCGGTTAAAATGAATTAATATACCTGTTAAATTTTTATGGCCCTTCAATTACAGTCATTACAAAAAGAGGATACTTTTTATGGCTCTTTTAATGTTTTCTTATAAAAGTATTTCTTTAAAGTACTTGTATATAAATAAGATCATTGCATATTAACATTATACACTAATTGGAACACATTTTCCCCTGAGTTGCTTAAAATATAGACTTGTTCAAATTTGCAGTTCAACCTAACCCTTCAGTATAGCTCTCTCCAACTCTAATTAATTCGCATTGCAAAAGCAATGAGTTTGAGCTCAGCTGTAGAAGTCACAGTGACTTATCCTTTCAATGAGGTGATAATTGGTGTCTGGTTAATTCTATTCATAGAAACCATAGGCAATAAAAAAATAATCCCCACTTCCACTACACAGTGTGAAGCTTCCAGTAGCACCTATGCTGTTTCCTAATATAGAATATTTTTATTCTTAAAACCACAATTCATAATTGTAGGAGCGCATCCTGTAAGCAAATATCTATTGCCTGCTTGATAGTTACTTAAGAAGACATTGTCACCCTACTTTGCATATGATCATATGGGCTTTGACACAAAAATAGATTATGTTAGTTACCTTCAAAAACAAGAAGCCCAATCAGGCAGACATTAAGGTATCTCCTTGCAAAATAACTTCTAAAAACTAAGACAGATACAGTCCATAGACATTTATTTGATATAAAGATGATTGGTGATATCTGAGGTACTTTCATATGAGTGTGTAGTATTTTGATACATATGAAAAATATACATATTCTTGCTGTATATATTTTTAAATTACGCGACAAATAAGAAAATGAATAATCATGAACCAGTACCTAAGCAAAGAATTAAAATATAATCAACATGGTTTCATTTACTAAAGGTGTTGCTTCTTTCCTCTCCCATCACCTGTCCCCAACAAATATGTGCATGACCTGAGTGGTGCTTATCATTATGTTGGCTTTTATAAGCTTTTATCAAGTTTATACACAGACACACACACACACACAGTTTTGTTTTTGTTTTTTTTTAATTTTCATTAAAATATTATCATACTTTGTATTATCTCTCACTTGCTTTTTTCACTCAATTTTGCGTTTCTGAGAATTACCCATGCTGTTTTATGAAACACACTTTGTTCTTTCTCACTATTACATAAATCCTCTGTGGTATGACCATAACACAATGTATATATCCATTATTTGGTCTATAGACATCTCAGTTTTTTCTGGCTTTTTAATAACATGAACAACACCATCATGAACATGTTTGTGTATTTCTCCTGGTGAACACATGTAAGAGTCTCTCTAGGAGTAGAATCGGTGGCTTGTAAGATGTTCAAATGATTAACTTTACAAAATATGTTCAAATTTATTTTTTAAAAAGTTGTATCAACTTATATTTTCTTCAATAATATATAAGACCCACATACTTGCCAAGGGCTTATATAAATCATTGGGACATCATAAACATAGTTGTTATGATAGTTATTTTTATCAATAGTAACAGTGCTGATGATACTGGAGGTATTAAGAATTGTAACAATAATAAATGTAAATAACAAAAATAAGTAATAATGATGATACTGAGAATAATAAATATATTCATGGGACAAAAGAATAGAAATCAGGAGCAGGAAGCAAGAAAGCACACTGACATTTGAGGGAAGAGAAGGAAATGCAATGGGCAGACAAAGAATCATCATGAGTGTGACTTTAGGGAATAAATGGATAAAAAGTATTTGTTAATTTTTTAATAATTGCATAACATCTATATAAATACATTCACTTTGCTATACATAAATATATTGATATTGTTAAAAATTTAACCAATTCTGATAAATAAAAGCTCTTGACCACTGAGGAGTCACTTGCCAATTCCACTCTGCTCTCCAGTGGTAACTTATTAACAGTTTGGTAGGTAACCTTTCAGAATTTATATATATATAATATTGTGGATGTATTTTATGTAATTTTTTATATAAGTGGTATTATACCAGAAGCATCACTTGAGTTTGCATTCTCTTACCTAATATATGTCCAGAAAATCTTTCCACCTAAGAATACATAGCTTAACCTCATCCATACAACTGATGGATGTCCTATAATTCAGCCATTATGTTTATAGGGCTGAACTTAGGACATTATATAGTCATTTCATATAACCAATGGACGTCTTATAATTTGGGCAACATAGTTATCTTACGTGTATATTTAAGTCCAAACAATGTTGCAATAAATATCCTAGCGTGTCTTTATGCCTGTAAGAGAATATGGCTCTAAATTAGATACCTAGAAGTAAAATGTCTTTGTCAAATAGCATAGGCAGTTTGAATGTTAACAGTTACAGCCAAATGTCCCTTTAGAAAGCTAGAACTGTGAAGAGTCTGACATTTTACCTTACTTGAAAGTTATTAATTTACCTGCCACAGTTTCTTAGATGCTGGCAGAAGCTACCACACTCCTGGGTCAGAGACAAAGAACTTTATTACTCACAACAACAGCAGTAGCCAGACAATCACCATTTTCTTGTGCTGATTTACCGTCCAAGTTCCCACAGGGTCATGTGAAGAGGACCAGGTGATACCCACACATGTAATGGGTTGTGTGACAAAAACCTTGAGCTCAGGGAACCTGGCTCGTTTACAATAGTCCATAAGCATGCCTGTCCAAAGATCCAGAGAGAGATACTATCTTTATTATGTTAAGTAATACGCAGATATAACCATTACTCGTTAGGGAGACACCATCTCCATCTTCTACAGCTTTTCACCATACAAACATCCTAGAGAAGATAGTCTGTAACACAGTCACAGCCTCTTCTCACAAGATGTGCAGAAATAGGAAACCCGTAGAGGAACATTTCCCAACGTTTTCCTTCATAGAGGATTTGCACTCGCTTCCATCAGGAACCATGGTATGCTACCAAACTGTGGTTACTTTATATCCTTTCCGGGTTAATTCAGGCATATCAGAGTCAGTCCCCCTTAACTCTTGCTGCAAGATCCAATCTTAATCTCTTAATTACAGCTCTGTTACTGCATTTTCTTTCAGGACAGACCAACTTTTCCCAAGTGCTTAGGCATCATGGCAAGAATCAAGAAAATAGAATGCCTGTTTTCTGCAAATCAGAGAGCATAGCTCTTACATGTAGCAATCAACTACTGCTCATATCCAGCTAATTGTTGCGCTGCATGTCTGCAAACCAAGTGTTACCTTATATTCTGATGTTTCAAAAGAAGAGAAAAAAAATCTTTATTTTGAAGTAAAAATACCCAATTTTCAAATGTTAGTGAATTAATTCAAGTTTATTAATATTTTCAGCAATGTGAGATGGAACAGAGAAACTGTAGAGGATAAGTAAAGAGAAGTAACCTTGACATTTAGGAGTTCATTGGTGACATGCCCTCCTACACCCAATTACGGCCTGTTCACAAAGCTTCCATTCCATTTTATATACCTCCTCCGACTATAGCGTATCACATTGGTTCATGATTTTTGGCTTTTTTCCAATTTAGATCAAATATATTTACTGTCTTACAGGCAATTAAATGGAAACATTTGGGATTAATCTTCTGTACCAAACAAAAATCATTTGTCTTTTCATCCAACAAGTGTAATTTATGTTACATAGTTTTCTATAAATTAACATCTAATGTTGCAGAATTGTAAAGAGTCATGGCACACAAAAATTTCTAATCAGTGTAGAATTTAGCTTTTGGAAATAATTTTCAACACTAATTTTAACCATAAAGTCACATTCCACAGTTCAGGGAGTCCACAGCTGTCTCTTGGGAATTTTAAAGAATTTCCCCAGCAGGAGGTCACCCCGAGGAGGAACTCAGAACCTTCTGGGTGTCTGCACTAGAAGTGTTCACTGCAAAGAGACCCACGAGACCTCCTTGAGCCTTGCCTGTGACCAGATGTATTTTTTATTATTCCAGAAGTGTGCTGATTTTGTAGATCAATTTGGTGAGAATTGACATCTTAAAAATAGAAATACATTTGATTTTTGTATGTTGATCTTGTATTTCACAATCGTGAATTTAGTTCAAGTAGCTTTTTTTTTATAAATTTCTTCAGATTTTCTATGTAGACAGTCATGTTGTCTGTGAATAAAGACTTTTATGTTTTCCTTTCTATCTGAATGTGTCTTTTTTTAAATTTATTATTAGACAAACTAAGACTTCTGGTATGTTGAATATGAGTGATAAGAATAGACTTCCTTGCCTTGTGTCTGATCATAGGAAGAAAACCTTCAGTTTTTGAACATTATGTATGAAGTTAGTGGTAGGCTTTTTTGTAAATACCATCCGTTAGCAAAGATGTTACTTTCTATGTCCAGTGTGCTGCAGGGTTTTTGCTACGAATGGATGCTGATAGCAATTGCTGTTTAATTTTCAAATATTGAACCAGTCTTGCATTCTTGAGAAAATCCTCGTTTGGTCATGATGGTCACTTTTATACATTGCTGGTTTTGATTTGCTATTTTTTTGTTGAGGATTTTTGCATCTGTGATCATGAGTGATGTATGTTTATAATTTTCTCTTCCTATAATGTCTTTGTCTGATTTTGGTATGAGCATAATGCTAGACTAATGAAATGAGTTGGGAAACGTTCCCTCCTCTTCTATATTTTGGAAGAATTTATGTGGAATTGTTTCTCTTGTTGTTGTTATTAAATGTTTGATTGCATTTACTAAGGAATCCATCTAGACCTAGAGTTTTCTTTGCTTGAAGGTTTTAACTTCTATTTCAATTTCTTTAATTGACATAGGAAGGTCCAGATCATTTATTTCTTCCTGAGTAAGCCTTGGTACTTTGTGTCTTAAAAAGAATTAGCCCAGGGGCCGGCCCCGTGGCCCAGTGGTTAAGTTTGCATGCTCTGCTGTGGGGGCCCAGGGTTTCGCTGGTTCGGATCCTCGGCACTGACATGGCACTGCTCGTCAGGCCACTTTGAGGTAGCATCCATGCCACAACTAGAAGGACCTGCAACTAAGGTATACAATTATGTACCAGGGGGATTTGGGGAGATAAAGAAGAAAAAAAAAAAAGCATTAGTCCATTCATCTAAGTGTTGAATTTATGGCCATTAAATTGAGTTTAACATTCCTTTATTATCTTTTTCTTGTCTCTGGGGTCTGAGATCATGACCACCTTTTCATTCTTGATTTTTTGCCTTCTGTCTTTCTTTTTTCCTTGTTTATTCTGGTTAGAGGTTTATCAATTTTTTAAATCTTTTTTTAGAATTGTCTTTTGGTTTCATTGATTTGTATATTATTTTTCTGTTTTCCACATTATTTCTGCTCTTATCTTTATTATTTCTTTCCTTTTGCGTTCTCTTCTCTTCTAGTTTCTTAAGATGGAAGCAAAGCTTAGATAATTGATTTGAGACTTTCTTTGAGTATAATCATTTAATGCTATAAATTTCCCTCTATGTACTTCTTTAACTACATCCCCCGAATTTTGGTATGTTGTGTTTTCATATTTATTCAATTCAAAATGCCTCTAATTTCCCTTGTGACTTCCTGTTTCACCCATGGGTTTCCTAGAAATGTGCTATTTAATTTCCAAATGCTAGGGAATTTTCTATATTTTTTAAATGTTTGATTTTTATTTTAATATATTATGGAAAGGAAACATCCTTTACATAATTTCTATTGTTTCACATTATTAAGGCTTATTTTATGTCCCAGAATATAGTCTATCATGGTGAATATTCCTTGTGCATTTGAAAATAATATATATCCTGCTGTTAGTGAGTGGAGTGTTCTATAAATACTAATTGGGTCAAGTTGGTTATTAGCGTTATTCATATCTTCTGTATCCTTACTGATTTTCTGTCTGCTTGTTCTATCAATTGAGGAGCACAGAATGTTGACGTCTCCAACTACAATTGCAGATTTGTCTAATTCTCCTTTCAGTTCTATTAGTTTTTGCTTCATCTATTTTGAAGTTCTGTTGTTAGGCGCTTAAACATTTAGGATTAGTATGTCTCTTGGTGATTTGACTCATTTATTACTATGCAGTGTCTCTGCTTATCCCTGTCCTGAAGCCTAATTGTCTGAAAGTAAAATATCCACTTCAACTTTCTTTTGATTGGTGTTTCCAGGGTATATATATTTTTTGCACTTTTACTTTTAACCTAGATATGTCCTTTTACTTAAAGTAGGTTTCTTTTCAATAGCCATAGTAGTTTCTTTAATCCAATCTGAAAATTTCTATGTTTTCATTTATGTGTGTAGAACATTTATATTTGAAGAAATAATTGATATGGTTGGCAATCATAATAGTTTTCAATTTATCACTCTAAATTCTAAAGTAGTAACTATATTTAAAGCACATTGCAAATAATATGAACTCAATAGATGTTTATTGTTTATACTTCTTTCAAATCCATTGTCTTTTTCACTCTACTACAGATTTGTTCTAAGTATAATATCTCTAAGATTTTCACATCGTAATTTTTCATATAAGTTGTAAGTGAATGGAATAACTATTACACTTAATTTCTAAATCACATTTTATTATGAATAAATTTCACAGGTCCATGCAGGATAAGGGTAAAATAGTAGTGGCTGTATAGAGCAATTAGTGAATATTAGATTAGTTATCATTCATCTGCTTATTACATGTTGTACTTTTAATAATAATAATCTGAGTCCATTGAAACAGAAGAAGAAAAAAGGAATAAATTTATAAATGCCTTGCTGCAGAAATCGGTAGCAGCATATGGTCATGAATAAAGTATCACCATTTCAATATCTGTGTTTGCTTTAGTTTCCAATAGTATTATTTGTGGAGAAGACCTTTGCCCTGCAATAGAGAATACTCTTAGCATTTGAAAAAGGTGCATTATTTCTGAGAAGTAGGAGAACATGATAGTGGTTGAACATTAGCATGTTTATAACAATAGTGAGCCTAGCGTTTTGTTATCATACAAAACACTATTAACTTTCCCCATGGCAAATAAAAGTTTAATTTAAGAGGGAATGGTCTAAGGAGGCATTACTTTCTAACTAGAGGAGAATCCCAAAGGTGAACTGAGAGAAAAGAAGGTCGCAGAGATACTTAGTAACCAGTGTATAATCATGGCAGATAGAAGGCGGTGTTAGAGAGATAAGGGGGAAAAAGGTGTATTTTAATTTAGGGTTTTCAGTGTGTCTTATTCCCACACTCCACACCAAACCCAACTGATTTTTAAGCACAATGGTAGATAATACCTAGACCAATCCTGGAAGTAAGCAATATCCCATTTGCCCCAAACCTGAAAGCAAGCCCATTTTTCCAATGGATTATAGACTATTCAATTGGCTTGTTCTATTTGATTTTGTTTACTTTTCTTGTGACTGGAAATTTGTGAAAATTTAGTATTTATTAAGGCAGATATGTATTTGAGTCATTCTCCGTGACTATTCTTTTTTTCATTCCACATATATTTTTGTGTGTTAGACGCTGTCCTAGGTGCTGAACTGTTGCCATGAAAAGCAGGTTTAAGAGTTGATTCTGGAGATGAAAACTATTTTTAATCATGGTGAGACAAAATGCACATATTGAAGCTACCAAGAATTCCTACAAGCCTATTGAAGTCTTAGAAACAATTTGCAAGACTAACAATGTATTTTTTTCCCAAAGATTGGCACCTGAGATAACACCTGCTGTCAATCTTCCTTTTCTTCTTCTTCTTCTTCTCCCCAAAGCCCCCCAAGTAAATAGTTGTATACTATAGTTGTAGGTCCTTCTGGTTGTGCTATGTGGGATGCCACCTCAGCCTGGCCTAATGAGTGGTGCCATGTCCACACCCAGGATCCAAACTGGCGAAACCCCAGGCTGCTGAAGTGGAGAGCGCAAACTTAACCACTCGGCCACAGGGCTGGCACCATAAAAAAAATGTATTTTTTAATGAATAAAACTTTAATAAAAATCAAAATAATACTGTGATTGGAGATCTACCAGCAATGTAGAACTCCAGAAAAATATGCCAATATTAATAAGAAAAAAAACTTTAACTTATCAGTGTTGTCAATGGAATAAGATATCATCAAAAACTCATTAAGAGTTATTTCAACTTTGCAGCAACTCAGCTGGGATGGGTGTAACTTGTAATTAGTGATGTTTGGAGTAAGGATGTGGTCTTTGTTCAAGATCCATCATTAGTACTACCCCACTTAGGAAGATGGAAATGTCTTTCAAGTTTGTATAAAAGTGTCAGGCTGCCAACTATTATTGTTTTATCTGAAGCTGCTGACCCTCAACCAAAAAGCAGGCTTATAAAAATCACAATTATAGGGGCCAGCCCTGTGGCTGAGTGGTTAAGTTCATGCGCTCCTCTTCGGCAGCCCAGGGTTTCACCAGTTCGAATCCTGGGTGCAAACATGGCACCGTTCATCAGGCCATGCTGAGGTGGCATCCCACAAGCAATAACTAGAAGGACCCACAACTAAAAAAATACACAACTATGTACCAGGGGGCTTCGGAGAAAAAGGAAAAATAAAATCTTTTTTTAAAAAAAATCACAATTAGGGGCCGGCCCGGTGGCGCAGCGGTTAAGTTCGCACGTTCCGCTTCTCGGCGGCCCGGGGTTCGCTGGTTCGGATCCTGGGTGCGGACATGGCACTGCTTGGCAGCCATGCTGTGGTAGGCGTCCCACGTATAAACTAGAGGAAGATGGGCACGGATGTTAGCTCAGAGCCAGGCTTCCTCAGCAAAAGAGGAGGACTGGCAGTAGTTAGCTGAGGGCTAATCTTCCTCCAAAAAAAAAAAAAAAAAAAAAAAAAAAAAGTAAAAAAAATCACAATTATAGCCACTTCAGATTTAAGTAACTGTCATCTTCACTACTCAACCCGAGGAAGTACCAGAATGATTATCAACGTGTCATATTTAAGAAGCCAGCACCCATGTGGTCCAGTCGCAGAAGGCTGTTCTGATTAAAGGCACACAGCTCATGATCATAAAACAATTCAAAATAAACTTTTTGCTTTGCAATTTTCAGACCATGAAAAGAATAAACATGCCACCTCGTCACTACTTTATTTCTCTTCTACTTTTCTGACATATTATATATTATAGATAGTCCCTCATTTCTAGTTTGGAAACTTTCACAAAACTATTTTCTCCAGCCCTGGCAGCATGTCCGTCTTATCCTCCTGCCTTGACCCTTTTCTACTTACTCCACATTATAAAATCAGTCAGGCAAGGTGGGGAGGAAAACCTAGGTAGGCAAAGCAGGCTTCCATTTAGAAGACTTGGGGAAGATTTAAGAATCTTAACAGAAGAGTAATTTTGGTTTTCTCTGTGATATTTCTAGGCCTTTGCATACTAAGAGTTAATAAAGTCTTAATCTTTTAAAGGAGTTTCACAGAACATTTATTCCATCTCACAAATGAGAAACATTGGTCATAAAGTTTAAATGGCCTACCCCTGATCAAATAGTAATATTCAAGGTGTATCTGAGAAGCACTTGTCCCAGCCGCATACTCATTATCTGAGCATTGTGCTTATCATTGTGTACAGCAGAAATCAGGAGACTGTGGCTTTGGGGCCAAATCTGGCCCACTACCTGTTTTTGTCAATAAGGTTTTATTGGAACACAGCCATACTCACTTGTTTAACTGTTGTTTGTGACAATTTTTACAGTGTAACCGCAGAGTTGAGTAGTTGCAACAGACTGTACAGCTCAAAAAAGTCTAAAATATTTATTGTCTGACCATTTACAGAAGGCTTCTTTTCAAAATTAGGCTATCTATTAACTTACGTCAGGTCCTTCAAGACAGGGATACCCCTCACCCACCCCCACCCCAACCCTACTGCAAACATGAATACAGCTATGTTGCACGGTTCTGTTGACTCCTCTGGTGACTCACAAATGATCTGAGAAATGCCTGCCCTTTACTAGAGGATAAAAATAGGAGTAATGTGAAATGGAAACCCTCTGAAGTCTCTTTAAACTAGCTCTCATTTATTAAGTGCTTATCTTTTTCCTGGCACTGTTCTAAATATTTCACAATATTGACTCATTTAATATTCACACCAAACATATCATTATCTCTTATTAACTTATCACATTTGAGGAAACTGAGACTAGAAAGGTTAAAGTAACTTGCCTAAAGCAACACAGCTATGAAATGGCAGTCAGGTTTCAAATACAGACACTGTCTCCGGAGCCTACAGGTTTAAGTTCTAAGTGAGTTTGCAACTCCACCAAGAATAAGAAAACCTTTGCTTTTTTTGCATCACCACAAGACAAGCAAAGCTGCATTTGGATAGCGAAAGCTAATTTGGGGTAATCTGTAGTAAAGATAAAGTTTGTAAGTGTAAAGCCCCTTTAAAGCACTGGTTCAACAGACATTTCTTGACCACCTACCACATGCCCAGGCCCCATTTTATTAAGTGGAGACAATCCCTTCTTGACAGAACTTACAATTTAGCAGAAATTTCCTTTCTAGAAGGTTCAGGGGATGAGTGAGGGCATAAGAATCAAGAGTCAAGGGCTCTTGTGGAAATTATGTTATTATGTTCTTTTTGACATCAGATGATTGTGTTGAATGAAGAGCATATTGATAAAATGAAAGGAATCTAGGCTTTAGAGCCAGAAAGTAATGAGTTTCAATTTCAAGCTTGACTTTGGAAAAGTTACTGCAAACTCCCTGAGCCTCAATATCTTATCTTTATAGTTTAGAATATTTACTTCCCAATTTTCCATAAGGATTAAATGAGATCATATGTGTGATGAACTCTAGTGAAATGTCAGCAACTTAGCTGACCTTCAGTTAAAACTGTCTCCTATTTTTCTTGAAAACATCTATCGTGAGTTTTCATATATCAGTCCTGGCTCTGAGTTCTTCCCCCTTGAAATGCCATGCTCATTTCTTTATGGGAAGACATTCCCTCCAGGGCACGCAAGGTTAGGGTGGCTGCATTCAGGAACAACTATCCTCCTTCTTGGATTTATCTATAGATCATTGAAAAATGATCAAGCATGGATTATATGTATATGTATATGTTTATTATTTGTGATTTATCTTCTCCTTTATGCAATTCTGTTTCTGACTGTAATATTACAAACTCTTCAGGGCCAAGGACCTAAACTCTGCTTTGGTAATTTATTAGGGCACTTTGTAGATATTTTGCGCATTTGTAGTAAGGAAATATTTTAGACTACTTCAATTGAAAGGGACAGAGACTCACTAAGTTCACCTTACATAATGAATATTTATTAGAAGACTTAATGGAGAAATAACAGAGAGAAATCCAGGAGCAGATGTATAGCCAACTCAGAGATAATGGAACTCAGAGTTTTTTGCTTTTTCAGGAATTTGCAGCTCTGATGCAATTAGAAAAAAATGAGCTTGTTCTCTCTGTATATCACTTCAGCTACAATGACTGTATTACATTATTTCTCTTCTTTTCTCTGCATCATGGTATCTGTTCACTGAGAGCTTTTACTGCCCCATAGTTCGTATGTATTATCTTTCCTCTGAATCTCTCTTTGCTTCAGCTTTCTACAGTCAACTTTTTTGTTTCATTCACTCAAATTCCCCAGAGAAAGTTTATGTCCATATTTGGACAAAGCTTTTGCTCAAAGCCACACCAGATGCTGTTATTCAGCTCACAAACTGTCAATCTTGGGATAGGTACCCATCCTTTGTCATTTCAGCAGTGGCCAAGAGAATGAGGACCCGATATACAAAATTTGGCCATTTATATTTTCTAAGAACAGTCTAAGACCACATTCCATACCTAAGGACAGAGGATGAGGACACAGGATTAAGTACTGTGGCTTAAATAGAGGATACCCTTGGAAAGACAGCTAAGGATTTAGTATGCTTTCTGAGGCTTATAAAGATTTATAAAGATCATAATAATCTAGTGGGGGAGACAAAGGCAAATATATGCAAAGAGTGCCATGTGAGACAGAAATCAGTCCTTAGGCTCCTAGATTTCTTGAGAGAAGCAACTTTTTTTCTTTATTTCCCTAGTAACTAGCCGAATAAGTGGTATGTAAAAGATTATTGAGATACGTTTGTGGAATAGGTAATGAATAGCATGGATTCTGGATTAAACTGAATATTCATCAGAACATTTCAATGTTAAAACCACTGTCTATGATATTTCCATTCTCTATTATTCTCAATGGATGGAATGAACCAGCAAAAAGTTCAATCTTCCATGCCCATAGATGTACAATATTATTGTTTTTAAGACCTCTTAAGTGGACAGGGTGTGTGGAGGTCACACTTCAGTTCACTTGACGCCATTCTGGAAGTGATCCTGATTTAACAAGAAAACTTAAGTCCCAGTTATGTCAGTCAGTTAATCTTTAACAGAATCACCTTGACAGTCTATTCAATTTCTTATATAACAGCACACTGCTGTGTATTGGCTACACTCATATTTGTTTTTGTAAGGCTAACCCAAAATGTTTCCACTGGTCTAGAAAAACAAGCCCACAAGCATCTGCTAAAAAGTGAGCAACATGTAGTTGGCATTAAGTAACTGACAATCCTTGCTGGGGACAATTTCATCCTGATCAGAAGACCTCCCTGTATTCAAGAGGCTTAACTAGTGTAGAACTTAGGAAAGTCTGGTAACCCACAGTATATGAAATATGAAAACTTTTGGACATTATGTCTTATGGAAATGCAAGAAAGAGATACATTTGACCTTAAATTCCTGTATATGGCAATGAGGCAGCAAACAGACAATTAAGGAGAAAAATCTGAAGGCCAAACGTCAAAAATAAAAGTGTTAACCCTGAGTTGTGACATTTTAAAAATGTCCTTGGCTCACATTGAAGTGTAAGTGCTAATGTGGCCATTTATTTGTCTATTTATAAAGAGAAAAAAGCGCTGAGATCTCTAAAATGTTTAGAAATGGATCTTATTCTTCCTGAAAACATAACAACAAGCTGTTATTTCCAACCTAAGGGTCAAAACTAAGAAGAAGTGTCCATTAGTACCCATCAAAGCTTACGCATGCATAGTGCATATCTTGAAGCAGAAATTAGCACACTATTTTTTACCTTGGCTAATACTAAAATTTTCTCTGAGACATAGAAAATAATCATCATAAAATATTTTCACTTAGTGGTAAGAATAGATATTTTTGCTAGGAATCCTAACTATGTGGTTATACAATAATTTAAAAGATGTTATGTGCATGTTTCCATCATTCTTCTCAGTCTTGATCATTAGCACAATGCCATTACAATAGAATAAAGTCCCTTTAGACGGTGTTAATCAAAAAATCACTAAGTATATACTTCTCAACCTTGTAAACAGCCAAAATATTTTTCCTTTCTGATTAAATAATTTTAAAATTACTGAATCATGCACTTTAGTCAATATCCCCTTTTTGTGCTTGACTATGCAGTAGAAAGGAAAGAAGCTTTAAAAAACAATCTCTTCAGAGAAAAAAAATCATCTTCTCCTGTATGTACTGGAAACGGTTGGTTAAAAGTATCCTTCATCCTATAGTCTTAAAAAGTATTTAAGATAGTGGCTAAGAAATACACAAGCTTTAGAGAAAGTACAATGTTGATGTTTTGATAGCTATGGAGGTCTTTTTTGAATGGCTCTTTTGATGGGAGATCAAAACAACAATCCTGGAACTATGATGCTACCAACTCTTCCTCTTTCATCAAGGAGCCTTCTTCAAAGCCTTGTGCACCTTTTGCTATGTCTGTGTATTTGGAGTACACTTTTACTACCGTTATTAGGGACAGAAGCCGAAGCTTTACCTCTGCTTAAAAACAACACTCTTAGGGGCTGGCCCCGTGGCCGAGTGGTTAAGTTCGCGTGCTCCGCTGCAGGTGGCCCAGTGTTTCGTTGGTTCGAATCCTGGGCGCGGACATGGCACTGCTCATCAGACCATGCTGAGGTAGTGTCCCACATGCCACAACTAGAAGGACCCACAACGAAGAATATACAAATACGTACGGGGGGCTTTGAGGAGAAAAAGGAAAAAATAAAAAAAAAATCTTTAAAAAAAAAAAAAAACACTCTCAGATCCTGTTCATTTGTAGTCCTTGAAATTTTCTAGATGCTATATACATTGACTTTGGCTCCAAGAAATGTGTGTCAATGAGAACACTTTCTATTTTAAAGCAATGTGTACACCAGCACTTAAGACAGAGTACATCAATATTTAACCCAAAGAGGCACAGACCTTTGTGATCAAATGGGAGTTTCTGGAATCAGACTGCAGGAGTCTGATGCCAACTCTATTGCTTAGAGCTGTGTGACCTTAGGAAGTTGCCTAAGCCCAGCTAGACCTTATTTTACCAATCTCTATAAAGGAAGAAATAAAATGACAGTCTATCTCTTTTAAAGTTGTGAAGAGTCTATTCAAGTACAGCACTTCGAGCAGCATGTGGTACATAGTAGCAAGCTATATTTACAATGACATTAGTATTCACGAATAACTTTTCTTCACTTTGCTGGGCATAATTTTACATTATCTTTGCATGCATTTTAAAGGATTTTTAAAACTTATTCTGGACTAGAGTAGCAACATTGTAGATTGGGGAGGAAAGTCTGGACTTCAGAATCTAAGAGATTTGGAATAATTCTGTCACTCATGTCTCACACCTTGTGTGATTTGGACGAGTTACATCACCTCTCTAGACATCAGTTTCCTATTCCTTAAAGTAGGAGTCATGAATTGATAAGTAAGTGATATAATGCATTCAGGAGTCTAGCCCAGTAATAGATGCTCAATAGAGAATAACTATGCATTAGGATTTGAGCAAGTTAGATTAAATCCAGAATCACACATGTCTATTTTACAAAAAAATACCACCAGTTCAGAATTTAGACTGTTCAGGAAGTCTTTGATCATTTAATATTCTATGGGTAGCTTGATCTAGCACACAGGTTACACTTAAATATTAAATTTCAGTAGAGACTCTGGGCACCCTTACTCCAGGAAAACATTATTATTGTCATATTAATATGAAAAACTAATGAACTGGATGAAATCCCAGCTCTCTTGCAATTTACCTTTTTCTATAACTGCAACATATGGGGTGAATTTTGGCGTGAGGTAAACTGATAATCACTAAAGGACATGCTGTGATGTTGCATGTCCCAATTTCCTCACTAAAGTGTTTCCTTCAGCTGTCTAGAGCTGCCTACCAAAGGTTATATCCCCTCCCATGGAAGACATGACCAATAACTGGGATTCAAAGGGCCTCGCTCCCGGCCCCAATTTGGGCCACTCTGAAGGGCCATCCTAGCTCCAGGGCTCCGTGTAGGGTCAGCTGAGCCTTCTCTTGTAACCATGGTGCAGACAGGTTGTCTCCCTGCCTAGTTTGCCTTCCATACTTCTTTGTAGGTGTACCTCCTGAGAATACCCTGCAATAAACCTTCTGTACTCAACTATCTGCCCAGAGACCGTTTCCAGAGAACACAGTCTAAGGCCTCCCCTAGTTCAAAACATGAACCAAATATATCTTTCTTATCTATCTTGCAACAGCAGGCAATGGATGAATTCAGAGTGGAGCTGCTGTAAGAACTTGGCTAGCCTTTTGGAACCCACAGCACGCAGCATAGCAAACATATGAAAGCACACCACATTCCACACTAATTATTTACTGTAAAATTTGGGGAAAGAAATGTTATGTTTCCTTTTGAAATTATTTCACTATGTTTAATTGATATAATTTATGATTGGCTCTGATTTTTCAATATTCTGCAGACTGGAAAATTCTAGCAAAGTGGAAAAAATTTATCCACCAAATGGTTTTCAAGTGTAAAAAACTTTTACGAGTATTAAATTTAATAATTACAAATGAAATGACATAATATTACATATGCAGACATTTAATTAAACATTTGTTCATTTTGATATTGTGATTTTTTTTATTTTAGAGTTAGTAAATTTAATTTTTAAGACTGAAATTTTATATGAAGATCTTTGAAAATCTCATAGGTCATTCATTGAAAATTTTAAAGCCCTTGAATATATCTGAACAAAAATCCAGTATACATTTATGAAAGGAAAAATGTACATTTTTCTCTTTTTCCTATTAACTCTTCTTTCTAGATTAAAGCCAGGTGGACATACCCTCCAAAGCTTGCATCAGAGTTCAGTGAAACTTGAGAGAGAGGACAAAAGGACATAGGACTGGTTCTGTGAGAACACAAAACTAACTCAGGTTAAGCTAAGGTCATTCTCTTTCATATTTCCAAGGAAATTTCCTACTTTCTTCAGCTTTATCTTGTGTGTATCCATATCTATGTCGCTAACTGTGGTCAATCACATGTGGCTAGTCCAATAAAGTGACGTTTTACATAGCTCCCCAACAATGGCTTGTTAAAGTAGAGCATAGATAAACATGTATGTTCACAGATCTTTGTGTGACACTGTCCTCTATTAGTCTCAGAAAATTGGCTCTTTCAATCAGTTTTTAAATCTCTGTAAACATATAAAGAATAAAAGATCAACTCTGGGATGTGTTTTTCTGTGTGTATATGTGTATGTGTATGTTTATGGGTGTAGTATGTTTTAATCAAGAGCAGCCAACTACTTCTTATGTTCAGTTTGCTCAATCATAAAATCACCCAAGTCAGAAATGGAAGACACTTACTATATTAGGAAATTAGTACTATCAAGTTTATGCAAGATAAGAACAGTTTCAGTAATTTGGACTCATTCCCATTCTGTTTCTAGAAATCATGGAGGGATATGCACCCATAATATTTTTTTTCCTTAACAAGACAATCTTTGTACTATATCATTAATAACTCTGAGAGGATATGTAATAGGATGATATAGTACTTTATTTTTTTACCTAAAATTGCCCCAAGCTAAATTGTACTTCTAATTCCCCAAAATTCACCCTAAATTTGATCTAAAACTGATCATTTTAGATATGATATTTCAATTACATGTAAATATTAAATAAAATATTAGCCAGTTTAAAAATATATAATCATTTATAACTTCATGTCATCAACTAGTATTGATCTGTATTTCACTCAACACAAATTCTACCAGATGTATACGAAACACATGAGCAGATAGAAAGAAAACTAAACCTAAATTTATGATCACTTTTCAGAATTCTACAAGAAGTCTCATATTAATCCTAATAAATACTAGATGTTGAAAGTGAGTATTCCACCAACATTTGCTTGTAAATGAATCAATCCCA
This sequence comes from Equus przewalskii, assembly GCF_037783145.1. Lineage (NCBI taxonomy): Eukaryota > Metazoa > Chordata > Mammalia > Perissodactyla > Equidae > Equus > Equus przewalskii. Next base: position 28,140,643 of record NC_091852.1, on the reverse strand, counting down.
GAGTATTTTCAGTCTCAACGATGTTTTTACAAATTCTTTTTTACTTTTTTATGTCTTGTACCAATCTTCATCTTTTTTCAATTATTCTTTATGTAAACATCAGTATTTCAGCTACCAGTAGATTGACATCATTGAAAGAACAACAAAATCCAGGGGAAATAAAGCTGTATTCTGAAATGTAGCGATCATTTCACAGTCAAATAAATTAGCTTAATGTCTTAAAAGTTATTTAACTTCTCTCAGCCTCAGTTTCCTCATTTGTAAATAATATGCATTTATGGGATTATTTTAAGGACAATAAAACAGCTCATATGTAATGAGGTCTTAGGCCTGTCAGGCACTGTACTAGACATTTGACGTAGACTATCTCATGTAAGTCTCACAACTTCTCTACTATAACTAGTCCTCATTTTATAGGTGAGGACATCGATGAAATTAAGATTACACAGACAGGCTGCATAATATTATATTCAGTATATTATGTATGGACTATCATGTCCAAAATGATCAATGAGAGGGGCCAGCCTGGTGGCACAGCGGTTAAGTTCACACATTTCGCTTCTCGGTGGCCCGGGGTTCACCAGTTCGGATCCTGGGTGCGGACATGGCACGCTTTGGCAGGCCATGCTGTGGTAGGCGTCCCACATATAAAGTAGAGGAAGATGGGCACGAATGTTAGCTCGGGGCCAGGCTTCCTCAACAAAAAGAGGAGGACTGGCAATAGTTAGCTCAGGGTTAACCTTCCTCAAAAAAAAACAAAGACAAAAAAGACAAAAAATAAATGATCAATGAGATTTTTTAATGGATTTTGATGGATTAGAACTGACATTTAGCTTGGTTGACATATGTGTTAGTCAGAGTTCCCAAGAGAAACAGAACCACTAAGATATACATATAAAGAGAGAAGGAAAGATTTATATTAAGGAATTGACTCATGTTTTTGGGGGCTGGCACATCCAAAATCCATAGGGCAAGTTAGCAGGCTGGACATTCAGGTAAGAGTTGATGTTTTGACTTCGAAAGCTGGAAACTCAGGCAGAATTTCTGTGTTGCAGCCTAGAAGCGGAATTGGCTTTTTGGGAAACCTGTCTTTGGTCTTCAGCTAATTGGATGGGGTCCATCCACCTTATGGAGAGTAATCTGCTTTACTTAAATTCAACTGGTGGTAAATGTTGATTTTCTCGTTTCTTTTCAGTGTTGAATAATATTCTATTATCTAGATGAACTACATTAGTTATCCATTCACTTACTAAAGGAAATCTTGGTTTCTTCTAAGTTTTGGCAATTATAAATAAACTGCAATAAACTCCCACATGCAAGTTTTTGTATGGACGTAAGTTTTAAACTCCTTTGGATAAATACCAAGGAGCACAACTGGTGAATTACATGGTAAGAGTAGTTTTGTAGGAAACTGACATGTGTAGTTTTGTAAGAAACTGACAAATGGCCTTCCAAAGTTGCTTTACCAATTTACATTCCCACCAGAAATGAACGAGAGTTCTTGTTGCTCCACATCCTTGCTAGCATTTGGTACTGTCAGTGTTCCAGATTTTGGCCATTCTAATAGGTGTGTAGTAGTATCTCATTGTTATTTTAATTTGCAATTACCTGATGACATATGATGTAGAGAATCTTTTCATATGCTTATTTGCCACCTGTATGTCTTCTTTGATGAAGTATCTGTTAGAGTTTTTGGCCCATTTTTTAATAAGGTTGTTTATTTTCTTATCAAGTTTTAAGAGTTATTTTTAAATTTTAGATAACAGTTCTTTATCAGACATGTCTTTTGTAAATATTTCCTCCTAGTTCATGGCTTGCCTTCTGATTCTCTTGACGTTGTCTTTAGCAGAGGGGAAGTTTTTAATTTTAATCAAGTCCAGCTTGTCAATTATTTTTTTCATGGATCATACCTTTGGTGTTTTATCTAAAAAACTATCACAATAGCCAAGATGATCTAGCTTTTCTCCTATGTTATCTTCTAGGAGTTTTATAGTTTTGCATTTTACATTTAAGTCTATGATCCATTTTGAGTCAATTTTTGTAAATGGTAGAAGGTCTATGTCTAGATTCCTTTTTTTGTATATGGATTTTTAGTTGTTCTAGCACCATTTGTTAAAGAGATTATCTTTGCTCTCTTGCAGACCTTTCTTATGTCCTCTTTTCCACCAAATACCCATGTGTCTCCTGGTTCAAATTTTGAATAAAATCAGTATGGAGAAGAAGAAATGTATCCAAAGCAAAATGTGACTTTATAGAACAGTCTAACACAGTGTTAAATGTGTGGGCTCAGCAACCTAAGATCACTTCAGGAAAGTTACTTAAGCCCTGACTTCTTAAGATTCCTCATCTTCAAATGGAGATAATCATATTAATACAAATCATAGGACTGTAGTGATGATTCATGCTATAATACACATCGAGCATACGGAATAGTGCCTGACAAATAGGAGGTACCTGGTAAATGAAGAGATGTTTTTGTAAGAGCATAATTAATTGGATATAAAAAGACAACTTATTCATTTCCAGTTCACTCCTTAAGAAAAGCACCTTAATTCAGAAAGATAACAAACAGGCTGAAAGAAGTAGCAGAGGACAGCATATGCTTTGTCCAGTGGTTTTTAAAACATCTCCTTACAAGAGTAGCTTCCAAATGACAGTCTGTGGTCTGGTATGAGTCTGTGACAAGGTTCTATCTGTTCCAGTTGAAAGTAAATGGGAAAATTAAAGAGTGAGAGAATGTGCATGGTTCTCCGTGTGCTTCTGTGTGTACATAAGTTGCAAACTCTTCTTTCTCAGGACTCTCTTTTATTCTGAGATCATATCCATACTAAACTTTTTGGTGTTATAATTTATTTTTTAATGATAAAATGATTAGATATTAAGTTGGTGTTTTTAAAATGCCATTATGTTGTAAAATTAAAGGTTGATGGCGCTATGTCTGTCTCCAAAACATAGCTTTAAATTATCCTGGCTTGTGAAATCAAATGTCTGGGAACCACTGCCTGAGGAAACAATCGCTTCTGCGTCTGGCCAGAGCTCTCAGATAAATGTGCATCAGTATTGAGAAAGGGATGTGATGCAGGAAACAAGACTACAAAGCAGTGGACCATTTCTATGTGTTATACACCAACAAGTTAAGAATGTATTTTACTCTCAAATAGTAGGAGGGAAAGGCTCTAACTTCAAAGCACATTAGTTTTCTATGGCAGAATAACAAATTACCATAAACTTGGCAGCTTAAAGCAACAGATACTTATTTTCTCACAGTTTCTGTGGGTCAGGAGCCCAGATATGGCTTAGCTGGGTCCTCTCTTCAAGATCTTATAAGGTTGCAATCAGAGTTTTGGCTGGGCTGTGTTTTCAACTGTAAGTTCAACTGGGGAAGAATTTGCTTCCAATCTCATTCAGATTGTTGTAAAAACCTATTTATTTCTTTTTTTGTCTGTGTAACTGAGGGCCTCGCTTTTTTCTGGTTGTAGGCTAGAGACAGCCTCAGGTGCTAGAGACCATCCATACTTCCCAGATGCCACCTGCGATGTCTTGCCACATGTGCTTCCTTGGCATGATGGCTTACTTCATAAAGCCAACTAGGAAAATCTCTCCTGATTGGAGTCTGACTTCAGGGAGGGCCTACTCCCTCTTTTAAGGGATTTTGCCTAATTAAGTCAGACCTCCCAGGATAATCTCCCATTTGATTAACTCAAAATCAACAGATTTGGAACCTGAATTACATAGCTGCGATGTCTCTTTGTCTTTGCCATATTATATTCATTAGAAGCAAGTCACATGTCTTGCCTGCACCCAAGGGTCAAGAATTATATAGGCACCAAGGGAGATGGGGAAGGGAGCCACCCTAGGTTCTGTCCACCACAGAAAGGATTAAATGTGTTTCCGCAATCGCTTTAAAGGCAGCACTAGTGGTGTGGAGAAACCAGCAGCAGCACTAAGCTATTCTGACTTCTGGCCTTAACCCTACCACTTATTAGCAGGCCAAACTGTACTCCTTGCTTAGTATATTAAGTATCTCACTTATAAAATAAAGATAAATACAAATCTTGAACTAAACAATTATTGAAGTTTCCATAGAATGCCAAAATTCAATGACTGTAGGATTTTTGACTAATTCTTCAGTCAGACGGTAAGAGTAGATAATGTGTCCCTATGGCTGGAATTCCCGAAAGTTAAGTAGAAATTGTCTACTGCTTTTATTTAAAAAAAAAAAAAAGACTACAACTAATCAAGAGAAACTATATAGAGCAATATGGGGTTTGTCTCCTTTCTTTAAATGTGCAAAATAAAAAGCATTTACCTTTAACTTTCAACTTTTTGCATGTTAGTGCCTTCAGAACTTTGATAAAGTTGACTGGATCAACTTGAAATGTTTCAAATCATTTGGATCAATATAGATACCTATACTCAAATGAGAATGGGAACATGTAATAATTGATCCCAATGACATTTCCATACCTCTATACAGGAATGAGAGGAAAATAGCATATGATTTCTTATAGAATTACAAGATCCCTTATTGCAAAGCCGACTTTATGAAAATCACCTTGATTTACTCTTTGAATTGCATAAATTGCTCCTCCAACCCCTGTGTAAATCTAGATAATCAAGTGAAGCCAAGGCAGAAGCTAGCTAATTTAAGTCAAAATTTCCTTGTGAATACATAAAATGCTGAGAGTTTCTCCTCAGCTCTGCTGATACTTGAAATACATGACTGATTCCTCAAGGACTTTGTCCACAGAAGAAACAAGTAGGAAAATATTTCACAACGAAGTGTTGATTTACTTTAAACTGTATTCTCTGACAAAAATTGGGATATAGGCTTCTTTTTATTTTAATTTTAGGGACTCTTTTTTTCCATTGGTGAAATATTAAGCGATAGATGATGGTCAAGCTGACATTACACAATGGCTTGGTGATTGAATCTGGCACTGCTGGGGTGAACTCATTTTTATACTACTCCTCTCTCAATGCTTCCAGGATCAGTTGTGGATAATACCTGAGCTTTCTATATTAAGTTACGAGGTGTACACATTTCTTTCATCTTCACATTCTAGCACTGTCTTTGTAAACTGAATTCAGGATAGTCAAGTTTAGGAGGCGCTGAGTTGGGAACTTCATTGATCACTGCAAGAAACTAAATGATTGGCATTTTAATAAAAGAGTTTGTAACTTTACTGGCTTGAAGTCCTCAAAAAGAAGCTATAGCCAGCAATCTGGGGTTGTAATTTAACAGCTAGGTAGCATCATGATAACTTTACTTGCTTTGAGTGTGTGACCATTATATTCTATCAATAAAATTTTGAAATGAAACTTAAATTTCTTCTATTTCAATCCCATTTCCTAAAATTAACCACTTTTCTCTTATCCCAAAATTACTCCTTCTAGTCACAAAGGCCTTTAAGCAACGAATTATGAAAGTCAATTTTCTGTGAATACTATTATGGTTAATTTTATTTTCTTGTTATGCTTTTCTATACTTTTTGCTCTCTTAATAGGCATTTATAAATAAAAATAATCCTATTTCTATTTTGAAAAAATTAATAAATTTGAAGAGTTTTTTATTTAGCAATAGTATTTAAATATCTTACTATTTCACTTAAATTAGCTCTTATCTTGAGAATTTAGAGCTCCACTTTGGGAAACATTTACTTCAATATAGTAACATTTTTATAGCTTCCTTTAGGTCTCCACATGCACTATAGTCCTGTTTATTATAGAATAAAGACATATTCTTAATTTATTTTTCCTTAGGTAGGTGTTTTTATATTTCTTTTTATATATGAAATCTTATTACAAAACTGGAGATAATAGAGCTATTTTCCTATCAGCCAAACTATTAAAAATATCTAAATAGCTTCCCATAAAGAAATTTGATGTAAGACATAAATTGCAAGAAAAAGATGAGAAAGAGTTTAACTGAGGGTCCTAGAAATAAAACGTGAAAAATTACACGAAATCAGTTATTAAACAACCGGATAATAGTGAATCTCAGAAGTTTTAAAACACACCAATGATGACTCATACATTGCTGGTGGGAATGTAAAAATGCACAGCCTCTCAAGAAAATAGCAATTTCTTATAAGACTAAACATGCAATTACAATACAATCTAGTAATTACACTCGTGTGCATTTACCCAGGAAATGAACACTTATGGTTCACATAAAAACCGGCACGTGAACATTTGTAGCATCTTTGTTCGTGATATCCCCCAACTATAAACAACCTAGGGGTCCTTCAACAGGCAAATGGTAAACAAACTGTGTTATAACCAAACCACAGACTAGTATTCAACAATAAAAAGGAACAAACCATTGATATACCCAACAACTTAGATGAATCTCAAAGGAATTATGCTCAGTGAAGGAAAACAATACTGAAAGGTTGTACACAGTTTGAATCCATTTATATAAGACTCTTGAAATGACAAAATTATAGAGATCAAGAACAGAGTAGTGGTCGCCAGAGCCAGGTAGCTGGCTAGTTGGGGAAGAGGCAGATGAGCGTGGTTTTAAAAGGGCAACATGAGGAATCCTTGACATGATGAAATTGTTCTATATCATGACTCTAGTGATAGATACAGAAACCCACACAAGTAATAAAATGCATAAAACTAAAAACACACACAGAAAAGTAAAAGTAAAATTTGTAAAATCTAAATAAGATCAATGGATTGTATCAATGTCAATATTCTGGTTGTGGTATTGTCCTACAGGTCTGCAAGGTGTTACCATTGAGGGAAATGGGAAAGGTTACATGGAGTCTCTTTGTATTATTTCTTACAACTCTGTGCTAATCAACATTTTTATAAATAAAAAGTTTAATTTAATAAGACTCCAAAACTTTTTTCAGCAAATAACCAAGGGACTAATTGAAAAGCTCCTTGAAAAACTTGAAGTAAAAAATATATATATAGGTAGTGAAAATAAATACTTACCAAGAAAGAAAAGAGGTGAAAAGCATTGGAGGAAGAGGAACACTGGAATAAAACTCACAGATTGCTTTTGCCTAAGGAGCATTGTACACTATTTGATACGCACAACATGAAAAGTAAGCAAAATGAAGAAAAAGAAGACCAGTGACTCAGAGGGGCAGAAACATAAAAGCACAAAGAATTAAAACATAAGCAGTAATGTTTTTTAAAAACTTAATTAGTAAATTATATAAATCCATGCAAAAATACAGTTGGAAATCTTTGCAGTTTTAAGATAGGTTTTAATCATGATTGCCATGAAATCATTTATGTTTCATCGGAAATTAAACTTTTAAAAAGGAAGTAAAGAAAACAAATGATTTCTTGTTTTTTTTTTTTTACAAGATTGCGTGAAGTAACATCAAAGCTTTGTAAAGTATCAGGACATACTGTTTAGTTCTGGAATCAATGGTTCTTTAGCATTATTCAAGTCTAAATCGCCCATATGAAGGGATCGGTATCCTTCATACAAAATAGGTTACTTTAAAGTGATTCATTAACCTGACAATGGTTTCTAAGGATTATATGAGATGTCTTACTTAGGTGATAATTAAAAGTCTTTTCTATGATAAAAGTCATTGAAGAATAAATCTGATTGCAAACCTTGGGTATATTTAAGTGAATTAGTGTGAGTGCATGAAATTTAAGTTTTCATTTTCTTATGCAGTCACGCATTGCTCAAAGATGGGGATACATTCCGAGAAATGTGTTGTTAGGCAATTTTGTCGTTGTGTGAACATCATAGAGTGTACCTAAATCAAGCACAAGAGAAAATGATGCAATCAAGAGATTGTATGAGGCTGTGAACACAAGATGTACGTGGCTGCTGCTGGCGTAACGTGGCATACTGTTTTACAGTAGAATGTTTTTTAGTAGGAAGAGTATATTCTAAAATAATGCTAAAAAGTATAATGTAGTGAATACATAAACCACTAACATAGTCATTTATTGTCATTGTTAGGTATTATGTACTGTACATAATTGTTTGTGCTATACTTTTATATGACTGGCAGCACAGTAGGTTTGTTTACAACAGCGTCACCACAAACACATGAGTAATGCATTGTGCCACAGTATTGTAATGGTTTATGATATCACGAGGCAATAGGAATTTTTCAGCTCCATTATAATATTATGGGCCACTGTCATATATGCTGTGTGTCATTGAGAAATGTTGTTATGTGGTGCATGACTGTATTTTTAAAAAATCTATCAGTGCAATGGAAAAGCAGCTAATTCAAACCAACCCTCCCACTAAACAAATATAGCAAAAAATATGTATTTTAAGTCTTAGAGAGTAACCCAGGCTGCAGAAATTTGAGTGACCAAGTTTTCCAAGTAGTATGCAAAAACAAATACTTTCTGGGGTATATAACATCAACCATAGCCTGAAATTGGCTCTATAATATTTTTATATACATGGTTAGTAATCAGTGAATAATTACCAGGCATGCCAGAAGTCAGGATGAAATCACCAAAAACTACCTGAAGAATAACAAATAATAGGAGCAAAACCACAAGTGATCCAGATATTAGGGTTAATAGTCACAAACTTGAAAAATAATGTGCTTAATATGTTTCAGGAAATAGATGACCCAAATGGAGAATTTAGCCATAGAAATGGTATTAAAATAAACAAAATAAAAATCAAATATAAATTCTAGAAATAAAAAATACTGTAATAAAACTAAGAACTCAATAGATAGACTTAGTGATTTGAAATAGCAGAAGAGAGAAATAGTAAACTTGAATATAGTGCAATAGAAAATATCTAAACTAGCTCACAGAGAGGAAAAAAAATTGGAAAATGAATAGAACAGGGTGAAAATGTCTATTATTTAGATCCAAAGGAGAGAAAAGAAAGAATGGAAAATAAACAATAATTTAAGTGATAAAGGCCAGAAGTTTCCAAAACTGCCAAAAGATAACAAACTAAAGGTTCACAAAAACCTCAAGAATATAATACAAAGAAAGCTAGAATCAAAAGAGCCAAAGGAAAAAAAGAGACATTACATTCAAAATAACAACACTGGCAACATCTCAGAATAACAAGGGAAGCCAAAGAATAATGGTTGATATTTCTAAGGTGCTAAAAGAAAATACTATAATCTAGAATTATATAATTAGTGAAAATGTCCATCAAAAAAAAGTGACATTAGGATGTTTTCAGACAAACAATCTGAGAGAATTTTTCACCAGTAAACACACACTAGAAGAAATACTAAAACAAGAGTGTCAAATAAAAAGAAATGACCACAAGTGAAAACACTAAAATGCAGGAAGGACATATAGGAGGGGAATTCCACATGAGTTAAGAGCCATTAGAATGTCCTGTAAAATTTATGACATATGTAGGATTAAATTATATGACAACATTAGGACAATAGGGTGTAAATATTCTTAAATGATTCCCTGATCCTTGCTTTGTCTGGTAAATATTAAAAGCACCAATTTATATTAAGCACTAATAAATCTGCATGATTAATATCTAAGGAATCTACTAAAAGATGGGCTGAACAGGGGGATAACTCAAGAGATAGTAAAAATGGAAAATGAAACGTTGCAGAAAACTGGAATTATCAAAAATAAGCCAAGAAAGGGCCCAGCCACATGGTAGAGTGGTTAAAGTTCCTCGCTCTCCACTTTGGCGGGCCAAGCTCATGGGTTCAGATCCCAAGCAGGGACCTACTCCATTCACCACCCATGCTGTAGTGTCATCCAACATATAAAAAGTAGAGGAAGATTGGCACAGATGTTAGCTCAGTCCTAATCTTCCTCAAGGGAAAAAAGAGGAAGATTGGCACAGCTGTTAGCTCAGTCCTAATCTTCCTCAAGGGAAAAAAGAGGAAGATTGGCAATGGATGTTAGCTCAGGGCGAATCTTCCTCAGAAAACAAAAATTGGGCAAGAAAGAAAAGAGAATGGATGTAGAATAGGTAGGACCAATAGAAAACAAATGTAAGATAGTAAAGTTAAACCTAAATAATGGGGAAAAGGTAAGTGGACTAAATATTCTAATTAAAAGACAAAAGGATGTGACATCAGCAAGATGGCAGAATAGGAAATCCCAGAAACGTTCCCCCAAGGACACATTGATTCAACAACAATACACAGACCAATTCACGTTATGAGTAGTCCAGAAACCAGTTGAAGATTCATGCTCCCTGGTGAGGGCAAAACCAACCACATTAAAGCTGGTAGGGACATTTGTGGCACCCTGTCACCATAATCCATCCCCCTGGTACGGCAGTACACAATAGAGAGGGAACTCCCAGCTCTCGGCCTCTCCCTGAGAAGGGAGGAAGATGACTGGCCATATGTCCAATATTCTGTTTTTCATCATTGGCTTTGATCTTAGCTGTGGGCTTTTCATAGCTGACCTTTATTATGTTGAGGTAATTTTGGATTCCTAGCTTGTTAGTGTTTTTATCATGAAAGGGTCTTAATTTTGTGAAATGTTTTTTCTGCATCTATTGAGATGATCGTATGATTTTTATCCTCCATTCTGCAAATATTGTATATCTCATTGGTCAATTTTCATATACTGAGTCATTCTTGCATCCCAGGGATAAGTTCCCCTTTGTCATAGTGTATGATCCTTTTAATGTGTTGTTGGCTCTGGCTTACTAGTATTTTGTTGCACAGGCAACAAAAACAAAAATAGACCACTGAGACTGGGATTACATCAAACTAAAAAGCTTCCGCACAGCAAAGAAAACAACCAACAGAGTGAAAAGGCAGCCTATGGAATGGGAAAAAAATATTTTCAATTGCGTATCTGATAAGCAGTTTATGTCCAAAATATGTAAGTAACTCCTGCAACTAATAGCAAAAAAAAAAAAAGTAAACTGCTTTAAAAATGGGCAAAGGACTTACATAGACATTTCTCCCGAGAATACACACAAATAGCCAACAGGGATATGAAAAGATACTCAGCATCACTAGTCATCAGAGAAACGCAAATCAAAATGGCCATTATCAAAATAAGTAAATAATAGGTATTGATGAGGATGTGTAGAAATTGGAACCCTTATGCACTGTTGCTGAGAGTGAAAAATGGTACAGCTTCTATGGGAAACCGTATGGAGCTACCTCAAAAAGTTAAAAATAGAACTACCATATGATGCAGCAATCCCACTTCTGGGTGTTTATCCAAAATAATTGAAGTCAGGATCTTGAAGAGATATCTGCACTCCCACGTTTATTGCAGCATTATTCAATTAGCCATGATATGGAAACAACCTAAAGGTCCATAGACAGATGAATGGATAAAAAAGAAAATGTGGTATAAACACACAATGACATATTGTTCGGCCTTTAAAAAGAAGGTAATCCTGTCATATGCAACAATATTAATGAACCTTGAGGATCTTGGGTTAAGTGAAATGCGCTAGTTACAGAAGCATAAATACTGCGTGATTCCGCTTATATGAGAGAACTGAAGTAGTCAGACTTATAGAAGCAGAAAGGAGAATGGTGGTTGTCAGGGGCTGGAGGCAGGGAAAAATGGCGAGTTGCTGTTCAATGGGTATAAAGCATTGGTTATGCAAAATGATAAAGTGCTGGAAAGCTGCTGTACGATATTGGGCTTGTAGCTAGCAACTCTGTACTCTCCACTTAAAATTCTTTTGAGAGTAGATCTCATGTTATGTATTTTTCTAATCACGTACATAAAACAAGGACAGAGATCGTCAGACTCAAGCAGAGGCCTTGAGGCCCAACTCTGTGCTACATACAAGAGACTCCATCTAGGTTAAAGGAAATAGAGATACAAGTAGATTGAAAACAAAGGGATAAAGGATATACTATACAAGAATTATCCAAAAGTCATCTGGAATTATCCAAAAACTATATTAATATCAGACAAAGAAGACTTTAAGACAAGAATAATTGCTAGAGGTAAAGAAGGACATTTCTTAATATAAAAGCATCAGTTTATCAAGAAAACAGCAATTTTAAGTTTCTGGATCTAATAAGATAGACAAAAATATACAAATAAACTATTGACAGAACTACAAGAAGAGAGAGAAAAATTCACAATCATCATGGGAGATTTTAACACCACCTTATAGTGACTGATAAAACAAGTAGACCAAAAATAATAATAATAATAATAATAAATGATATAGAAACTTTGAATAGTGCCATTATGAAGTTTGTCCAAATAGAAATGTATAGAATACATACCAAACACTAGCAGAATAGACTCTCTCTTCGATTTCACATGGAACATTTTATAAAAATGAACCACAGGGGGCCGTCTCCGTGGCCAAGTGGTTAAGTTCGGGTGCTCCGCTGTGGCAGCCCAGGGTTCGGATCCTAGGCGTGGACATGGCACCGCTCGTCAGGCCACGTTGAGGCGGCGTCCCACATCTCACAACTAGAAGGACCTGCAACTAAGATATACAACTGTGTACAGGGGGGCATTGGGGAGATAAAGCAGAAAAAAAAAAAAGATTGGCATCAGTTGTTAGCCCAGGTGCCAATCTTTAAAAAAAAAAAAAAAAAAATGAACCACATGCTGGGTGACCATGAATTAAATCTCAATGGATTTCATAGGATTGAGATCACGACAGTATATTTAAGAACCATCATAGAATTAAACTAGAAATCAAGATATAAAGAGTACAACCTCAGATGCCTAAAATTAAACATAATATATATAAATAACCTGTAAGAGAAAGAAAATTAATATTTGAAAATATATTTTACTGAATAATGAAAATATGAGATATAAAACTTAGGATACAGCTAAAGTGTAAATGGAAATATATAGCTTTAAATGCAATAGAGAGACTGAATAGTGAAGGACCTAATGTTCATCTCAACAAGTTAGAAAGAAATGCACATTGAACACAAAGAAAACAGAAGAAAGGAAATTAGGATAAAAGCATTAATAAATGAAACGGAAAACCGCTTTAAAATAGAGCAAAGGAACAAGTCAAATGCTTGTCATTTGAGGAGACTGATAAAAGTGATAAACTCTTGAGGGGAGACAGAATGCAAATGACCAATATTAGAAATGCAAAAAGAGGACATCACCATAGATTCTAAAATTTTTTTAACAAAAATGAGAGAATACTCGTATTAATTTCCTGAGGCTACTGTAACAAATTACCACAAAACTGGTAGTTTAAAACAACAGACATGTACTATTTCATAATTCTGGAAGTTCTGGCCAGAAGTCCAAAATTATCACTGGGCCAAAATCAAGGTGTCATCAGGGCCCCACTTCCCCCAGAAGGTCTTGGGAAGAATCCTTTCCTTTCTTCTTCCAGCTACGCGTGGTTGCCGGCATACTTAGACTTGTGGCTGCATCATTCCAATCTCTGCTTCCGTGGACCTTCTGTCTTCTGTATGTGAAATCTCCCTCTGCCTCTCTCATAAGGATACATGTGATTGTGTTTAGAGTCCACCCTGATCATCCAGGATAATCTCCCCATCTCAAGATCCTTCACTTAATCACATCTGTAAAGACCCCTTTCTTGACACACACAGTCACATTCATCAGTTCCGTGGATTAGAGCCTGAATATCTTTTGGGGAACAATTTTCAGCATACTACAATAACTATAAACAATTGTATTTTAATTAATTTGGAAATTAAAAAAAATAAATTCTTAGAAAAGTACAATCCACTAAAACCAACACAAGAGTTAAAAAATATGATTCTTTTCGTATTTATTAGAGATTAAATCTAGTTTTTAAAAACTTCCCACAAAGGAACTTTCAGGCTATACTGGCTTTACCAGTGATTTCTTCCAAATATAAGAAGTAACACTAGTCTTGCACAAACTTTTCCAGGGAATAGACAAAGAAGGCACACTTACCAATTGATTTTATGAGGGAAAAATAACATTGATACCAAAACCTAGGTGCAAATACAAGGAAAGAATATTCACCTCACTCTCTCTCATGACTGCAGATGCAACAATCATAAACAAAACATTTGCAAGCTGAATCCCTCTGATAATATATATAGACCACTTCAAGGTTGCATCTTTGATAAAACTTATCTATAAAAAAATCTACAGCAAACATCATAACTTAATGGTGAAATAGTTTACAATTTTCCACTGAGATAAGAAATGAAATAAGAATTCCCATTACCCCACTTCCCTTCAACATTGCATTAGAAGCTCTAGCCAGTGTAATTAGGCAAGAAAAAAAGAAACAAAATATGTAAGATATGTAAATAAAGAAGTAAAACTGATATTTTTGCAGAACATATGACCATATATGTAGAAAGCCCAAGGAGTCTACAGATAAACCATTAAAATTTATAAATGAATTTGTCAAAGTAATAGATTTCTTCATCCATGTGTGAAAATCAATCATGTTTTTATATATTAGCAATGAACAAGTAGAAAATAAAAAAATTTTAATGACACCATTTACTAGCATTAGATGAAAATTTAATGTGTAATGTGCAAGATTGCTCTAATGATACTATTAAACATTACTGAAAATAATTAAAGAAGACCTAAATAAAAGCAGGGAAATATCCTATTTCTTTATCAAAAAATTTTTCACTACTAATAATATTAACACTAACATATGTTGAAAACTTTCTTTGTGCTGTATAATAACTGTGCTGTGCTTTACATGCATGTTCTTTTTCCTATTTGTTTATTTTTATCTTTTTTATTGAGATAACATTGATCTGTAACATTATATAAATTTCAGATGTACATCATTATGTTTTGATTTCTGTGTAGACCATCTCATGCTCACCATCCAAAGACTAATTACCATCTGTCACTTGTATATGTGTCCTATTATCCCTTTGGCCTTCCTCCCTCTCCAGTTCCTCTCTGGTATCCACCAGTCTAATCTCTGTATCTATGTGTTTGTTTGTTGTGTTGTTATTATTTTTATCTTCCACTTAGGAGTGAAATCATACAGTATTTCTCTATCTCCGAACTATTTCACCTAGCATAATACCCAGAAGGTCCATCCATGTTTTCGCAAATGGCAAGATCCCATCCTTTTTAATAGCTGAGTAGTATTCATTGTGTATATATACTACATATTCTTTATCCATTCATGCATTAATGGGCACTTATGTTCTTCCAAGTCTTGGCTATTATAACACTGCAATGAACATAGGGGTGCATATATCTTTTTGATTTAGTGTTTTTCTGTTATTTGGAAAAATAGCCGCAAGTGTAATAGCTGAATCCTATGGTAGTTCTATTCTTAATTTTTTGAGGAATCTCCATACTGTTTTCCATAGTGGCTGCACCAGTTTACATTCCCACCAGCAGTGTGTGAGTGTTCCCTTTTCTCCGCATCCTTCCAACACTTGTTATTTCTTGTCTTGTTAATTATAGCCATTCTGACCAGCATGAGGTGATATCTCAGTATAGTTTTGATTTGCATTTACCTAATAATTAGCGATGTTGAACATCTTTTCATGTGTCTGTTGGCTATCTGTATATCTCCTTTGGAAAAATGTCCATTTAAATCTTCTGCCCATTTTTTAATTGGGTCATTTGTTATTTTGCTATTGAGTTGTATGAGTTCTTTATATATTTTGGATATTAACTTCTCTCAAATATATGATTTGTAAATATTTTATCCCATTCAGTAGGTTGCCTTTGCATTTTTTGATAATTTCCCTTGCTGTGCAGAGCTTTTTGTTTGATGTAGTCCCACTTCTTTATTTTTGCTTTTGTTGCTTTTGCTTTTGGTGTAGGAGTCAAAAACTCACTGCCAAGACCTATGTCAAGGAGCTTACCACCTATGTTTTCTTCTAGGAGTGTCATGGTTCAGGTCTTTCATTCAAGTCTTTAATGCATTTTGAGTTAATTTTTGTGTATGATGTAAGATATAGCCAAGTTTCATTCTTTTGCATGTGGCTGTCCAGTTTTCTCAACACTGCTTACTGAAGAGACTGTCTTTTCCCCATTGTATATTCTTGATTCCTTTGTCATAAATTAATTGACCATTCATGCATAGGTTTATTTCTGGGCTCTCTGTTCTGTTCCATTGACCTATGTGTCTGTTCCTATGCCAATACCATATGTTTTGATTACTGTAGCTTTGTATATATACATTCATATTCTTTTCTAATTCAGACCATTACCTTATGAATTAGGAACTATGTTAAACCTCATTTAACAAGCAAGGAAACTGAGATATAGTGAAGTTAAATAGATTACATTTATAAATTACGTTAATCAATGGCATAAATAGATTACACTAATGAGAACTAGAAAAACTCTGGAAGCCTTCCAGAGACATTAAGGTATAATTTCAAGGAAGAGAGAGTGTGCCTGTGGGATGAGCAGCTTGCCATTTAAAACTCTGGTGCAAGCCACCAGCATCTCATTCCTAGCTGAACATCCTTCTTCCATCCTAGCCTGAAACTCCATAATTCATTTTCACTCACGGTAAGATGAATAAGTCTGTTAAACTGTGATTCAGATATTGTAATTCTTCTGCTCAAGAGGCCCCATTGGCTTTACATTGCATTTGGAGTAGAGGACATTGTCTTTCTGATGGTCTATGAGGTTGTACAGAATTGACCTTATATTTCACTCTTACTTCTCTGTTTCACTGCACTCCAGCCACCCTGAGCTCCTTGCTGTTCCTCATACATGTCAGGTACAGTACAGCATCCTACTCTGAGCACTGGTGTTTCAATCTGCACAGAACATGTTTCCCACTGATATCATAGGTCTCCCTCCCAATGAGACCTCGATCTCTTCCATTGTCACTTTTCAACAAAGTCTACCCTGATCTCTCTATTTAAAAGTGAATCTTCCAGTCTTGGGGCACTCCCCCTCCACCCTATCCTGCTTTGTTTCCATAACACTATCACTTCCTAACACACTGTTTAATTATTTCGGGTAGTATCTTTATTATCTATCTCTTCCCAGTAGAATTTCAGCTCCAATAGGAAAGAGATTTTTGTCTAAGTTATATACTGCTCTATTCCCAACTCCTAGGAGACTGCCTATTTCATAGTAAGTGCTCAGTGAATGTTAGAGGGATGAATGCTTCAGCAAAAAGTTCTAGCTTGTAAAAAATAAATCTGAGTTGAGGACTGTTGTTCAGAGGCCAAAGGCTCCTTCACGGTTATGTACATTTGTTCTAAAACATGTGAAATCAATGACATTGTGTTATATTTCTATGCTTCCTGTGTGGATCTAAAAGCTATCTGCTCATTTTGGTGTTCAGACAGTTTTTCCAAATCCTATATTCAAGTCGCTTTTCTGAACACAAAACTGCACTTCTTTAATGAAGTCTTATTACCATCCTGATTTTCAACAATTTGACTGTGTCCACACTAACTGTAGAAGGCCGTACCTACCACTGCTGTCAAATGAAATTATTCAGCTAACATTATTCAGTGCAGATATTCATAGTTATCTTTAAGCAGCGCATCGGAAACATACTTGGTGTGGGGCAGTTTTTGAATATAATGGACTCTTTTTATCGCTTGATGGTGCATGCCATGTCCATCAATGTCAGACAGAAATAACCTGACCTTGAAATGTTTGGTCCAGGTGCCGTAGATGAACTGAATCAGATCAATCAAACAGCTGATTGGATCATTGTGTGACAATCAGTTCTTAAGAGGACCCGAGAAAAGGCATCATGGAACAGTGAATTCTCTGACTACATAAAATATAACTATAGATTTCCCTAAAAAGAGAAATCCTGCTGACCTATATACAGTGGTCTGGAGCAATGCAGATGATATCCATATTTTTAATGCTGCTAAACTTGGGATCTTTAAATATAGATGCACACATAAATAGCAATAACAAATAGGATCCACATGTTGTTGAAGCTACAGATGCTGAGAAAACTTGTAAAAGCCACTTCTTATACCTTAAATTTTCTTTTAAACCCAGTTATGTAAATTATTTTTCTAAAAAATAATATGTAACAATTTTTATATTACGATATATTATTAGCACAAAATGAAACTGATTCAAGAATTGAGCTGTACTTTTTTTTCAAAAATTTGCTTCTCACTTGTATATTTTTTGAAACCATAGTCAATAAAAGTAATTACTCTAGGATTAATAAAAGCTTCTATTGAATTAACACCATATCATATAAAATAGAGGACTATTCTCCTTGTATTATTGCAAAATCTTATACTTAAGCCATGTACATCTCCAGTGACCTGGCAAAAGTGATTAAAACTAGGAAAAGTTCCAGATATTTTTTATCGATCTAATTCAGGCACGTCGTCTTTCGTTCTGTCACATCTAGGAAAAACACAGTCTTCCATATACCGGTGTTCACTAAACATCTTTCTCTTAAACAGGTCTAGCCTTATTCTATACTTGGTTAAATGGTTTTGGTATGCAGTAAGTTTTTCACTCAACACACGTTTCTGATCCCTTATATTTGCTAGGCTTTGCTTTAGGCACTAAAGATTCAGCAGTAAACAAGATAGCCTACATTCTATTTGAGGAGACAAATATTTTTAAAAAGTGGGAAGAAAAAGATACTTACACGTTATGGTGAATTGAAGGAAGTAAATACGATGATGTGCTGGAGTAATTGGGAAGCAGCTGGCATAGGCTAAGGGAAAGCTTTTCTCATATCCTGGGTCACCATGAAAGCTCAGTTCAAATTACTTGATGAGAGTAGGCATTTCAGTGAAGGTAGAACCTTAACTCCTAAACCACCATTTTGCTATTTACTTTCGAAAACAATTTCTTACTTTCTTAAGTATGAAGGATCATACTGAATCATAGAATTACAGAACCCTAGAGCTAGAAGCCACCTTCAAGTAGTGTCTGGTTCTGCCTCATTTTAAAGATGAAGTACCTGATGCCCAGAGAGGTCGAGTTTTACAAAAATTTACCAGTGCTAGTGGGAAGTAGAGCCATGACAATCATTGCAGTCTCCTGACCCCTGGTTGAGTGTTTATCCCAGTGTTCCCCTCTCTTTCAGGTCCTAGGTGTCAAGGCTGGCATTCTGTTGAAAGCGAGGCCTGAGACATTCTGCCCAGATAAACATAAGGCTCTGAATCACCATGTGAAACCTATAGCCATTGTAATACCACATTTCTTTCACGTGGTACCTTTTCTCCAATGAACTCATATGCTTTCTGGCAAGTTATCACATTTATTCTTAAAACATTCTTGTGAGATAAGCAGAAGTCTTTCATTTCTGAAGTTTAGGAGCCGCCTGGCATTGGGAAATAAGCTGCATGGTGCCTATTAAAATCAAGTCAGGAAATTCATTGTGGAAAAAGGGAGAAATCAAATGATGGGTATAAGCAGTCATATGATATTTACACAGTAGCATGACATTTTAAATCGCTTGTCTGTGTTGGCTATTGGCATTATTCACCCACTGAAACATACATTCAGTCCTGCCTGCTAAATCAGCTCAATGTTGGACCTCATTTTCTCAACCATAGTCAGATAGATAGATAGATAGATAGATAGATAAATAGATAGATAGATAATGTCAGTTTTCCTGTGGGTGTGGGGTCCACGAGGATACAAGGAAAGATTGGGATGACTGACAAGGGATTGAGTAACATATTTTCAAACCTTGAACAAAAAAATCAGTTTCTTCTATCAGTCACAAAGCATGTAGATGAATTCCTAGCCATGTTGGTCGTTTGTAGCCAATTAGCTATTTACTAATTAGACAGCATCCATACCGCATTTGTGCATTATCAGCTGTTTAATATTCTTCTATCTTCCTTAATTTTCAGAATGAAGGTCAAAGTGTGTTTTGACATGTAATTCTACCTACTTCCTATTACAATTTGGTTACACTGTGTTCAAACTATATATGCATATATTTATATGGTTTGAAAACAATACAAGTAAAATTTTGTGCTACTAAGTAAACTCAAACTTCAACTATTGGAATATGAAATGTGGTAGAAAAGAGAAGACTGGAGCACTAGGGATTGGAGTTAATTTTTTGAGAAAGGTCATTGGATGGAGGAGAAATATTTGTAATAATGCTTGGTTTGTTAATGTTTCATGTTTGGAGGCATCTTTCTATTTCTGCTCCTGCAGCCGATGCTTGGTGTCCATTATCCACCAAAGCAGTGGGGTTTGGCATGTTTTCTTTGAACTTGCCAGGGATTCTGTTTGAAGGGGATTATTTGAGTTTGACAACTGGGAACAACCCTGCCTCTCCACAGGAAGACAGAGGAGCTGTTTATTTGACCAGCTGAGCGAAATGTGCGCAGAGGCAGACCTGCTAGTGTCATTGAGTCCCAAGGCCCTCCCTAGGATTCGGAATAACAGCTGTTTGCTACGGTGAACAGAACAGAGGATTTTCATTTAATAAATTGGTGCTCTACTTTCATTAATATTCTTAATGGAGCCAGGCTTCCTCATGTCCTACTGTGACTCTTACCCATATTTTAGGGGTAGTCAAACTGACCAATAATCTGAGCCAACGATGAACAGCTTTGGGGTGTCTCATGAATACTAGCAGGCCCAGGCTATCCATGGGTAAAAAGGAAAAGGAGAGAGGCATCTAGAGTAACTGCTCTGAAGCCGAAGAATTATAACATAGGCAATAGTTTTCTGTCTGAGCCCTCATTTTCGTGGTGGTTGTTGTTACTAAACAAGATCCTAGAATCTAAGGCTACATGTCTGAAAAATGTTATTCACTGCAATAGAAGTGAGAAATTGTATTAGAAGTATTGCATTGCAGTTAGAAGAAATACATGGTCAAAATTTCATTCACATGATCTTTTATTTTTTCTAACATTTTTGTTGAAGTGTAACACACATATAGAAAAGCACACAAAACAAATTTACAGGGAAAGGAATTTTTACAAAGTGAATAACCCACATAACCAGCATCCTTGTCAAGAAATAGAACATAACCACTACCCTGAAAGCTTTTCCTTTCGTCCCCTTTTAATTACAACCCTTCCCTTCCACCCTAAAAGTCTCCATTCTCCTAACTTCTAACAGGAAGCTGCAGTTATGCTTGAGTTTGAGCTTTATATAAAGTTTACATATAAACTTCAACAAATTTTTGCATTCTTTTGTGTTCAACTTCTTTTTTCACACTGTGTTGTGAGATTCCACCTTTTTGTAAGCAGCTGTAGCTTGTTCATTTGTATAGCTGGATAGGATTCCATTGTAAGACTACACTGTGATTTGTTTTTTCCATTGTGTTGTGGATGACCATTTTAATTGTTCGACATACTCACCAACACATGCAACATATGCTATTGATTTTCATTTTCACCATTATAGTGAGTGAGTCATGGTATCTCTTTGTGATTTATCTGATTAATAATGAAATTGAGTGCCTCTTCATATGTTTATTGTCCACTTGGATATCCTCTTTTAATTGCCTGTTTAAATATCTTGCCCTTTTTTTTCTATTAGATTGGCTGTCTTTTTCTTAATGATTCCTAGGAGACCTGTATATTCTTTTTTTGTTTTATGTGTTGAAAAGATCTTCTCTGAGCCTATAGCTTTCCTTTAACTTTCTTAACTTCGTTCAGTGAACAGAAATTCATAGTATTAATAAAGTCTAATTTATCTAAACTTTTACTGTATCTATGTATTTTACATATCTTTATGTACTTGTGTAATTTTTATGTATTTTGTGTCTATTTATGAAAATTTTCTTCTACTGCAAGGTTATGAAATTATTGTCATATATTATTTTTTAGATTTATTTTGCCTTTAACATTATGATGTAAAATTCCTCTGGAAATGACTGTTTTATAATGTGAGGTAGGGGTGAAAATTTATTTATTGTAAAGAATTTCCTTTCTCCATTGCCCTACTGCACATCTTTGTCATAATCAACTGTTGATACATGCAGAGGCCCCTTCCCGGCCTCTGTTATGTTCCATTGGTCAATTTTTCTGTCCACGAACCAATATCACATAGCGTTAGTTAACGCAGTTTTAAAATAACCCTTGATATCTGGTAAACTACTCTCCATATCATCCTTCTTCAGGAATATTTTAGCTATTCTTAGCCCATTGCATTTCCATATACATTTTAAAGTCAACTTGTCAAGTTCCAACAACACAAACAAAAAAACACACATTTCTATTTTGTTAGGATTTCATTTAATTTATAATATAACTTGGGGAAAGTTGACACCTTTAGAATATTGAATCTTCCAATTTATAAGCATGGTGTAATCTTCTATTTATTTAAATATGCAATTTATCTCAAAAATATTTTATACATCACATATAAAGGTCCTATACATTTTTATCGGATTTCTTTTTATGCATTTAAAATTGCTTGTCATAGTTTCTTTATTATTTCATTTTCTATTTTTCAGAAATATAATTGATGTTTGTATATTTACCTCATACCCAAGAACCTTGCTAAATTCATTTATTGCTATTTAATCTTTGTAGATACAAAATCACATCATATTCTTTTCTTTAACTTGCTGATTTTTTTTTCTACCTCGTTGGCATCGTTAATTTTCAACCTTCTTTTCTTTTCTAACAAATGCATTTAAGGCCATAAATTTTCCTCTGAGAATGGCTTTATTTGCATTTAATAACTTTTGATATTGTATTATTATTATCTTTCTGTTTCCAGATATGTTCATCGAGAGTTCTTCTTTTTTTTAAAAAAAAAAAATTTATTTTTCCTTTTCCTCCCCAAAGCCCCCTCGGTACATATCGTATATTTTTAGTTGTGGATCCTTCTAGTTGTGGCATGAGGGATGCCGCCTCAGCATGGCCTGATGATTGGTGCCATGTCCACACCCAGGATCCGAGCCAACGAAACCCTGGGCCGCTGAAGTGGGGCGTGAAAACTTAACCACTTGGCCACAGGGCCGGCCCCTTAGAGTTCTTCTTTATACATGGGTTATTCTCTGTTTTTTTTCTTTTTTCTTTTTGTTGTTGATTTCTAACTTTACCTTGGCTAGAGACTCTCTTCTCTGTCTATATCCATAGTCTGAACTGGCCCCCACCCTGATGATTACCATCCCTTCTAAAACCATTCACTAGCTTCATAAGCTCTGAGGCTCTTTCTGGAGTCATTTATTCCTTATTATGGATCCTTTCAATGCTGCCCACGTTGGACCTTGTAGTTGGCTGCCAGCCTACCCTAAGCTACCCACGATGCATCTTTTCTTTCCTCTCTGACTGGTGAAAACGTACTGACTGTCCCTATGATTTCTAACCTCAACTGGGTCCTCAGCGTTCTCCCTCACCCTTTCTCTTCTCTCCTTAAATTTCCTCCATGTTGTATGACTCATAGCCACTGTTCCAAACTGTTTCCACACTCCTAGAACCACCAAATTTTTCTCCATCTCTTCTCCCAAAGCATAGGACCCAGTCTTTACTGAGTAGTTTAAACTTCTCTGGAGTAAGTTCCATCAACACTCCTGTGCTCCAAATGAAAATGTTTCAGGAACTTATCTTTATTTCCACTATGAATATATTTCATATCCTTCCGCATTCTCTCCTCCTTTGTTCAATTTTCAGAAGAAGCAGAGTCTTCTTTTTTCAAAGCTAACCTCACTGTCATCCGTTCTTTCATGACTTGTTCTTTCATGACTCCTCTAACTTTGATTCTCGTTCCCCTTGTTCAAAGTAACACTTCTGATGGTATTTCTCTGACTCATAGTATTGTATAGAAATTATCTCCTAAACTATCTCTCTAGGACATTTGACCAGTCCAATCCAAGTTCACACCAATCAGAATCAAAACAGAATATCACTGCTCCTTTTTCGCTTCATGGACCATACCATTGCATAGGACACTGCTTTACTCTAATTTACTTTTCTTGGTTGATGGGTGAAATTGTGACTCTATCATAGAGCATATTGCTAAAAAGCTAGTCATGAGTGCAAGCCTTAGCTGCCCCTTTATATTCTGTTCTCCATATTTAAATATTTATTTGTTTGCAACATTTCTCTTTCCAAACATGGTAAAGTAGATGATATATGTTTAAGGAGTCCTATGAATTTCTTCATTCTTACAATTGCCTTTTAGGATAGTCTTTGTTAATATTAGGGAATTGAAATCTTTGTAAATCTTAGGAACTCCTACAATAAGGAAGGATGTGAATAGCAGGAGCTGTTTATTTTTGCCTCAAGAGTGTAGCCTGTGCTTATTTTTTATAAAATATTTACACATTCAATCATATCTTACTTAGGCTAATATTATAATTATTTTCGATTACTTGCATACACTTTGACAATTATGGGGGATGACAACTCAGAATAGCATGCTTGATGTCAGTGGGAAAAGGTTGGAATTAAGCATCTAAGCTATGAACAATCTGCTCATACATAACAGAATTAGGAATTTCAGTGATGTTCTCATTCTCTGCAGCTTCATTCACCCTCACACCTCTGATGTTATTTGATAGTGGCCAACTATCCTCTTTATATGGCTACACTTTACCAGGCATTATTACGGTAACATTTCAGATATACCCAACAACTTTCTATTTTAATACTTATCATTCTTCACTTACCAAAAAATCCCTTAGGAAGCTTGATTCTTATTCTTGAATCTAAAATTTCAGGCTTCGTTTGTATCCTAGTAGGATCTAAATCCATTGTAATGTAGAGTTTTCAAAGTAAAGTCCATCTAAACCATCTAGGAAGTTTTATTTTATGTTCACATTAAATTTTGCATTATAGTAAAATGGGGAAGAGAGGATTGAAGGCATGGAATTGGACGTTCTTCAAAGTTCCTTTCAGCTCAAATATACTCTGATTCTGGGGGGAGGGGGAAACATTGCAAACACTGTTAGTCCCTAGAAGAATAGACTACTTTCTATTTCTACTACAGAGAAAAAAAATCTTTACACATTGGAATATGTGGTCCTGTGCTGTCTGTAATCAGATTATTATCCACAATGCTAACTATATTTGTATAGCCCTTTAAGGTTTATGAAGAGCTTTACATGAGTATTTAATTATTACAACCCCTCTGTAACCAATCCCCTCTGAGGAAAGAGAAGACATTAAGGTGAGGATGCAAAAACATGATTGATCTACCCAAGTTAGTAAATGGTGGAGTCAGTGCACACAGAACTCTCTGGAAAAGGTCAATATTGCAGTCAATGGAAGCATTGTTCTAACACATTATTTTTTACTTCCAACAGACACACTAGAAATTTATTTACTTAAAAATAGATGATATAATAAACATGATTTAATAAATGCATTTGCATTGTCAAATAAATAACCGTGAAAAAAAAATTCAGTGAAGTGCACAGGACTTCCTCACACTTGGCAAACATGGAAAACTTGGCAATGGTGGCAGAGAAAATCAGGGGCCGGTGAAAGTTTTATAAGCATAAACTTCACTCAGCCTAAAATCCCAAGAGCATCACTGCCCAGTGAGAAAGTAAATGGTCCTTGGAAGCTTTAAATCTCTCTCTTCTTAAGAGGTGAAAATGCTCATTGGCATAAATTTCCCATAAAGGACATTTAATCCACATTGAGAAGGAACTGGGGACTGAACATTGAGAATGACCATGCTAACGATTCCCTTGCGGAGATGAGAAATTCAAAGTTGTTAAGGTTTGGAATCAGCACTTACTTCACACTAATAATGTCTGTGTTGTGCAGGTTACTGCAGGATCTGAACTCCTAGGTCAAGCACAACTGTTTCAAAATGTTTGTACGGCTCCTTTGCTTCATTCAAGGATGGAGTTTAAGATGCTCTTTGTGCTTCTTATGATGAGGCACATGATTCTTTCTGATCACCTATAAATTTATGAAATTTTCATCTTCTCCCACATATATATTATTCCTTGAAAAATTAGCTCCCTTGTAGTCAATACAGTGGTGGACTCGATAGATGATTTTATCTTCTTGGCACAGTGTTTCTTTGTGGCAGATCCAGCACTACCCTAGTACATTTTATCAGACGTTAAAAATCAAAACAGTTCATCAAAATGCAAAACAACTGTCACAGAGAGAAGCCCAACAGAATAAAAAACTTACAGAATATTCTCAGATACTCAGATGATGCTGGTGAGCATCATTGACTGAGAATGGATAGTCTGCCACACTAACTTTCATGGCATGTGTCTGTGTATGTGTATGCATTAGTGTATGTACATATACATATATACAGACACACTTGCCAGATATTTTAAATCATTATGGAATCAACTCAAATTAACACATGCGTACTCAACTTTTACTATGTTTCAGGGCTCTGAATTAGGAGCCTGGCTTATTGCAATTATTCTTTCTAACTAGTCTCTTGCCTCTACACTTGTGATAGTTAATTTTATTTTTCAACTTGGCTAGGCCACAGTGCCCAGATATTTGATCAAACATTATTCTGGATGTTACCTTGAGGGTGTTTTTACTGGAAGTGAGATTAACATTTAAATTGGTAGACTTTGAGTAAAGCAGATTGCCCTCCATAATTTGGATGGGCCTTGTCTACTCAGTTGAAGGCCTGAATAAAACAAAAAGACTGACCTCTGAGCAAGGAGTCTGTCAACAGATGGCCTTCAGTCTTGAGCTGCAGCCTTGGCTCTTCCCTGACTCTTTAGGCTGATGGCCTTTGGACTTGAACTGCAGCATCTGTGGTACTCTGGGTCTCCAGCCTGACAGCACACCCTGCAGATTTGGAATTGTCAGCCTCCATAATCATGTGAGCGAATTTCTTAAAGTAAAGCTCCCTGTGTATAAATATATATATATATATATATAAAAGACGTGTGTGTATCTATCTATAGGTATATCTATCTATATATCTAGGTAGGTATATATGTATATACACATCTTATTGTTTCTCTGTTTCTCTGGATAATCCTGACTGATACAACTCTTCTACCTCAAAACCATTCCTTAAATAGTTATCTGTGTGATATACCAGAAACATTTATATAGTCATCATTTCCCTTCTTAAAACCCCCAAAGTCCAGTACCTATGGATAAAACCCAAGTGCTTTAACTTGGCCTCTAAGGCCTTCCATAGTCAATCCATCTATTTACCTATGGACTGTTTTCTCCTGCCCCTTCCTGCATACTGCCTGCTTCATACTCCTGTGGTCAGTCAGGTGTCCTGTAAACATAGCAGCCTATTTCACACTTCTATGGGTTTGTCCAGACTATTCCACTGCCTGGATACCTTCCCTCCCCTGACTTCAACTCTTTTCTGTACTTCATCCATCTTGTTCTTGGCCTACTCTATTCTTCTGTTTATTTCATTTTGTTTCATTTTGAGATATGTTTATAACCATAATCTGAGGTCTTAAAAAATGATAAATTTTACCTTTGTTTATATTTCTGTTTTATTTTTTTAAATAAAGGAAATAAACTTCACCAATAATGTTGAAGTTCCCTTTGAACTCCAGTTTTCATCCTATTGCCTCCCCAGGCAAGTACTGCTATAAAGTTGTTGTCTGGTCTTGCAGACAATTTTTGTTTATCCAACACACACATACACACGTGTACATATCCACCATGATACAACATTGCTATGCATTTTAAGTTTACATGAATAGTATTACACTGTATTTATCATTCTGCAAATGTTTTGTTCAACATCGTGTTTTTGCTATTTGTCAATATTGAGATATATAGATCTATCTACTCCATCACTTTGAAGTTGAATATTGTGTTCCACAGTATGGATATACCACAGTTTATTTGCCTATCTACCTATTGATAAACACTGATGTTGTTTCTAATTTGTCTTGTAAATGATGCTGTAACGAATATCTTTATACATGTTTTCTTGGACGCCCAAGCGGAAGTTTGTCTAGATGTATACCTACAAAAGATTATCATCACATATTTGCATTAGCAATTTTATTGTACATTGCCAAATTGTTCTTCAACATGAATGCACCAACATCCACTGTTAGCAGCAATGTATGACAGGTCCTGACCTTTCAAAACACTCGATATTGTCAACTCTTAATTTTCCTATTCTTTGATTACCAGTTGAAGTTGATTATATGCATCTGCCGGGTCATATATCAGTACTCAGCTCAGAGACCATCTATTTTAGGACACTTTCGCTAATTTCGTCCTTTGCATTTCCTTGCACGACTCTAGCAGAGCTTATAAAACAGTATCTTATAATCACTTATTTTCCTTCCTGCCTGTCCTACAGTGCTATGGTCTCTTCATGGGCTAGGATCTATTCTTATTTACCTTTGAGTTACCAGATCACAAAACAATGGCAAACACATGCGTATGCAATCAATAAATGTGTGTTTAGGCAAACTAAAATATAATAGTGAATATTACCAAACTCAAAATGGATTTGGAGCATAGTTCATGGAGTTTCCTGAATGATAGGATAAGAGAACATCGGGAGTAGCCATCAGATCCTTGGACTTGAGTGTTCCTGTCCATAGCAAAGGCTCTTTCCATGGACTTGTAATGAGACATGATCTAGAAAGTCATGAAGTCCCAGATGCAAGAGGGATTGCAAAAGATACAGGCAAAAGTTATAATAATTTTACATCTACTAGGGCAAAAAGACGCACTTACTGAATGTTATCAAAAAATTGTAAGGTTCCCAGAGAGCCCTCTTATACTTTGATATACACTTTAGCTAAACTCTTCAAGGTTGAACAAGGTACCATTGTTTCAGGATATTGAATTCCTCATTTATTAGCTTCATGACAATGAGAATGTGATTTAACTCCTCTGAGTCTCAATTTTCTATTATGTAAAACTGAGACAATGACAGAACACCCCTCAAAGGATTGTTGTGATGATTAAATGAGATGATGCATTTAAATGCTTCACAGGACATCTGGCACATTTAGTACATGTACTGGGTGCTTAGTACGTGATCTAGTAGCTTT
Organism: Equus przewalskii; assembly: GCF_037783145.1. Classification (NCBI taxonomy): domain Eukaryota; kingdom Metazoa; phylum Chordata; class Mammalia; order Perissodactyla; family Equidae; genus Equus; species Equus przewalskii. The sequence goes on along the minus strand of NC_091852.1, from coordinate 28,111,911 downwards.
AATTATTATCGTTGTTATTGCTCTTTGATTTTGATTTTAAAGGGGAAAAGAAAAAGAAAACTATCTGCTTTCTTGCTTATAATATTACCCAATTGATCCTTAACTTTATGAGGAATATTGACCTTTTAATAAGGAAATTAACATAGGATCCCTTCTGATCTCATGTGCTTTGTAAAAATTGCCTAGCTAGCCAGTTAGATCTTGGCTTCAATCCATAACAAGTGATTACACCACGGATACATTAGAATTACCTTCTAAACCTAATCTGCCAATAAATCTAGCCTGCTAATCAACATTTTCAGTAGCCTCTGATTTTCACCCACAACACAACCCAAGTTAGTTTTACATGTGTCTTCTTTTTTCTATAATCATGGTACTCGAGATATTTTAAACACATCAGCTCTCCAAACCCATTGAGGCAACCGGAGTGGATTAGTTGAGTAGAACAGACATTATCACCATCATCAGAATCATTGTTATGGACTGAATGTTTGTGTCCTCCCTAAATTTATACACTGAAATCCTAACACCAAAAGTGATGGTATTAGAAGGTGGGGCCTTTGGGAGGTAATGAAGTCATGAGGGTGGTGCCTTCACAAATGGGATTAGCGTCCTTATGAAAGAGACCCCAGAGAGCTCTCTAGCTCTCTTTCTGCCCTGTGAGGACACAGTGAGAAAATGGCAGTCTATGAACCAGAAAATAGGTCCTCACCAGACACTAAATCTGCTGGCACGTTGATCTTGGACTTCCCAGCCTCCAGAACTGTGAGAAATAAATGTTTGTTGTTTAAGCCACCCAGTCCATGGATCTATGGTATTCTGTGATAGCAGCCTGAATTGACTAAGATAACCATCATCATCATCATCATCATCATCAACAAGTACCAAACTGTTTCTTCAGAGCTTATGATATTACTAGCACAATGATTAGAATTTATAAGGATTACCTCTTAATAGCCCTAATCATCTAACAATTCTAAGTGAAAGAACCAGAATTTGACCTTGAGCCCTCTGTGACCAGATTCCATGATCTGAATCACTGTGTTATGCAATTATGTTAAACTTTATGAAATTACCAATATTCAAACATTTTGAAAAGTGTTCAACCTAATACATGACACTATTCTTCAAGAAACAAAGATCAATATATTTAGGTTGTACATATATACCTAAGATATAAAGCTTATCTTTCTGCACCACTGTTTTGGGGTTTTTTCCAGCTTTATTGGAGATATAATTGACAAATAAAAATTATATATATTTAGCATATACAATGAGATGATTTAGTATACATATATATTGTGAAATGATAACAGTCAAGTTAATTAGCATATCCATCACCTCACAGAGTTACCATTCCTGTGTGTGGTGAGGGAGAACATTTAAGATCTACTCTCTTAGCAAATAAGAAGTAATTTTGATACTGTATTTTTCCAATTGGAAGCTATCATTCACTATCTAAAATGACTTCAAAGGACATATAGCTCATTACATGAGTAAGTTAGCCAGAAATTCCCAGTAAGTAAATTATTTGCTATAGATAGTAGAGAGAGCGTAGGCATACTCAGCCAGTGGCTAGGATGTCCCTATTCTTTTTCAATATTATTTCATTCTGCCTAATAAGATTATTTTGTATTACCATGAGGGAAACATATACCTCCAATGGCATAAAATTGCCAATGCAGCTTCCAAAGGAAATGTGAAGTTATCCACTGGGAGCCAGTGACTCCTTTACAGCTTTGTGCAATGTGTACAATATACACCAGTCAACAGTGGTTTGGAGACCAAAGGCATAGGTTGTGATTATGGATCCAGTCTACCTGTAGGGTCATAGACAAGTCACTGAGCCTTACTGAATTGCTGGCTTCATATTTATAAAATGAAATAATGGCATTTGTTCCCATGCCCAGATTACAAATTTGATGTGTTTATTTAAGATTCATTATTATGTGGTTTTGTGACAGTAGAGCAATGAGGTTGGGAATATAATTTTGATTAAGTAAGACTAGGATGGAAAGAAGTTCAGTTACCCTTTTGAGTGAGTACAATTTGTCCCAAAACAATTTGGTAGAAAACAAATTGGTCAGTCGTACAAGTGGGTAAAATAAAGACCTGAAGCCACTTGCCCTTCTCTTACATTTAAATTCTCTGTAATCATGGCCTCTAGAATCTATCAAATCTCTCTTCTCTTTTGATGACTATGTCACAACCTGAACATTAATTTACATTCTATACCTGCAAAAAAATCTTGCTAAATGGTTTGGATATCTGAATTTCAAATGTTCTACTTCTATTTTTACAAGTTTTTCCTAGAATTGCCATTGATTTCTGAATTTCAATGTTAAATGAAAAAAGAATACCTCTAAATTTTGATGGCAGAATGTAACACTAAATGACACCGAGGTTGGATTTCACATTTAACTGCATTTGCATTTAAATCAATGTATTTAGAGATATGCAATATTCTATATACTTTCACCTGAACAAACATCCTGTACTGCATAATGAAACATTTCAGGCAATGCATGTTGGCCAATTTGAAAGCATCCCTTTTAATAAAATGGGCCCTATTTTAAATAAATCCCCTTTATGATTAAAAACAAACAAAACTAAAAAACTATTATACCTCATTAATTCATAATATTATTTCATAATAATTTTGGTATAGTACAACTTTGTATTTGCTAAATATTGCATATGTACAAAGAATGACCTTGAGAGCTATTCTATGCATAATAGCATAGAAAAATTCTTTAGTTAGGAATCAGAAGGCTAGGGGTTTTTTGTTGGAAAAAATTAAATGTAGTGCCCATAAATGAATGCTGTGTAATTGATCTAATTTTTGTTTTTGTATTTTAAAATGGTAAGCATTTTATCCTTGGTAATTAGGAGCAGTGAATATATTAATTGTCTTTGAATGCTGGGAGACTATGTAGTAAAACTGGAAAAGGGAGAAGTCCATGGTTGAAGTCCAGGCCCCATCACTTCCAGCTGTAGAACTTAACATTTCCAGACTTCAATTCTTTATTTCTAAGGTGAAGCTATTATACTAACATATTTTTCAGTGTGATGACCCTGTGGTTTCACCGATGCGTTGAATGCTGCTTTACCTTAATGAGACACTATTAAAGGGAGGAAGTTTTCAAAGGTGATATGTCATTTATGCCTCCCTTTCATGGCAGGATGATATTTTTTATAGTTTTTGGAGGTGAGGAAACCAAGACTTAGTGTGGCAATGCACTGCGCGAGTGTGCACAAATGCTAAGTACTCAAGCTAGGGCCGGTGGTCACGGCTTCTGCTCCCAGCTCCGTGTGACTGCCTTCGCAAAACCTCACACCACTTCTTGCTACCTCCTAGACCAAAATGGGGAGTGACACAAGAACCATTCATTTCCAGGTGGCTTCACAAAGTTATTTCCAACTGCCAAGACACTGGGGACTAAGTTATTTCCAATCTCAAAGTCCTGGGATCTTTCTGTTTTATTTGAGTGGAGGCAGTATTAATGAGTAGCAGCCATAAGCTCTAAAAATAGGATTATTGTTACAAATTGATGCAGAGCAGGATTTGAATTACCAGAGAGCACTCAGAATAGGAATGTGGCCATATGATTTTATGAGGCTCTCTTCCTCTTTTATTAGGGAGATAGGGCCTGCCTATAAGTTGCTGAGGCATACCTCTAAAAGCCCACAACCCCTGCATTGCCCCACATGTTCACACTGCCCTTCAGATGCCCACTCGTCATAGTCATAATTACCAGTACATCAACAGTGGAACCTTTTACTAAGATATTATCACTTTTGAGAATGTCCTTATTTGCCTTACCAACCTCTGCATCCCATAAGCTCCACTTTGAAGTTATGCTTTTTATATTTAATATCTCTGTTAAATGTAGTGAGATGGCAAATCTGTGAACCAGATGTGAAAGAGATGTATTTATATTAATTTCACCCTGTCTTCAAATAAAAGAGGTTGGTCACCATGATTATCTCCATCCTGGTACTCCAAGAGCCACAACAAAACCTAACTGTGTATGTTGTACCCCAGATAGTTTTGGTAAAGCACCCGCTTCTTGCATTTCTCAGCTAGGCTTCCATGAGAAAATTGAGCCCTACAGGAAACAATTTGAGGGACCCTTTTCTCAGGTCTTCCAACAATAGTACAAAGTTACTACCGTTCAGAGGCACAGGAGAGAAGTTCTGCATTCCTTCCCCTGGATGCCTCAGGGCAGTAAGGCTTAACTCTCCAGCAGAAGGTCCATGGAGAAGGGCTGCCACACCTTAGATTTTGAAAGGAAGCAAAAAACCTAACTGATCTTGAGGATAGTAATAATGACTAGTATTGCTTTCCAGGTCATTAGATGCTTGGTATAGCACAGGGGACGGCAAACTATGGCCCATAGGCCACCGAGTCTTGTAAATAGTTTTATAGAAACACTACCATGCTCATGTTTTACGTACTGCCTATGGCTGCTTTCTCACTACAACTATAAATTGCTTTGTATAGTTGCAGAGGAAACTTATGTCCTGCAAAGCCTAAAATATTTGCTATGTAGTCCCCTAAGAATGAGTTTTATGACTCCTATTATAGAGTATTACCATCTATTTGATTGTTTTTCAATCCCCCCTAAAAATTATCAATAAAATGAATAGGAAGACATTAGTAACAGAATGTGCATAAATGCTCATTAAACTATTGGAGTTTAGGTATGAGCTATTTTTCAGATATGTCCTAAATTAAGTCTCCAAATAGAAGCCGTTTTCATTCAGTGCTCAATAACAGCCACCAATATTTTTTAAGGAAAATTTTACATTATAATTACCACTTTGACCAATTGTTTAAATTACATATTATTGGATATCATTTCTTGTAGGATAGTAAGAGACTGGCGTTTTAGTTAAGTAATTAGGTACAATTTATATAAACTATGTCTTTATATAACTTCTAATTATAACAACTAGCTTTCCTGTGTATTTGAGGCATGAAGTGTGCATTCAAGTAATTAGACAGACATTATCAAGTGACTTCCACTTTCCTTTTGAAGCTGAAAAATATAGATAATAAAGTTTGTGGCATTTTTACCTAAAATAAAGCATGAGTGTTATGTTAAGATAATTATATTGCTGTTCATATTTTTAAGCTCGGAGTTTATCCTTTCTTTAGCATATAACAAACAAAACTGGATTAGTTTACACACTGTGCAGAACCAAGGCAGCTGAGAAGCATCGGGAAAACCCGATCTCAGCAGAGTGCTCGCTAATATAATGATTGATGGGAGCCTAATCATCTCTTTGATGCAGGTCAAATATTCACCTCCCTAAAACATTTGCATATCTCAAGCATTTTGCAGTTTTTACAGGCTTCTGATCATCTATTTTTTTTTCTTTAACATAGAATGTTTCCAGGACCCAACAGCTGGTGCTTGCTGGCTGAAGGAAGGAACAGGAAGACAATGTGTTCACAGGATTATGGAACAGGCTGAGAGGGAGAATTTATGCAGAGTTTTATAAGCTTAGTCAGGCAGAAAATAGATTGGGGTGCACAGAGGAAATAATGTGTCATTCAAAGCTCAGCTTACAGACATAGCTTCCATGACACAGGAGCAGCCACGGGCTGGCCTTACTCCTGCAACTTCAATAGTTACCTTGAAGTTGGAGTGAAACAGCAGAAGCAGGCTGCCCTGAGGTCTTACTCTCCAAGGGCTTTAATTGTTTGCCTCTCAAAATCAATCAAATCACAACCCTCCACCCACCACCCACCAACCCCTACGCATTTACAACTTAAAATTTTGCAATAATGGCCACCACTCAAGCAGTATGATAACTGAGAAGTGGTAAAGAGAAATGGATTATTTTTAAGGGAGATAAAGAACATCCTCCAATCAGTATGACTGACCCCTGAAGCCTTTTTTAAAAAGCTCTGATTTCCAGCAAACCCTCTGGGTGCTTATAACTTCACCTTCCTTTAATGAGCTCCCATATGTCACTTGTGATTCATCTAAGAGCTCCAAGATCCATTAGGTTGTAGAGTATATTTCAAGCTCCTAATTTGGACCATAACAGAACACGTCTAGTTGTTTGGAAATGACAATCATGTTTCTTTAGCATCATTTTTTTGGATGGTCTGGCTGTTTCTATCATCAAGAGCCTTCAGTTGATTCATTTGTTCCTGTTGATTACTTTGATTCTGTTTTATAAACAAAATTATTGTCCTAGATACTTCTCGGCAAATGGTCTGAATGGTTTTGTCTTGGGTGACGCTCTTTAATAAGCTATTATGGCAATAGATTCAAAATAAATATTTCATTGGTATTCTCAAGGCTCAAAGAGATCTGTCATTCCTTTTAAAAGGTTATTAGCTCCCAGAAAAACTAATAGGAAAAAAGTTGAAGTGAAGAAGCTTGAAAAAAATGTTTTAAAAGGTAATTACTGTGTATTCTCCCTCAGTGGAAAATGACTTGGAGTTCCTAGTATGATCAGTCTGTAATGACTTGATAGCTTCTGATAAATTCCAAGTTAGGATCTACTTCTCTAAAGTGCAGTATTCATTTAACAGTGCCATTATTATTAATTTAGACAGTCACTCTTTTTACACTTAGCCCTGCTCTGGAAGAGACAGAAATGCCTAAACTAGTTAGTGTTCACGAAATGAACAAGCAACCAAACACACCTATGGTTCACGAACTGCTGGCAGGCAGTGAGAATTCACATCTCACCCAGTTTGCTGTGAAAATGTCCTCAACAGCGCCGGGCCGAGCTGCGTGTTTAGATATTTATGGCAGATTAACATGGGCCACTCACAGGGGTCAATGACATCTGTTCTTAGCAACCATGTGTATCTGTGTTCTTTTTCCAAACAAACAAAGCCCAGAGAGAAGATACATTAATAAATCCTTTGGTGACACGTTGGATGTTTTCAGATGGTATTTAGCCTTAGCAACAATTTCCTGTCATTCCTTAGCAACTCCAGTCTAAATTTTATTTTCGACCTAAAATCGTAAAAACAAACTGGAAGCTCACGTTGTCATATTAAAAACAAATTTTTAATCTTCATTGTTCTTTGTGGCAATTTCAGGAATACAGTTATACTACTAATATATCAGACTTCCTAAGGAAAATATTAGCTCTTAGGTAAATTAAAAACTGACTCTGCGTTAAAGGTCTATCATTGAACTTAGTTTTTCACGATGCTCATTTTCCTTTTACCTTCTGAGGCACTGGAGTAGATCATTTTTCTTTCAATGGTGGAATGGCATGGTGTGCCTGGCAGTTTAGGTGAAAGTTAACTATTTGTTGGCAGCATGGCGTTAGTAGAACAGAAGGAGAAAAAACATAGAAGTTTATGGTGACCTTGAGGTCCATGAAACTCCATAGTGTTTAACAATGATGACACCTGTCTACTGGTGGGTAGCATTGACTAACAAATATGCATTTAGTATTCTTTAATATGGATTGATTTAAGTCACGTTCAGTATTCAAAATAACCTATACATAATATAGGGCAAGTTGCTAAACAAAACTTCTCAAAGAGGAGAGGTATTAATTAAATTTCCCAACAACACAGGAAACTGCCAGAGTTTTCTGGTGCCAAGATAGTGAAATGCATGAGTTTTCTGTATCTTATTTGCGAGCCACAGAAACTAACTGTAGATTGATTAGGCAGAGAACTACTTTGTTTTAAAGTTACTGGGAGTTCACAGTATCACCAAGAGGACTAGAGAACCAGGTTCAGAAATGTGCAGGAACAAATGAAGTTGTGTATTGCAACTGCTATTGCCTGTGAACTGAATCTTGGTGCTCCTGACTCCTGACTCAGGGTCCAGGACACTGGCTGAGTCTAGGTCATTTTCCTGGGTCTTTGTTACAAAGGAGACTGGAAAACCAGGTATCTGGCATTTTCAACTTGTCTGGAAAATGGGTAGTAGAAAATGTCTTATGCCTCCCACCAAGGCTAATAAGATGTGCGATTCCCTAAAAGAAGAAAAGAGGTCCAGATTCTGAGCAGGCTAGAAAGAATTGCTAAGTATGTAGTATATTCTCTACGGGCACAGCGAGTCTTCAGAAACTCTAACTCTCATCTGGCACCTGCGTTTTTTGGTTTTATTTTTATTTTTTATTGAGTTCATAATAGTTTACATCAACATGAGATTTCAGTTGTACATTATTTCTTGACTGTCACCACATAAGTGGCATCTGCTGTTTTGACTGCCCAGCACATCTTTTCTCCTTGCTCTGGTGACGTTACCCCCAATTCCTTAGAGAACCTGCATCTCTTATGCTCTAAGTGTGAGTCTGATGAAACGGCATCTCTCATACTCCAAGTGTAATTCCAAGTGTGAGTCTTATTAGCCTACTGCCTCCTGGTCCATGATTCCAGTTAGAGTTGTCCCTGTACCAACCTCTCAGCCACAGTGGTCAATCCAGAGATGTTCATTTGATCTTACCACAACCCATCCACATTTTCCCCCAGGATTTTCCTCATTAAAACTGGCAGGGAGGAGTTCTCTTTCTTCCTTGTGGATGAAGTAGTCAGAATAAAGCCTAGAGCCACCTGAAGTTCTGGTTCTAGACTCACAGAGACAACCAGCCTGAGAGATTAAAACCAACACAAGGAGAGAGCAACGATGAGAGCTGCGGTAAGAACTATCCTAATAGAGTTTGAGGCTCTAGGTGTCCTCACCCATAGCCAGCACCGTGCACAGTTTGGTTATGCGATCCAATAACCTCTCCCTTTCATGCTTAGGCCAGGATAAACTGGGTTTCTGTCACATCAACACCCTTCTAAGACTGAGGAGATTTAGAATAGCTTCTTGCATTTTAGAGGCTTCTTGTTCAAACTATTCTAAAGGAAATGTAAACTTTTATTCTTCCTAGAAAGCTGGTACAGTTGAGATTAACTCTTACAGGAGGAGATTAACTTTTATGCAGGAGTCCTGGTTGTTCCTTCTAGCTTTGCTACCAATAAATCCTGTGGCCTTGCGCTCATCACTTAATGCTTCTAGGGTTTATTTAAATGCATTCATATAACGAGTTGAATTAGGTGGTCTCAGAGCTGCCTTCCAGTGCTAACTTTCTGTGACTAGAATTTTCCAGATAACTTCTGGGTTTCAATGTATTTACTCGCTTGAGTTTATGTGTCCTCAGGGTTTAGTTCTATTTCCCTATTTAAGAAAATAAAGAGAAGAACTGGAAAAATAAATTTTTTATGGCTTAGAGTTTTCTTTTTGAATATTTTTATATACATTGCCATTAATAATCTATTGGTTAAAAATCTTATCTTATAATCATATGATGCTTTGGCAAATATTTTTATGAAACACCCATAGTCTGCATATCAGTAAATGAAATGCCTTGGAGATACACTTTGCCATCTAAGAGTTTTCAATCTAGATAAGAGACAAGAAGCACAGTCAGGTAGAACAACTACAAATAAAAATCAGGACAGTGAACACTGTGTGAGAGGGTGGGACCAGCTCTATTCCCAAAGGCTGGTTTCCTTTTGCACTGAAGAAATAATAAGCGAAAGCTTTTCAGAGGTTCTGAGCTCCTAAAGAATGGGTCTCAGCAAGCAACATTAACTGCAAGTTTACAGTCTATTTTTCGTGAAATTTCTTTGAGTTTGGCTTGAAGGGAACATTTAATTCTTTTCAGTGTTTTATTTTAAACAGATATTATGACTGTGATTATGCTCATGTTATAGATAACCTTCCATTCTGTTCAGCTTTTAGAAATTCTAAAATATGCTCTTGCTGCAGTGAATTCAAAGTACAACATTTAAATCACGTCAAGTACAAAACCAGTTTTGAAAAAAAAAAAATTTTTTTTTCAGGAACTGTTATTTATGAGCATCAGGCCATCGTGCCACCAATTTCTTTATGCAAGAGCGTGGTTGAATATGTAAAGTAGCTGGCTAAGATTCTACACCCCAGTATAAATGTTCAGGATTTGTTTTAAAATTTTACACCTTTAAAATCTCTAGGATTTTCTAACTTAATCTGTGTTTATTAAAGAACAACAGTGCACCTCAGTGGGAGGAAGAGACCAAGGCATATGGTGCTGCTTTCTTAAACCTAACATCAGAAGACTTTGCCAGGAGCTATAGGTCGTGTGAAAACATCCCAGAGTAAAAGTATTTGCATCTGAGCACCTGCTTTCAAATCCTGGCTTTGCTCACAAATTAAAGCGGCCTTACCCTTTCTAAGCTTCCAGTTCCACATCTGTGAAAACAGGCACTTGAGTTTTATATCTCTTATGTGGGCTTGGAAAGAATAAATGGCGTTATAAAGGAAACAGCTGTGAGCCTAAAACAGAATAGATGCTCAGTAAATGCTGGTTTGCTTTCTTCCTCTCTCTGAATTTTTCCTTCTTCATTTGTAAGGTAGGAACTGAAAAAGATGCTATCAGAAAGAAAAGATGCTACTATTCTGTAAGTTCTCTCTCTCTCAGTACAAAGTATGCACAAAAGTAAACAAACTAACAACGTGGAATCAAAAAGTTGTTTGAGGAGCATGAAATCAAGGCAAGATGACTGAATTATCTGAAAAGTATGTGGCACTCAGTAGAGATTCCCAAAGGGCCAGGTAGTAAATATTTTCACCTTTTGGACCATACAGTTTCAGTCACAGCTGTGATGACAACTCTGCTGTTGTGGCAGAGATCAGCCACAGACAATACATAAATGAATGGCCATGGCTATAGTCCAAAAAATTTTATTTACCAAAAAAGGGATGGTGAGCTGGATTTAGCCCTGCAGGCCTTAATTCATGGCCCCTAGATTACAGGGCGTGAGTTACCAAGATGGGCATTCCGGGGGCATCTGCCTTCACTGAAGCGTTAGAGCTGCGGACAGGCCTTGACACCTGGGTCTGGAGCTAGTGAAGCCAGTCCCTTGAGTGGGGTAAGATTTCCTTCACTACCAATCTTTGTTTCTCAGCATCCTCTGTTTCTGTTGCTAACACGCCTTCTGATTGACACGTTCTCTCTAAATATGTAAATAACTTCAATTCTGTTCCAGGCTAGGCCTTAGCCTGGAGGCCATTCTGCCTGTTTAAGGCATAGCTTTGTATGGCCATACACTTATATAGCTCAATGTATAGAATTTATACACATATGCTTGGATTCTTTATATTTGTTTTACCGCTTAACTCTCAAAAAGCAAAGCAATCTTTCCTTAGTTCTTTATTTTTCACCTTAGTATTTTGGTGGAGGCAGGAGCTTCTCGCCATTATCTCCTTATACTATTTATAAGTAATATCCATGAAAATATAACAAAACCTCTAAAAAGTATGTGTCACTCAGTAGGGATTCAAAGACACTTCCTGTCGGGGAAAAATTTTAAATAAAAATAAGAATAATAGTTATTGTATACATTGAACAAACATTGAATTAGTCCCACTTAAAGAATCCTAATCGTTTTTGTACACGTTCGGTTCTGTCAGACTCTATCATTTCTATTTGGGAGTGCTTACAAGTACAATGGAAGAGAATTTGCTGAAGAAAATAAAACGAACACAGCTGGAATAAGGAAAGGCAATGGACTAGCCAGCCTAGCCCAAAGTGCTGCATGGTCAGGCCCCAGCTGACCAGCTCCCCTCTTGCCCCCTTACCAGGATATCAAATGTACATAGTCTTCTCACCTTCTCCCTGTCTTCCTAGTCACTCTCTTTTTTGATCTCTTATTCATCCCACATCCTGTGACTATTTGGAAATATTATGTGTTCTTGAGGATTTTGTATCTAGACATGGAACAGGAAGTGGGAATGGAGAAAGGGAAAAGAAAGAAAGATATATTTCACATTTTATGTATTTGACATTTGTTATGGGTTTCCAACTTTTAATGTAGTTCATTAATTTGAGTCCTCTACCCAATTCTGTGAAGTTATTCACATTTTATAGACGATGAAACTAAGGCTCAGAAAAGTTCATTGATTTTCCCAAAGTTACACAGCTTAAACCAGATAGACCAAATACAACAGCATACACGCCTCCCTCCAAAGTCCTGGCTTGACTGTCAGCCAGTCATCAGTGCTGGCTCTCCCTGTGCTCCTAGGTGCCCTGAAATCAGAACTCCCAAGAATTCGGTCCTTATAAAAAGCAGGCTTGTTCCACCCTTCCCAGCTTATTTTAAATGCTTATCCTCCAGTGATTTTTGGATTTCCTTGTGGCCATTTTTGCTGGGCAGCTTCCCTCTACCACCTGATAACCCTTTCAAAGAAGGGAAAAACAAAGGGAATCATTCCAAAGATATTTTTATCTTCAGCCTTTAATTATGGAATAAAGTTGATCTTGCCTGCTAAAGAAATCTCAGAGTTCATTTGGCAGTTGGCAGGGTACTTTTTAGAGCAGGGAACTCTCTTCAGAACTCTGTAGTTATAGCAGATAGACATGCTCTCTCCTTGAGTGGACTAGCCCTGCTGTCTATCCTGTTGATAAAGCTTAGTACTTCTGCAAAGTTCTCCCTGGAGAAGCTAATCTTCATGATTGAATCATTAAGGTCGCATTCACTAGCACAAACTGTTGTCTACAGATTCTTTTTTCATTCTTCTTTAGTCCTACCTCATACTCTTTATGGGATGAAGTGACATGCAAACATACAAGCTGGGGGAGTTTTGACTAATCAGGCAATCTCCCCAGGCTTCCGTTTACTCATCGGTAAAATGAAGGCATTGGACTAAATAGTCTCTAAGATCCTTTCCAATTCTGACATTCTGAGTTGTTTTATCCTGAGCTACACATTGGGAGGCTCTCTGGTTTGGACTTGGGCTAGATTTAATGCCTCATACAAGGCACAGGATGAATTACTTCTTGATATTAATAGGTTTATTAAAGGGATTTACCATTGTGTAGATGACATTTTGTATTTAACCCAGTAGACAGTCTTGCAACTTGCACTGTGGGAGTGTAAGTCTTTGTGCATTAGCGTCCAAACTAATTTAAGTTTTATTTTTAAGGACAGTTGGAAGCAGCCCAGTTCTTTGAACTATGAGAAGATACCTAATGTCCAAAGTTCTTGGTGTAGGCTGTGTTCTATGCTTTATTCTTGTCAAAACTTGGCTGGGCTCAACCATAAGGCATAAATTTTACCAACAGAGTGGGATGTATGTGTAAGGGGAAGCGGTAAGAAAATGGGGCTAAGAGGAGAGGAGGAAGGGAAAATATTAAACAGAATTTCCATTCAGTATACACTATGCCGGGGCTTCAGGATATAAAGAGAAATACGACATTTTAGAATTTTCACCTAGGATTTTTGTCTAAGCTCTTCTCCTTCCTTGACAGAGAATTCCTTATACCTCACACTCAGTTTCCGGTATTATTGACATCTAACATTAGAATGGTACATTTAATTATATTACAATTAATGAACTACTATTGATGCATTATTATTAACTAAAGTCCATACTTTATTCAAATTTCCATAGTTTTTACCTAATGTCCTTTTTCTATTCCAGAACCCCATCCAGGATTCCACATTACATTTAGTAGTCATTTCTCTTTATGTTCCTCTTGACTATAACAATTCGACCCTTATTTGTTTTAACTGTTATTTTCCTTTTGTCTCAATATCTTTACTTGCTTATTGTATTTTATTTGTGTTAAGCTGTCTTAAGTTTTTCCTCTATTTAGCAGAGCATTATTTCCTCCATTATTTAGAAAAGGTTCTGGAAATCCCCCCTTTCCATACAAACTGCCAAGCATTTTTTAATTTCTAGAAAACTTGCAAGTAATGAGGATAACACTAGCCAGAAGCCAATGAGAATTTATGATTAATGAATCACGATTTTCTTTGGCTGGCAGAAAGGGAATAATCTTTGCTAGTGAGTCAGTCAGTTGAAACACTTAAATCGTACTCAATTGAAGAATAACCTAGTTAAGTTTCAAAAGAGGTAGGCATATTTGTTGAATGTTTATAGTTACACAAAGAAATAGTTAAGAACAGTAGCATTTAAACTGCCCGTCATTAGTCTTCGAAATTCTCAGCTCCTTAGGAAGAGTAAGGATGATTCACACCTTCTCAGTGCCTCCCATGTAATCAGTTCCACAGATTTATTAAACTAGGTACAAAATTGGGCTTGCTTCTATTTCACATGGAAGGGCCAGGAATTCCAGTGCTGCCTATTCCCAGTTCAGTAATAAAACGCCTCGCAGCTTGCAAATGAAAGATCCTAGAAAAATGCAGCTTATTGTCTAAAACAGAGCATAGCCTAGTCAGATTGATATGACTTTCTTTATCTCCATCCTCATCAGATACCATTCAGACTGGGAAACCTGATACTCTGTGTAGCAAAGGTTGGGGAAATATCATTAAAAAACAAAAACCTCCTATCCCAACACAGAAATCCTCTTCTCAAAGGTAATAGAGAAAGAAAACACTCTTAATATTGAATAAGCATTAAACCAGAATGTGATATGCGTTACAGTCAATCTACTGAGGTTGGGAAGATGGAAATCTCACCCTCTGATACAGCTAAGCAGATACATCTCATTATATACATGTTTTCAAGACAAACAATAAGTAGTTCGCAAGAAAGAGGACTCAGCATCATTGATCACATGGCGTTCATTCCAACTTCACCTAGTAGTTGGAGTGACCTTCTATGTTAGCCAGTTAACTTTAACCAAAAGAGGTGGGGGTGGGGGGCAAAAACCCTCATATCTTTATGACAGGAAGGAGTTTTAGAACCTGGGGCAAGGGGCCAATGAGTTTAGGCTCCTAACTTCCCTCCAACACTGGGAGATAGAGTTGCTACACCCTTGGTATTTGTATTTCAAAGATGTGGCTCTCAGGTCCTTGAGAAAGATATTCCTAGGTCATAATGTTAACAAAAGGCTATTTAGTTTCTGAAAAGATACATTTCAAAGAGACAGAGACAGAACTTAAATTTACAAGTCTCTGAGGTAAACATTCTGATAAAAAGGGAGGAGAGGAAAATCTCTTCCCTTATTTTCAATTGCAAGAATGAAGTCTCACATTTTTCCTTCCTGTTTGTCTGTATACAAGTCAAAGATTTCTTTCTCATTCATGCGAAAGTGTCTCCTAAGCATCTGGCCATTTGCCGGACTCTATGCTAGGCATTATGAATACTAGTATTGGTGAGATGCAAAAAAGTCCACTCCTACACTCCAGGAACTCACCAGCTAGAGAATGAGATCCCGTGGGCTGCAATGTCACATCAGGCCTTTCACAGGGCCTCAGAAGTCGCTCCTGCTAAGAGGAGAGAAATCTGAATAACCCTGGCCCACACTTCAGACTGCACCAGGCACTGAAGGTTCTTGCTTGTTCTGAAAAAGACACCATGTAAATATTCCTGCATGTTACAGCTATTCTCTGCTAATAACAAAAACAAGTAACATTAATCACATGGTGTTCACGTCCCATACCCTGCACTGTTGATTCTCACAACAGCCCTGTGAGGTAAGTATTACTTCTATGCCTATTTTACGAATGAGTCTTGACAGTTGGGTAACTTGCCCCTGGACACAGAGCCAGTAAATGGGAGGCTGATGTAAACAGAGGTTTATCTGAGTCCAAAGTCCGACTACCCTGCAGCCACTGTGTAAGAGTTTAGCTCAGGAGAAGTCCAGCCTCACTAGGGGCTGAGTTCTACATCTTATGGCATTATGCAGAAGCTCGGCAAAATAGACTGCCTTGAATAAGAATAATCTCCCGCATTTGCAATGCACTTAACAGTTTTCAAGTCATTTTTTGTACATGGTTTCATTTCATCCTCACAACAAGCTGGGGAAATGTGTGAGGCAGGTATTTAAAACCCAAGTTAGGGGCTGGCCCGTTGGCATAGTGGTTAAGTTCACGTGCTCCACTTCTGCGATCCAGGGATCACAAGTTTGGATCCCAGGTGGGGTCCTATGCATCGCTCATCACGCCATGCTGTGGCAATATGCCACATACAAAATAGAGGAAGACTGCCACAGATGTTAGCTCAGCGACAATCTCCCTCAAGCAAAAAAAAGGAGGATCGGTAAGAGATGTTAGCTCAAGGCCAATCTCCCCACCCCAAAAAATAGAATAAAAAAAATAAAATTGAAGTTATATATTAGAAACCTGAGATTCAAAAAGGTTAAGTAACTTGTCCAACAACAAATAGCTGGTGAATGAAGAGCTGGGACTCCTCTCCAGATCTCCCAACTACTAGTTACCTGTAGCTTCAAATTGGAAAATCTCAAGCTGGAGACTTACCCTATATATGGATTTCTAACTGAGCTATAGAGGCTCCAGGATTCACCTGGATCAACTGTCTATCCTAAGAACAGAGGTAGAATAAACACGAGCTCTGTCAATTCTGGACTACACCGAGCAGTACTCACTTAAGCATGTCTTTATGTGACTTGTAAATAAAATTCTGTTTGCTTGATATTCCCTGTGGCTAAAGAAAGATGTTTAAGATTTTCCAAACTTATTTTTACTGTGCTTCCTAGAGAATTTTGTACACTACTTACCTCAAGTTGGGCCCTGTTCTGTAGTTTTCATTCAGGTAAAACTAACGGAGTTTCCCCAGAGTGAGGAATGTGTAATCAATCCCATTGTTGGATTTCAATGGCTTATTACTGGGTGGGAGAATTGTTATAACAGAGGCAATTTAGAAAATCAGGTACAATTGACTCCAGTCAATTTGCATACCGCAGTCCCAACAGCAAAAAGTCATGGTGTTTCGTTCTAGACATAGTGCAGTCACTAAATGAGACCGCCTGGGCAACTAACACATTCCGAGAGAGAACAGGAGAAGTGCGTGTGCGTGTGTGTGTGTATGTATGTATTTGTGCACACACACGTGCATGCTCATGTGCATGCCTACGGGTGTTTAAACAAGGGTTCATTTAGAATTGTTACCAATCAAAAAAGGAAAAATAATCTTCCAAGTGGTTATCTCTAGTATTTTCCAAATGATAGTCATAATCAGAGCCATCCGTTTACAGATTCTCATGTGGCTGGCCTTGAATGTCACATTTGCAGTTACTGTGGTTGTATGTTCTTCTGGAAAAGATGGAATGATGTCTCTCTCTGAGAGGTGTGGGAATGACTAGAAAGTTCCCTGGACTCAGCAGCAGAAATCTGAGTTCTAATCCAAACCTGGCCATTAACTTTCCTTACGACTTGGGTTCTTATGTCCAAGCTAGCTCTTAGGTCTCTATTTCCTCATCTGTATGAGGAGTTTGGATCAGATGTTTTCCAAGGCCTTCTCCAACAATAAAATTTGGTGTTTCTAACCCTGTCACATCCTCAGAAAAAGAAAGCCTTTGTCTGAAAACACTGATTTGATTACTGCCAAATTGTGTGTCATGTCCATGGGCTAGACCCAATGAGCCAAATGAGAGATGAAGATCACGGAAGAACAGAGAGAAAGAGTACAGCTGCCTCTCCTAGCACACAAATGCATCTCCATTGGGAAGCAATAAGTACATGTACAAACACTACAGATGGTGGGTAATTAGCACCATCTTCTCACATTCAATAATGTGAAAGATAACGCAGCCCACATTCCAATAATCTGAAGTGAAACTACTGGTCCGAGAAGCCTCTTACAGAGAGTTTTCCCTCGTGTTCTTGCACTCAATGGAGAAGGGAAAGGAAGGCAGGCTGGAAGAGAAGACATTGACATTTGTTCTGAACCGACTAGGTATAATGACGGACATTATCTAAATACCCGCACAGCAACACTGAGAAGTAATTAATACAAGCTCCATTTGCAGGAACCCAAACTTGGAAAGGTTAAGTAACTGAGCAAGTTTAAAAAAAAAAATGGGTAAGGGGTAGAGCTGGGATACAAAGCTCATCCTAACACCCAAGCTCTTCCAGCACAGCACATTGTACATACAGAAAATGTCACATCCTTTAAATTGTATCTATTTTTCTGGTACTCATTTCCCGCTCCTATTTGTGCATATCTTTTCAGAGCATCATCCAGAGATAGAGAACATTGCCTAGTCCTGGGGAGGTGTGGGGGGAGGTGGAGAGAGGAGGGCATTCACTACGTTTCCATTTCCCTCACTCATAATCATTTTTACTTCATGACTGCCCGTTTTGTCAATTTCAGCTTATTAAAAACAAGACCTCTCTGTTTTTGTAGGATACTCCTTTTATTGTTGGGATTGAAATATCCTCAACAGTTCGAAGGCAGGCTGGTGCTGATGCTGGGAGCTGCGTCAGCATGGAGACAGCAACAGCGCATCATGAAAGGCAATTGCAGTGTTGAGAAGCAGCAGTTATTTGCAATCCTTGTTTCAAAAAGACCACTTTCAGAATGTGGCGTTGGGTGGAAATGGATGCAGTCATCATTTTCAGGGGTTTTGTTGGGCTGTGGCAGCTGGGAACTCTCTTTTCTCATCTTCTACAACCCACAGACCCTCACACAAAACAGGAGGTAAAAATGCTGTTATCCTTAAAATAAAACTCGGCTGTGCGGCTACATATTGTAAGGAATTTTTTTATGGAAAAAAAAAGCTTTTTGTAAATGAAAAGTGATCACAGGAGTTCAAGTAAAAACTAAGCAGACATGGAAAATCGGTGTTTTTTCTTAATAAATATGAAGGGATAAAAATCTTTAGATAGGACCAATAGGCTCTGTTCCCCTCAGTAGAATGTTCTCTTTTCACCCTTCCAATTCTGCCCTCCTCTGGCTTTGCTCAAATACCAGCTTCTCCAGGAGGCCTTCTCCCACCCCTTGTGGGAGACATTTTTTTTCTTTCGCCTAACCCCTAATACGTTTTTCTCTGAGTATTCCTTCTGTCAGACATCTCCTTTCTATTTGTGCTCTGGTTACTTGTGCATGTATTTTGTCTTCTTTCCTCAGTCTGTAAGCTCCTTCAGGAAGGAATTCACACTTAAGTTGATTTATATATTCCTCCAACAAGTGTGAGTTGATAGTCTACTAGGTGCCAAGAACCATCTAGGCGTTAAGAACCCAAAGATTTACAAGGTGTATAGTAACCAGTTCTTTCCTCAAGGATCTTACCTTCAAGTATGGACGTGAGACATGCAAACACATACATAAATTGCAGTAAAGGGTAAGCAGGATGCATATTGAATTCATTTTATAACTTTCTAAATATTTTAGTGCTTTGTTAAATGAATGAATGAATAAATGTGAGTTCCACTCTTAAACAGCAGCAAAGGTCCCAAAGAGAAATAAACGATAAAAGCTGATGGAGAAATGAAAAACCAATGACGCTGAACCGGTCCTAGGGAGCACTGTGGTGCTCAGCAGTCCAGCTCAAGCCTTCTGACTAGCCTTAGCCCTGATTTTTCTTTATCAGCTCTGTTTCCTCAATGAATGGAGTATTTTAAGCATTAAGGATAATCCTAGGAGGCAGCCAGGTGGAGTACAAGAAACAAAACTTTCAGAAGAAATAGTATGTACGAAAAAGACAATATTAGGCATTGTGTGATAAGTGTTGATTGAAGATACAGACAGTAAATGCTACAGAAAACAATAAATCTGACTCTCTTCAGAAGAATCTTTATGGGAGAGGCATACTTACCAGAGAATGAGAAAGGGGCAAACATCTGGAAACAAGCCCTCGTGATCCAAAGACGGAATGACAGACCATGGAACATCTGGTGTTTCTTAGATTTTATGGTTGAGGATTGCATTCCTGGCAATTAATATTTTGATGCTAAATAGGAAAATGCCATCTACATTCTTTTACACATTTCTTAAAATATTTTCTCTTGTTGGCTGGTTTCTCTTCTCTGATATTTTTTAATTCCTTAAGCTTCATGATCCCACACTGTCTTTGTTCTCCCCCCATTTCCATAGCTGATCAATTTATCTTTGTAGAACATCCTCCTCCAACCTCCAAATGTCAGTATTCTCTGTGGCTCAATTCTTGGCTTTACAATTGAACTGTCAAAAAAGTCATCACCTGAGGCCAGCCCAGGGGTATAGTGGTTAAGTTTGTGTGCTTCACTTCAGCAGCCTAAGGTACGCAGGTCGTGTTCTGGACATGGACCTACGCACCACCAATCAAGCCATGCTGTAGTGGCGTCCCACATACAAAATAGAGGAATATTGTCACAGACATTAGCTCAGTGACAATCTTCCTCAAGCAGAAAGAGGAAGATTGGCAACAGATGTAAACTCAAGGCCAGTCATCCTCATGAAAAAAAAAGTCATCACCTAAAATCATAACATCACCCTTGAATTTAACATTCAATTTCAATTCTACCAAGATGGTTTTCTAATCTCTATCATTAATTTGACCATTTCCTCGCTGGATTCTACTTTCCTTTACAGAAGTCTTAAGTACATTTATTCATTGATTTACACCTTTGATCAGACTTAGCCACCTACCTGTTCCTTACATTCTTCATTCCATAGAGAGATCAATCACTATCAGAACTCCACCACTACAATACATATCAGGGCTTAAAAACCTCCCTACAGTCAGGTTCCCCCATCAAATTCCTCACTTCCATCAATTGCATCATCATTCTCCCTGTCTCCTCAGCTTACAATATCAGGCACATTGATTCCTTCCTCTCTCAATTTCCGTGTCTAGTCACTGGAGTTGGTTATTCTGAAAGTCTTCTTTTATACTGTCTCTGGCAATAGGAACAATCTAAAAAACTATTTTGTTGAGTAAAAGTTTTCAGACACGAAAAAGTATTTATTGTCATACTGTCTCTCCCCCATTGCACCTGCTTCCTTGGGTCCTTGTCACCTCATGGGTGGGCCGTTGACTAGGTTATCATTCTCTATATTTCTAGTCTCTAGCCTCTCCTAACCAGTCAGCACTTTTTAGCCTGAATACTTTTCTTAAAAACACATATTTAATAAACCATTGTAAATCCTTACAATGACTCAATAACTTGATGCTATCCAATAAAAATATACTGTAAGTCTCAAATGTGAGCTATGTGTATAATTTACATTTTATAGTCAAATTACAAAATGTAAGAAGAAACTGGTGAGATTAATTTTAATAATAGTATTATGCTTAACCCAATATATCCCAAATATTACCATTTCACTATGTAATAATATTAATTTCACTTTCTTTTATATTGAGCCTTTGAAATCACATATCTCAATTCAGGCTAGCCACAGTGGAAGTGCTCAAAAACCATATATGGCTAGTGTCTACCGTATTGGACAACACAGCTCTCCAACATACTTTGTGTCTCCCATTTACATTCTTAGTTCATTCACTTACCCTTATAACTTGCCTTCTTTCAACATAATTAGATCCTGATAATATCTCTAGGCTTTCCTTGCTTAAGTTCTAACTCTCCTGGGGAGCTTTCCCTCACCACCACAAGACAATGATCTCATCTCACGAGAATTATTCTCTATGCTACTCAGCTGGCATGTCCTGTGTGCTAGTTTTTGTAATTAAAGCAGGAGAAATCACTGTGGCCCAATTGTCAGTATCTTGAGGGCGGACACTTCTCTCTGTTTCCCATATCACTTAACAGAGTGCCTTTCACAGAGAAAGTACTGTAAATATTTGTTGATGGTATGATGATAGTATGGAATTATTATAATACAAGTATATAAGTAGACTTTATTAATCAACAGCCTTATATTATTTACCAGTTGGCTGTGATTCCACATTATACTATCACTAATTTCATTATCAGGTTAACTTTATAGGTTTTAGTAAAGATTTATTTTCCAAAATATAACACTTATTCTTATTTTAGAAGGATAAGTAAAATATCAGAAATAGAAGGATCACATGTACTACATGGAAAGTAAAGTGAAACTAGTATAATTTTAGTTCTGTGATTTATTTCTATATGGAATGATGAGAATATTGATATCTGAAAAATAGTGAGCATAATCGTACTATGGAAGACATAATTTAGTGAGCTCCAAAAAGTACTGTCTGATTATGTTATCGGTATGGAGGAATTCTTAGAAACAAGTTGAGAAGATTTAATGAAAGAATGTGTTGGAAAAAGTGATTTGATAAAGAATCTCCAACATCATTTGTGATAGGGATGTTGTGTGCATTTACTCCATGGATGTGTTTAGAGGCTGTGGCAAATGCTTTGTCAGGGGGTGGTAGATGCAGTGCTGGGTTCTATGTTTGCATACACAAAGTGTGCTTGATGAGATTTCACACAAAGAATTACCGATTAAAATAAGGAGTCCTGTTGTAGAGGGTAAAGAAGCTAAATGTGGCTAATATTTTCTTCATCACAGGGGATTTTTTATGTTACTATCATTTTATATAAGATAGAAATTGTCAGTAGGCCAAATTGTGGTCAGTTTGAAGTGCATGACTCATTAACATATTATAAAAACCCCGGGTAAGTTTGACAAAGCAGATCTTACATAAAAGTGTAAAATCTGTACTTAGAGACACACAAACTCCACATCACCAAAGGCTCTATTACCCCTTCAGGCCAGTTCATTCCCTGTTACAACCCGCAGTACCCCTGTGATACATGGTAGGACTTTCCACCTATATTGTGATTTTATTGAGAGCTTTCCACTGGCATTAGGGAAACTGATTTCGTTGAAAGCCCCATATCAACTCTTAAAATTATACTACAATCTTCCTGCCAATAAGACTGACGCCAAAGTCCAAAACTTAAAATATTTATGAGTAATTCAGGAAAATTTGCTTCCTAAACTCAATGTTTATTTATTTATTTTTTTAAAGACTGGCACCTGACCTAGCAACTGTTGCCAAACTTCTTTTTTTCTACTTCTTCTTCTTCGTCTCCCTCAAAGTCCCCCGTTACATAGTTGTATATTCTAGTTGTGAGTGCCTCTGGTTGTGCTGTGTGGGACGCCAACCCAGCATGGCCGGATGAGCGGCGCCATGTCTGTGCCCAGCATCCCAACCGGCAAAACCGGGGCAGCCAAAGAAGAGCTCGCAAACTTAACCACCTGGCCACGGGGCCAGCCCCTTAAACTCAATATTTTTAAAACTCTTGGATGACTGCAAACAAAGTGAGAGTATTTCTATAGTGTGCATATGCATTTGTAAGGATTTGTTTTCCATATAACAGCTATTGTCAAATGGATAAAACCTAACTTGCAAATGCATGAGTTGTGTACATATATATATTTATTCTTCTTATAATTAAGGTTTTTTTTTTTTTTTTTTTTTAAAGATTTTATTTTTTCCTTTTTTTCCCCAAAGCCCCCCGGTACATAGTTGTGTATTCTTCGTTGTGGGTTCCTCTAGTTGTGGCATGTGGGACGCTGCCTCAGCGTGGTCTGACGAGCAGTGCCATGTCCGCGCCCAGGATTCGAACCGACGAAACACTGGGCCGCCTGCAGTGGAGCGCGCGAACTTAACCACTCGGCCACGGGGCCAGCCCCTAATTAAGGTTATTTTTAATTTAAATGCAGGCAAAGAGTAGCATGGGGGGGAGAAGCAAATTCTATCCTGGTTCACGGGTTACATTTGGTAAATCCAACCAGAAAAGCGGAAGGTGTGGGTAATAACTGAGCTGGACAAGATGCATGATGTGTGCTAGAGGCTATGCAGGAAAGTGGAGGTATGACCTGAAGTAGTGAAGGGAAGAACACCTAACATAGTATGTGCAAAGCCAAGGACAAAGAATGGAGGATCCAGTCAAGAGACAAAGTCACAACTCCCAAAGAGAAATAGACATTCAAGCAGATGAGGTTCAAACAAGCAAAAGGAGTAGTTTAGGAGACAAGGTTCGTGAAGGGGAGATTCCTTCCTAGAATGTTAATTGAAGTTTGCCCTTTTTGGCTGGTAGGGCTAAAACTTGTGAGTAGGGGTGCCTGACTTAAATAAAAGGGGTTTGGGACACAAGGTACGTAGCGAATTAGAAAGCTATAAAGGTGTCTATTAATTATAGCTCTTATTAAAATAAAGCAGTTTGAATTTTGGAAATATAATTCCTATATAAATCTGAGTTGTGTAAATGTTTCTGCAGCACTAAAATCAATGCACAAAACTGGGAAAATGCCTTAAAAAAAGAAATAGAAACAACAAAAAACATCAAGAGCGGTAATCAACTTTGGGCTTAAGAGATGAAAAACCATCACCACTACAGGCAGTAACAAAACATAGAGAAAATAAAACCAAGCAGAGTCTGAACAGGAAACCAGACTCAATCACTGGCTTGCTGTAGAACATTTAGGCAAAAAAAAAGACACAGTTTTCTAAACTGTTGGATTGGTAATTAATTTGATCTTTATCACCTTCATCATCATCGTGATGATAGCTCTCTGTTACCTTACCATGGTCAACTCTTTACCATGATCACAAAGCCTTACATGATCTATGATCTGGCCTACACCTCCTCTCCCACCCCTTTCATTCTAGGCTCTTCCTGGCTCATTATGCTCCAACCACACTGGACACATTTGTGTTCTTCAAACACTAAAGACCATACTGCAAGATGGTTCTTGTCTTAACCTTAGCTTCACCAGTAAGTCCTCCCTCTTAGGATAATATGTGAAGAAAAATTTAGTTACACCACTTTACTTTTTGAGGATAATAAAGGAAAAATATGTTCATACAATTTCAAGGGAAAGAGAGAGTAAAACATAACCAACATAATGGTGAATAAAAATATACTGATGTAAGCAATCTAAAATATTTTGCAAGAGACTTAAACAGCAATAAACTAAATACAACATTGATTCGAATTTGAATGAAATTGGTGTAATAAAAAGGGAAGCATAAAAC
Source organism: Equus przewalskii (assembly GCF_037783145.1). Taxonomy (NCBI): domain Eukaryota; kingdom Metazoa; phylum Chordata; class Mammalia; order Perissodactyla; family Equidae; genus Equus; species Equus przewalskii. The sequence goes on along the minus strand of NC_091852.1, from coordinate 28,087,275 downwards.
TGAACTTTCTTAAATTCAGTCATCTACTTATAATTGCTTTTGCATCTCGGCAAACTAAGAAAGCTGTTTAACTGTCTCTTGAGTTTAAGATGAATCTTGGCATATGTTAATCTTGAAATGTTAAAGTCAACATTGATCATCTTAATCAAAGTTTTATTTTTATAGTTAATATCCTTAATATATAAGAAGTTGTTACAAGGGATTATACCAAAGATATGTGCTCTAATACATAACTATGCAAAATACATCAGCATTGCAGAAACTAACAAATAGGAGTAAAAAAAATGAAAATATTTTCAACTCAACTGGCAACCAAAGAAACACATATTAAAACAATAAAGATGCAATTTTGTTTATCAAATTGGCAAAAGATGTAAAAACTGAAAAATGACAATATCTACTACTAGCAGCAGTGTGAGGAAGGAGACACTCGTATCTTGGTAGAAGTGTTGAATCTTATAACCTTTTTGGAGCACGATTTGGCAATAGGTGTTATAATTTTTGTAATTTGATATGCAGGCTTGACTGAGTCCAGGAATTCATCCCAAGGAAATAATAATGATTTATGCAAATGTATAGCCTTAAGGATGTTTATCACAGGCCTGATTATATAAGAAAAAACCCTGACAACGACCTTTTTGTTGGGTCTAACGAATTATGTTTCATCCATGAATTAAGATTTAAAATAATTATACAGTACCTAAAAATGTTGTAGAAAAACAGCTTATGTCAATTAAAAGTAAGTAAAAAACAGGAGCAACCTGATGCCATTACTGAGATTATAAAACATACGTTAGTGCATAGAAAAGAGACCAGTGACTGTGTACCAAAAAGTCAGTAACAGTTAGCTCTTGGTGATAGGATTATGAATGGCTTCTGTTTTATTTTTTTTCTCTAATGTAGTTTATAAATTTTCAACAGTGAACACTGAATTATTTCTGTAAAAAGGAAAATATATATTATTTTTATAAAAAGACAAATAAAAACTAAAAAGTTATAAAATTATGACAAATTGTTTAATCCTGATCAAATATGAGATAATAAAAAAATGAACTGTAACATAGGGAGTAGAGAGATGAAGAAAAAAAGTAAACTATTAAATTAGAAAAGCAACTAAGTATAAAGAGAGGAATGGGAGAAGTGGAAGAGCCATATTTCTGAACTGTGGCTCAGTCCAAGTGCTGTGCCATGAGCAAGTACCAGACCTTTTGTTTTTATTGTGTGTGTCAAAAATTCACAGTCAGCAAGGTGTACAAAGTTTTAAAAAATGCTGTTTTCTTTTATTTATTTTCTTTCATCAATATCTGAAGAGTTGATGCTATTTCTTTCGAGGCCTTATTAATGACTTGGAAAATTCTAAATTAAATTTAATAAAATACACAAATTAAATTCATTGAACATTTCTTTTGAGTTATATCAGGTACCACGGTTACCTGTGAAGTTTCATTGTTGTAGTGCAGTCCATGTTACTTTGTACTTTGTACTGTACAAGGCATTTTTGTTTACTTTATCTCATTTATTCTCACCAAAACCCTTGGAAATTGTATCATTTTCACTTCCCAGATAAACAAACAAAAGTCTACCAAGGTTACATGACTCCCCAACATCCCAGCAATGCTCAAAGCAAAGGGAAACTAACAAAACCAAGTTACCATGGATCACTCTCAATTCCTGTTTTATTGTCCTTTTATAATAATAAACTATAGTTCCAAAATTGTTTACTCTGTTTCTATAATTGATCTCTATGAGTACTTATGAGCTGCTGAGTATAGAGCATCATAATACAGAATTTCCAGCTACCTCCAGCAAATCATCTCACCGTTTTTTCCATATTCCATGCACGTGTTGCAAAGAAAGAATGTTCAAGTTCTGCAAGTTATTTTCACTTCTTTTTGAGAATTTTAGCAAAGCTCTATTCTTCACTTTTAATTTTACTTTAAAAGTATGTGCATAACAAAAGATATATCAAGACTAAGAAGTGTACTTTAGATGAGGTGATTATAAATAATCATTAAATAAATAATTAGACATCCAAGAGCCTTTGAGAATAATTTCAAGATTAAACTGGAGGAAGATTAGGGTCAGTTTACTAAAATATTATATTTTTTCTTATCTATATTGTGGACTTTTAAACTTAAAAATTAGAAAGTAGCCTGTAAAGAGCAGAAGAAATAATTACATTAGTTTATAGCTTATAGAACTCCTTTTCATTCTCGTTCTGGTTATTTAAGGGAGGGAGGAGGGATATAAACATCCAAATAGATAAACCATCCAGCATCCTGACTCTGGGTTTCTTTCTCTATTCCCGTTCCATGACGTTTGCCTCCTTTCTATGGCAGCCTCACACTCTCAACTATATGCAGGGAATTCTCAAAATTATTTGTGTAGCTCAAACTTTTCCTCTGAGTTCTAGAAACTTTTATCCAACTTAACATTTCCATTTGGTTGTCTCACAGGCATTTCACAAGTAATATGTCCGAGATGGAACTCTTCTATTCCCCTGACATTTTAATATATTTCCAATCTTCGCTATCTCAGGAAATGGCAGCACCATACATCCAGTTACTCAAACCAGAAACCTGGCCACCATCCCTGGTTTCTTACTCTGCCCTACCTTCACATGCAGTGCTTCAGCAAGCCTTTTCTCTGTACATACTAACTCTACCGTAAATCCATCCAGCATCCTATACCTCCATCACCAAGTAGTCCCAGCCTCCTTACAGAATTTAATCTCGACTTCCAACCACCCTCTGGCCAACCTGGTCATCACATAGCAGCCAGATAATCTTTTAAAACAAAAATTGCAAAAACAACCTCCATTAATTTTTCAATGAGTTAACCATGCATCATGCCATAAAGTAAATACGTATTTCACATGCTTCCACTTCTGGTTTTAGAGCTTTAATGAGGTATAGTTGACATGTAACATACCGTACATGGTAAAGCATACAATTTGATGAGTTTTGACATATGTATATATCTGGAAAGCCATCACTACAATCAAGATAACAAATATATCCATCAATTCTAAAAGTTTATTTATGGACTTTTTAAAACTTCCTTCCTCCCTTCCCCATCCAAGTCTACAAAAAACTACTGATCTGCTTTATGTCACTCAAGATCACTTAGTGTTTTCTAGAAATTTATAGAAATGGATTAATACTTCCACTTTCTTAAGCTACTCACAGAGAGTCAAAATTGATTTCTTCAGTTACACTCTTACAAAAAGAAAAAGAGCATGGTGATTGAGTTTATTGAAAATCATTAGGAAAACGCCAGCATGGTTGTCTAGTTTTTAGAATGGCTTTTGAAACTTCTAAAACACTACAACACTTTTACAGACTTGTATCTTTTCCAACTCTAATAATAAAATTATATTAATAGTAAACTTTCATGTTTTTTAATTAAAAATTTTAACAAGCCTTTTGTTCTTCCCAATTTTAAAATCTAGATATTTTTCTCTTTCTTTTAATATTGTCATCATATTTTGGGAGATTCTGTCCTTCCATAGACTCTGTAATGTTAGTTAAAGCAATTCAATGGGCTTAGTGTGTATTCGCCAAAGAACTAAATCTGAACAATGCAAGGAATTCCTTACAATGCAAGGAATATTTCTTTGTGTAAGAATTTTCATAGACTTTCCAACAGAAATTTGTTGTTTTTAATTTAATCATATTGGATGATTATATATGTTATTTATTTCAGATTACATACAATTTTGATTATGAAATATATTGAACTAATATTCTAAAACTATCATTTCTCTTCCCAGAGTAATCATAGCATGCTTTGCTTCTTGTTGCTTTAAAAGGAACGTTTTAAATTGCTCTTTACAACAATAATTATGAAGGGAAATGCCAAAATACAACTAATTTCACTTCTTCTTGGAATTTGACATTTTCACTAGCTAAGTAATACAAACATCCATCACTTAAATGAGCAGTATTTTAATAGCAACATTTTCACAACATTTTAATTGTTGTCACATTTCTTTTTTGTTTAGAGAGACGTCTGGTGAACACCCGTGGGGTCTAAAGAACAAGTAAGATTTAAAGCATGCTGGGTTTTTAAAAAATCTGTCTTTCATATTTTCTTTGTTTTATTACTTAATACTATTTCTTTACTACCATAGATTTTAGCTTCTTAGAAAAGTGTTAGCAATTTTATTATAGAGCATGAAGAATGAAAGTGAACTTTCGACCACTTTCAGATTATTCAGAGGCTTTAAAAACCTACACAAAGTTTCTGTATATGGTAAGCAGACTTAAAGACATTACAGATGGTGTGAAATTTAAGCCCAAAGTAATGGGCATGCTTTTATGGTCAAGAGTGAATATGAATCCATAGAGTAAATTTTGCAAAGTAATTTCTTTATAAATTATATGTTTCTATAGTTGTCTTAGTCTTACCTCTTGCCTATCAGTAGAATAGGTCAAGGAGTGGTTGATTTAATTCCCAAAACCTAGTTCATGTAGAACCATGACTCAGCACCAGAGAGTTTGGACAGTGGGAGATCCACGCCCAACACTGGAATAAGATGTGTTGGGATAATAAGGGGAGAGCCTTCATTTGATGGAGTAGGAAAGAGAACAGGAGGAATAATGGTCAAAAGGAAAGCAAATGAGTAAGGGGAGAACTGAAAATAATAAGAGGAAGAGAGCAGATCACTCATAAGAATAAAGAGAGTAAACAGATTACATACACTTCATTGTCAACATTTGGAAGAAGGGAAATAGAGGTAGAACAAAGTAAGAACAGAGAGTAGAGATTGGAAACTAAAGAGAGGTAGAGACAGCATATGTGAATAGGTCGCACTTGAGAGAAATGGCTAAAGAAAAGAGTACGTGGTAAAAGATAAAGTTCCATTTTTAATCTTTGCTACTTATTTGACAATTTAGTTAGTTGAAATTAGAACTTCAACGGTTCTAAAAAAAAGGAAGCACTGAATATTTTTATCTATTTCATTGAAGACGAAAAAATTCTAGTCGTATAATTATTTGATGTTTCTGAGAGTCTAGCTTTATGCTCAATTTAAGCCATACTTAAATGAAGATGTTTCTTGATTTGTTTAAAGTTTTCTTACGAATATGCTAAACCTGCTCTACTCTTGAAATCACTTGACTTCTAAAAAAAGGGAAAATCATGCATTTAGAGAGGTGAAATAAGTTATTAAAATGTATTTCTAGTCTACAGAAAGCATATGTTAAACAATTCAAAGTTACAGCCAGAATAGTCCAAATTACTCCTGCATTCAGGGACACAAAGCCCTAGATTTACTCTGTAGTTATCCCGTAATTGCTATTTGCAGGAAAAAGAAAGGTTAACAGTAGTGCTGATCTCATTTGTAAGGTACAGATTTACCAAGGAACCTTGTAGAATTGACAGCTTTTCTATCCCAAAGCATAAATCATAAAGATTCAGCAAAGTAACCTCCCTTATATTGACATAAAGATACAAATGAGTAACGATTTATTTTTAGCAGCACTTGGGGAAGTGTGGTTTTAGGTTTATGGTTGTTGCTCTTGTTCATTGGTTTTTTTGGTGGCTATTATGTGTTAATCATTCATCATCATGATGAAAGGTCTCTTTCTTCCCAACATTTGAAGTATCTTGGGGAAAAGCCTTTGGTTATTTATGGTCCATTATGTATAAAGCTCTTGCTAATAGTCCACCATCCATTATTTTTCAAGACCATTGAGCAGAGTTCAATGGTGGTACTGTAGAAAGTGCCCATTGACTCCAATTCCAAAATACTGGGTGAAATCCCAATGTCACAATTAAGACCCACTTATTCGCCCTGGCCCTCAATGTTTTCATGACAAAATGAGGATAATACTCCCTACTCACAAGATTGTTATGGAATTTGAATAAGTTATCAACCTGAAAGTATTTGGAAGTTGGTCAACATTAGTGGATGACATAACCAGCAAACACTTGGGTTTTAGCTCCCTAGAGGCTCTTGTCCGAAATCCCACGAGCCACACAAATGACTTTGCAAGGATTATTGCAGGTGTTTGGACTTGTGATTCAACTTTATCCTTTAAAAAATATATTTTAGGAGTAAATCAACCTATCATTTAAAAGACTCAAGTCTTCATCTTCCTGGCTATATATCCAAAGTGGTGGAAAAGCCCTTCAGCCTCATAAAAATCTCCACCTGCTATCTGGCGCCTTACATTCCTCTAATGGACTATAACTAAGACCCTCTCTCCTATTTTAGTAGCACTAGGCTGGGTGCTTTCACATATGTTTCCTGATGTAATCCTCAAGTCAATCATGTAAAGAATATCTGATTGTCCCCATTTCCAGATGATTATCAGAAAAGCTGAGTAACATGACTGAGGTCACCTAGCCAGAAAAAGGAGGGAGCTGTAATTGGGACTCAGAACTCTTTCCACAGTTCATGTACATTACAAAACTCTGCTACCTTCTTTAGTGAAATATGATATTTTAGTTACAAATATTTGTAGAAGTATTACCATAGTGATTTTATCCATATTGGTGAAGAGAAAATGTTTAATGGAAAAGAGGAGGGAGCGCAAAAAGTGATTGTTAGTTTCCAAGAAGGGTGAGGACCACTGAGAGTGTAAGTAGGAAGACAGTCTCACTAACTCAGAGCTGGGCCTTGGACAAGCTCCGTGACAAGGCATTAGTAAGCATTAAAAAAAAAAAGAAATCCTACAACTCTTTCCTACTTGGCCAGCTGACAGCAGAGTCAATGTCAAGTATTCCTGCATGTGCCTTTAAGATCCAATTCATCTGCATTCTTATGATAGCTTAGCAGAGAGAAGTCCCAGGTCCCATATTTCTTTCTACATATTGGCATTCCTCTCCTCCTTAACAAAAACCCAAAGATCCTCTTTTCTGTGTGCCTCCACTTTTCTGCTGATAGTGCAAAATCTGTGGTTCATCTGAGTTGGTCTAAGTATACTTGCTGAGGTCAGGGAAGAGGATAATTATTATATCCAAACATGCATTGAACAGTCCCTGTGAGATGTCAGCCTCTTGAACTTCCTTAAGAAAAAAAAAAGCTGTTAGAAAAAATAAAAATGAGGCTTCCTCATGATTGGTTAATTGTTTAATTTAAAAAAATAACTGTTTCTAATTAATTTTATTAAAATAAACCTGTTTTATTCTTTTTTAGACAAATTATCCTAGACAGATTGTTGAACAAAATCAATGAATAATTCTCTTTTTGCTCCTTCACACACACACTCACATGCACAGACATACATACACACACACTTACACACGTGTACACACAGAATATAACAAGATCTTCTTCCCCTTTTGATGAAATATTCCATATTCCATACGTTTTAGAATAAGTAATGTTGAAAAAGTGATTTTGGAGAAAAGTTGAAATGATTGAGCCTTAAATGTGTTATGACATTTCTAAACCTTAAATAATCTTTGCTTTTCTAAACAGAGTGTTTTAAGTAGTCATCATCTTGCTTCATAAAAGAGAGGCTGACTGTGTTTAGAAATACACTTTCATTGTGCTGATATCCCAGTACAGATTCCTCTTTCCTCACATTGTCTCCAGTGTAAACACACTGCTTGATAAAAATGACAATAAAGTTAACTTGATTGCTAAGCAGCTGTATTGTTATTACCAGAGATAAACACACTTATTTCCTCTTTGGAGTATTCCTGGTATGGAATTTCTGGACAAGTATAAAGCATTCTTTCGGGTTGATTGTGATCTTACTCATTCTAAGCTGTTGCGTAGGTGTCCTTTATACTTTTGTAAGATTGGATTTAACGCGTAGAAAAGTTCAAAGGGAAAAGGTGAGCTATTAGGTGGTGTTTTTTTAGGGCATGATTAGAAATAAGGATGTTATTATTAAGAAATATTTGGAGTCTTGTACACAAGGAGGAATCTAAATTGTACAACATAATGTTTCCAACAACATGCACATTTCCATCTAGATTGTGAGAACTAAGCCTTATCTTGGGATCGTGGGGGAAGTTTTATTTACAGTACCAACTTCACTCATGAAACTCAAATAAACACTCCCAGAAAGCAACAAGGTAATAGCAATGGACCAAACAGTTGTTTATTTTGCATGGCTACCTCTTTATTTCCAAAGAGAGTTATTGTTCTCCTGTGAGTCTTACGTAGAGCTTACAATTTACTTGCTATAGAAAAATGTTCATTATCTGCCACAACTACTGATTATGAGGATGAGAAGGCATCAAGAAGGCAAAAGTGCAGCAGCCAAGAAGAGTTCAAGACTGAGGGAACTCTCAGAGTGAGGTCTCCTAGGGAGGCTGGTTAAACTACAAGATGCCCCTAACAAGGATGCATGTTACCTAGCAACCCTGTCTTGCACATTGACAGTGCCCAGCCACTGCAGTGCCTAGAGTCCCCTTCTGTGAAGGAAAGGAAGCATTGAATTAGTGGGACCCCAGTTGTGGAACTAATGCTGACAATGGTACCTTCACCACCACTATGAAAAAGCACAGTGGACACCTCCCAGTGTCTGTTACACCCAGGTGGTCTCTCAATTTTGATGTCAGTTTGGGTGTCTGGCTTAGGGCAGAGTTGGTCCTATCTGTACTGCCCATACATTTGTAACCATGCATTAGTACTAATACTTGGATTTTCTATACTCTTTTAGAACCACATATTTACATCTGGAAACGAGTTTGTAGCCAAAAGAGCTATTTCAAAATAGTGAATTAACTGGCCTCCAGTGCTGCCTCCAATGCAGGGGAAAGAAGAGAAGGAGGCTTGTTGCTTGTGCCCTTAAGGGAATAAAAAAACAGGAAAACAAAAGAAAATAGTATTCATTAAACATGGACTGTTACAAACATAGAAGTGAGTAAGGATCTTTCCATATCTGAAAACTTATTATGAATTCTGTCTTGTGAGTGATCACTTCTTTGCTATCATCAGTGATCAATGATAGAACACAACAATGATGGTGCAGCAGCAGGGGGTACTCCCACAGCACATTTATTCTCTCCATCACCTTGAGAGTGGTTTCCAAGATTAATTCTAGTGTCCGTGGCCCCATATATTAATTATTGCTGCAGAGGCTCTTTATGATACATCAGGGCTTAGCCACTCTTTTGTTGCTTTGATGTGAAGTCCCTAAAGCCTCATAAATTGAAAACAAACAAACAAATATAAGAACTGGCAAGAGTTTTCAAATATCATTGCGTTAAGATTTTTTTTAATTAACATCTGCACCATCTCCCTCCCTCTCTTTAATTCCCTTTCTTTCTGCTCCTATTAGTATGATTTGTTGCATTTATCTGCTTCATTCAAGAAATCCAGACACTCAATAAATTTTGCTGAAAATTTCATCTAAGACAGTGACCATCTCTCTAATATAGATTTGGTACAGATGTTTGACAAGGTAAGCTAGTGATACAGAATGCAAAGGCATGTCACAGTGCTCGCTTCACAAGCACGTATACGAAAATTGGAACCATACAGAGAAGGACAGCATGGCCCCTGAGCAAAAGCAAGTCACAGATTTTTCTTTTAGCATTCCTGAGTTTTGTGAAATTTTGTGAAGTTTTACTCTTCTACCTGATGTTACAGAACATAATGGCAAGGATATACACCCTCACATGGCAGATAATAATGATTCCTTATCTTGAATGGCAAAATGGCAAATATACATACATATGGCATCAAACTGTAATTGATGGACCTTGATAAAAATTTTAATTCTATTGCATAAATCTGCTTTGCTCTCATATGCACTTACAGTAGAACAGCCGTTTAACATTGTAGTTTCCCCATATCTGTGTGTGAAAGGAAGGTATCTTACCTGTTGAATTTTTTTAGCCACACATATTAGAAATCACCTACCATACCCTCCTCAATTGCATGGATTTATCTCTTTTGTAGTCTTCTCAAGTACTATGAATAATGCTTGGCTCATGGTACTCCCTCAGTTTGTATGGAGCAAGTATCAGTTTCCTATGCGGTGTAACAAATTACTGCACACTCAGTGGCTTAAAACAACACATATTTATTATCTCACAGTCTCTGTGGGTAGGTACACATGTGGCTTAGCTGGGTCCTCTGCAAGCATGCAATCCACATGTGAGCCGGGGCTTAGTTCTCATTTGGAGGCTCAACTGGTGACGGATTCACTCCCAAGTTCAGAATCTATTTGCTAGTGACTATTAAGAGCAAGGGCTCCAACTTCTTGTTGCTTGCTGGCTAGAGGCTTATATCAGGAACTAGAGGCTGCCTGAAGTTCATTGCCTCACGGCCTCCTCCATAAGCTGTCTTACATCATGGCACCTTGCTTCTTTAAAGCCAGAAAGGGAAGAGAGCCTCTAGCACCAGTCTGATAGCAAAAAGGAGTCTTCTATAACAGCGCAATCAGGGAGGTGAAATCCTACCACCTTTGCCAAATTCAATTGGTTAGAAGTATGTCACATGTCCTGTCCACACTCAAGGGGACTAAATTAAACGAAAATATAGACACCAGGAGAAAGCGACTCTGGGGACCACCTCAAAATCTGCTTGCCAAAGAGGTATCATCATAGAAACCAGTGTCAGGGGCAAGCTCCGAAATCCCAACTTTGAACCAGAATTTAAAACCACGTTAGGGAAAAAACATGTTAGTTTGGTCTTACTAAATAAATGTAAAATAGCTGTTAAAATAGCTGTAAATTTGTCACTACACCGCATTCACGAAAGCACTATATCCACAGCCTTTCCCATTGTAAGAGGCTGAATCTTCAGGGACTAGGAGTGCATTCCTAGCTGCTCTGACAACGAATAGCATGTGAACCTCTTTCGTTGCTGAGTGCATTCTGAGTTTCAGGACTTTGAATAACACAGTTGGTTTTAATGAACATCTCACTTGTCTGCCATTGTTTGGCCTGTAACAACCACAGAGGTGATTATATACTGTGTAATTATTGCTGCAGTTAATACTCGTTTTACCATCTATTTACCCATAGGTCTGTTTTCTCACATAAGCACTTAATTCTATAATATTTAAATCAAAAGCTCCAGGCTTACTAGTTTTCCAGAAAGTGAGAAGAATAGATGAATTATAAGCTATTCCCCCAAGGAGTAGTGATTTGGAACATGTGGGACCATGTAACTTTGGAGCAGCCACATCTGGAGATCCCTGAAAATCTCCTGCCTTCATATCTTGCTCGAGTTCAAAAACAGATACTATTTCCGAGGGCCCCTGGAGACTATAATTGCCACTTTCTACTTGAGAAGAAATCTCTAAGGTAACCAGGATACACGCTCCGTAGCAATTTATAACTCTGGCAATCTAAATTATGAGCATACGACATATGAACCCTAACGCAAAGAGGATTTTTTCCATACCAAAATAATCAACATAAACCCTTGCCATTTGAAAATTACTGTTTTATACATATTAAGTCTTGTTTGGGACACCCTTTGTGTCTGTTGTGTGACAAACACTTGACGTTTTCAGTACCCCACTAACCCTTCTCGCCTGTGGCAATGACTACAATTGGAAGCTGCTTTCACACCTAGGCTTGAGAGAACAGAGCATTATCAGAACTCAGAAAAATCTGTGCTATTTAAGAGGACCACCCAACAAGAGCCTGACCTTAAGTAAAAAAAAGCTATATATAACAACATGTGCCCTGGCAGGTAGAGAACAAGGGAAATAAATGCCATAATTCCTCATTTCTTTCACCTTCTCATATTCTACTGGTGCCCACATTGCAGCAACCAACAAGAAGCTACAAGGCAAGAGAGCCTGGTTGAAGCAGTCTATCCATAAATGAGTTCATGAGGCTGAGAGCCACAGGGAGAAGGTGAAGAATAGACCAGGAGGGATAAGCAGAGATTATCCTGTAGCAGGTCAATGTGCATCAGAAGTCAAAGATATTTATGGATAATTTTGTCTCATTTTTATTAAAATTCTAACTCTTGTCCGTGGTCTGATTTCTATCGGTTTCTTCGTTTTATGCCTGGGAAATACTGGTCAAAAATGTATTGAATCTGTTACTCTCTAACTCACCTTAGGAACTACATCAATCATCTATTTCATTTATTCATATTCTGACCACTTTTCAGAAATCATGGGGCTTTTAGAAGGGATTGTTGAAACCTTAAATGTTCTTCTAATCATTCGTGACTGGACTTTCCCTGAAGGCAGTTCCTGACAATTTCCATCTTCCTATAGGCTGGCCAACTTTTGGACACTTTTGTAATTCCAAATCTTCTTTATAGGAAGGCCCAAGGACTCTGAGGAGGAAAAAATAACCCAAGACCCCTCCACACAGGCCCCATCAAGAGAAAAATTGAAGAACTCCTTAAAATAAGGCTAGTCAAAATCTGGAGAGAATTTCTGAAAGTTACCATAAATTGTAGCTTATTACATAATATTTTTGCAATCTGCCCTTGCGCTCTTTACGCAAGGAAAAAAAGCTTTGTGTCTAGATTTGAGAGAGAATCCCAAGAAAAGCTTTATGCCTAGATTTGAGATAGCATATTTCAAAATTAGCACATGTATTACAAAATGAAATCCTCCAGTTTTGTCAATGGAGAGACTGGTATCTACTATGTCTAAATTATATTAACTCTAATCCAAATCATCATTCAACTTGTTTTTGTATTCCTAAGCACTCATGCAAATTTTTACAATCATTCCAATTTTTTTCTCTATACCAACTGACATCTTCATAAAATCTTTCTCCAGACCAGTTTTAAATTAAGAGTTAGAGCTGAAATCTGTGGATCAGTTAGACATTAATGGTAGGACTATAAATGCTATGCAACCCCATATTTCAATTCCATTGGGTTTACATTCAGCCTTTTATGACTTAGGACGAGTCAATTTTTATTCATTCACAATTTTCACATTTCTTAAGTAGATGGTATTCCTGGTAATCTTTCGCTGTGGTTTTAATACTGTGCATATAAATAGTGTTTTGTAAATGAGAAACAAAATACTAAGAGTAACGGAAAAAATTACAAAATGAGTATTAGGTGAATGAGGGAATTATTTGTAATTTTATAGAGAGGCCTACTATATTTATGCACACATTAGATTAATTTCACGGGGTTTTGTTTTTCTTTTTGTTTTTATCTTTCAAATAGATGGATTTCTTCCTAAGGGAGTACGCTGAGGACTACTTTGATTCCTCCTTAAGTTACAATTACATAATTTAAGATTTTTCCCTTTAAGCATGATGTGAAATTTATCTTAAGTAAAACTGTTTTTATACTTTACCTGATAAGATACTTACTTCATTTATATCAAGGTAAAAGAGAGGAAAAAAATAACTTTTTATATAGTTTTTTAAAAAAAAGTTATTGCAATGTAGTGGTTTTTTAAGTTATATAACCAGCAATTCCCAGTATATTATTAATGGGGCTAGTTAATAATCTTTGCAAAATTCCAAAAATCATGTTTCACAGTGTTTGAATATTTTAACCCAGAATTTCACCATTTGATTTCTTTTGCTTCCTTTCCCTCAGCAAAACCAGAGGCCAATGGTATAACAGATGCAAAATTCATGCCTTCCCTGTGTCTATAGAGTTACCAGATTGGAGATCTAGAATTCATTCTTACTAAGTAACGGAAGGGAAAAGGCATGGGTTACTTAACAGCCCATTATGGACTGTGGCTTTGTTAGCTAGAACATCGGATAAGCAAGCATAAAAATGATCAAAAATGTTAAAAAAATCATCTTGTAACCTTATCTTTTCATTTATCAATTTTTCATATGTTTTCCTCAAGCAGACTTTTAAAAATTCCTGATTTTAAACTGATGCTTGTTTTCCATTTTTAAATGATTTTAACTGGCCTCCTCTTCCATGACTTTGGACAAGAAATTTTAGCCAGAGATCAATAAGAGTGTAATAGCTCACCCAGAAAAGACAGCCTCTTTAGCTCTTCCGTAAGAAGGATCATCTGTGTTTGTGTGACTGGGTCGCTATGTTTCACTGGATAGATTTGTCCCTGGAACAAAGACCTGAATCCTATCTATAATTTTTATACTGCCAGAATGATGATTCTAAAACGCAGATTATTGTGGGTCTCAATCCCACTTAGGCACAAGCTCTTTACAAAGTATTTAAGGCTTTTCATGAACTCATTCCTTCCCCCATGTCTAGCCTTATCTCTTACCCCACTCTCCCTTCCACACATCTGTGCTTTAGCACTACTCGATTTTATCATATTGCTCCCCAAAGGCTGGCTTCTCTTATGGTACCATGACTTCTATTTGCATCTCCTTCAGTTAATCTCATGGCACTCTAATTAACTTCTAATAGGCCTTACTGTACTCTATTATAATAATGTATTTATATGCCTGTACTTTCCAAATGATGGAGAACAATTTGAAGGTAGGGATCTCATCTAATTATTTGTATCATCAGGAGAGTATCTAGTAGATAATTGGCTCCAAACGTTTCTGAATAAGTGAATTGTACCACAGACAAAACTTGAGAGGGCTATAAGAATGCTTCCCAGTGCAGCTGTAAGAATTTATTGGCACTTTATCAAGCAGAAGGAATCAATTTAATAATTTTTATCATAGTCACAATGGTGTATGTAGGCAAGTGGGTGAATATTTGGGTCAATTGATAAAACTTGTATCTCTTTGTTTCCAGTTTGAAATCAGAGGGGTTCTATCGCTGTCTTGTTTTGTTTTTAACTTTCAATAGTTTTCTAGGTTTCATCTGATGCCTTTTCTAGTCACAAGAGGGAAAGAGCCGTAGAATACAAAATTATGTTCATTGTTATAACAGACAAAAATTATTATTTTTTAATTCAATCATAACTTCTATTTTGATGTTGTTGGAAATACAATTAGTAAAAAAATATAAAACCTGTATTCACTTAATGTCACTATTTTAGCCAGTCAGTCAGAAGGAATCCATAAGGTCCTGTGCATGTCACATACTCATGGTATATTTTTTATGTTTTCCACTTTTAAATGATAATGCTGTGCTCTCAAAGGATTATTCTTATAAAAAATGATTTTAAAATAAATTTAGTGCCTTATTTATTCATTAAAATACTAAATGGCAGTAGAGAAAAACATATATATCTCTCTCTCACACACACACACACAGCACGCTCACCTATATATACATATGCATAGTACAATTACAGCATCTTTTCCCTCCCTCAGGAAAGCCTAGAGTTTAATATATGTCAAAAAATAGTTTAAAACCAAGAAAGTAGTTTAAAAGAAAATAAATAAAACTTAGGTATTTGGAAAAAAAGGAATATTCAACTAGAAGAGTTTCTTCTTGTTTTTTTCCCCTTGTAAATTCTTTGACCATTCACATATTGGTACAATTCTTAAGTACATTTTCAGTGAAGAAATATTGAATAACATGATGTGGTAAAGACATTTCTCTCAATGGGTGGAAATAAAGTCATCATTTACTAGAAAGTCAGCTTTCACGTTAAGTAGTTCCTAGATCATATGTTAATATTATATGAGTAATGAAACCACACCACCTCTTATTCTTGAGTCTCTCATTCAAGCTGAATCCTATCTTATATTATATAACAATAGAAAAGCAGTGAACAACCAAAAACCTTTTCTGTCTGGCTGGTATTATGGTATTAGAAGCTAATTAGAATACTAAATCTCATATTAATACACATCCCATGATCAACATGTGTTTAAATATAGTCTAAGTCTTTAGGTAAATCATGGCATATGGAACTCAAGGTCTAGCTCTGCTACATTCAAAAACACCTCTAAAATCTGAATTTAAAATATGTACAAAGCAATAATACAAAGACAAATTGTACAGGAGAGGGTAAAAATGATCATGAGATGTCAACAAATTTTGGGAGGTGGAAGGTAGATGAATTAACAAAATAGAAAAATCTGAAACCTGTATGCTGGTAGCTTAGATAACCGTGACCTGTGCCAATTCACTCCTACTCTGGGAACCTGGAAAGCTTTAGGACTTGGGCTTACCAAGTATATGAGAGTAAAAGAAAGCACTTGAGACTGAAAACAAGAGAATTGTTTGAAAGTCTAGGATATGCTTAGATCACCAAATCCCTTTCCATGTTCATCTATAGCTAGTGGAGCACCTCCCCCCTTTCCCACAGGAGACCAATGGTATAAAACTTTAGAGAAACTGAATTAAAAATCAAGGATATCAAAATAAAAAAGGCTGAGGATGAGGAACTGGTCAGAAATCATGAAAAAAGAAACTCAAATATCCTCCCTAGATACAAACTCCCTACTCCCAGGATATCAGAACAAGGAATGAAATTCAAATATTCTTTGGAAAAACATAAAGTCCTTGAGAAAATACTCACAGGTAATGATATGTAGGAGTTGTGATTCCAACGTAAAGCTATCTCATTACCCACCACCCTATCATAAAGCCCCCAGTCACACACACACCAACACAGAACTTCCCACAAGAGCTTCTTACGACACCGCTCAGATAATCAAGGATGACCAGATATATGAGGAACAGTTTCAATGTAAAAGAGAACAAAACAAATAAAGATACAAATAAAAATACAAATTATAAAAAAAGAACAGTCAGAGAAAAATTGAAATATCCTGGATATTTAAAATATTGTAGTAGATAGACAAAATACAAAAGGAGAGATGAAAGATAAACTTGAGAAAATCTTCTAGAAAAATGAGCAAAAAATAAAAAGGGATGGTCAATAAGAACATATATTTTTTCAATCAGAGAATTAATCCAAGATAACCAATATCTGACTAAAATGACTTCCAGAAAGAGAGACCATAGAAAATCTAAAGAATGAAAATAGCCAAGAAATAACAAAAGAAAATTCCCCTAGAACTGGCAGACATGATTCTCTGAATTGAAAGGATCCAATGACTGCTCAGCATATGGATTTTTGAAAAGACCTACTGTGAGACACATCACAGGTAAATTACAGAATAGCCAAGTTAAAGAATCAAACCCAAGGAGTGTAGGCAACAGAGAGGGCAGTGATGATCACAGGTCACATACTAAGGAATGGGAATAAAAATGTCACTGTTGTTCTCAAAACAGCATTGAATACTCAGCTGCTAAAAGACAAGAAGCCTTCAAACTTCTAGAGGGAAAAGGATTTCCAACTTAGAATTCTATACCTATCCAAACTATCAATAAAGTGTGAAGGTGTAATAAAGGCAATTTCAGACAGGCAAAATATTTTAAGAATCACTTCTTATCTACTCTTTCATAAGAAACAACGGGAGGATATGCCTAAGCAACACTTGAGAGTAAACTACATAAAACAAAACAAAGATGCAAGAAACAAGAGACCAAACACAGGAAAGAGTAAAAGGAAGTCCCTCCCCAAATAGCTATACATTGGCATGTAAAGCCATAGGTCCAGATTGGAGTAGGGGGGTAAATGCATGAAGGTCTCTGAGAAGGAGTGGAATTGATGGAAATTTTGTAGCTTTCTCTGAATGTTTTGAAAGAAATATTTATAGGCTTGTGTTAGATCTATTGGACCATTTTACAAAAACAAATAGGGCAAAGCACATAAAAAAGCAAGCAACTTTTAAAAATTAGTAAAGGACCTGTTTGAAGGAAGATGTATTTGTATAATACACACATTATTTTCCCTTAGATTTTATTATTTGCAGAGGCTGTGGAGGGTGGTGGGGATTACACTCTCCTTGTTCCTCCTTGATCCTGAGCTATCTTTGGAGCTGCCAGTTAACACAAAGTAATTTGGTCTGGAAAATAAAATTAAGTGGTTGAGGGTGGAAGGGTAGAGCTGAAAAGGCCTATTGGAATTAATTTTTATGTTTTCCTAATACACATTACCATATATTTCTATGTATACCTCTACTCACAACCTTACTGATAGTTTGAAATTAAAATTAATTTATCTTTCCATTTCTCTTTTCTTAATACATATAGACTGGAACACACACTCTCTTAATTTTATGCTTTAAAACAACTACGAGGTGGGCTCGCTGATGGCATAGTGGTTAAGTTCATGTACTCTTTTTCAGTGGCCTGGTGATCACAGGTTCTTATCTCAGGTGCGAACCTAGCACCTCTCATCAGGCCACGCTGTGGTAGCATCCCACATAAAACAGGAAGATTGGCACAGATGTTAGTTCAGGACCAATCTTCCTCACAATAAAAAGAAAAAAAAGCCATGAAGTTGGAAGAGTTTAACATAAAATAAACTTACTTTTTTCTTGCTATGAATCATTAAATGTTACAAGTAGTCAGTCAACTTCCTCACCCTCAGCTTGCTATAGGCCGGGGTAGACAAAGAGAAAGCCAGTAGGTTCATTTATTTTTACCTTGTGACACTAGATGGAAATGTCATCCACCGATCTTTCAAGAAATCATTTCTCTCCTTTTTTCTTATAGACAAGTACTTCCTCATTAAATGTGGGGGGTTTTTTTCCCCACTATAAAAAAGAAAAAACATATTGAAAAAAGTCTATGGGGTTATTTCAATTCCAATTAATTCTACCATTGATTCCTTACTATGATGAAGTATGGAACATTTTTCTTTAAATATCAGGGAAATGGATTTAAAATATCAATATTGCTCCCTAAAACTAATGATTAGACCAGTAGACAGATGCTTTCACAATATCTTTTCCTAATTTCAGATCAGGTGGATTACGAAAATAAGTATGGTAATTGAAACCCAAAGGGAATCACAAATTTAGAGTTCAATCTCCATTTTAATAAGAAGAAGCCCATTACAGAGTTAGAACTCTGAGAATCAGTGACTCTTCAGAATAGCGTCAGCCTTTAAAACT
This sequence comes from Equus przewalskii, assembly GCF_037783145.1. NCBI lineage: Eukaryota > Metazoa > Chordata > Mammalia > Perissodactyla > Equidae > Equus > Equus przewalskii. The sequence continues at coordinate 28,068,558 of NC_091852.1, read as the reverse complement.
GAATACACAAATACCAAGGGAATGGAGGACTCTTGCTTTGTCTATTCCCCAACATAAAGAGAGTTCCTTTTTAAAATTACATGTTTTGTTCATTCTTGAGGAGAAAAACAAGAAGAATAAGGACAAAAAGAAGAGAGGGGATCCAAATTTATACATTATGTATCATTATATTTGCTCTCATAACTTTTCCTTTGTAGAAGGACCTAGAATGATAGATTCAGACTTTAATGTTGAAATCATATTATAGCCTCAGTCAGATACACCTCCAATCTTTCTTTTGACAGCAAATTCATGTGCTTCAAGCATGAAAGAAGTGGTCATTGAATCAGTGGCAGTACGCTTCATGCTAAACCAGAGAGCAGCCATCTTATGGTTCATTGATTCAGTTCTCTCTATGGAGATTAAAAGTTATTTAATTTTTGAAGAGAAAAAAAAGTCCAGGTTATTCAGATAGGCGACCCAAAAGTTCTCTGGTAAAGAAAATTCCAGAGCTTTCTATTTCCCAGATAATCATTGAATGTATGGCTTTCTTTTTCTGCAGAAGGACTACAGCTTAGTGAAGCTCGTTAACTGGTCTAGAACATAACTCAGCCAGTGAATAATAAGAAGCATGAATTTGTCTTCCAGACATACCCAATTATGATAAGAAATCTTGATTTGCTCCTCTGAGAAGAAAAGGTATCTCTCATTTAAGAAAGTCATGGTTATAGCCAGTGAAGCTTGCTAAAATGTATTAGAGAATAATAAAGTGAACTTTATTAAAAGATACCCTTGGGAGCAATCCCATCATCCTCTACAGCTGAGAGCAGCAGAAATTGTCTACTGATCCTTCTTATACTTAGCTTTTTATAGAATGCCTTTTTGCCAAAAGGATCAGGGGAGTGTAATTGCAGTCACCTTTTTAAATGATCTATGAATGTTGGGTGGTTCACTCTGGATCCAGATTAATGTCATACCTCTATGTTTGGTTCAACACTTATTTCAAGCGTGATATTTCTCTCTCACTTATGAGAATTATAAATTTATTATTGTCAATGATAGATATTATTCATTAAGCACCTATTATGTGCCATTCACCATGCTACTTTCACTTACCCATGCCACTTTTTGTTCTCACAACAGCCAGGTAAAATAGTTGCCATTTTATCCCCACTTTATAGAAGAGGAAATTGGGACTCACACCAAATTTTCCATTTCTTCTGTATCATTTAAAATGTCTAGTAATGAACGGAGCAGATAGAAAGTGGTCAATACATATTGTTGGCTGGCTTGTTTTCAAGGTCCCTTAGCTAGTCGCATTTGCTTCCGTTTCAATGGAAACAGAATGTAGCCATAACAAAACTATTTGGATCTTTCGTCCTGAAGGTCCACTCCAGATATATGCCCTGGAGGGCATAAAGGGAGTGTGGCTAATGAAGAAATGGATGATTCCAGCAAATGATGCTACGGTCTGTAATGAGTTTAACACCTGGCAGATAATGCAAATGGCATTGAAAATTAGCTCATTTTTGGCTTCCCTGTGGCCCGTTCAATTGAACAAAATGTGCATTGAAAATAAGCCCTTTTTTTTTTGTATGCACACGTGTTTCGAATCTGAGCTACAGCTCAGTTCAGTGCATTTACTCAGAAAAAGTAATTTCATTAACTTTCTCCTCTCTTCTTGCTCCACCCAGAGATGAAGTTTATGGGTTCCAGGGGAGGTTTGATTTTCAACCCTACCTCTCGTACATGAGCAGTTTTGCCTCCTGTCTCCTCATTTGCAGTGTAGTTATATCATCCAGACATAAATTTCTTTTCTCTCTGGCACTTTTTTACCTTTTTAAAATGGGAATGATTCATATGGCTAAAGAATGTCAGGAAGGGAAACATTTGGGAAGAATTATATGGGATGCAGTCATTCCGGATCTTGTTCATCTTATCCACCTAGAGCCAAGTAAGAGAACAGCCACAGAGGGTCATGTGCCAAAGTTTAGAATTCCAGAGTGTTTAGAGCAGATAGGTGATTTAAAATTGCCATGGTTATAGAGCCCCAACAAAACTCAGGTTGAGATGCTTGAAATGGAGGAGGAGGATAAGGATATGAGGTTTTTATTTTATATGATAACCTGTTTAAAGTATTTCATGGACAGCTTAGAGATATTTTAAAGGTTTTCATGGCATATTCTTAAAGTTTAAAAGAGATAAAGATAATATGGATGCTCTCTAAATTACAGATAACATAGATAGGAATAATATTGAATGTCAAAACGTAAAATAATTTGGAGAGTTTGAGTTGCCAATAGCAGTTTTCCTTAACTTATTTTAAAGAACAAAACTGTGGTGTAAGGGATCAGAGTCCACAAGAACACATGAAGATTTCTCTAAAGGAGAAATATAAAGTGCTTGTATACTCAATATTGGTGTTTGCAGTGCAGCTAATATTTTGCGGCAGGATGGCACCATTCCAAGGGACAGGTCTGTTTAGGGGACCAGAGGCCATAGAGCCAGGAAGTCGTTGGCTTGTTTGAAAGGTAGCAAAATCACTTGAAGATTTTTATTGATGCATTGTCATGTCCCAACTAGTTATAATGTGATCAGGCATTCAAACATTGTGATTTTTCTGATTTTAGTTATAGATAAATCTTTAATAACCTTTAGCTTTATTAATTACAGGTAAATCTTTAATAATTATGGAAATAATCACGTGAAGCTTTACCAGCTCTCACAGGCCAGCTCATAAACACAGGCTAGTTAAGGAGATCTAGTGAAGGAGCTTCAGTTTGAAGGAGCAAGTAGTCAAACAACTTTCTTGCTAATGGTGATATCAAAGCCCAGCTCAGCCTATCATCCATATTTTACACTCCCACTAAAAATATCCCATGCTAGAGTTAAGTAGATGACTGTTTGACTGGTATTCAACAATAGCATCCAAAATGAACACTTTGATCCAATTGACAGTCACCACCATAGGGCCAGTCATGTCTTAGCTAACCTCCCTTGAAGTATGTATTTCCCGAAACCAAAGTCAAAATGTATTTACATTGAAAGACAGTAGGATTTTTAGTCTTTTACCACATCTTCCACTACCATCTACCACTTTGGAGTCTAAAATACAAGTAGATGTATTTTAATAGTTGGGGCCAGCAGAGGGAGGCTTTGTGTCCCAGAACAGGCCCAGGTGCGAGAGACAGACGGCCCAGAGCATTCAGAGGGTCTTGGTGTCAGATCGAGCTGTTCATGTATCACTTAATCATAGAAGAATAGGTGGAAAACCAAAACAACTAGAATCCGTAAGCACACTGGCTTACTGAGGTGAGGTAGTTACTTTAAGGTAATTCCAGCTCAAAGTACTGGGGAAAGATCCAGTAGAATATGATATAAAATGAATATTTCAATAATAATTCATAGTCAGGAGGTCCAAACACAGTTATCTAATGTATTCTGAAAGGCACGATGATCCAGTATTGATAAAACAGCTCTCCCAGGGTAAAAACCAATTGATGATTTCCTTGGTTGAAATACTTTTACTACGGCTGATCTCCAGCTATAGCCCCACTCAAAAAATTTCTGAATATTTAACAACAGACTTTTGCAAGCCAATAAAAGTTGGGTCCAACATATCACTGAAATTAACGTTGAAAATCTAAGGAAGGAGGGAACACAAGGAAGCCTTACGGCCACAAAGTGCATTTTAGAGACCCTTCCTTGATGGGGTGCAGGGATGGATTCCAATGTCTTAGAAAGAGACTCTCAAGCAAGACAGTTTTCTCAAGTTCTAGAGGGAACAGGATATTAAGCAGATTACCAAGAGATGGATTTGGACACAAAGAAGTAAGCAGTAACCAGATTAAGTAACCAGTAACCAGATTAAGGCAAAAAGTAAATTGTTAAGATTAGAAAAAAGAAGTCTCATTATATATAAAATATCAAGTAATACAAATTAGGCATTATAAAGGACCTTATTGTTGACGTGGAAAATTCTATTTGTAAAGGTATACCCCTGTACTATAAATTCTCTGCTTCTATAAGCATATAATTAATTATAAAGGGACCAGGCATAACTTCCAAAGACGGTAAAAATAAGTTTATATAATAGAATAATTAATTTTATTTTTCACTGTTATTGATGTAGCCTCTCTTTGAATTTTGCTTCTGCAAATTGGTCTTTAGTATGAACTAGCTAATAATTACTAGCTTGATCATTACTTGACTTTCATTTAATTCTTTTCGATATGTTATTTTGTACACAGCAATTTTTTTTTTTTTTCAGGAAGATTAGCCATGAGCTAGCATCTGCTGCCAATCCTCCTCTTTTTGCTGAGGAAGATTGGCCCTGAGCTAACCTCCATTTTATATAGAGGAAGCATAGCTTGATAAGTGGTACGTAGGTCTGTGCTCAGGATCTGAACCTGTGAACGCCAAGCCCCCAAGGCTGAGCCCATGAACAATTTTTAATATACTTTAATGCCTCATTAATATTAAAATCCACAAATATTATTTTTTAAGAATCTTGTGGTAAATACTTCTTTATATTGAAACTTTTGTTTCTTCCTTGACTATTTCCTTGTTCATTTGGAAGGGATAAATATCCTATCTTCTATATATTATGACATTTTATGAATCAGGCTTTGTTAATAATCCTTGTAAAGCAAAGAAAAAACTTTAGTTGTGATTGAAGTAATTTGATTAGAATTCCAGAATGTTGTCATATAGGGACTTGAATGCCCCCTTCCACACACACGCACAGGATACTAGTAATAGAAATCAATTATTGCATGCAGAAGCCAAGTGGACAGAAACTAAACACGTACTCATTGGAAGAGAACAATTCTGAAATGAATAAGAAGAAAAGAAGAAAAAATGTGCTGACTTCCTATTTTCACTTGGAATGATGTGAGCTGGAAACTAGAATGGAAAAGTCGATTTTAGAAACCCAAGAGTTAGAAATCAGAGGTAGCGGATTGATAAATTCCAAATGTTGATTTATGAATCATTCATTTAGAAGTCTGAATGTGTTTTCCCCACAACAGCAACGTAGTTCAAAATGGTAGTCTAAAAAATCTAACCAGTGTCATCAAATAGCTAAAATTAAACTGACGGAAGCTCCAAGCCCTGGGTCCCCTAACTTCTCCCAAATCTCTGATGTTTATCCAGAGCTTTAAGTATTGAATCTGAAGAAGCCTTACAGTTTCGTGGCGCCTGGAGTAAACAAGGCAGAAGGTCATTGTCTGAAGCAAGCTTCCAGATTATGCAATAAAAGTGTTATGTTGGCGTCCTAGATCCTAATGCCATTTCTATGACCTACTAGTTGTGTAACCTTGTACAAGTCACTCAGTCTTTCTGAATCTCAGTTTCTTGATCTGTAAAGGAAGGAAAATAATGTCTAACTCACAAAATCACAGATAGTCTAAAGGCTCCAACCTTCTGCCAGCCCCTCTCCCAGGCCCCAGGCGGAAGGTAAGTTCCAAAGATGTAGGGCTATTGTCCATCTTGCTTATTGCTGCATCCTTAGGACCTAGAATGGTACTTTGTGTATAGTTGTATGTAACACATTTCTGTTGATTATGTTGAATGGATAGATGCATGAATCAAAAGTGCTTCATAAATAACAGATGCCCTTCAATGTTAATTCTCCCTCCTTTTCCCATTGACTATGGCAGTTTACAGGGGTGTTAGTAAAGGTATATCCTCTGGTGCTAGAAGACAGGATAACTGTGGCTGTTCATTGGATGGGTCATTTATTAGTTGAGTATTCTTTGCTGGAGTTGTTTGTAAGGTAAGTTACAGCTCATCGATGATATTGACATCTCTCTGTGACCTCTCGAGTGGGAGTATGCTTCTGGCCAAAATCCACTAGGTTAATTCTCATAATTTGGTTTTTGTAGGACCATCACTTCTATTGTTATAGAGGAAAGAGAGCTTCAGGTCAGGCCTTCTTTCCAATACACCCACGTTAATATGCTTGATGTGATATTTCTGCTTAGCAAGGTTTAATTTGGTGGAATGAGGGCTGCTTGTATGTTTAGCAGTCAGACGTGCATAATAGCCATCTAAGGTAGAATTCATCAATTATGCTGAAATGTTTGTTTTTAAAATGTCAGGTGTCCAGATGGCGCCATGGCAATAGGGGTCATTAAAAATGCTTAGGCACACAGAGAGGCTTAACAAAGAAATGTTCTTGCTGGTTGTACAGGTCCATAGTAAAGGCAAATTTTAAAAAAATAAAGGTTAATAGGTTGAAGCTTCATAAAGTGAAGTTGAAACAAGTACCTGGAGATGAACCACAATATCACTTTGCTTTTATGTACTTACTTTTTTCCATTTCTATGACTCCTCTCTTCACTCCCACCTGCCCATCTTCATCCAGGCATCTTCCCCGCCCCCCCCCCCATACTGTATATTAAAATGGATTTGCAAAAGAGAGCATTTACGTTAATGAAGTCAAACAATGGTGCTGTTGCTATTTGGGATTTGCCTAATTAAAGACCTTTGTGGAGACTTGGATACTACAGTTTCAACCTTGTTTGACACATGTCTTGCACAAAGCCATTATTATAGATTCTGAGTTACACACAGAGCCCCCAGTTATCCATAAAAGAGGCATTTGGCCAGGGTACAAATTAACTATCAGCACTCTGGCATATGGGAACTAATATTTCTGATCAGGAAATGAAATCCAGTGAAGTATTTACTTTGGTTCTCAGATGTTTCAACTCCAGTATAGCCAGGATTTTGGAATAATTTGTGGAGGATTTATGTTTCTTTAACTGTCAATGCTCCACCACCTTGTTTCCCTGCACACAGCTTAATCTGCAAATTTCGGTCATCAAAATAGGAATCCAAAATATTTCTGAAAATAACAAGATTATTTTAAGCATATTTTTCTTGTTTCATGGAATCTGCAAGTCCTGGTTCATAAGCAAAGTGGAGTATCAATTACATAGGACTGTCAAAATACTCTCAGGCATGTTAACACATCTGTAGAGGAAATAATACTGTTGATCATTTATTTTTATATTCAACTTTTGTTTATAATGGTGAAAAGTAGAAAGGCAGCTTAAATGCTCAAATAGAAGAATTGTTATGCCAGTGACAGTTCATCCAAATGATGACATTATGCAGTCATTAAGCTTTTTCATAAAAGAAAAAAAGAAAGAAGGAAAGAAAAGAGACTCTGGTGCAGGAAACTGGAGAAGAACTCTGAGTTTTTTAATATCTCGTTTTGGTCAAGTTCATAGATATAAATGACAGACATAAAATTCACCCTTTTTTAGTGTACATTCTGAATCTTGACACAGTCAGATATACAGACAAGCAACCACTACCTCAACAAAATACAAAACAATTCCATCACTCCTCGAAATTCCCTCATGCCCCTTTGGAGTGGTTGCCTCCTTCCACCTCTATCCCCTGGCAACAACTGCTTGGTTTTCTGTCTCTACGGTTTCTCCTTTTCCAGAATCATATAAATCAGTCGTATGTATATCATATATAACAATCATATAAATCATATAAAGCCAATCATACAATATGCAGCCTTTGTGTCTGGCTTCTTTCACTTAGCGTAATGCTGCTGAGATCCAAGCTTGTTGTGTGTATCAGTAGTTTTTGTTTTTTAACTAGATGGTATTCCACATATGGATGTACCACAGTTCATTTATCCTTTCACCACTTGAAAGTCTTTTGGGTTGTTTTCAATTTGAGGTGACTATGAATTAAAACTGCTATAATATTTGAATCCAGTTTTTTATGAGAACATAACTTTTCTTTTCTCTTGGGTAAACACTTAGAAGTGCTAGCAGTGGAATACAAAGTTAATTTATATGTTGAGTGCATGCTTAACTTTATAAGAGTTGCCAATTCTTTTCCAAAGTGGCTGCACTCTTGAATTTCATCAGCCATGCTTGATGGTTCCAGTTTTTCTATATCTTCACCAGCAGTTGGTATTGTTCATTATTTTGGGGGGTTTTTTGTTTTAATTTTAATCATTCTGATAGTTATGTAGTGGTATCTCATTGTGATCATTTATTAACTGGGACAAATGTATTGAATCTATGTCTAGAAGTACACAATTAATAAAAGAGATTTTATTTTTTGAGGTCTCTCTCTAATGTTTTCTCCCTCAGCTCACAAAATTTGCCTTTTATACTTCACAGCATAGTAAAATGTAAACTAGTGTTGTGTGTCCTGAAGAGAATTTTTAGGAATAGTCTATATCACTACAAAACCTGAAACTTCTGTGAGTTAGCTCTGCTTTGATTCTCTGGTGCAAAAACAGAAGTCAATGGCACCCTCTGTGTTAGAGGAATCGGATTTCAGCTCTCTGCGTGAATATTCTGAGTATTAAATGATATGGGGACCCCCGAGAGGGTGAGCAGAGGTGTCACATCACTAAGACCCAATAAAAGCTTCACATGCATCTTCGTGTGTTGAGTCGAAGAACAGCTAATTCACTGAGGAAGTTTTCAAACATCCCAATAGGAAGAGAGAATAATGAAAATCATCATCCAAGCAGTAGTTTTCAACATTATTGATATAGTGCCAATCTTTTTTGCTTATCCCCAGTACAGGGGTGGGGAAGAACATTGTCCCTTTACAGTATATTCTAGATGTGATAATATTTATTTGTAAACACATCTTTGAGTATCTCTCACAGACAATGATTTTTAACATAACAATGTCATTATCATACCTAATAAAACAGCATCATCATTTAAAATGATCTAATGCCTAGTCCATGTTCGAATTTCCCTATCTAAAACACTGGATTTGGTTGGTATGTTTGTTAAGTCATTTAAGTTTCCTCTTTCTTTAAAAAGAATATACCACATACGTATTGAAACATATTATATATCTTCACGCAGAGCTTCCCTTATTACATCCGTGCGGTTTTGTTGAACACGTTTCTCTACTCCCGCATCTCCTTGATTTGGTAGTTAGATCTAGAGGCTCTCTTCATTGCTTTAAGTACTTATAGGGATAGCAGGAAGGCCAGTTTGGAGAGACTCAAAAGTTACACCATCACCTCCACCACCACCACCATCTTCCGCCAACACAGCAGAATACCTGCAAGGTTTTCCACTTAGTTTAATTTCCATCTGCAGGATATAAGTGGAGCAACCAAAGGTATTTTCTGTTGCATATAAGATGAAAACCAAATTCTTTAGCTTGATGCTCCATAGTCCAGCACAGACCAGTGCTACACTTCCAAATTTATTTCTCAAGATTACCCAGCATGACGCCTTCACTCTTACTTATTCATCCTTTTTGCCTTGCCTTCTCTCATTATTTTTCAAGACAAACAAGCAAAGCTGACAATATTTGTCTTCGGTATCTGCTCACTACTCCTGTTCTGATCCTCCATTTTGGCAAAATCCCTTTCCTGCCCTTCAGGCAAATAGTACACTCCTGCTACCTTGTGTTTGCTTCAAATCCCCAACTTTGATACCCCATCAAAGCTCTTTAACCAGTGAATTACTCCACACTCTCAAATTTCTTGTTTTCGGTTTCCCTCCTTTATTTAAATAATTGTCCTCTTGAATTTAGTGAGCTTTTAGATTTTTAAAACTCATTTGATTAAACAAACCAAGTAAAAGAAATTTGTCTTCATTGACATCTACTGCCTGCCAAGCACTGTACTGGGTGCTGTTAAAGAACCATCTGAAACAGACATGGTAATTGCTTTAAAGAACTAAGTAGATCACACTGCAGTGGGAGAAGCTGGTCGTTTATGCCTTCCACTTGCATCCCTACTTGGTAGAATTTCAGTGAGGATGCCAAGTGAAGCAGGTCCTTTAAAGCAATGGGGAAGCTAGTTGAGTCAGAGAGAGTGGAACAGAGAGGGGGCTTGTTCTGGAAGAGAGGGGGCCTATCCTCAAGTTCACTAGACTCCCTCCCATCTCACCCTACTCAGCACCCCTCTAAATCTCATACAGTCTTCAAAGTGTTGCTCGAGTCCTGCTCTGTGAATAAACCTTTCCTGAATTCTTCCATGTGTACCCATGCAGTGCTTGTTCACAAAATTATTGGCATGCAGTGATCACTCCCTCCTGTAATGCCTCTAACAATTATTTTCACTCATTACGTCTATTGCAATTGGAACTTCTATTGTCATTTGCTCATGTGTATATTGTGTCACTCCTGCTAATTATTGTAAATAAACTGTTGTTTACCTCTTTGGGTCTGCCAGAGTATGACAGACATAATAAGCCCTTAATAAACGTTGGATCAAGAAAATTTTCTTTGCTGAAAAGTCCAAGAAATTTTTTCTTCATCAGAGCTTGACTGAAATAAAGCAGAACAATAACATTGGTAGAATTTATTGAAAGACTGAATTCAAATATTCTAGGCAATATGAGATTTTCTTCCATATAATCAGGAAAATTAAATTATCTCAGTGGATTTTAGGAAAATTTTGATTCAAACAAAACATTACATTTTATTAGTCATCTAATTATTTGGTCAGTCTTGCTCAGACTACGCACATATTATAGACAGAAAAAGGAGGAAGAGCTAATGTATTTTCAATAGAATGGTTAATGGGGAACACACCACACAGAGTAGGGAGAATACAAGACTCAGTCTTCATGTTTTCACTTTGTGGTAGTAATAGCTATGATTTGCTGTCTACTTCCTCATAAGCCAGATACTGCTCCAGATTCTTCACCTGTATTAATCCTTTTAATCTGCAAAGCAATATTATGAGCTAGATACTATTAAACTCATTTTACAGATGAGGAATGGAAGCATGGAAAAGTTAAGCAACCTGCCCTGGGGCACAGAGCTTGTAAGCGGTGGACAGAGATTCTAACCCCAGCAGCCAGGTTCCCCAGATCAAGCATGTGGGCCCTGTTCCCTACTTACAAAACTTTGAATAAGTCCCTCTCTGTGCTTTCATGTGAGGCATAAAACATAATTCTTCCACTGATTGATTGCTGAAAGAAGATTACCTAAGGCTATTTACTCAGCCATGCTCATCTTTGGTAAGCAGTCAATAACTTCCTACAGTTGCAGGAAGACCAAACTATTGGCCCTGTCCCCAATAATCTCAATACCTGACAGTGTGTTAAGTGAGAGAAGATCAAATACCACAACCAGTGCCACCAACAAACATTTATTTATAGGAATGCAGGCATGAAAACAGCCTATAACCTGTAAGCTTGGTGAAATCCCAAATGTCCTTTTAGACCCTCTTATAGCATCTTGTATTAAAGCTTCATTTGAGGCATGGCATAATTTAGCTAACTTTCTAGGCAGAATCAGGTAACAAAATCTTCCAGAAAACATTTGAACAAAGGACTGGATCAGAATCCTAAACCCAGGGCAATATTCTGGATGGCGCAGGCTCTTAGGCTCCAAGTAGCTGTATAACATTTCTAGGAATCCAGATATCTTGAAAACCACCCATGCCACCACAGAAAAATCATGTCTAATATCTATTGTGCTAAATAAGCTAACCTCTGGTGTTAATCAGAGGTAAAAATAGCTGAAGGTCTTAGAGTAGCAGTCTCTCTAGAGTAAGGGCTTCAGAGCAACTGCCCTGCTGGGAATATGCCCAGTTAGGGTGCTTCAAATGCCAACTAACCCTCCCAGCGCCCCTCATCTCCAGCCTCCATCCCAGGATATACATGAACTCTTAACAAATGTTTATCCCACTCATTATTTCAGATTATATATATTGTAGATAAGATAACAAGTAAAAGTGTGGAAACGCCAGTGTGAAAAAGTCTTTTTTTCAGAAATGAGGGCACTTTGTCAATTTTAGTTGCCGTTAATACATTTTGATATGTTGACACTTGGCGTTTCAGAAAATTTCTTTCTTTCCATCTCCATTCTGGGTTAGAGTTATTTCCACTAGCAAATTTGCATGTCATAACAGTACCAACAAACAACAGATTCCTTGTTTGAGCCCCAAAACAGAAGACTATTCATTAGAGGAAGATAAATGTGGAAAGTAGGACAATTTGAGCTGTAAATTCACCATCCACCTTCTCTCTTTCAAACCCTTTCCAGAACATTATTTACGGCTTTATTCTACCATTCTGAACACCACAACCCTGGATCACTATTGCAAATGTTTTTTGTGTTTTTTTTTTAATGAAAATAACCTTAAAATTTAGTGTTCAGTCCTAGCTAACTACTATTTCTTTAGAAGTATTCTAACAAATTAGACATTGAAGGACATAGGTAATTAAGTATTCTTTGAATTAAGAATATAGGCAGATTTCCAAAATCTTTATTATGAACTAGCAAATAGATAATTAGCTCTTTTAAAATGCTGTTGATCTGATGGACAGGGCAAAATTACCTTAATTAAATTACTCTAACAAGCATGTTGCATAGAACTAATGTGTACTCAAAGCCTTTCAATTAGGGGAAAAAAAAATAAAGAAAATAGTTTTCCCAATCCATTTTGTGGACTAATCTAAGCCTCCATTTGCCAGTGTTTTTTCATCTTATTTGCACACATATGAACCAGAAATATGCAGGCACGTCAGTCCCTCACCCGGGCCTGAGGGTGTCTTGGCCTAAGCAAGTACTCGATAAACATTAATAGATTGAAATGAGGAAAACTTAAACCATCCTGTACTCACTCATTCAAGTATTTACTGAACACCTACTGTTTCTGGCACTACTATGGGTGCTGTTGATAAGTTCAGTATCCCTGATCTCTGTAAATTATATTTTAAGTATTAAGTAGAAGCACATATTCTGTAAACCCATGACCTTTACTCTCAGATGGATAATATCTCCCCATATCCCATGTGACTTACGCAGCATCACTTAGCATTGGCCGTCTCTAAGCTGTTCCATTGTTTTTGTGTTATTTCACTATCACCTCTCCTCGCTCAATGGATCTTTAAATCCATCGCCAACTGAATTTGGTCAATGGTTTGGTCAAGGGTATGTAAACTTGTACTCAATATGCATGGAGGTGCTTGAAGATATTCTCTTGAATGCCTTTTGCTCTAAGTTTGCTTAACAATAATGCTTCATAAATAATGGGACAAAGATAAATCTAACCTTGTCCTCATTATCCCAAATTTTGAGTGAGGTCCAAGTTAATACGGTTTTATTGTAGTTCACTTTCAAATATTTCTTTTATTTTTAGCCTTTATACAAAGAACTGAGTGAATATTGTAATTAAAAATGTAGAAGTAAATTCATACCAGCAATTTGATTTCACTTTATTTAAGAGTAAGTACTGCTTTTAAATGTTTTACTTAACGTTTCTTCTTGCAAGTTTTCATAGTTTCTGGCATTGTGGTCTTAATTCTCAGGAGTACTTCATCTACCTTTTCAGTGTAAAAGAAATGAACTAAACATACTATAAGTGAGAGTCACTTCTAATTTATTGTTATAGAGCGAGCTCTTTCATCGTCTTAAATATTGGTCATACCTTCTGCAACCCTTGGAATCACCAAGTGTGATTTAGTTTCATAATTTTACCAATTAGGACACTGAGATGTGAATAGTTAAAATCCAGAGTGATTCATAACATCCACTAATATTAATTATGAAATTCATGAGAATATTATTAAAAGAACTTGTATAAATATTCTTGTACTATAGAAAAAATTGAACTCAGTTTTTCCAATTCTGAATGCAGCTATTTTCATTAATTCATGCCAATTTTCTTCTGGATTTATACCCCTAAGGACTGACTTCACTTCTTTGGAACAATTCTATGTTGAAGAAAAGGTTGGTGTCTTCTTTTCTTCAAGAGAAAGACACATTAAATTTCCAATTAAGGCCACAAAAACAAACAAATGAAAACAAACCCCATGCAATAAAAGAGACACAAAGAGCAAAATTTAACTCTTCTCACAAAATAATATGTTGGAGGAAAGACTAAAACATGATTATTGTAATGTTAATGAAAATGGAGGGATTACATTGTTCAACCATTTCTATGTAAATTAATAAAAGAGATTTCTTTTTTGGAAATAAAACCCATCCTGAGAGAGAGACTGCTAAAACTATCCTGAGAGGGGCTGCTTGTGTCTCCAGTAGCATAAAATTCAAGGTCACGCTGACAAGTATAGTCATTAAATAAAGTACTTTATAATCTGACTCTAAAAAATGAACGCTAATCAGAGGTACCATCCACAGCTTTGATTATAAAAGCCAAGATTTCTTACAATTTTCCTAGAGAAAAATTACTCTGATGGATGTCACTACCACAATCAATAGGAGTGAAAGAAACATACTAATTGGCCTCTATATTTACTTTAATATCTTAAATATAACTATTTAGAGCCAATGGTAGGTTCCTCACTTTATTTAAATATTAAATTACCCGCAGTCTGGTTTCTGATTCTTTTGCCCAGCCACCAAAGTTCACCTTTTCTTTGGCCAGGCCCTGGAGGAGAGTGTGGTAGAATCTTTGATTTTTATGTATTGACTATAACTAGCTTCTTGAAATCCTTTCCTACCTTAGCCATCATATACTGTGTCTGCACTGCCTTTGAGAAGCATCTGCATTTCCAATACTCTTATAAAGGTCATTCAGTCCCATAGTTTTAACTATTGTCCCCAGGCTGAGGATTCCCGAGATAGACCTCCAATCCTGACTTGCCTGAGATATATCTCTTTCCTATAAGACGATTTCACTTACCTATTCACCATAGCAATCTAAATTTTATCGTCTTCCTCCAGAAATCACTTCTTCCTCTCAGCTGCCCTCTCTGGAACAATATCTACATCCTTCTTAAAAGCTGATTTGGTCATTCTTTTGGTTCATCCCCCTGCCTCCCCAGTATTTACTTTTCCTCAAAATCTTGTCATTTCTTCCTTAAAAATGCCTTTTCTAGCCCTCTTTTACTGAACTTTCCCGTGGCTGCCGTGTTAGCCAAACATTTCTACACACCTGGAATCTTTTCTGCCACATCTTCTAAATAGTTGTTCTGATTAAGTTATTACCTACATCAGTCTATCCTGTAAAATTTTATTCTACTATTTGTACTTAAGCACTACATATATTGAATAACTTCCCCACTTATGAAACTGTAATCATCACCTTATTGTGTGTCACCCCAAATCTAAACCACTTGCCCACATATGTAAAGATCCACATACACACTCACACACTAGCATTTATTATTGCAGCTGGCACATATTGTGTGATCAGAAATCCTGGTGACTGAGTCACACACACAAACACAACATCTTTTCTTTCTCTTCTTTACAAATGATTTCTACCACCTAGTTGTATCTTCAAACCCTGTTCTAAGATTATGAAAAGAAGCAAGGAAAGCTAGGATATAACCTGCACTGCAGTGGTAATCATTGTGTTAATGAATGAAAATGTATACTCTTGCTGGAAATATTCATGTTAGAGGATGTGGTTAATACAGCCAAGATACTGAATTCTACCTAGTAGAGGTCAATTTACAGAAGTCTGCTCTCCCCACACCACACACTCATACACACCACCAGCCATAGTCACTCATCTCACATCTTGTGAAATATGTCAGCAGAAACCTAATACCACTAATGGCAAAGAAATCACAACAAATATCTTCTGTGGGATAGTACTTTTCATAAATGAAGAGTACACTTTCAGCTCAGGTAATTTTTATGAAGGTTCTAAAGGTGGATGAATTCCAGTGATGTCTTGTTCTTCTAAGAGAAACAGCCTCATGGTTTTTGCATTGCTAATAACTAATATAAACCAGAAAGCAAGCAATTCAAAGGAAAAGAAATATTAATACCTAATGCACAGAAAAATATTTAGCCTCTCTAGTCCTCAGAGATAGACTCAAATTTTAAAGTAATGTGTTATTATCAAATAACAAATAATGATGATGACTGAAAAAATCCTAACTTCGATGGCTGTGAGAGTGCCTTGAGTTGGACACACTCAGACTCTGCTGGTGGAAATAAAATTTAGTATCAGTGTACAAGAACCTTTAAAATGCTAATACAGATGAATCCGGTACTTCCCAAACTAGTTATCTAGCCTAAGAACTAAGAAAATGATTATAAAAGCTTTTAAAACATTTATGTTCTAAGATGTTACCAAAATTATTTATAAAAGCTGCAGAATGCATCTAAATGTTAAAAATTGTCAGAATATTTGAAGGAATGTTATCTAGCTGTATAGTTTTTAAAATCAACAGCTTCGGTAGTTTTTTTATGACATGCTATTAATGAAAAATAAGAACACTAAACTATTTCTAAGGTATTACACAATAAGAAAAAATATATATATACTTATGAAATATGTATACCTATCTATTTTAGATGTAGAAGAAGATTATACAAAATGAAACCGGCTGTCACTCCTCGTTTTGTGTTCCAGGTGGTTTTGTTTTCTTCGCTACATCTTTTGACTCTTCTACAGTGAGTCTGTGTCACTTTCATAAATAAAAAATAGTATTTGTTTAAATTAAAAATGAAATCCAAGCCTGGATATGGATCTCTAAAAGACAAGAATGTTTGGATCTTTTGTGGAGAGTTCATAGAACGTTGAGAGCCAGACATCCGCAGCAAAACAAAAAACAACCTGCGCTCAGCCCATGTTGTCAAATCTGGCTTAATTGCATAGCTCATTTTAAAGAACATCACTGCAGCCCTACCCTTGTTTAACCGAATTGTAAAGATCCTCCCTAACTCTTACCAACATACTCAAAGCGTTAGTTTTATGTTTTAAATCAACCACCATACAAACAGTTATTACAGCGAATATTTGATGAAAAGAGTGGAGCAAAAAAAATGCTGGAGACAATAGAGCAAAAACGCATCTTTCACTAATGGAAGAAAATTATTTTGTTTTCCTACTGACATTTTCATGAGAGTTTGCTTTGACTAGGTGCATGTGAACATAATGTTCCAGCCAGGATTTTATTTAAACTAGGTATTCAATAACTTTGTTAACCTCGGGTTATAGGCATACTACATATTGTTGAAAAATGGAAAATTTAATCAAAGCATACATAACCTCTAATAGCTTTCTTTTTTTTTTTTGCTGGGAAAGATTCACCCTGAGCTAACATGTATCTGTTGCTAATCTTCCTCTCTCTCTCTTTTTTTGTCTCTTCCCCAAAGCCCCAGTACATAGTTGTATATACTAGTTGTAGGCCCTTCTGTGCGAACCACCACCACAGCGTGGCTCCTGACAGACAAGTGGTGTGGTTCTCTGCCTGGAACCGAACCTGGGCTGCCAAAGAAGAGCTCGAGGAAATTTAACCTCTAAGGCCATCAGGACTGGCTCTCTAATAGCTTTTTTTTTTTCTGTTTTATTTTATTGAGATTGGGGTAGTTTACAACCTTGTGAAATTTCAGTTGTACATTATTATTTGTCAGTCATATTATAGGTGCACCACATCATCCTTTGTGCCCACCCCCCACACTCCATTTCCCCTAGTAACCACTAATCTGTTCTCTTTGTCCACATGTTTGTTTATCTTCCACATATGAGTGGAGTCATACAGAGATTGTCTTTCTCTATTTGGCTTATTTCATTTAACATAATACCCTCAAGGTCCATCCATGTTGTTGTGAATGGGACAATTTTATCCTTCTTTATGGCTGAGTAGTATTCCACTGTATATATATATATATATATATATATATATATGATATATATACCATATCTTCTTTATCTAATCATCATTGGATGGGCACGTAGGTTGCTTCCACATCTTGGCTATTGTGAATAATGCTGCAATGAACATAGGGGTTCTAATAGCTATTTTTTAATGATTTCTCAACACAGTAGTTAAGAGTGTAGGCTCTGGAAACAGACTGGCAGGAGATGCATATCCCAGTTTCACCACCTAACACCTGCATAATTTTGAGCATGTTGCTCAACCACACTGCACTTAGAATTGTTGGGAGATTAAATGACTTAAATAAGCCAGTGCTTAGAACAGAGCCAGGCCCATGGTGAGTTCTACACGGCTGTAACCTGTCCTTGCTATTTGCTGTTAGAACCTTTGTTAACCAATCTATGCTGGTCACAGTTACTCAAAAATTTTTTAAAGTTTGATTAAGTATAAGAATCTGTTTTAAATATAAATTGTAATTTCACTGAAAGATATAAGATACAAATTTTTTATATTGAATAAAACATCCAATCATCCAGTTCTGTGACAAAACTATATTTATCAGCAATAATTTACATATGATACATATGTTTAGTATATTCTTAGTATGTAAGATAGTTGTTCTCCTAAATGCTTTTAAAAGTCTAAATAAAATATATTCCAAATCTGAACTTTTTAAAATAAATATGACCGTGTTTACAATTTTGCATTTCTGATTACAAAAGGGGGAAAAAACACTCTCTACTGAAGGATTTTTTTTCCTTTCAGGGCATTGAACTAGGTTCTAAAAATTGAGCATGCAGGAAAGGTTAAAATGAAATGGGTCAAAAGTAAATCTTCATCCAACTCATTTCAATCATTTTGAAAGTCCAAATAAAGTAAGTCTTGAGTAAATAATGTTAAAAATACAAAACCATGAAATGAGTGACTTAGTGTACCCCACAGTAGAAAAAAGAATCCATGTCAAAAGAATTAAAGAGATTTTATTTAATATATGATCACTGCATCCAAGCTTTTGTAAAATGAATGATTTTCAGAGGCACATTATTATCATAGATAAATTCCCCAAGTGACACCATAAATACAGAGCCACTCAAGAAAGGACTAAGACCAAGGAGAAAGAAAACAGTTAAACTCAAGGCTGCAGATGACTTCTGTGACAAGAGTAAGAGGTTAAGTTGCCAATTGACTGGATTTATTTCTAGAATTAGCCTAATGTGCCTGAGAAGTCAGGAGGAAGATGGATTTTCCCACTGTTTCCTTGCTTGTGCTTCTAAAAGTTTCACGGCCCTAGGAATTTATTGTATGTCTCAGAACAGTTCATAATTTAGGTTTCAGTTTCCATCAGTATGGTGGTTTATCATTTTTGTGTTAAACTTCAAATAGCCTAAATGATTCTTTAGATTGATAGACCTGGAGGAGAAGCACAGCCGTCAAAACTGGAGGTTCATATTAAAAGATTCACTGTATTTACTTATTTTTAGGGAAATGATTCATATCTGCTCTTCATCTTTCCTCCTTGGACACATTTTTATAACCCAGAACCTTTTCAATATTGCTAATTATGGTATCAAATCTATCCCATTTCTGATATTAGAATGTTAAAGTAGAATACTTCTTTCACTTTAATAAAAACCATTATTTTTTATTGTATTACTTTGTTTTTATTGTTCAATTGCTGCTTACAAAATGGACTTTTCAAATGCACACGTACACTTTTAACTGATATTCTATATTAAATAGGACACAAATATACTAAATATATCTTATAGTAGAGAGATTGCCTGCCATTATTTTAAAATGTATTTACGATTGAAAGAGGTTCATTTGGAATTTTAAAATACTAGTCTTTGAATTCAGACACACCTTAATTTGAGACTCAGGTATATTAAGGCCATTCATTGATTTCTTTGAAACTCTCGTTTTTCAGATGTAAAAAAGCAATGATGATACCTAGCTTATACAATTGTGATAAAGATGAGGTGAAGAAAGTGTATAAAATAAATAAGGTGTCTCCTAAACACAAAAGAGGCATGGACACAATAGCTTTTCTTAAAGAGACAGATGTACTGAACAGGAACAACTTGAGTTGAGACTTTCAATATTATTGCAGGAAAATATCATAATCCTTTTCTATGAGATAAGAGTGAAAAATTATGAATTGAGGAAATTCACCACTGGCATCAGATTTTCTTCTATTTATTTGAAATTATCATCAGTTACAATTCCTAACGAAACATTTTATTTTTCACCAATCTTTCCCAAGGCAAGAATATCTCAATGAAATTTCATGATGTAGAAAAGGTAGATTTCATTTATTAGGTTAATTTTGGCCATTCTGATTATTAATTGTCACAATATTATAGGTGTGGTGGAAAGCCACCAAAGTATTAAATAACTCTGATGAAAACAGACCAGAGAAAATAAAAAATGATTTATGAAAAAAAAGAAAATTTGTATCATATCAAATAGATTTTTTCCACAGTACGTTACAGTGTAATAGAACATGGTATAATTCGACTCATCGCAAGTGAGGTTAATTGATGATCCACTTCAACACCCTGAAATGTCAGCCCTAGACTGTGTCCCTATCCAGAGACATTATACTCTCTGTGGAAGTCACATTGTGAGCCAAAAGCATAATGTTTACTGGCTGGTGATTTGCATGTGAATAGTCACAAAAAAGAGCTTCTGATTATAAGTATTCCTGAACTTTGTGAAAATTATGAGGAAAATGAATAATGTTTGACCATATTTACAGTCTAAAGGCATGGTAATTGATACACATGTATGAGAATCTAGAAGAGGAAAATAGTGAACTTGCAGATAGGAATGTTAGATTGGTGCAACAGAAATAATTTTAGAAGCATTTTTATCTCCCAAGCTATAGACTTGGTGATAAAGGTCATGATTCTGGAGCTGTTTTGGGTTTTACTTCTTTTTCTGTCCTTTCTCTTTAAGTAGTATTTTCATTCTCTTAAAAATGAAGTAAGAATCATACTTAAATGTCATATTTGAAAGCCATTTTACAAATGTGGGAGAACCCATTTACAGTGATTAAGATGATTTCAACATTGAATTGCCAGGGAAGCATTTGCTTAAGATAAAAGGTCATTTTTGGCAAAAGAACAGAGAGAAGGACTTCACTTATAAGACCCATAGAAAGAAGCAAATGAAGCTTTAAAATCTATATGGTTTGTACCCTAAAATATGCTAATGCATGGGATTTGGAGCAAACCCAGAACATACAATGGAAGAAAAGGTAATATAATTTCTATAATGAGCCATTGAGATATGTGCATTTCAATTAAACAGTATTCAATACTAAGTCAATCAGTTCATATGGGCAATTTAATAAGTGCATAGTAATGTTTTCTTCTTTTAACTTCTCCCTTTTACAATGTGCAATTATTAGATTCGGTGTATTAATTGGATTATGAAATACCTTCATTTCGCTGTGATTTTTGGCTGTTCACTGTTTTAATTTGTTTTTTTTCTTACTTTGTCCCTGATGAATTATAAACTTTCTTACTTAGACTTTAATTTTCATTTACATTACGACTTTTAAAAAGAGATCTACTTTTTTCTCTGATGAGATTAAATGATGCAGGAGATTCAATGGAAAACCAATAAAAGAAAAGATATTTCAAGCATTAAAACTACAAATGAGGGCCAGCCCATGGCCGAGTGGTTAAGTTCGCTCGCCCTGCTTCAGTGGCCAAGGGTTTCTCCAGTTCGGATCCTGGGTGTGGACCTAGCACTGCTCGTCAGGCCATGCTGAGGCGGAATCTCACATAGCACAACTAGAAGGATCTGCAATGAGAATATTCAACTATGTACTGGGGGGCTTTGGGGAGAAGAAGATAAAAGAAGAAAAGAAGATTGGCAACAGATGTTAGCTCGGGTGCCAATATTTAAAAAAAAAACAAAACTACAAATTATTTTAACACTAGTTCTCAATTTAGTCTATTCCTTAGTAAGAGGATTTTATTTTCCAAATTTGTAAAGTTAGAAAGCCAAATAATCACATTATCTTCTTACATAGTATTTTATAATTATATTAGATATAGTCACATACATTATCTCCATTAGTCTTCAAAAAAGTCCTATAAGTAAGCAGGAGAAGAAGAAATTGAAATTCAGAAACATAATTATGTGTGCCCAGCCCTATTTCGTTCTTTGGCCATATATTTTTTCTAAAGCAGATATTATTTCTTCATTAACAGAGAATGTAAGCCCTAAATTGCCACAAACAGTTGTGCCCGGTGGGCACTCCACACAGGTGCCCAGCTCAGCGGATGTCTTACAAATGCTCCCATGATTCTTTTCAAAATATTTGAAACCCAAATCCAAGTGTTCAAGCATGTCAACATTTGACTTTACTACGTGACACCTGCTTGAACAATCCAAACTAGAGAACTGAATCATATGACAACACAGGAATAATTCCAACACTTTGGAATAATTTTGAGCACACTAAGAAGTCTCTAGTATTTAGTGTGTAGACATCCCCCCTACATTAAAAACTTTTCTTTAAAAAATTATAATCCTATTAATGGCAAGCAGTGAAGTCAGTAGTAATACAAAAAATTCTATTTTTATTATGCTCAGCTGTTTATTAAGTACCCAGCACAGAATTATGTGCTCATGAAAGAGCAAAACATATTTTATATTTTATAAACTAATTTAGGTGACAAATAACCCACATATTAGATCAGGATCTTGAAAGCACTTTGCTCTTGAAAATAAAAGAATGGGAAATTCCGTTAGCGAGTTGATGGAGACAAGTAATTCAGCATGCTGCTCGAAGACTATGGGGAGCTTTCAGCTTTGACTCCTAGGAGGCCCATACTTATAATACTGAGGTTGATGTCAACGTCAGTTTTATACCCATTATCTCCATACAAATCTACACAATGGAATTTTGGCCTGCAAAAACACATATATCATTGGTTCCTGGTCTCTTTTATTTCCTGTTGGAACCACCCTTTGCCCTGTATATTTCATAAATCTTCACCATGAGTCCCCAGAGACCTGCTTTGAGAAATAGCTATAAGCACAGAATTCACCTTCAGAAGGTTTAGCCTTTGTTCTTGTCTGTTACTCAGGGTAGGGATTTGGGCTACATATATTTAAGAGGATGGTGTTCAGTCTCTTCTCAATGGAATGCCAGAGCCATTTTCTCTAACAGAAAAATTCCTTTTGTTTAGGAAAACATAACTCTCAATTTGTCCACAGGGAATTTCCTTAGATAATTTCAATATCTTTAAGAATGTTGATAAAATTTCTAGAAACCTAATGTTACTTTCCAATAGACTTTTATATCATGATATTATTATCTGTTAGATTTATTCTCCAGTCCTTTAGGAATACTTCAGACAATGTCTGAATGTTTCAGAATAATTTCATTAGCTGTAAAGGCTTTCAAAAGTCATCTAAAACTAATTTTGAAAAATGGTTTTTTAAAGGTAAAGGACTTTGGGCTTATCTAGAGAGTGCCTTGTCCATGGGCAACTGAACTGCTTTTAACCTTTAAAAAGAAACAAACAAGAAATGAATTACAAGTCTGGGTTTATTGCCAAAGTTCAGATTTTCAACTTCACAAGAGTCTGTAATCTAAAGTAACCACAACTGTAAACATATGAAAAAAGAAAGAAAAAAGATGACAGCCTCAGTGAATTGAAATTAATGTCATTCAAAGCCAATCTAAATAACTACATATGTACTGCCTTGCAAAGTGGTGGATATTGTCTGGAATCTTTAGCAGTAGCGTCGAGCAGGTAAGACATATTAGCTTTTGCTTCTCTCAAATCAGAAACTTTCCACTTTCATTTGACAGATCACTTCAGATTCCTTTTGGCCACTACTCTTTCCTCCATTGCTCCTTGTGTCTCTCACTCCAAGCAGGGCTGCCACCTAAGGCTGTGCAGGTTATACCCGTGCACAAGCCAAGGAAGAGAGTTGGGAGGAGTACGGCTAAATTACAGGCAGTACTGCACCCACACAACTCCCACCTTGAATCAGGCCTATGTATGCCTGGCCTTTTTACCAGTTAATACTGATGGGGATTGAGCTGCCTAAAGAGGGAGCCTTTCTTAATTTTGCATGAAGGCAACCTAACGACCCTGATTCCATGTACCTAAATCTCCCTATATAGTTCCCCTTAATTCATTCAGAGGATATTTATTGAGAACCCACTATGTGAAAGTTACCAGGCTAAACTTTATGGAAGGTACAAGGGCGAGTTCTGCACGGGTGAGCAATTGCGCTCTGAAACTCATAGGGGACTTCTACATTAATAACTACAATGCAAGCATAAAGTAATTTGGCTGTGAAAGATGTTGTCCATGCATCAGCTAAAACCACTCCGCCCTTTGAGGTTTAACCAAATTCAACTCAACCATGTGAGAATTTCAAGGACACCCCCACCCCCTGCCCCAAATATAAGTTAATTACTAACGACTTGTGGACTCAAATTCACTTCTGGCTCCCAGTTTCCTGCTTCCTCTGGATTTCATCTCACACTTGTCTCATCTCCCAGAATTGTTCCATTCTCTCTTCTCCATGACAACCCTTTCCTTGACTTACAGTAAAATAAAATGAAACACCCCAAGGCATTTAAGTGTGTAAAAGACAACAATATAAGCAACTTAAAACTGAATATTAGATAGTTTTAACTAATATTTTACTGGCCACCTTTCTCCCCCGGACCCCTGCTTTCTTACATCTTCATCCTCATCTTCTCCCTCCCTGCAGTCTTTCCCTGCCCCAAATGTCTCTTCATTCCTTTGATAGGTTCATTTAAATCTCTCTTTATTGTCTCCTTCCAAAGCATGCTCTTGGAGCCTCACTTTCTGTCTCTAAGTGGCTCCCCAGAGTATTCTCCTAAAAAAAGACAGTTCTCTTCCTAGGAGACAATTGAGGGCTAGTAGGTAAACTAACATGTTTTTCACCTTGTTGCAGACTAGCATAGATGATAATGTTTTATGAATTTTGAAACTATAGTAAAGTTTCTTCAGTATGGCATTTAAACAGGACCTTGAGGGTTCAAAGGAATGACTGTATGACAAGATAGAATGGCAGAGAATTTTTCAGAGAGAATAGATAGCTTGAACAAGGGCATTCAGAATCCTTACAGAAAACAGTCTTTGGTTTACTTTAAACAGAGTCTAGGTTAACTAATGTATAAAGAGAGCTAGAAAAAAGAGAACCTGGAAATACAGGTAGAAGCAAATCCTAGAGGGCAGCATATTCCCGGTCAAGTCTTTTGGAGATCCTGGGAGCTTTTAAAGTGTCTTAATTAAGGAGTGATATGATCCAAGTTGCACTTTAAAACTGTAATCTGGCAAGGGTGAGTAGGATATATTTTACAAAATGTTAAAATTTGAGGAAGGTAGACTAGCCAAGTAAACCAGTGGGGAGTAATACAGACCAGAGTTTTTGAAGTTGCTGGGGGAACGGAGAAGAGGAATAGATATCAGAGAAATGTTCAGCATAGAATCAACAACTTGGTAACTGATCATTTTTGGGTGATAAGGAGGACAAGTAATAGAAGACGTCTCAGAGGAAGCATATTTGGGAAGTGAGAAAAAGAGCTCATTTTTGGATGTTCTTTCTTCATAGAGCCAGTGACCATCTAGGTAGAGATGCCCAGCAGGCAATTGGAGAGGTAGGACTGAAGCCTGGAAGAAAAATCAGGTTTAGAGATCAAAATGGGAACATTGTCCCCGTAGCGAAGATAGCATCTTTGCTTTCACCTTTACAGGCAAGTAAAACGTCCTGTTCTAACCACTCCACAAAATCAACAATGTTTGCTTCCAATTAAAGCAGGCTAGGAATACTCTCCAATCCCGTTACTCTGGGGAAAAAAGTCATTTTTAGCTATTAAAAATCAGACTGTGGATAGGAAGTAAGCAAAATATGGATCAAATGTTGTCAGTGGTTAGACTTTCCCAGTGCAGGAGAAGTAAAAGTACAAGTTCAAAATTAAACTAGACAAAACATTTCTTCACACTGACATCTTATACAGTTGTTTATATCTGGGAACTACTTAATATAACCCAGATTAAACAATTTTTTTAACTGTGGGAACATGATCTTAATATGCATGCTCTTACATTTTATTTATGAAAAGACTGGCTAAAATGCACTCCAAATCATTATCACTCAGATAGTCCTCGTGGATATTAACTGGGCTCGGCAAAAGAGCATATGGAGCCTAGTGTTTGATGGTGATTATTGAACCATATTTGGAAGTATGACTTAGGTCCTAGTTCAATCGTGAACTAATTCACTTATTCCACAAATATTTCTCAAGCACTTCCCATGAGCAAAACACTGTACTAATTACCAGGGAAAGATTCAAAACTAATAGCAGTGATTATCGCAGCTCTAAAAGAACCTAACCCAACAACACAGTGAGAGTAACCCAAACAGGGAAAAAGGAAGTCCAGATATAGAAAGAGAAATGAGAAATAATGACATTCATATAAATCTTGCATTTGTGAGAACTGTTCTGAAAAATACTACTTATTTGTGTCCCAAGAAAACAGTTGAAAGTAAGGGCAAAATCTTATCTCATTGATTTTTTATAATAATTGCAAATTGCAAGAAAACTAAGTGTACAACTAGAGGATTATTTAAATAAATTATGGCATATATATATATATAATAGATTATTAAACAACCACTGAAAATCATGTTTTGAAGCACATGTTGTCATGATATAATACTAAGTAAAAAAGTAAATATAGGCAAAATCTATAATTCGACATCAATTTTAGACATACGTATGTATGTTTTTTCAGTATACTCTTCTATAATTTCTATCTTTTCTTCAAGGAAGATGTGAGACTAACAATTTTTTCAAAAAATTTTAAAAAAGAGTCACATATTCATCCAAAATGTTTACTACACTGGATAAATACATACATCAAGGTAAGTGATTTTGTGGGTCTTCATTTTAGTTCTATATTTACTCTTTGTAGGTTGAAAAAAACGTTGAATTTTCCTGAAATTTTCATTAATATAACATTCATTTCAAGTTTAAAAAATCTAAACACTGAATATTTTGACATTATAACCTGTAATTAAATAGACTTCCTTAAGGTAGGACTTCATTTTGAAATTGTATATTCATACAAGTTAATCAGTTGTTTTTCCTTTAAATGGAATAATAATACCTGCTTTACATAAATTACCTAATCTCCCTGGGGTTCAGTTTCTTCACGTGAAAGGCAGAGTGGAGAGCACTTTGCACCATTCTTAGAACAGAATGTTTGCTCAATATCTGTTAGCAATCACCATCATCAGCATTTCCCTTGTGGTGTTTTCTGGTGACTAAAATGGTCTATATAGGCAAAGCAGATACTCATTTATACACAACGAATATATTCAACGTATGCCCATTCACTTCAATACCCTTTCATGGAGCTGCTTTGATGACTGGCCTCCAAAAATCTCTCTCGGTGCATAGAGTATGTCATCATATAGGCACTATTCCTGTCTGCATCTTTATTCCTTTAATGTGATTCTAAAGTTGGTTATAAATGGCATAAAGTAAGCAAACGGTTAAAAGGAAGTAATAAATGAAAGCAATATATATGGTCAATCCAGATAATCCAATGAGGGGAAACGGCTGTTCTCCAACTGATGGCAGCAGGTGCCATCCTGAAAATAGCTCCTCTGATCTTGGGGAAGTGAAGATTGTATGGAATATACCCAGGAGTCCATGGAGTAAGACAATCCTAATAAAAAAAAGTCGATTTCATTAATATGAATCATGATGCACAGACTTTCCAGCAATAACTTTCAGCTATGAGAAGGATTTTTTTTCCTAGGACTAGTCAATGAAGAATAATATGCCTGCAAATTAAAGCAGAATGAAACTTAAATTTAATCTACTAGTCTATTAAAGATCTCTAAAACATCGATCCATCCAAAAACAAGTTACTTCAAATAAGAAAGTGTTTCCTAGTCAGATGGTGTCACCATTTTATCTACACTACATAGTTATTTCTCAAGAGAGTGCGCAAACATTAGTAGATTTTCATTCATTAAATGTTCATGGGAAATTTACAGAATAGAACAGAAGTCTGAACTTGATTGCAAAGCATCACTAGAAGTTTTTAACTTGTCTTGGTCTCAATGTCCTTAGTCATAAAAAGGAAATTATTTACATCCATGAAGGCTTGTTGTAAGGATTAAATGAGATCATGATATTGCTATCAAGATCATTGTTCAGTAGTTAGTCCTCAATAAATACTCATTTCCACACGCTTTTTTATTCTCTTTTTTCATCCTACCCTTCCTCTCTCCTTTCTTTCCTTCCTTCCTTCCTTCCTTCCTTATTTTACTCCTTCAACATTAATTTTTCCTAATTGTGACTATAAGATAATTAGTATGTGTATATGACTTTAAATATCTTCATCTTCATTACTTTGGGAGGACAAATCCTTTAAATTAGAATGTTTTACTTTTCCTTCACTTTATTTTTTGCCTTCTTTTGTATGTTATCCGTGTCTTACAGTTATTGACTCTACTAAAGTTAGTGGCTTTAGGAGATGTTATCAGTGGTCCTCAGCTAAACTTCTAACATCCGTTCAACACACATTCACTGAGTACCAGGCATTAGTCTACTGAGAGAACCAGACAGGTGAAGAATGCATAGATGAATATGTTAATTAGCTTGACTCTAGTAATCATTTCACTATATACATATATCAAAACATCTTGTTCTATACCTTAAATACACTTTTTATTTTAAAAATAAAACCGCTTTGAAAACAAAAAAAAATTGCATGAGATAAAGTATAACAAACGCTCTCACAGAAATATATGTAGGTTCAGTTGGTCATTGGGTGAGATAGTCTCCTCAGAACTATCTCCTGGATTGGATTGCTTCACGTTAGGCCATTTAAATATCTTTTTGTTTTGTCCGTTTTTCTAAACTAGCTTGCCACAGAATTGTATGCTGTTTAATACAATTGCATTGTATTTGAATAAAAAGAGGTATACGATGCAATGATTTCTTTGACTCAATTCTGGTACAGGATAAAAATAAAAATTAGCTTTAGTGAACTAGTATTAAACTGGCAGGGGACAGTGTTCAAATCCCAACTCCACCACTTGCAAGTTGTGTGACTTTTGAAGTTGCTTATTTCTCAGGTCTCATTTTCTTATCTATAAAATGAGGAAAATAATAGTACCTACCTCTCAAATTTTTGTGAAGATTAAATGAGATACATAGTAAATTGCTACATAGTAAATTGTCAATACAGGAATAGCCATTACTAATATTATTGTTTAATTTCAGCAACTATCATCTCATTAGTGCCATTAGCTATGATGGCTGCCCCATGAAAATTGGTCAAAGAAAACTTTGCTGTACTTTCCTACTGGGATCTAAAAATATATTCTCAAGAGTTTTAATTACAGATCATATTCATTGAACTTTTACTATGTAACAGAAAGCCTATCTGAAACACTTACATATATCAATTCACTTAATACTCACAATAACTCTGTGAAGTTGGCGTTAATGTCCTTACCATCTCACAGATAAAGAAAATGAGATGCAAAAGAAATTAACTAATTACAGGAGGCAGGTTCTGAACTCAAGCCATCTGGCTCCAAAGCCAGTGTGCTTATCCACTGTACCATAACATATTGACTTTAACAGTCAGAGGGACATGGAAAGTTTTTTTAGTTCTCCTTCAATTTCTCATTTTTCTCAATTGTGGATTATTTATCTTTTTTTGTGTCTTGGCCAGCTGGAGTATGTCTTTGACTAATGATTTTCAATAAAGACATACTTTCTCAGCTGACCTACATCTTAAAAAAGTTTTTCTTTTGCTTGTATGCAGAAGAACTTGACTCAAGATAAATTACTTGAGTAAAAATATTTTTTGAAAAATTACATGGTTTTGAAAAAACATCCTACAAATTTGAAGCATGGTCTTCTGAAATTTTAAAGTTGTACAAGTAAAGAGTGGCAGAAGCTTGATATTTGTTTCTTTGTTGATAACTCAAATGTCTATGAAGATGCTTTTAAGCTTTTTAAAAACCTTAGTAACTTAAAAATGTTGTAAGAACATATCTATATTCTATATATGATTCTATATTCTAATTTTGTTTGTAGAATGTACACTACAGGCTTTCTCAAGAATATGCTCTTGATAAGCTACTTTCATTATTGCATTTTTTCAGTTTTCTTCCATTTGTTTTAGTTTCACTTTGTCCTAGTTTCTTTCTCAAAAACAACCAAAATTTTTAGGATGAACCTAGGTTTTCCATTTATCAGGTTCACTCTGAAAGAATTTCTAAGGTTTTTTTCTTTACTTAACTGATTTGAGTTTCTGTAATGTCAATTTTATTACCTCCAAAGCAGATTTTCACTTAGTTATTGTAACTGGTTTCTTTCATCATTTTTTGTCTCTCTTTATGTGTCCTTTCTGGTAGCCTATTATTGTTTCCTTGTCATTTTTTCTCTATTTCACAGAATTCATGAATTCTTGTATTTTATAATCACCTTTTAAATAATTTTATTGTTTCCTTAAATAAATAATTTTTAGATCCTTGACCTTTTATAATTTCTTGGAAGATGGACTCTTTCCTTGGTTTTGCAGAATTTTTTTCACAAGCCTGAGTTTATCTCCAAACACAGAGAAATTGTCTAGAACCCACTGTTTTGAAAAGATGCTATTTTCAGCTCCACTGTGTGGGGCTGTCATAATGTTCTATAGATATACAAACAATAAGGCTTATGATCTTTATTTAATATGGAAAGCATGCCAATATGTCCATGGCACTAGCCTAGAGAGTGAACAAGAGCACTCATGCTCAAATTAATTTAGAACATATATTAAGTTCTTAGACAGAAGTCATAAGTGAATCTAGAATTTCTAGTTAAACACTGAACACATGACAATTCCATGCACCCTTCAGTTTTAAAACTGTAAGACTATCTAACTCATAGTCCAATTTCTTATATCTCATAGACATTCGTCTAATATCTTCTACTTGACTGAGATATACTAATTTTCTCTTACACCTTACAATACTCTTATAACACCATATGCTTTCACCTATCATAGCACTTATCAAAATAGCAATTTAAAAGCAAGGTTGTAGTTAGTACTTTAATATGATCTCCTGCCTCAGAATGTAATCTGCATAAAGTCCAGGTCCATGTTGGTCTTGCTTTTTCTTTCTTTTTTCGCCTTTTCATGATCCTCAAGGGTAGAATTATGACTTTATCAGATTTCTCTATCGGATGGCATAGTATCATCACTGGTTGATTTTATTCATTCACTTATTTATTCCTTTTTATTTCCATTCCTCATTCCCATTTCTGTCACTCTACCTGTACACAATCATTCTAATGTGTTTCATTTGTACACATTCTTGTAAAATATACAAGAACTCATTACATTTCTTACTATTTTTGCTCTGCATTGATTTAAAATTTCATCCATATTATTGTATGTACATTGTCTATTGCTTCTGCCTGGTTTCTAGTATTCCATGGTATGAAACTAGCACATTCACCTAGATAACCTCTAACTCTTCACTAACAGGAACACTCTGCTGATGAACATCCCTGTATATGAACCCTTTTGTCTTTGAGTGGTATTACTGGGTCATAGTCTGTGCATATTCTGAATTTGCCAAAGTACTGCCAGGTTGTTTTCCAGAATATCTTTCTCAGTCTATAGTACCTATAGGAATTTAATGAAGGTCCTTGTATCACTGCCAAAACTTGGTGTGATTCAGCTTTCTAATTTTTGTCAATGCAAGAAGTAAAATGTGATGTCAGCGTTTTAATTTCCATTTCCCCATATGAAGTTGGGCATCATTTTGTTGATTGCAACCTTTTGTTTAAGGGGATTTCCTCTCACTTATTGAATGTCCTTTATCCTTTTCTTATTTTTCAGTTGGGTTGCTATCCTTTTCTAATTCATTAGCAGCAGTTGTTTGATATTCTAACTATAAATCTTTTCAGTTCTAAGCATTGCAAATTGAATTTTCTCTCTCAATTTGTCATCCAATTGTGAACTTTTCCCATTCCCTTTTCAGTGAATAAAAATCTTTAACTCTTATTTTATAAAATCCCTTACTTCTTTGCCTTAGTGTTTCTGCTCTTAGAAGTTTGTTTAAGTCACTCCTTATATCTCGATCACAAAGATATACTCTTACACTTATAGTTTTACCTTTATAGTGTGGTAATTGAGACCAAGGATACTGCAACCCACACTATTTGAATTCACAATCCTGGTTCCTTCACTTACTAACTGAGTGAATTTGGACAACTTAACCTCAATATGGCTGTTTTTGTATATAAAACGGGGGCAATAACACTATTGGACTCATAGAATCGCTGTGAGAATTAAATGAGCTAATATATTACAAAGCACTTAGAAAAGTCCCTGCCTGTACACACTAAGCACTGTGTATATGTTGCCATTATGAGCAATATGCTTGTGTATGTTTCAGTAGGGAGCCAGCTTTATTTTTCTACATATTGTAAATCAATTTTCTCAATAATATATACTAAAAAACTCATTTATGTCCTATAGATTTTGATGCCAAGTTATCAAGTATTGACTTTTCATAAATTCAAAGATCTGTTAGTAAGCTCACTATTTTCATTGCTTCTTTTGGATGTTCCTGAACCCAAGATATACTGGTTTTATGTCCATGGCTTTTATCTTATTATCTGTGAGAACAAGTATCTACTCTTTGCTCTTCTTTTCAAAGAAGAATCTGCTATTTGTTTGTCTTTAGTATTCCACATAAATTTTAGAATGATTGCACTGAGTTCTAAAAGTCATCCACATGAAATTTTGTTTTTGATTACGCTGAAATTATCTATTAGTTTACAGGGAATTAAATTTTTTATTATTCAGTAATCCTAAATAAGAGCACAGATTTTTTTTTCCAGATTTTTTATGCTCTTTGTTAGAGAAAATTTTTCTCCATTGAAATCTTAGGCACTCATTTTTAAGTTTAAATCCATAGATAATGTATAATTTTTGTTACTATTGAAATTACATTTTCACCTTGCATAATGTTGGTGCAAAAAAAATGCTTGGGTTTTTGAAGGTTGATCTTATATCCAAGAAGAAAACAAAAACAGCACTCTGAATTTAATCATGCTGATTTTTCTTGGTAGATGTTTATATCATCCACCAATAATGGCAGTTTTATCTTGTTTCTTCCATTTCTTCCAATCTTTTAGTTATTTCTCTTCCATTACAGAGTTAGCCAAGAGCTCCAGGTCTGTATTCAGTAGTTCGATGATAACGAATCTCCTTGTCTTGCTATTGTTTGTGAAGGCAAGCATCTAAGTATTCCCCACTGAGTATATGTTTACCATAGGTTTTGGTACATATGCTTTATCAGGTTTCCTACTTTGACAGGTGTTTCTTTTATAATCATATATGCTGCTGAAATTTAGAGAATCCTATGTACATAACTAGTGGGATAATGCATGATTTTTTCCTTGTAATCAATTTTTGTGATAAATTATTGTGATATATTTTCTAGATTGAATCTTTCTTGCACTCCTGAGTAAATCCATTTGGTCATAAGGCATTGTTTTGATTCATACATTTTTTTACTATGAAATATAACACACATACAAAAAAGTCCATAAAATATGTGTAAACAGAATTCTATGAATAACTATGATGTGAACACCCAGTTCAAGAATTAAAACATTATTAGCACCCTGAAGCCTTCCATGTGTTACTTCCTAATCTCAAACCCCTCAAGCCCTCTTAGAAGTAACTGCTATCCTAGCATTCTGATGATCATTCCCTTGCTTTTCTTTATTGTTTTACCAACTACCCCCAAATAACATCTTTTGATTTTGCTTTTTTAAACTGTAAGTTAATGGAATCGTATTTTATGCATTTCTCACATCTACGTTCTGTTGCTCAACATGATGTTAGTAAGATTGGACCATGCTCTTATGTGTAGTTATAGCTCACTCATTTTTATTGATCTATAGTATTCCACTGTATATTTATTTATGCATTTTACTCTCAGTAGATAGTGTTGTTTCTAGCTTGACCTATTGCAAACAATGCTGCTAGGAAATCTTTTGTGCGTGTATCCTAATGTGCATATACGTGAGTTCTTGAAAGTTGAATTGCTGGTTGAAGAATATATCTGTCTCCATGACTTTACTGCATGATCCCACACTGTTTTTGAATAATGCTTGCACCAGTTTTTCAAAGCGCCTGAGTCCTAAAATATAATAGGTATAGATTAACTAGTTTCTTTCCTGTAGCACACAAATTCCTCATAAAGAAGAGATGAGTTCTTGTCTCCACCCCTCCTCAACTAAGATAATTCGATATTTTAAGATAGGCGACTTGCAACACTCAACATTCAGATATCAATTTAAAAACCAATTTTAATTGATTTCTAATTAAATTAGAAATCAATTTTTAAGAAGAGGCTGTAGGCACACTTAATACAAAGCTCAAATGATGTCATGACTTTTCTCTCTAGTTCCCTCTCTGCCACCCTCACTCTCTCCCTCCCCTTTGCTCCTTTATTCACTCCCTCCCCTATCACTTGGCCCTGGTCATTGTGTTGAGGAAGATAACTGCTAAAATGACATTCAGAGTACCATCTTTCCACCTTAGCAACCCATGTGGAAAGGGACAAACTCTCCAGAATCTCTTGATGGGAAAGTTCTAAGGTGGCACATATTAGACTCTCTGAATGATGCACCTTCCCTGACTGTGAGAGTGGTTGAGGGACAAAACACCCTGACTGACTGCCTCATCAAGACCACACGGAGTGGTTCTCTG
The DNA here is from genome assembly GCF_037783145.1 of Equus przewalskii. Taxonomy (NCBI): domain Eukaryota; kingdom Metazoa; phylum Chordata; class Mammalia; order Perissodactyla; family Equidae; genus Equus; species Equus przewalskii. The sequence continues at coordinate 28,034,207 of NC_091852.1, read as the reverse complement.
AGGGAAATGACACCCGTGCAGACACATGGCTTGTTCTCACCAAAGAGTTATTTGTCCCCTTACATCTTACCTCCCTTAAAGACGTCTTTCATCTCTGTATTCCCATTGTCCAGCAGGATGGTGAGCACGTAGGAGGTGTTCACTAAAAGTTTGTTAAATGAATGCGAAATAAGAAATGTCTCTTTTTACATTCTCCAAGGTAGAAGCTACTTTATAAGAAGCCACCTTGATGTAAAGGAGAGATGACCTAAAATTGCATAAAATGACATTCCTTTGACTAGACTTTTCCCCACACAATGCAGTTTACATATATTCTTACATAGTTATTTCTGCAGAATGTATAATTTTCCTTATTTCACCACGTTTGGAAGCAGAGTGTTGGTGCTGTTGTAGTAAGCGAATGCGTCCTAAACCATCACATGGCATACTTAGAGAAATTGAAATTGCAGCCCTGGATTCTGTATGTTTCCAACAGTACCAGATGCCATGAAGTCATGTGCAGATGTCTTACATCTACAAAATTATAGTAACAGTTGGGTTTCTTCATCTGAATATTTCTGCTTAGAAGGGTTAAGTAGCCTAGCAGGCAGTGGAAACTGAAACCTTCTGTTCAGCCACGGGGCAGAAATGATGCAATCAGCCACATCGGATGCTCGGTTAATATCTTCAGCCTTGATGCAGCCAGGCTGCCTCAATGCTTCTGCTTTGCAGAAGTCAGAGCACAGAGTTTGCTCACTCTTGCCTACTAGAAGCTGTGATATTTGCAGGTGCAAGGCTAACTCTGACCCAGTTGAATGAATTACAGAGCCTAGCCAAATGGGAGGAATATTCCAGCATCAAGGTCAGTCATTTCCCAACATGTTCTGCAATCGAAACGACCGTGATGACACTGGAAAAGAATGTAGGACCTCAAGAAGCCTTTGGCTTGGTTTACTTGAAACTTTTGTTTCTAATTCAACCCACGAAGATACCATTGTGGTTTGTGTATACATTCTGCCCTTTCCCCGCCGCAGCTCTTTCCCTCCCGTCCACCTGGAAAGCTCCCAGTCATCTATCCAACATCAGCTCGTGTTTAATCTTCTCTATGAAGTCTTCCCTAAATTCTCCTGGGAAGACTTGGCTATTCCTTCCACATTAGGTTCTACAGCACTTTCTGCACGTCCTTGTGAAAGCTGGTATCTCCATATCTTATATACTATTTAGCATAGTTGATTGTTGATATTTAACCCCTTACCAGACAGTGAATGCCTTAAAGCAACAGAATATTTCTTTTCATCTTTGTACTGCAACCCCAGGAACAAGATAAAGATTCAATAAGTATTGCTGAATGGATTTATTTATGATTTGATGTAGTGCTTTAGAATTTGCCATGTACTTTCTTATCCATTACCTCATTTAAACACCCCAACAGCGCCGTGTGATAGGCAAAACCGATATAATTATCCTCATTTTACTAATGAGGAAATTGAATCATAAAAATGATATGTAATTTGCTCAGAATCAATAGCTTAAGAGTGTCAGGATTAAACTAGAAAGCAGGTCTTCTAACTTTAGCCAGAGTCTATGGCAAGCCTTTAATTCTCCCGCAGACTAAGAGTCACTGCCTCCAGCCTGCTGCATGTTTAAAATGTAGCTAGGCCAGCTGGAATGCTTTCTCCAATACTCCAATACCGATCTTCTGTTCTGGTTTTCAGTACCTAACATTTTCCTCTGTCTTCCAAATGTATTTTGAATCTTGGATTCCAGATTTCTGGGTACACATGACAGAATTTTCCTGGATTGCTTTTATTGATCTTGCTGCCTACTCAAAGCCCGATGTCCTAGTATGTATGCTTTTACTGGCCCCACATCTCTTCTGAATACACCTGATGTTCCAAGGTAGGGCAGTCCCGTGACCTTCCCATTCCACTGCTGCTCTATACAGATTTATATTTCTACGTGTATTATGGATTTAAAGTAATGACTACTACTAGTAATTACTAATATTTCTAAGCACTTACTATGTTCCTGGCATAGGTTTCAGTAAGTATTATCTCATTTGATCACAAGAACAAAGTCACGACCATAGAACTAGTATTATATTCTCTTTACAAAGAACGAAACTGTGGCTTAGAGAAGTTATATAACATGCCCCCTGAGACACAGCTAGTACATTCCAAGAGGATTTTAATTAAATGGAATCTAATTCTTGAGGGATGTCTTTAACCCTACAATATTTGCAGATTTCTATAAAATCAACTATTATACAGAGTAGCTAAATGAACATGTGTACAACATGACTGGGAAAAAATAGGTGATGAAGCCCACTCATCACCTGATAGATGAGGTGCTCAATAAATACTGTTGGAATAAAGTTTTCACCACCAATCTCTAATTTGGTTAACTTTAGAAAAGTGAGAATGCTTTAGTGGCTTTATCTACATGCCCTGGGGGCAAATATATGTTTTGAATACTCTAAAGCATTCAAAAGTTTTCAAGATCATGAAATTTTATCCATCTGGCTTACTGGGAGGATTTGAAAGGAAATATAGTTGCCTTCCCCTGGATGTACTCATGCGATTCTTGTATTAACATAAATTCCCTACTTCGTACATATCAATACAAACTTTCTTTTAAACAACTACAAAATGCAAATAGATGGAATAGTGTTAATCTTCTGACATTTACGTCTGATATTTGCACTTGTGATATTTCAAGATTTTGGATGAAGCCCAAAATGCCTACCATGATGCTCAAGGCCTTTGGATTCTCAGTGCTGCTCTTCTTCTCTCACTTTCTCTACATCTGGGCTCTTCAGGTTCTCACAAATACCACACTCCCTCTTTTGTCCAGGTCTGCGTATGTGCTCCTTCTGTTCCTACTCTTCCCCTAGCTATCTTCCACCTATTTCAACTCTTGGGGTAAAAGTGGATTTCTCAAGCATCTCTTCTCTGAGCCCACACTATAGGTTTGCTCCCATAATATATGTTTTCTTAGCATCCTGCTCTCCTTCATACCACTCACAGCACTGTTCAGTGCTTGAGTACTTGTTCAATGCTCATCTTCTGGAATCTGTCATTGCATCCTCCAGGTAGTGGGTGCTCAATGAATATTTGATAAATTAATGAATGAAGGCATTTCTGTCCTAAAGTCAGTGTTGCGTTCATTGTTATCAAAACAAGGCAATTTAATGCAAATACATCTTGGCTTAGTGAGCCAGTTTGGCATTTGGAATCAGGCATGCCCTTCCTTTAGGATTTGTCTCTGTTGTCAAGATCATCATATGACTTAAGGTACCAGGGACTGTAAATAATAGAAAACCCAACTCAAACTAACATAACATAGATTCAATGGCTCACATACTATGAAGACCAGGAGAAAGAGTGGGCATTTGGGGAATCTGATCCACCTCACCTCTCAGACACTAGCCATGGGGCTAGCTTCATCCCCAGTCCTGTTCCTTTGTGGTTGTGGGTTTGGTTTCAGTAGCAATTAAGGCTATGTGCTTCCTCAGCTGTATCTATTGGGAGAGAGTAAGAGAGACTTTCTCATCTATGAATCTCTCATCAACTTTTTTCCTGAAATCGCTAGTTTCCCTTCCCTTTGGCTTTAATTCAGCCATGTGCCTGTTTCTGAAATACTTTTTATCACTGGGGAAGGCTCATTGGTTTATGCCCTGGTTCACGGGTCAACCATTGACATGGAGCGTGAATTTATCAGGCTTGGTTTTCTGGACCTGCTCCTGGATCATCAAATTGCTGATTCTAAATGGCAGGAGATGAGAGGAAAAGGCCCATTACTATCATATTCTCAAAATTGCTCTCTCACTCTTTGATTTTTAAAAAAAAAAATTTAAAAAACCCTGAAAACCAAAGTTCAATCAAATATTATATTAAAACCAAGATTCGTTCTAGGAGAAAGGTAGAAATTATCCTTACGAGGGAGAAGGACAGGGAACATTTGTGACTCCATGTCTTCCTTGCTTAACCAGAGATAGAAGTGGTCAGCGGGACAGAGAAGAGAATGAGGCATCATGGGTCCCCAAATAAATCAGTTTCTTCTGTGTGATAGCAATTCTTAGCACCCTTCTGATATTCAAAAGAGCACATTTAACATCAACAGGATGGAAGGATCTTGACTGGTCACTCAGGGTGTTGAATTAAAACAAAGATTAAAGCTTCATTTAAGGAACGTTTGATTAGCATTACATCTGAAGGAGCTTAGAACTGATGTTTCTTCCATGCTGAAGTTTTACTTTCCATCCCTTTTTTTGTGTGATCTTCTGGAGATCTAAATGCACTCTAAGGTTAAAAATGGTCTTCTTTTTCTGAGAATGATTTTTTTTTTTCTTTTTTGGACTGTGGCATTCCTTTCTGTTTTGTCCTCCATATGTCCTCATAAATATAATTCTGGCACTGGAATCCAGACTGCGCTTCCCAGCACTTGCATACTCAGCATTAAGCCACTAAGATATGAGATCATGTTAGCTCTGTGCCATTTAATCATTTTATATTTCTTTTAACAAATGACTATTGAGTACCTACTGTGTGTGACACTGTACAAGGTGTTCAGAGCTATGATGAGATACACATCTTGTCTTTAACGAGATTGCAATAGCATTGGGAGCAGAATTGAGCAAATAGAATGGGGCAGAAAATCAGAGCTAAACAGAGTGAAATAATGAGAGGTTGCTTGCATGGTTGAGAAATGCTTTAGGAAGGAATACTTGAGCTAGGACACGGGGTGGACAGGGGTAGCTTTGGGCTGAGCAGAACAGTCAGCATCTCAAGAAGAGAACAAAAGGAAAAATTCAAAACGGTAGGATTGTGTAAGATGTTCAAGAATTGTTGAATATAGACAAGGATGGAAGGAGTTAAGGATCCCCGCCACAGAATGATGCACGCTCAACTTGGAAAGGAAATCTGGACCAGATTACCAAGGACCTAGAATGCTGTATTTAAGACGTTTGAATGTTTTACTGAAGGAGTAGAGAGTCACAGAAGATTGGGGGCTTTATAAAGAGAATAAAATGAAGAAAGTTCTACCTCCAGTAGATCCCTGTATGTGAAAAGACCCAGCCGGGAGAGAGTCAAGATTAGAGAATATTATCACAGTGCTGTTCTGTCAAGGAAAGGATTTGACTGTGAAGGTGGTGAAGAGATTAGTGAGGACGGAGAGGATCTGAAAGAACCATGAAGGAATGGGTGACCAGGGCTTAAATTGTTAGGCTTTATAACTGAGTTACTCTTACTGCCATTAATAAAGTAGGGACAAACAAGTGGGTGCCAATGGGCTAATCAGCAGTTCCCGGCCCTGGCTTCACATTAGAATTACACACCGAGTTTTTTTTTAAATACTAATATTTGGGCCCCATCCAATTAATTTGTCTCCAGTGGAGACTGGGCATTGGTATTTTTGAGAAGCAAACTGTGTCAAGGGTTGAAAACAACTAGGAATAATGATGGTGGGTTCAGGTTCTTTGAAAATCCTCTCTCTATTGTAGGGTCTATTTTACCAGGATTTTTTAGAAGGAGGAAGGCAGGGACCGAATGAAAGAGACATTCTGCTTCTGTCATGGTTGGTGGAGTTCAGGAGCTTGAGACCTGTTCCCCTATTGTGAAGCATGTTACACAGCTTCAGTCCTTGATCCTGACTTTTAAAAATACAATGCAATTCAAGCAGTGGGCTGTTATTTGTCAACGAAATTTGTAAATAACCCACTAGTCACTTCTATGTTCTAAAATTACAAAATGCTTTTTCACTTTCAGGATTGTTCATTTCCTTCTTCTTGTTAAAAAGAAAAAGATTATTTCTTCATTTGTTTAGAGGGGAAAAAAGCTGTAAAATTGTAGAAATTAGATGCATTAAACATTTATAACTTGGAGTATCAATCCAAAATGTGAGGTTTTTCGTTTTCTTTTTTTCTTCCCTTCCCTTTTTTCCTTCCCTTGAAGAGAAATCATCCTGTGCTTATATGGATAAACATCAGGAGGTGATAGAATTTATTCATGGCTGTTTCCTTGCATAAAAGCTTTATTCTTCAAGGAAAACATTTCTAATCAAGAGCTTTATCCCTGTCACTCACCCCCCACTCTGTTCACACTGGGAGGTCAGCACCTCATGTTTCTGACATTGTAATTTATTGCTGTTGGAAAGATTGAGCATTTGTATAGGATTTCCACCATAATTCAGCTTTGTTGCAAAGTCTTACCAAGTATAACTTCTTAAGAATACTTTCTGAAGAATACTCAGTAGAATTCAGAAATGGCCAAATATATTTGGACACAGCAAATGGGTATAAATATAAATAGTAGAGAGACAGATTTAATGTAAAATAAGGTGTGTGTATATATGCCTAGATATGCAAATGAATGCTATATGTAGGTCTAAGGCATGAGTTTCTTTTTTTCTTCAGCAAAGGACAGTTACATTTGAGATGATTTAACAAGTTAGCACTATATATGTTACCGGAGTTAGATGTGTGTGAAGACTTTTTTTTTAATTAACAGGCACATATTTTAAATTTCAAATTCTGATGTTTCAAAATGGGATGAAGAATTTAAAAGATTTTTGTCCCTTGGCCTTGTGGTTTGAAACTAAGCTTCTATGGAAGACAATAAAAAGCAGAAATAGCCTCTCAGAAAAAGGCTCAGGGGAAGTTTACAATCAAGAGCACACCTTAGCACACACTCAGGAAAGGGCACCTCCATCTCCCAGAGAGCTGAGCATTTATGCAGGCGATTGTCTTCCAAATGAGCGCTTCCTCTGTCCTTTACCAATTATCCAGTGGCTGTGATACTAGAATAATTGAGTCCCAGAGCTTGAAGGGGTACCTCTGAGTATCTATTCGTCCAAGCAGATGGTATCTCAAGATCGCCTGTTAAGAAGACAGCCTATCTCCTGTCTCCGGGAAGCTATAAGTAACCTTTACTTTCAAGACTTTCTCTCAAATGTTTAAACAAAATCAGCCAACTTTTTCTTATTCTGACCTCAGTGGAGCTAAAGAACAGCTGGCCTACATTTTCCTAATAATAGCTCTTCATATTTTTGAAGAGAGTTATAATATCCTTCTTCAGCCATCTCCTTTCCAGACAAAATAATGCAAACTCCTTAGCCTTTTATCAAGGGTCCTCTCCAACAGTTTATTACCCTTGCCTTAGATGCTTCCTAATTTTTCAACATCCTTTTTAAAGCACAACAGTCCAGAGTGAACATAGCTTTTCACAAGACTGCAGAAGATGAATCTGAGAAAGAATGCGGCTGTCTGTATTTTGCATCTGTAGTAATAAACAAGTTCGGTGGGGTTCTTTAATAAAATTTGTATTTCTTATACAGATTATTTAGGCTACTTATTTATTTATATTGTTCATTTTTCTTTAATTAAATCTTAAACGTGGCCCCTGAGGCCATTGTTTTTATCCACATCGCATAGCTAATGAAGAAACTATGAGCAGTTAACCAAACACCCAAGAAAATAAGAGGCAACACAATTAAGATTGGACCAAGGACTTCTTTGCATACTAACTAGTAGTGTTAGTTTTAAAATTCATCCTCTTGCCTCTGATTGGAACCGCTCTCCAGAGCTCAGGTCCACCGCTCGTGCCCTTTAGCTGGGCATTTTTATTTCTTAGCTAAATGGCCCTTCCTCTGGGAAGGACCTTTCTGAAACTCCCACATCTCGCTCACACATTTGCACTCACGTACCACAGGAGAGTGCTTAGTCACCCCTGTTATGAGCTCCCATAGCATCCTGCACAGCTCCTACACTAACCAAAAACATACATTTTGTTAGGAAAAAATATCTATTCTAAAGTGTCACTCGATGCTCTATATTGCAAAATCCCTAGAGTGGAGCAAGAGGCAGCCACAGATTTCTGAGCCTGCAAACTCGGTGGTGCAGCAGGTCCACCCCGACATACACGAAGAGTTGCTCTGGAGCGGAGGCCAGGGAGAGTTCCGTTGATTCCTCTTCGTTTACACCTTTATTCCTTACGGAAATCTTGGGACTTCAGGTTATGCTATGTTGAGAGTGGATAAGTTTAATTTAAAAATATTCTTGTAATTTCTTTTCTTTCTTCCATCATGCTCTATTATTTTCACCATATAATCACTTCTACATGGATTTCAATTTTCTATGGTAATCTCACTTTCAACATCTTTAAGAAACGAATGAAGAATATTTTTCCTATCTGTGCAGATACCTTCTGCCCTCAAACAGCTTGACTGCTTACTTGTGATCTGTTGGATTATTTTCCTCACAGCTTCTGGGAATATAGAATCTGCATCATCACCATTTAGTTATTCTGAAGCCACTTTGGGTCAGAAAGCGTCATTTATGTGTGCTTTTTGTTTTGGGACAGTGAATGTATCTATGTATACCTGTGTTAAATATCAGCCCGATATTTATATTTTTGTGTTTAGTTGGTATGGTTTAATAGTGAAAGTGGCAAATACTTACTGCATGGTTAATTCAAGAAAAATAGTCCCGGGCTCCCTTTTATAGGATAGTGCAAATAAAATGGAATACTTTGATTACAATCATTTATGCCAATGTACTGAATTTTTAGCTGTGTATTTCAAGTTCCATGAAATTTGATATATAAGAACAAAGATTAATAATCAGTCTCTTTCTTCAACAAGTATTTATTAAATGTTGGTACTTACTATATAGAAGTGAACAAAACAAATGAAGTCCCTGAGCTCATGAAGCTCACATTTTACTGGGAGAGGCACACAATTAAAAACACACAAACAGGGGGCTGGCCCCGTGGCCGAGTGGTTAAGCTCGCGCGCTCCGCTGCAGGCGGCCCAGTGTTTCGTTGGTTCGAATCCTGGGCGCCGACATGGCACTGCTCGTCAAACCACGCTGAGGCAGCATCCCACATGCCACAACTAGAAGGACCCACAATGAAGAATATACAACTATGTACTGGGGGGCTTTCGGGAGAAAAAGGAAAAAAATAAAACCTTTAAAAAAAAATAAAAATAAAAATAAACACACAAACAGGCAGGGCTGGCCCTGTGGCTGAGTGGTTAAGCTCGCGCGCTCCACTACAGGCGGCCCAGTGTTTCCTTGGTTCGAATCCTGGGTGCGGACATGCCACTGCTCATCAAACCACGCTGAGGCAGCGTCCCACATGCCACAACTAGAATATACAACTATGTACCAGGAGGCTTTGGGGAGAAAAAGGAAAAAAGTAAAATCTTTAAAAAAAACCCACACACACAGACAGGTGTGTAAGTTTATATATAGTAATGTTAAGCAATGCAGAGAAATAAGGTAAGTAATGATAGTCATGCAAGGGAAGAGTACTCTATCTATCTATTCATGAACAGCCTTTCAGAACTCATTTGAGCAAAGACCTGAGTGAAGCAAGAAAGCAATATTGTACATCATGATAAGGACTTTGGAATTGATTTCAAGTGTGATAAAAATCCATTCGAGTATTTGGAACAGGAGATAATTTTTGCTGATGTGTAAATCATAGAATACAGGAAGCAAGAGAAGAAGTAGGGAGATCATTTAGGTGACTCTTGCTATGGTCCAGATAAGAGATGATGGTGTCTTAGACTTGGGTCTTGTGGTGAAAGTGCTGAGAAGGTTAGACCCTGGATGCATGACAAAAGTACATCCGAAGGACAGGATTTCCTAACTGGCTGGTTGTGGAAGGGGAAAGAAAGAGAAGATTTAGGATGATTTCAAGGTTTCTGGCCTGAGCAACTGGGTGAAGAGCATTGCTATGTATTGTGATAAAAAAGAGAGCTAGGAGATTGGAGGTGGGAGATCAAGGATTTTGTTAAGGACATGCTAAATTTGAGATCACTACTAGATAACAAAGGAGAAATATCATAATATTCTCAGCCACGTGAATCTAGATTTTAGTCAAAGCTTCAGTGCTTGAAGTTATAAATGTGAGGTTAACAGCCTAGTAGGGATACTGAGATTTGATTAGATAATCTAAGAGTTTGGGGAGAAAGAGAAGAAGAGAGATTGAAGACTCAACCCTGACACACTCCTATGTTTAGACGACTAGAAGAAAAGGAGGATCCAGTAGAGGTAACTAAGAATGAGTGACCCAGTGATAATGAAAAAAACTGAGGAAATATGGTAAACCAGGATAGTGGAGAAAGTGTTTCAAGTAGTTGATGTCTACCAACACTGTCTCTGTGTCTCTCCTCTGTTTTCTGTCTCTTTGCCCTCTCCCCCACCATCTGTCTCTCTCTGTCTCTCTCTCTCTCTCTCTCACACACACTCACACACACACACCTCTTTATCCTAAATGTATGGCTTAATAAAAACACTCCATTATTTATCCTTTAAATAGTGAGTGCTTCCAGTCTATCCCAAATAGGATTCCACTATCAAAACTTTGCTGAAATAGCTCTCTATTGCAAAGCCAGCTAAAACTCTGAAGCTGCCTTCCAAAGTATACTTGCTGTGGTCAGAAAGTGGCAGTAAAATCTGAATAAGCAGAGTAAGTGAACTTGGGTTCTAGTCTATACTCTGACACTTACTAGCTTAAACAACTCAACTAACTTCTCTGGCCTCAGTTTTCACATCTCTAAAAGGTTCAGAGTGGGAAAGGAATAGCTTTTACAGTCTTTCCAGCTCTAAAAGATTCTAAAAGTTTTAGTGCCTTCAAACGAGTGTATAGGATTCTGGGGAGTTCTCTGTGTTAGAAAAATTGGATCTCTCTATTCTATAGTTCTATGACTGCATATGTGATATCATGGCATATGATATCACGACATCTGAAAATACTTTCAGTACAAAGTGAGTTTCTGTCTATTATATGAGAAAACCTTCCTCCCTCAGGACAATGAGAACTTAGTGGATAAACTGCATCATGCTCATTATTTCTTCAGAAGGTGACTGAATCAGTGCCTTTAAGCAGATGGTCTTGCCCCACAGCTTTCTCCTCAACTGGACTCACATACCCTTCTCCATATGTTCCTAAATTAAAATGTTGGATGTCAAGTGTGAGGAATATGTTGGAGAACTTTTAACTTCGTGCTTAAAATTTTGGCCTAGAAATTTTTTTTCTGCAGCCTCTCTCCTAAGCTTGCATAATCTCTCAGTGAAGACCCTGATTGGGGGGAGTGGCAGGCAGTCCATACAGATACTTAGGAGGTTCCTCTCCCACCCCATCTAGTGAGAAAAATGGGGACAACATTAGAAATTAACAAATTTACATTTGCATCTCATTAGTAGTTTCACCTTGGCCAAGTCACTTAATCTCTCTGAGCCTCCATTTTCTCATTTGTGAAATAGATACACTAATATCTAGTTTTTAGAAGTGTTGTGAGAGTTGGCAAGTTAATACTGTCAAAACACCTAATATAGGGTCTCAAACATGGTAGGCCATCAATCAATGTTAGTTCCTGATCTACTCTCCCTCTGTGGCTCCACTCATTCTTGACCTCAGGGAAAGGGCAAATTGAAGTAAGAAACGTGACCAAATAAAATATCTATTTGTTTCTGGATCAGCATTTTCATTTAGTTTATGATTCCAGGCAAAATCAAAATTCGAATTGCACCATTTTATGCTATAGTTCAAAATATCAACACATGGAAGATGACAATCCCACAACGTTTACATTTTGTCATGCTAAATACTAAATAGATGTAATATTTTCTGTAGCAGTTGAACTCTTAAATAAAGAGTTTTATGAAAAAAAACAATAAAGCATGCTTGTGTGGGTGAGATAATGTTATAATGAGAACCATACCTCTTGCATTTGCTGACCTCAATGTGTTTAAATTTGTAACCTCAACATCGCATTAGCAGGATATTTTGCATTTGAAATCTGGTGCATGATTTTAACAGTTACCAAGCTTCTAGGGACCTTTTCAAAGGCGGTATATAAATGGAAGTGATTATTATTTATAACTAATCCAGATGCACTTTTACTACTTTTTTCTACTAAGACTTTTCTTGCAGATTACGATATGAACCAAGGAGTACAGTTGATAATATCTTCATGTAAACAAAAGAAAGTGGTTTCTAGGTGAAGTGTAGTCTTAAAAATAATAATACAGCATTTAATATCATAAATTACTTTCACCACTCTTAACATGTCTTATCTACCAATTAATTCCTCTCCATGGTGGAAACAAGTCTTAATATACTATCCTTACAACTATTCTAACAAATAGTGGTCAAACTGGGAAAAACACACCAAAAAAAACCCAAAGTGGAAGCCTTTGTCCAGCTATATCTCCTGTGAACTGAATTACTTGTATCATGTCATCTGTTATGTTCCCAAAAAATCCCAGAAATGTGACTTTACCCATCCTTTTTGGTTCCTTGAGTCACTCGTTCCATAAGCAGGGAGCATCTAATCTAGCAAGAATTGTGAAGGATACATAAATTATGGGTCCTATTAATAAGATATAGCATATTTTATAACTTGCTTTTGTGCCACCACAGAGGCGTTTTATAAAGTAAATCTAAAAATGTTCCACTGTTAAAATCAAATAAAAGCTGTATTATTTCATTTTACCCAAAAAATGAAAAAGATGGACGCCAATAATAATCAGTAACACTGTTGAAGATGCACGGACAGCTTCAGTGGTGGTTAAGAGCCCACACTCTCTGGGTATTCTGTCTGGACATAACTTCCTGATGCGTGGTCTTGGGCATCACGCTGAACCTTGGCCCAGTGGTAATACTAGTACCACCAACTCACGGGCAGGTGGAAGGATTAGACGAGTCGATAGAAGCAAAACACTTAAAAATAGCATCTGGCACGTTGAAATTGTTTCAAAAATATGGGCTATTATTATTATTGTTTTGCCAAAGACCCATCTGTTGTGCCCTGCCACAGCCCTTTCCTCTTGAGATCCGTAGAAGGAATATAGAACATGTTCATAAAGCAAACTGAAAATTGATTATTAGTTGCCGTATTCCACCACTCACCTACCCAATCCAAACAAAACAAACCAATGAAACAGAACTCTAGGAGTTCATCTGGACCCTATGAAGAATTTCTTTTCCTATGCCAGGGCAGCGTGAATGTCCTTGAACTTTGAATAAGATGAAAATCATCTTGGTTAGTTTTTCTAAGGCTAAACCCAAGACTCAAATCTTAACATAGTGATTTAAAAAAATAAATAATATAAGACCACATGTACACCAGGGAGCAGTAGAAGAGATTGCCAGAAATAGTATAAGAGAGAACATTTAAAGGAGTAAGAGAGAGACAGAAACAGAGATACATAAAAATAAAAAGAAAGACATAAAAAGAGCGAAGTGGGAGAAAGAGACAGAGAGATAGAGATAGAGGGACAGAGACAGGAAAAAAAGAAAGAAAGCAGAGACAGAGAGGCAGAGAGACATACAGAGAGACATACGGAGATAGAGAATTAGAGAGAGGAAGACAGAGACCCACAGAGAAAGAGAGACTGAGAGATAGGATCGAGACAAAAAGAGAATGATAAAGAAATAGAAGGAGACCAAGGGTCAGAGAGATGGAGCAAGAGACAGATCTGAACAGGCCGGGAACTGTGCTTGTCTTCTCCAGGCTCCTGGTAGAGAGTAGGCTGGAAATCTGTTGACATTTGACTCCAAAGGAGGATAAAAGAAAACGAAGCAACCACAGTTCCTAGTCCTTTGCCCTTAAACCAGACATAGTAACATCCCCCGTCAGCGGCACTCCACTTTCTTGGAATCAGAAGAAAAGGGTGGTGAACAGAGAGCTCTGGACTACCGTTGCAGGCCATCAGCTACAATTACCAAGCCCACGTCATATGATAAGGGCTTCCCATATACTGTATCATTTAATCCTTCCCCATATCCAGTATTATTACCCCCATAAATCAACTGAGCCTCATAGGAGTTAAGTGACTTTCTCAGGGACACAAAGAGGAGCCAGCATCCCAATAAAACCTTCCAAACCTATACTCCATTTCCTCCTTGGGAAAATTTCTCCTTGGTAAGCTTTCATTTTTTTTTAAGATTTTTTTTTTTTAATTTTTCCTTTTTCTCCCCAAAGCCCCTCAGTACACAGTTGTGCATTTTTAGTTGTGGGTCCTTCCAGTTGTGGCATTTGGGATGCCACCCCAGCATGGCCCGATGAGCAGTGCCATGTCTGCGCCCAGGATCCGAACCAACGAAACACTGGGCTGCCAAAGTGGAGTGCAGAAACTTAATCACTTGGCCACGGGGCCGGTCCCCTTATTTTTAAACTGATTCATCTTAAGGCCTGATGACTTCTTTTTGTTTTCTGACAGCATAAACTGACACCAAAATGAAGGAACAAAAAACAAGCAAATATTGATCCAAAAACTTAAGACTAGCTAGTTGATGGTGTTGATTTAACAGCTGGTATTTTTTTCTTGAACATAAGTGTACTTGGTTACTATTTTATTGTGCAATAGAAATGTATTTAATTACATTTTACTCGCAAGGATGTTCTTAGTTCTGTCGGAGTGAATTAAATCAACATCTCAAGCTCTTTCTACGAGGGTAACATGGCTTAGAAGTCCTCTTCCAGAAGAACAAGTGTGAGACACCCTGAAGTATTTCCAGGTGAGGAGAAGAATATGTTACAGGAATTAAAAATTGTAATGCAAATTTGTAATTGTTCACTGACTTATTTGGAGAAGTTTTCTCGGAGGGACTGAGTTTTTCTTGGAGAATTTGGCTTAGCTGAAGGAAAGGTGGGTACGTTCCAGGTGACTGGAAAAGTATGTCCAGAGATACGGAGGCAAAGACCAGGGTGGACATCAGTGCAGATGAGACTGTGGAAAATCACATTGCCAAGGAATTGTGATCAGACTGGAAAGACAGAGTGACATGAAGTGATATAGAATTTGAAGGCCAGGGTATGGAGCATGGATCTGAATCCATTACTAGTAAAGAGTTTCTTATGTCTTTTTGCAAGAAAGTATCATCATGCGAACCATGTTTTAGGAAAATTCTAGTGAGCAGGATGGATTGCTGTGGATGGCCAGGTGTGAAGTAATGAAGTGGTGACACCAGTGAAAAAGGAGAGGAAAGAAAGAATTTGAAATATAGTAAAAATGGAAGAGAAGGAAAAGTAAAAGAGGAAGAGCAAGGCTGGAGACTGCTCAGGGGGCCAGCCCAGTGGCACAGTGGTTAAATTTGCCTGCTCCACTTCGGTGGCCCAGGGTTCATGAGGTAGGATCCTGGGTGCGGACCTACATACAGCTCATCAAGCCACGCTGTGGCAGCGTCCCACAGACAAACTAGAGGAAGAATGGCACAGATGTTAGCTCAGCAACAATCTTCCTCAACTAAAAAGAAGAAGATTGGCAACAGATGTTAGCTCAGGGCTAATCTTCCTCACCAAAAAAAAAAAAAAAAACCACTGGAGACTGCTCTGAATGGGCAGGAGGTAAGAATTGGGGAAGGAAAGAGATTTTTTTTTTTTTTAAACTGTTTCTGACAAGTTATTCATAATAAAGCTGAAGCCTAGAATCCAAATATAGAGGCTGATCAAGGACAAACATAAGAAGAAAATCACTTATATGTGGAATCTTAAAAAAAAAAGTCAAACTCATAGAAAGAGACTCCGAGCAGCAAAGTGGTTGTCAGGGGCTGGGAGTGGGGAGAATAGGGAGAAGCTGGTAAAAAGGGTAGACACTTTCAGCTGTAAGATGGATAAGGTCTGAGGATCTGATGTAAAGCCCAGTGACTGTGGTTGGTAACAGTGCTGTATGGTTGACGTTTGCTGGGAGGGTGGAACTCAGAGGTTCTCACCAAAAAAAAACGGCAGGGATGGATATGAGAGGTGATGGATGTGTTAATTAACTAGATGGGGAAAACCATTTCACAATGTGTACGCGTGTCCAGTCACCAAGGCGCACACTTTAAATAACTTACAATTTTGTCAATTATACCTCAACAAAGCTGAAATTAAAAAAGAAAAAAAGAAGGGAATCAGAGTAACCCAGGCCCATTGAGTTCCGATTCTTCTGTTTCTTTTTCACTTTGTTTTGACTGTTGTATATGTTGCTGTTGTGTTTGATTAAATTGGAGGTCTTTTTTTTTTTTTTAAAGATTGGCACCTGAACTAACAACTGTTGCCAATCTTCTTTTTTTTTCCTGCTTTTTCTCCCCAAATCCCCCCAGTACATAGTTGTATATTTTAATTGTGGGTCCTTCTAGTTGTGGCATGTGGGATGCCACCTCAACATGGCCTGATGAGCGGCGCCATGTCCTCCCCCAGGATCCAAACCAGCAAAACCCTGGGTCGCCAAAGCGGAGCACACGAATTTAACCACTCGGCCACAGGGGCTGGCCCCTGGAGGTCTTTTAATAACCCGAATGGAATTGTCTTTCTTGCCTCTGTGTTAATCTGTAACCACTGTTATTTTAATTTCTCTCTGCGAAGGATTGGTCCCTTGTCATATTCAGTAATGTGTTTGATCTCATCACTGTCAGCAAGACGGAGACTGGTTGGGGTCCTCTCCTCTGTGTGCCAGATCAAATTTCAATGTCCATATCACCAACCAGGTGAAACAGGAATGCCTTGTCACATAAACAGGATGCAGGGGTAGGGGCTAAAAGTGCTAACTTGTACCTATTTTAGACCAGCTTTATAAAAGAGTTGAAACCTAACAATCGCAGAAGAGCACACGCTGTTAAAACAGTTGCTGGCAATGGGGAAAGTGGACGCCAGACTCTAATCTAAGCTCAGCAATTGATCAAAAGGACGCCACTAGGTTGAATGAAGATCTTTATTATCTGTTACATATTGACCAGTTAACTAAAGCCCTTTAAGAAAGTCCTATTTTTGCTGGGGTTCTTGAGCAATTTATTCAGCCACCTTAACTCACAGGCAGTAGCTTTCTCACAAAATTACTTTAACTTTATTTACTTTGCCAAATATAATGTTATTACTTTTCATCAATACAGTACTTTGAATTTACACTTTTAAATTTAAACTCACTCCAACAATATTCTAAGGAATTATTTTCCTCATTTCATAAAAAAGGAAACTGAAATAAGTGAGATGAAGCTCCGTACCCGAGGTCTCACAGCTAGAATTAGCAAATCCAGGACTCAAATATGGCCTTTCTTTTCTATGAAATATCCTCGAAATTGTATATATGAAATATATATGCATATATACATATATCACACACACATATGTATAATTTTGTTCATACTCTAGAAGCAGTTGTAATATAAATGTAACCAGTCTTTTATTTTACTTTTGAATTTTATTTTAATGTAATAGAGGTGTTTATGAGCAAAAGGAGCATAAAGGGCATGTGCAGCCTGGCCTAGCGGGAGGGTCAGGTAAAGTTCCACAAATGATACTCTTGAGATGGCTTTATCAGGAGTTCCTGATGAGCGACCACTGCCCTGCCAAGACAATGTCTAAATCTTTAAGCTGGAAGCCATACTTTCAGACTATAAACATTCATTTTCTTTTCCTGCTTGTAACGAAGGCATAACCAGTGTAAAGCAGGCACAAGGAAGTTGGTTCTAGGCAGTAATTTGAGTCACTAAGATAGGCTTGGCCTGGTGGACAATAACACCATCGTTGTTGTTGTTGTTGTTGTTGTTATTTTCAATGCTAGTTTTGAGAAGAGACAAGACGGTCTGTCCAAGGCACGGTGTCAAAAGGGGTATTGAGGTCAAATTTGTTGCAGAGAAGTTTTGGCAGGGGGAAGATGGAGAGGGTCTCCAAACAGCAGGTCAGCCACTACATCTAAAAGATCCTGGTAGGGAGTGTTGGTGAAGTTCCCAACTCAGGGTGAAATTCTGGAGTCTTAGGTATAACCTGTTTAAGAGACGTGCAAAGAGCCTTAGCCAGTGACTGAACATATGAGGAGTAAAATTTGGTCTTGGGGGAAAGAAACCGGCAGATGCAAAGCCAGGTATCACAGACTAAACCATATAGCCTGAGGCTATATGAATTCAGAGCCCCAGCTCTCAAGGCCTGAGACTGGGATATAGGGCATTCTCCTGTCTCAAAACCTTTGCCTTTACAAGAATCCAACACTTTTTCTTTTAAGTTCATTTGTAATTAGTTCAATACAGAATTGAGCTAAGTTTAAGGCACTAATACTTTAGCCTATTCTAATTTTATTTTTTGCTATTCTGTTTAAAAGAGGCCCAAAGACATACATGTTAATTTGCATTTTTTTCTTAACAAAAACTTCACTATTTTTCTTAAGAAAATGACAATAAAAAAAAAGAATTAAGGAAGAGTTTAGAATGACTCTTACTGGGTATACCACCAAGCAACCCTTAATGTTTGCATTATCATCAGTACTTATCACATTGATTTTAGTTTCTGTGTAATCTGCGCACATGGTGGAGCATTTTAGGATGAAAGATGAAAATCTTCCTAGCTGTCATCCACAATCCTTTGTAATAGAAAAAAACTAAAAATATTCTTTTTCAGATTGCCTTTTAATTAGATTTAAAGATTTGTAGTAGAGATACATTTGGGAATAAACAGATATGTGAGGATGCATTATGATGTACATAACACTAACACATACATAGATATATAGATGAAGAAATAATAAAGAGATGAAGAGCTAAGATAATATATCTCCACCAATTGTATAAATTTTGTTTTCATAGTTCTTGATGGAGGGGAAAATATTTCTTGGTCACAGTAAATGATACAGCCTCGTTAAATGTTACAGAATTTCTTATCTTTCAAAATGAAGTTGAGCATGCATCTGTCTGGTTGCTTATCTGCCTAGCCCCTCGATGTACTTATTCCCCACCTTAAACCAAAAAGGCTTTGGAGTGACTCCAGAGCCCTTACAAATATTCTAGGTATTTTCTTCCTTGCAAGTAATTCTGGACACAGAACTAAAATGAACTGTTCAGATAAATACCAATGGCAGTAAGAGAAAGTATCTCCATTCTAAGGGGATGAGAAAGAGTTCCAGCAGCAATAAAAGATAGACTTAAATCAACAGCATGAGTAGCAGCAACGTTATTATACCCATTCAGAGATTCTGAAAGACCTTGCAGTATTCTAAATCCTTAATCACATAATGTACATTCAAAATTCAATTACATACTCCAAAAAATAAATAAAGCACCCAACAGCCAGGAATCTTAACATACTTCAGTAATTTTAGGGAGGAACTATAAGTGCCAGCAACCTCAGATGGATAGCTCCTATGTAATGGAACTCTGCTGGGCAAATGTTGAGCATGTAATTATTATATAGCAATGAAGGGAAGAGGGCATTTGAACTTGTCTTAATTAATATGCTAACTAAGCTAATGTCTTTACTGAAAGCTTAGGCAAGCTTAGCTCAAATTTGCTTTGTAGAAAATTTGTCCACAAAGACAGTGTCTTGGGGAGAGATTAGAAACTTCAGAGTAATGATAGTGATTTTTTTTGGACCCGTAGTGGACCCTTTAGTACTGAAAGAATTCATTCCTTAAGAAAGATTATGTTAGCAGTCTTCATCTTTGTCCTTCACTGAAATGCTATCCGATTAAACTGTAGCATTTTATCAACTTCCTATTACGAGGTGCTATGTACCTAAATACTATATGTGCTATACTAAGTACTGTGGTAAATGTACTTCTAAACTATAAATCAAGACATATAGCCTGACAAGTTCAAGGACACTTATAAACCAACAGGGTAGATTCTTTGATATTTGGATAAATAGTGTAGATTTGGGCTGCATGATTGCTATATTTATTATGTGATTATAATATATGTTGCACCTCCTATATTACATATCCTAGTAAATGGTGCTTTCACTCAGTTCAGGAATCCCAGCTGTGGTTTTAACTTGTTTCTCTCTTCTCTGTCTCCCTCACTGTTCCCCTTTCCTGCCTCCCTCCATCACTCTCTTTTTCTCACCTCCAAAATCAATCACCAACTCCTGTAGACCCTACATCTTTAATCTCTCTCCCATCCATATACGCCACAGCATCTGGATTGTGTTAATCCTTATAAAAACCTTTTCCTGTACTCCCTTTGCAATATAGCATATTATTAAAATTGTTCATTTGTCTGCCTCTTCCTCTAAGATGTAAAGTTGTTGAGGACCATATAAAACTAAGTCAATTCTAATAAGACTAGGTTGTATTTGTTCTCTATGCCCATCACAAAAATTGGCACATAAACGGAATTTGGGAAGTGAATGAATGCAAACAGATTATATACTGCCCTAATTTTCAGTGGAAAAACACTTATTTAGGTCTGTACTTACCATATGAATCAGAGAGTGAGTTAACATAATATAGCCATGCGATTTTTGGTCCTTCAGTTTCCCTCTCCAACTATTCTAGGACAATGGATAGAAAGAAAACCAAAAAAACTCAAAAGTAAACAAAATAAAAACATAGTTATTTAACTGTAATCTTTTGAGGAAAAGAGGAGGAAAGCCCAGAAGTTCAAACATTTATATATTGCTAGTTTGAGGAGTCAGGGTTAGAGAAGGACATTTCAAACAGCAAGTGGAAAGCTGTTGAGCTGAAAGGGAACAGGGCGTCTTTGAGGGACTAGTATTGCTAAAAACACTAGCCCATCAGGTGCCTGGAGGAGAGGATGAAGAGGCATATGAGCAACACTGGAATTGACCTATAACAGCCACCTGAGCGTTTTCTTTCTGAGTGAACTAGGGCACTTATGAATGCAAATTACAGGTCACTTGAAAATCTAATCTTTGCTTATTTTCATCATAGTCAAGCTGTGGTTCTGAAAATGGCTTTATAGGAAAGAGAATCTGATGTGAACTTACATGAAATTAAACATTTGTCTATATGTGACTAAATGTAAATTCCATACATGTTATTGACTGTTTTAGCCTACATTTTCATGATTCCTGTGATGTCATAAGGTGATTATAATAATGTTACAGTGGCTATTTCAAATTATTTGGGGATTTTTAAAAAGATGTTCCTCAACACAATATAGCTATTTGACATTTTTCTCAGGTAGCCCACAAATTATGATGAAATGGAAGGACTACCATCTCCACACTCTAATATTAGGAGGAATATATACCATTGGAAAATAGTATTGTATGAAATATCTATCAAAGTATTTTGTTTCTTCCCTGTTACCAAAAACAAATAAACCAAAAACTGTGCCCCTCTCACTAGATGAGTTGGTAAAAATGGATTGGTAAGTAAAATCCGAATTGCTCAGTACCATTATTATTATTTATTTTTTCATTCTGTTAGATTAATGTGGATCCTAAAGGATATTCTGTTCAAGAAAACATCTTTAAGTGTCCCATGTTTATCATATAACACTTATCCTTTGTATACTTAGCGATAAATGGATTATAGCTGAGGTCTAATAAGGAAACTGGATCCGTCGGTGTTAGAACTGACCCATGAAATTAAGCCAATGTTATCATATGATTACGAATTTTTTATCACAGGCAAATTATGCTTAACATTTCCATTCCTGTCTCAGTGATTGTTTCTATTCTATGTGAACGGTCAGTTGAACTGCCTATTTCCTCAAAGCAAGACTATCTTAGAGATGACCTACTGTAAACTAAGCAATTCTAATTACCACATACACCAAACACTAAATTACTTGTCTTACACAATAAAGGCTGGATAGCTCAGAAATTATATGAAAGTTCTCTTTCTTTCTGCTTTCTGTCAATTGATTTGAAGAAGCCTTCTGTCATCCCAAATAATGTGTCAGAAGCAGAGGGAACAACAAACACCTCTCTAGGAGTTGATGGAGTGAATGTCAGCCGTGTAACCAAGAGCCTGGCCCCCACCAAAGTTGTCTCAAAATTTTGATAAAAGAAAATGTTCAAGACTCATATCATGTATTGAGGCTTCTGGCCATATTTGGAGACACAGAGATTGTGTATCATTATTTAAATTGATGGTGTAGCCCCAAAGGGCAACTGTTTACCCACTTTTGGAAAGAAAGAGCCATTATGAGAAGAGGACTAAATTACTCAGAGTAAGACTGATTATCCTGTTCTTTGGAACAGCTTTTGAAAAATATTTTTTCCAGCTTCTCATTTCATACAGCATTAAGCCTCATGTAATTTCCGAGTCCTAGGCTTTTCCCAAGTGAAACAAACAGTAGACTTTCAGATGCCTTCTCCTCTAGGGCTTCCAGCAAAGATAGAGCTGGTTATATAAAGGAAGCATTCATTCTTTAGGCTTCCTCGGGATCTCCCAATATGATCGTAAGGGCATGACAAAGAATAATAGACAGACTTTCCCTTTGGATGATGTTTTTAAAATCTGTTATTTGCTGATACTTTGAATCCCAAGAGTATGTTACTTTAAAGATAGGGACCAGCTAAACTTGGTGTTTGTAGGCCTAATTTGGTAGTTCAAGTTGAAACTCAATTTAGAGGCTTGAGCCTTCTCAGTTCTAGGTTATTTTTATGTAAATGGCCTACACACCAAAAAACTTTCTGTCTTTTTATTCTTTTTCCTATACTATCCTATCTTATCCATCAACACATACTGTAACCAATTCTCTCTTCTTCCCTCCTCAGTTCAGCATCAGCCATTTGCGTATCTGGAGGTGAGGAAGAAGGCTAGATGATGACAGGGCCAAAGGAGACTTGAGGAATAAAATCACTGACTCTCCTTAAGCTTTTCCTCTGAAACCCTAGGCCCCAAATTTTCACTTTTTTCCTCAGTCCCATATTTACATAATAAAAGTTTAATCCTGCCTCACCTGCTAAGGAAACATTCTCCTCCTCGAAATGAAACGCAAAGACCTATATATGTCTGCCTATAACACTGATGTACAGAACTTGCCGGAAGGAATCCTAGGTTTGTGATTTGCTATTTTTAAACTCTGTAAAGCTTTTGATCATTAATGGTAGGGAAGTTTAAGATATAAGCTTGCATACTATCTTGTTTCCTTACAGATAGTCAAAATGCTACCAAGTATAAAGTTCTTATCTCCTCATGACCTCTCGGAATTTTCTGACGTCAATGTATCAAGCACAAAAAGACTTGGCTGAAAGACCAAGAAGTAGCACATCAGGTGATGGCTCTGAGCCAAATATTCCTGCAGTTATAAGCATTAAAATACTTTGTATTCACTTTTAAAAATATATTAGATTAGAATAACTATCTCAGGTATCCATTAGCTCACTGGAAATCAGTCTCGTGTATTAGAGGACTGATTCAACTCATTGTTTTGCTGTGAATCTTGAGAGGCATGCTGTTGGTGTCAATGACAGAATATATTCCCATATGCTACAGCTAAGCCTTTTTAAGTCATTCAGAACAAAAGCTTAACCTTGGTATAACAGAGGAATAAATGATCATTTGTATGTTACTCTAGAGTCCTTTTATGAAAAAGACCAGTCACTGTTGAAGTATGTCTTAGAAGTGGGGATGCGAAGGGAATGTATCTTGCTTCAAATTGTTAAATTGCTATTTAGTCTTGTTTCTGTGCTCTTAAAAGCTGGTCCAAATGTAGCTACTAACTTGCTCTGTAACCTTGAAGAAGCCATTCAACGTCTCTGGACCTCAGGCTCCTCCTCTGCTAAAAAACGAAAAAGAAGAGAGAGATTGGATGACAGGATTTCATAACTCTCTTTGAACACTAAAATTCCATGGTCTAAAAGAAAGAAAACTAGAGTGATTCATCACTCTTTTCTGGACCCAAATGATGTTTTCTTCTTCAGATAGTGTTAATACTTAAAATTTTTTTAAACCAGAAAGAGAAGATTTGAATGAACATTAAAACTTGAATTCCAAAGATTTTGGAAGCTGCTGAGAGATATTGTCAGAAAGGATGACAAAGAAACGATCACTCAGTAACTGCACAGAGCAGCCAAGATACATACATGAAAATATTTAACATAAGCAAGAAAGGAATGCAAATCCTGTCAAAGTGGAATTCAACTTGGGAGCGATTATTTCCAGTAGAGAGAATCATGGAAATTTCCACAAGAAACAGAGTCACAACCTTCAGAATATTCAGTCATTCAATGAACACAGCGCTGAGTTAGGCTCTGAGATTAAGAAAAATTCAGTAAGGCACAGAACCTGCCTTTTTAGAGTTCAGAGTCTCATGGGAGAAACCATCAAGTTGATAGACATTCTCTGTAAAGTATTAGAAACTTGACAAGACAAAATTTATAAAAATGCTTATCATAGTCCCTAGAACCTAGAATTCACTCAATAACCATTAATTTATACTATTATTACAACTATTACTATTATTTCTATTGAGGTAAGAATAAGATACTCTAACAGATTGTGGAAGGGGAAACCAGTCCAGATTGTGTTGGTCAAGAAGGGCTTACCAGGAAAGGTAACATCTGAAGTAAGTTGTGAAGGAAGTGTAAAAGCTGATTTGCTGAAATCTGAGCAGCAGGGACAAGGAAATGCATTCCTGTCAGAGGATGCAGTCTGAGCAAAGGCAGTGTGGCAAAAGAGGGCACGTCATGCTAAGAGCCTTACAAGAAGCTTGAGAATGACTAGAACTTGTGAGGAGAGGCATGCAAGAGTAGAGTCACTCATCCTTACCAGGGCCAGACCTACAGTCCATTTTATGTCATTCTACGTAGTTTGGGGTTTGCCTTGAAAATGATAGTCATTGAAATATTTTATTTTTAAGATTTTTTTTTTATTTTTTTCCTTTTTCTCCCCAAAGCCCCCAGGTACATAGTTGTATATTCTTCGTTGTGGGTCCTTCTAGTTGTGGCATGTGGGACGCTGCCTCAGCGTGATTTGATGAGCAGTGCCATGTCCGCACCCAGGATTCCAACCAACGAAACACTGGGCCGCCTGCAGCGGAGCACGCGAACTTAACCACTCGGCCACGGGGCCAGCCCTGAGTCATTGAAATATTTGAAATACAATTATTATTCTAATTATCACAGAGAAAATAGATTGAACGGGGGAAGCTTGTAAGCAAGAGATGAGTTATAAAGCTGTTGCAAGAGTCCAGCTGACACACGGAGGAGGACTTGAACTAAGGCAGTAGTTCTCCGATAGTGAGGGGGGAGGGGAAGGAAGAGATGTGAGAGATCTTTAGAGGTGGGAGGAATAGGCCTCAATGCCTAGATGTACGAGTAAAGGAAAGGGAAAGTTGAGGATGACAGTCAAGCTGTTGGCATAGACTCAATAGAAAGCACGTTGAGTTTGTGGTCTTTGCGGATATCCATGTAGAGTAAGCTCCTCATTAGATGGAAAATATCTCGGAGAGCACAGGTTATCTAAACATGGTAGAGGTTGGTGTTTTTTGTTTTGCTTTGTTTTATGTTATTCAATTTTTTTACCCCATCAGGACAAATACAGCTCTGTCTTATGCTTCAGAAATTATGTATGTGAATTTATGCACTTTTGACATTTTCACCTTTTTTGATATTTGCATTTTTTTTAAAGCTGGGAGATTATGGAGAGGAGAATGGGCCTTCCCCAGTCTCCTCATTCCCATCCTACACCACCCTGCCTACAAGAGCACTGTTTTATGTAGAGAGATGACCAGTATGTAGTTGTATATATGGGTGTGAGTCTCATGTAAAAGACTCAGACTGGAGTTAAATACTTTGGATCCAACATCACATAGGGAGTAATCAGAGCCAGGGAATAGACAAGATGACTCGGAGGAAAGATGGTGAAGGAAGAGAATCAGACAAGGACAGAAACCCGGGAGAGTACCAATGGTTGCATGATCCTAAGAAGACTGAGCAGGAAGAATTGCTTTAGTTTTATTGGCTGAATTCTCAGGATGTCTTAAAGCTTTTAGGGACTACAACACATGCAACCTGGAAAGTCACAGTGTTCACGTCCACCACCACCGTCAACAGCATAAGCAAACAGCAACCGTAACATAAAGGACAGCTTCATGGGCCCATTCAGGTTATCTAGCTTTTTGAAATTTCATTAATGCTAATGAATTAATGCTAATACTGTCACATTTCAAAAAAAGAAAAGAAATTAGAGAAATGTTTCAAGAAATATATGTTTTATCTTATGTCACATCTGGGTGGCTGACTCATGCTATGCCCTACTGAATGTTGGGGGTTGGGGATGAGGAGGTGGAATGGAGCAAGGAGTCACTTAGAATTCCCTTCCCCAGGCAAGATCAGGTTTGCAATTACTATGAGGAGTTGATGAGTTTGCTCGTGATGGACAGTCCTCAATGGACCCATCTGTCTAGGGAGCTGAGGTGGTGAGAAGCTAAGACAAGAGAAAGGAGCTGACAAGTTTTATGAAATTCAAGTACCACGTTTGATTCCCTGATTGTTACAAGCATGTATTTGCCTCCCCAGACAAATTCTAAATTCCACAAAATGATGCAGTGTGCTGAAAGCACCTAGGAGTGAACTTGACAGAAAGTATCTAATAAATGTTTCCTCCTTCTAGCCCATGAGGGACCAGGTTTTGTTTTTTGTTTTTTTTCTACCTCCCCTTGCACCAAGGAGAGAGCTGAGCAACTATTAAGAGTTCAATGGATACATGACTAAAATATTGCTTGTTAGGAAAAAAACTAACAGTTTTTGCATTAGTGAAATAATTAAATGTGTTTGTTTGGTAGTTTGCCAAGGTTAATCCTTTTCAGTACTATAGACTTACTTAAGGAACTCCCTTTCTCAGAAGACACTGAATCATAAGAGCGATGAGAGATGCTGGATTTAATCGGATCTTAGGCCCCTGGGACTGTGCCTTATTAAGACAAATGGTAGACATAATAATAAAATTAAAATACTTCCACTGTTCCAAATTCAGTAATGACTCTCTTCTTTTTATAAATGATAATGACTTGTAAACAGTTCAGTCTCGTAGCTATGTAAACGGTATAATACAATTTAAAGAATTTTTTTAATTAAAACAATTGGAGGATTCAAATATAGACTGTATCTTCCAAATTTTACAATGCCTTGCTCAAAAATGCAGAACTTCAAATCACGTATGACTCACTGCATTGTTTTAAAGGACTCAGTGACTTCATTAGAGGTGTGTGACCTCCATCTGGCATGTAGAGCCACATGCTCTGGCATTCATTACTCCTCAGTAGGTACCATGTGTTTATGAACGGACTACCAAAGAGATTGACAACATTTGGAGAACTTACCTATGTTTTGCTATTGTTCAAAGAGACTTAAGGTCATTAAGCCATGCTATTATTTTTAACGTCTATAAGCATTGTCTAAGTTAGAAAAGCATCTAGGAGTTAAAGAGCTATGCAGAAGTAGTCATTCTAAACCCAACTTTCATTTCTACCTGTTGGGCCTCTGAATCAGTTCTCATGCAGTTGGGTGGCAAAGGCAATAAATGAGAGCTATCTGGAACACTGAATGTTATTTTGACTCTTGTTAAAGCAGTAAGAACTTCCCTGATGATCTTTCTGTTCTAGTCATAGATAGTAAGTGATATGAACAGAGAGTATTGGTTTGTTTTATATGGTGTGTGCATATGCGTGTGTGTCTGTGTGCATGTTTGCACATAGTAAAAGAATGAAAAAGGAATATTCCTCATTCAGGGACCATTGTGGAAGGAAGGAGCTTCTTGATCTATCTCTTCTGAAAGTCTTGGTATTGATAAGAATTATCAGTTGGGTCTACCATATCAGAAAGATTTCTATAACAATGACAAAAGTATATATAGTAACACTGGACTTTATAGAGAAAGCAAAACAAAAACAAAAGAATTAGTTGCTAAAAATATAATGCATAAATGCATGCTTTTAAGTAAATATCAGCATGAGGGTTGATAATAGTATACTAAACATGGATTATCTACTGGTTTGCAGTATGGATCTCATGTTAACTTCCAAACCCTCCTCACTAGCAGAGCAGCGACTGCCCCAGAGTGAAGAGAGACCGGGTTTGTATCCGTCTTAGTTCTTGGCCAGATTTCCCTTAATTATTTTTCTGATTATGCCTCATGGTCTTCTTTCTCTAGTTTTGGATCCACACCTCACTCTTGCCCATTCTAATTCACTTTGGACTATTTAATTTTAAGAAAGCATACATATTAATTAATTGTATAAAACAGCGGCTCCCCAAGACCAGCCTGGATTTACTACATCAGATTGTCAAGGGATAACTTTTTCCTCCCAGTAATTTTATTGGGATCATAATGGTTCATAACATGGTGTAAATTATTATTTATCAGTTTCTGAATAGACTTCATCATGCTCACCACCAGTAGTCTAATTTTTGTCCGTCACCATACATATGTGCCCTCAACCCCCTTCTCCTCTGGTAACCACTAATCTGTTCTCTTTATCCATGTATTTGTATGTATCTGTTGTCTTCCACCTATGAGTGAAATCATGCAGTATTTGTCTTTCTCTGTCTGTCTTATTTCACTTAACATCATATCCTCAAAGTCAATCCATGTTGCTGCAATTGGGACGATTTTGTCTTTTTTTATGGCTGATTAGCATTAAGGGATAACTTGTTAAAAATACAAATGCTTGAGCCCCACATCCACACGCTCAGATTCAATAGATCCAGAAAGAGGTACCAGGAATAAGCATTTTAAAACAGCCCCTCAGGTAAATCTGATGGGCAGATATGCGCAGCAGTCGTCAAATTGTCTTCTGTGTGTGTGTGTGTGTGTGTGTGTGTGTGTGTGTGTGTGTGTGTGTGAGAGAGAGAGAGAGAGAGAGAGAGAGACAGAGGGAGAGACAGAGAGCAAGTTCCCGCATTAACACAGAGAAAATCACTGCCTAGAATAGCATCAAGTACTCTACCTATCTTTCTACTGCACTTGTACACTTAAGAATTCTGTTCCTACTTGGAATTGAACAGCTCCCTTCCACTGTGTCGATGGACGGCTCAGAGATTCCAGCAGCAGGTTTTTCAGACATTCCTGGTTTGAGAAGTAGAGAATAGCTTCCCGGTTGAGTATTTCCTGGAAGACTCACCTTTTTCCTCTCCTAATTGTTTGCTTGGTGAACATGCTGCCACCTTCCCCCACACACTCCTCCCCCGACACGCTGCGGTGACTCCGGTCAGTCTGTTCTACCACACTCAAGGCAGACTTTGCTGTTAGTTTTCCAACCTGTAAGTTACAACTTCACGTGTATAATAAGCATAAACTAAACAAAGACGAGCAAAGTAATTTTTATCCACAGAGATATGACTATTGTCAATATAAAATAAATAAATAGTAAAGAGTGAGCAAATAACTTGCTTTTAATTTCAGTCATCCTAAGTGTCTTAGGATGGAATCCAAAAGTGCACTTGGCTAAGCTGTCTGAGCATATTCTCTGAGAAGGGGACACCAGCGGTTCTTTTTTATTTTATTTTATTTATTTATTTATTTTTGAGGAAGATTAGCCCTGAGCTAACTGCTGCCAATCCTCCTCTTTTTGCCAAGGAAGACTGGCCCTGAGCTAACATCCATGCCCCAACCTCCTCTATTTTATACGTGGGACACCTACCACAGCATGGCTTGAGGAGCAGTGCCATCTCCGCACTCAGGATTCGAACCCACGAACCCTGGACCGCTGAGAAGCGGAATGTGCGAACTTAACCACTGCGCCACTGGGCCACCCCCACAGTTCTTTTTTAGAAGGGAGATATGAACAAAGGATGGAACTAATGACAGAGGGCATGATGGTATCACATGAATATCAAGATCAAATATTTCTGCATTCAATGTTTATTCCTAGATTCAGAATTTCTAGTTCTCTGGCACTAAATTTAACAAGAAATTTAACGACTTGTTTGGTAAGTGGAACTTAAAACTTAATACCTACATAGCCAGGTGTCGAAAGATATTAACGATATTAATGTTGTCAACTAGCTATAGTAGAAACATTAAAGCAGCAACCAAATTATACTACTACTAGCTGATATTTCTGCCCTGACTTGCAATGTCAATACTGACATTTTCAAAGTCCTTCTGTTAAGACCGACAGATACTTGAGCAGAAACATACATATGTCAATGTAGTCCATACTGCTGTGCACCAGGAAAGGCTCTTTGTTGTGATGTGAGATAATGTTTTATTGTTTTGCATTGTTCTAAAACACAGCAATAAATAAGTGTTACTAGTGCTCACAAACTAGTATCTTAGCTGATGAGTCAACACATTTTATTTCTTCAGATTTATCTCCCTTCTCTTTTCATTTAAAGATGTTTTGTACCTTTAACTAGTAGTTATTTCAGTGAAGGAAAGAAAGGTTTTGTTTCTACAGGTTCTCTAGTTTCCCTTAGCAGCTGGCCAGTCCTGAGCAGCCAATCAGAATCTCCGTTTAGTCAAAATTGACAGTGATGAAGAGATGCCTTGAAGATCTGCTTACTGATTATCTCCATCAGAAAACGGAGAAGCCTGTTGGGAATTACAGGCTCTGTCTGAGCATGTTTTTGTATTCTTTCTTATTTCAATGCATGCATTGCATGGGTGCTTAGGGGAAGGGCGGAATTCGGTTATTAATCATTTTGAGTCAACTATAAAATTATGACCAAACCAAATATTTTCAGTGTTTTTCCTAATTTCAAATACATTGCTTTCCTAATGTTTAAGGGAAAATATTGTCTTGTTGACATTATATATATATATATATATGTATATATTATAATATATACCTAATATAACTAATATATACATTAGCGATTATAAAACACCATAATATATTTCATTTTATTTTTGTTTTAGAACACAACACTGTGTGTGTATCTATATATATATGTATGTATATAAGTGATCATGAAAGACTACAAATGTGATTATACCTAAGATGAACATCTATATGTGGAAAAGCTGGGAAAAGTAAAGTGTTTCTATAGACACAGAGCATTCTCAGTGCATACAATGCCCTCATTAGTCAGAATGTTTAATTAAGCCAATTTGCCAGAAGGAAAACTTGAAAATAGCAAGTTTATGTCTAAACAGGCAGAGTGAACTGGAGACATGAATAATTATAAGATGGAGTTTTACCAAGAGAACTTAGAAAGTTCATCATTCAGGCTGAAATTTTTTCTTAATCTGCAGCACCTAGATAGCTTCCCTCATTGTTTCTTGACTTTTGAGTATTGTAGAGAGGAACACAATAAAGCCATAGAAAGTAACAAGAGGCATCCATGTGTTCAGAAATCGTCAGAAATAAACCTTATGTCCCTTTGTGTTGTATATTTTGGTCAATCTTAGATGTTCTGAGGTTTGTCAACAAACCAGCCCCAATAAATAAAACAAAATAACAATAAATATCACTTGTGCCGGGCAGAAAAATAACAGTACAAGTGGCCATAGTAATGCAATCCATCAAGTAGAGAAAGTTTGATCTACAATATTGTGTTATAAACTGGCCTTAGCTTCATACCTTTAAAACGTACGGAATATACAATACTTGTTGCCAACAGTTGGCATCTAATTAAGTAAAACTGTATGTTTTAGGAAAAGTGCCTTTTATACATTCAGAAAAGGAAGAGGAACAATACATTTCCAAAATAGGCAAAAAGAAATCACCAAAAAAATAAGATATATATATTCAATACGGCTTAATCTCACCCTCTATGAATCAGGTTGCTATTTGATCTGATTCAGATTAAATACCATTGTTCTGAAAGTGAAAGGGCTGAATATTTTCTTCAGGGATGAGAATTTCTTAAATACACTGTTTAAAAACAGTGAAACATGTTAACAACAGGTGCCAAAGTTAATGCTGGTTTCCTAACAATTCATCACGTCCTTCCTGTCCTTCCGGTCTTGGGTCTTTCCTTCTTCTTCGCTTGCTGTTTCCCCTGTCGGCACATGGGAGGACCTGCTTTCTATTTCGGGAGTTTGATCTCAGTACGTTTTGCGAGGCTGGGTGGGTCAGCAGGTGTGCACGAACACATTGCCCAGGTGGCCACTTAATGCAGTGTGATTGAGCATGGAGAAATCAGCAAGCTTTCCCAGCACACAGGGCTGTCTGGCTGCTCGGGCAGGTGAATCTGATTAGCCACTGACTTTGGGTAGGGAGTCCCTGTATTCCCAACAGATGTCCCCCTAATTGAAAGCTTGTTGTCACACTGTTGATTCTGCGAGGCCCCCACTTCCCTTTAATGTCTCTCGCTCGTTAAAAACACACCTCCCATCCTCAAAAAGAAAACCTTACTTAACAATTACACAAGTGTGGTGGGAGAGCCAGCCCTGCATGCACACATATGCAAAATCAACCTCTAGAATAAAACTGCAAATCCCTTTCGGTCTTTCCATCAAATGATCTCTAGCAGTAAACCCTGAGGTCTGAATCATGCCATTTTGCCAAATGTCCCATTTACAGGAGTGAAGTGAAGCCAACTCTGTGTTCTGGAATAAACAGTGCAATACACTTACAGGTGCATCCTTCTGAACTGTGTAGACTGCTAGGATTATTTATTATTATTATTATTTTTAAAGATTTTATTTTTCCTTTTTCTCCCCAAAGCCGCCTGGTACATAGTTGTATATTTTTAGTCGTGGCTCCTTCTAGTTGTGGCATGTGGGACACCGCCTTAGTGTGGCTTGATGAGCAGTGCCATGTCCGCACTCAGGATCCCAAACGGCAAAACCCTGGGCCACCGAAGTGGAGCACATGAACTTAACCGCTCGGCAGCTGGGCCAGCACCTATTTGTTTATTATTTATAGTCTGTTATAGCAAAAAAAAAAAATTAGGACATATTGCAAAAGCCCATAGAACACAACAAGATTGTTTTCAGACCAACCTAAGAAAATCGGAGTGATGAAAAAATAAAGGTCAGAAAAAAACAAACTAGGGGTGAGGTACAGAGACAAAATCATGCTCTGAGGTTGCTGTTTCTGGTGGTTACAAGCGGACTACAGCTTAGCCCTGAGCTTCCTCACCCCAGAGTAAAGAGGAAAATACAAACAGTTATACACTCCCCATTGCCTAAACAATAGAACAAGTCTATTCTTTGTGAAGAGGAAAGAGAGACATTTATCCCCTGAGGCCTCATAAAGAGAATACTATTATTTGCTGAATCTGCCTGAATCCTGTGGTTTATGTGCACAGTTTGCCTTGGATACTTGATACCACAGGATGTTTTATGAGAAAGATTTAATCATATGGTACTTGCCTTGATATATATATAAATATTTATTATAATTCATTATGCATAATAGATTGTATTTTGTAGCCCATCATTTCCAATAAAAAAATATAGTAAAGCCATGAATTGTGAACGGTTTTCCAGAGGGAATGATGTCAGGCATTCAAGGATGTATTCATTCAACACATCTTTATGAAGCACAATGTCAGCTATCTTGCTACTCTCTGATTATATTAGGTGGTTGGTTTCACTGGATTAAGAAAGGAAGGATAATTTTACAACTAAATCCCTGAGCATCTTGTAATCTATAACCCTACTTCTCTGCTCTCTTTCATAGTCAAACTGTTCTCAAAGCTCTCTCTGCACACTGCCTCCACTTCATCATTGTTCGTTTACGCTTCCCCCTTCTCCACATACTAGGAGCAGCACACCTCTCCTCAGCAGCCCCATTTGTCCTACCTTAGGCTCCAGTACACAATACTCTCCATAGGGTGCCCACTACTTTTCTAACTGTGATTCTCTGGGGTTTTTGGCAGGATCATCCTCCTGATATAGTCATTGAATGTCATCATTCCACATTTTTTTTTTTTTTTTTTTTTTTTAAGATTTTATTTTTTCCTTTTTCTCCCCAAAGCCCCCCGGTACATAGTTGTATATTCTTCGTTGTGGGTCCTTCTAGTTGTGGCATGTGGGACGCTGCCCCAGCGTGGCCCGACGAGCAGTGCCATGTCCGCGCCCAGGATTCGAACCAACGAAACACTGGGCCGCCTGCAGCGGAGCGCGCGAACTCAACCACTCGGCCACGGGGCCAGCCCCCCACAAGGATTGATTTTATAACCTTCTTCTTTGTCTCTCTACCCTATGTTGACCCTTTTCTTCTTTACCTGTGCTGATGGTTTCTATGAACAACTACATGCCACTGATTCCTACATTATTCTTTCTAAACAAAACTCCTCTTCTGAGTCCCAGACCATGTATCCATTGATTATACCCACTTAGATGTGACTAAGTCACTTCAAACTCAACAAGTCCAGAATAAAATCTCTGACCTTCAACCTAAAACTTGGTACTCTGCTAGTGTTCCATCACTTAGTGAATGCAGCCACCAACCATCAAATTGTCCAAACCAGAAACATAGGGATCCTTCTAAACACCTCCCTCTCCCTTACCCCTATGTTTAGTGTGATGGTTAGTTTTATGTGTCAACTTGACTGGGCCACAGGATGCCAAAATATTTGATCAAATATTATTCTGGGTATATCTATGAGGGTGTTTTTGGATGAGTTTAACATTTGAACTGGCAGACTGAGTAAATCAGGTGACCCTCCCGAATAAGGGTGGGCCCCATCCAATCAATTAAAGGCCTGAATAAAACAAAAAGGCTGACCTTCCCCTGAATAAGGGGGAATTCTACCTGCTTGGCTGCAATGAGCTGAGAAGTCATTTATTTTCCTGCTCTTGGACTCAAATTGAAATATTGGTTCTTCCTGGGTCTTGAGCCTGCCAGCCTTTGAACTAGAACTATACCATCGGCTTTCATGGGTCTCTAGCTTGCCTACTACAGATCTTAGGACTTGTTAGACTCTAATTTTGTGAGACAATTCCTCAGAATAATAGAGAGAGAGAGTGAGAGCGAGAGAGAGAGAGAGAGATGTATATGCATATCTCCTATTGCTTCTGTTTCTCTGGAGAACCCTGACTAATAATACATCCAATACATCACTAATCCCTATTGTTTTTACTTCCTATAAATGCCTGTCATGAACTGCCTCGTTTCAACTCAGTCATCACCAACAGGGTCCAATCTTTTACTGACACTAGTACTGTAGCATCTTTGACCCTCTTTGACACTGGTGTCCATTCAATCCATTCTCTGTGGCTAGAATAAATTTTTCAAAATACAGATCTGATTGTGATAACTCCTCACCACCCACACTATCCATCCCACCAAAAAACCCTTCAAAGACAATCTATTGTTTTTAGGATAAAGATCAAAATCCTGAATATGACGTATGAGGCTCTGCCTGTTCTCGTGTACATATTTCCAAGTTGCTGTCATATTACTCTCTCCCTCACATATCCAGCGCTGGCCTCACTGAATGTTTTGCACTTCCTTGAATGTGTGTCCTCAGACAAGAGTGTGGCACATGCTTAGAGATTCGGTTCCTTTTGTCATTTATATGCTCTCATTGTATCTGTGGTGCACCCAGGATGAGACAGGAGAAGTAGTCTACCAGGGTGCAAGCAATAAGGGAGGGCTTTGTCTGGAGAGAATTTAACAACAGTAATAAAATGCACTGAATGTTGGTCTGCTTTTTATTAGTACCTTCTGCCAGCAATTCTAAACAATGTCTTTCCTGAATAAATCTATTGTTGGTCTAAGTTCTTAACAATTGATGTGATTACTATTGACTTTTAATATTTATGTACACTTCAAATTACTATTTTTAAAAAATTATCCTTCAATGAGCATTATATCCTCTGTGGAAGTGAATTTGGAGAACTCCCAGTTACAGTGTCAGCCCTCGACACAGACCTCAGGCACAGGTTCGTCTCAACTCCTATTGTGCCACGTATTTCTGAGTTTCAACAGTACATTCTAAAACTGTCATAGACCAGTAACTGTAAACAAAAGAAACAATTTGAGTTACTTCAGTTCAACAATCCTGTATGACTTCGAGTTGTTATTTCCGTCTAAAAGTTAAAATGGTGAAACAGAGCACAAATGGTAAAGTGTAATATTTTCGTTTAGAAAGAACAAATTTTAAAACAAAAATGTTTTAAAAAATTAAACAAAATATTTTGCTTAATTTGAGTAATATCTTCCAAATTAAAATTATTCTTCCTTGTTAATTTTAAAATTAAAGAATGACTAAGATGGCAGCTATTAATAATATTACATCAATATTATTAAAAACAACTGTGTCCTGTGGAAGAGGGAGGTGTTAAAAAATGATCCACTCCAGATGTGGAATCTTTAGGTATGCTGCTGCATGAGTCATGTTCCTTTCCTTCAGAGCACATACTCTTGGTTGTAGTCCATATTCATTAGTCTGATTTTATAATTAATATCTTAATCCCTGACTAAACTGATCCCTATGTGAGAATAGCTGTGTCTATCTTTTTCCTTCCCATTTCATTAACGGAACATAGCACAATGCTGACCTGAAGTAGGTACTTAATAAATATCTCCTGAATGAATGAAAAAATGAACGGGTAATACTTAGAAAGGCCAGGATTCAACCCAAGTGTCTCTAACTCCAAAGCTGGTCATAACCACTATGCTCCACTGACTTCCAGACTCCCCTCTGCATATGTTTACCTGCAGAACGCTGGTAACATTGATTTCTTTACTGTTTCTAGTCATTCTTCATTTGAGAAATAGCAGAAGGAGAGGGATCAGATGGGGAATGGGACAGAGAGAGTGTTCTTTAATGAGAATTCCTTTTTGCTAAACATATTCCTAAATTTGGGGCAGAAGCTTACCAATATAGAGCAATTAAATGGAAGGCACTCATTATAACACTTATTCATTTAAATTAAGGAAAAATATGAGCTATGCCAGATGTATGCAGACTCAGAATAGAACCTCTCATGTGTAAATAATATACTTTGCTTGATTTTCAAGGCTTGATAAAAGCAGATTGATGTTCCAAAATGCTTTATTTGTTTCTTTTTTCTTTTTTTTTTTTTACCTTTAATGTATTTGCGAACATCCACCAGAGGGATGCCCTCAGCAGTATGTCGTACAAGGGTGGATTCTAAGAATAGCAATGACACCAAAGGCAAGGAACTCTCACATTTTATCTTACAAGTATTTATGTAATACATGATATTTTCCTTTTTTAGCCCTTTGCCAATTACTTGCAACCATGTACCTGTTAAAGTTATACTACCTGTGCCGTAGCATGATCAAATCACGTTCATAAAGCATGGGGATTTTTTTCAAGAAAATTCTATAGTATTTATTTTGAAGGATTGGAAAGTGCATTGCACAAAGGTGATACTATTGAGCCTCTCAAAACGGCAGGGTCTATGACCACAACGGCTTTAAGCTAAAGAACAAAATAGACGATTTAAAACTGATTCTTTAACAGGCAGCATCAACATCAGTATAATTAACATTTACATAAAGTTTTATAGAAGAAACTTTCATATCTCATTTGAGCTGCCCAACGGTTTCAAATGGGAATATAGGTGTTAACATCTCTGATTTTACCAATTAGAAAACTTAGCTTTAACCAGGGAACTTGACCAGATTTCTATGGAAATGTATTGAGTCAAAATTTAAACTCAGCTCTACATCTAAAACTCATTTAATTTAATTAAACAATGAATATAATTATTAAGAAATTATACACTTACTGAATTCATTTTCTTGATTTTAGTAGAAGCTTTTCTTTAATTTTTTAGCAGCTTTATTGTGGTGTAATCTAAACACCATACAATCCATCCCTTGGAAGTGTCCAATTCAATTTTTTTTCATACATTTATAGTTTTGTATCCTTCACTGCAATCAGGTTTTAGAATATTTCCATCACTCTAAAAGTCGCTGTTTTCAGTCAATTCCCATTTCCATTCTGGTCCCAGACAACCACTGATGTGCTTTCTGTCTCTATAGATTTGCCCTTTCTAGAAAGTTCATGTAAATTGAATCATACAATATGTGCTCTTTTGTTTCTGTGCCTGGCTTCTTTCACTTTGCATAACGTTTCTGAGGTTCATCTATGTTGTAGAGTTTATCAATAGTTTGTTCCTTTTTATTGTTGGATAGGATTCCACTCTATGAATATGCCACATATTGTTTCCCTGTTCACCAGTTGGTGGACATTTGGATTGTTTGCAGTTTGGTCCATTAGGAATAATGCTGCTATGGACATTTGCATACACATTTTTGTACAGACATATGTTTTCATTTCTCTAAAGTAGACACCTAGAAATGGAATTCCTGGGTCATCTGGTAAATCTGTATTTAACTTTTTACAGAACTGTCAAAATGTTTTACAAAGTCACTGTGCCATTTTTCATTCCCACTAGTAATGTAGAGACTTCTACTTTCTCCACCTCCTCAACAACAATTGCTACCATCTGCCTTGTTTATTATAGCCATTCTAGGGGGACTATCATAGTATCTCATTATAGTTTTAATTTCCATGTCTCTAATGACTAATGAAATTGAACATCTTTTGTTATTGGCCATACATATACCTTCTTTGTGAAATGTCTACTCAACTCTTGTGCTCAGTTTTTAATTGAGTTGTCTTTTCATTATTGAGTTAAAAGAGTTCGTTATCAGAAATATAATTTGCAAAAATTTCTCGCATTCTCCCAGTCTGTGGCCCATGTTTTCAGTTTCTTAATGACACTTTGAAGAGAGAAAGTTTTCAATTTTGATGAAGTTCAACTTATTGATTTTTTTCATTATGGATCATGTTTTTGGTCTCACATGTAGGATATCTTTATGTGATCTGTGGTCACAACAATTGTCTCCTGTGTTTCCTTCTAGTATTATATTTTTAGCTCTTACATTTGGGTCTGCCATGTATTTTCAGTTATTTTTTGAGTGTGATTTGAGATCAGTGTCAAAGTTCTCTCCTCTCTTCCTCTCCCCCTCCCTCCCATGCCCTCCTTTCCTCTTTCTTTGTCTGGAACCTCCAGAATAAATTGAATAACAGTGGAGAGAACAGACATCTTTGCCTTGTTCCCAATCTTAGGAGAAGAGCCTTCAGTTTTCAT
Source organism: Equus przewalskii (assembly GCF_037783145.1). Taxonomy (NCBI): domain Eukaryota; kingdom Metazoa; phylum Chordata; class Mammalia; order Perissodactyla; family Equidae; genus Equus; species Equus przewalskii. The sequence continues at coordinate 27,995,578 of NC_091852.1, read as the reverse complement.
CATTGAGTATTATGCCAACTGTGGGGTATTTTTAGATGCCCTGTTTCAGGTTGATGAAATTCTTCTTTGCCTAGTTTGTTGAAAATTCTTATCTAGAATGGATGTTTGATTTGTCAAAACTTTTTCTTCACTTATTGAGATGATCATATGGTTTTGCCCTTTTCTCTATTAATACGGTTTGTTGCATTAATTGAATTCTGGAAAATTAAACCAACTTGTATTCCTGGGTTAAAATTCCACTTGGTCAAGATGTAGAATACATTTTTTTACATGGGTGGATGTAGTTTGCTAATATTTTGTTAAGAATTTTTGTGTCTATGTTCACAAGGCATTTTGGTTCATAGTTTTGTTTTCTTGTGATATCATTGGTTTTGGTTCCAGGATAATATCAGTGACATAGAATGAGTTGGAGAGTATTCTCTCTTCTTCTATTTTCCGAAAGAGTTTATTTTAAAATGATAAATTGATAGAATTCACTAGTAAAACAATCTAGTCCTGGGCTTCTCTTTGTGGGAAGATTTTTAAGTCACCAGCTCAATTTATTATCTTTTTATACATCTATTCAGATTTTCTATTTCTTCTTGAGTTAGTTTTGGTAATTTGTGTCTTTCTAGAAGTTTGTCTTTTTCTCTAAGTTGTCTAATTTGTTTTCAAAATGTTGTTTGTAATTATACGCTTTCATATAATTTGTAGTTATGTAAACTTTATGGTTTATATAAATATATCAAATTATAAGCCCTTTAATTTCTGTAAGGTCAGTAGAGATAGCCCTTCTTTCAACACTGATTTTAGTAATCAGGCTTTAATAATCTCTCTTATTTTTTTTTTTTTTTTTGCAATCTAGTTCAGGTTTATCAATTTTGTTGATATTTCCAAAGAACCAAATTCGTGTTTCATTAATTTTATCTATTGTTTTTTCCATTTTATATTTCATTGATTCTACTCTGATCTTTATTACATGCTTCCTTCTGCTTGTTTTGGGTTTAATCTGCTCTTCTGTTTTCTCGTTTCTTAAGATGGAAGCTTAGATTCCTGATTTGAGACCTTTCTCCTTTTCTAATATAAGTGTTTATGGCTATAAACCATCCTCCAAACATTACTTTAGCTGCTACCCATAGGTTTTGGTATGTTGTGCTTCATTATCATTCAGTTCAAAATATTTTCTAATTTCTTTTAATTTTTTCTTTGTGCCATGGGTTATTAAAAATTGCTTCTTGGGGCTTTTTTGTGTGTGTGTGAGGAAGATCAGCTCTGAGGTAACATCCGTGGCTAGCCTTCCTCTTTTTTACTTGAGGAAGATTGTCACTGAGCGAACATCTGTGCCAATCTTCCTCCATTTTATGTGAGATGCTGCCACAGTATGGCTTGACAAGCAGTGCTAGGTCTGCGCCCAGGATCCGAACACATGAACCCTGGGCCGCCAAAGCAGAGTGCACGAACCCAACCACCATGCCACCAGGCCAGCCCCAAAAGTATTTTGTTTAATTGCCACATATCACTATTTCCTAAATTTCTTTCTGTAATTGATTTCTAATTTAATCCCACTGTAATAGAAGAACATTCTTTGGGTAGTTTCTATTGTTTTACATTTAGTGTCTTCATTTCTTCCTGTGTATTTTTTTACCTCTTGGTGTCATTTCCTTTCAGCCTCATGAAATCCCTCTAGTATTTCTTGTAATGCAAGTCTGCCAGCAATAAACGTCTTAGTCTTTGTCTATCTTAGAATGCCTTTTTTTAACCTTCATTTTTCAAAGATAGTTTTGCTGAATATTGAATTCTTGGTAGACAATTTTCAGCACTTTAAATACACTATTCCTCTGCCCTCTGGCCCTGTTGTTTCTGATGAGAAGTCAACCATTAATTGTACTGTTGTTCCCCTGCATGTAATGAGTGACTTTTCTCTTCCTGCTGTCAAGATTTTTTCTTTATCATCAGATTTTAACAGTGTGACTATGATGTTTCTAAGTTAGGATCTTTTTGTATTTGTCCTACTCTGAATCTTTCAGTTTCTTGGATCTGTAGATGGTTTTTCATCAAAACCAGAAAGTTTTCAGCCATTCTTTCTTTTTTTTTTTTTATCTGTTCCTTTCATTTGCTCTTTTCTTTCTAGGATTCACATTACATATATGTTGGCTGACTTGATATTATCTCACAGGTCTCTGAAGTTGTGTTCATTTTTCTTTAGTCTTTTTACTCTCTACTTTCCGATTGAAAAAATTTTCTATTGATCTCTCCTTAGGGTCACTAACTCTTCCTTCTTCCATCACATATCTTCTATTGAGTCCATGTTGTAAATTTCTGGTCTTTGTTACTATATCGTTCAACACAAGAATTTCCAACTGGTACTTTTTAATGGTTTTATTTTTTTATATATAGTGCCCATTATTTGAGTCAATGTTATATTTTCCTATAATTCTTTAAACATGGTTTTAGTCTTTGAACATATTTGTCATGCATTCTATCTTAGAATTTTTTGTTGACAACCAGACATTTTAGATAATATATTGTAGTAACTCTGGATTCTCGTTTTTATTTTATTTTTTTCCTGAGAGCTATCATTGTTTCTGTTTATTGGTTTGTTTGTTTGTTTTTATGTAGTTTTCCTGGGCTTAATCTGCAGAATCTGTCTCTATTGTAACGTGCAGCTCATGATATCTCTGCTCAGTTATTTCATTTTTATAATTAGTTTTCAGCCAAGCTTCCTACTGTGTCTACTTAGCTCAAGTGTCTGCTTCACTCAGATTTGTGCTCAAACACTTCAAGCCAGTAAGCTTCCACACTCTGCTGGTGGATATGCTTGTGACTTGGGGAACACAAACAAAGTTCAGGCAATTCTCAATTCTGTCCTTCTACTCTCCACTGAATCCTCCCAAGTGTCACCTGCATGTGCGCAGATTCTAGACAACCAGGGTTGTGTAGACAGTTTGGGTCCTCTCAGGTCTTCCCTGCCCATGTGGAAACTTCCAATCCATTGGAGATGTATAAAGAGTTTATCAAGCTCCTCTATGACTCTCTCATTTTCAAGATCTCTTTGTTAAAATTCTGGACAGTCATACAGTCTGCTGCTTGCTCCAATAGAACTACAGCCTAGGGTAGGAGAGCTGCAGGTTTTACTCATTCATTTACTACCAAGTTGGTTACTTTTACTACCAATACTGTTAGGCATGAGTTTTTCAAGTAAAGTGAAGCTGATTTTGCAGACAACCGTGCCTTAGGAGAACTATCATGTTAACCAAGCTATGAGGGGATGGGGAGCAGAAGGGACCCCCCAGTATTAACACCACAGACTCCCATTATTCTTACCTGAAGTTTTGCACTTTTCATGAATAATTGCTTCTCAATTGGTCGTTTTTTACATTTTTGTCCAGTTTTGTAGGTTTTTCTTGGAGAGAGCATTTTTAACCCCTTTAGATTTCTGTGCCCAGGAGTCCCATTTTACTTTAAAGAGGATAGTTCCCATTATTCAGTCAAGATGGTGATGGTGTCTTGATTAATTTTAAAATATTTCTTATAATGTAGAATGTCAGTGAACAAAACTAATGTAGTAATGATAATAATAATAATAATTCCTACCACTTTACTTCTCACTTATTTTCTGTTGGTGTATCATAGCATTATCTCATTTACTTCTTTCATCACCTTGTAAGGTAGATAACTTATTAACATTTTACATATGAGGAAACTGAGGTAAATCTAAACAAAGTGACTTTCCCCAAGTTACACTGATAGAAATGATAGACCCATTATCTGTTTTCCATGTGCTCTATTCTTAGTTCACTCAGATGAATAGCAAAAGAATTGTGGAACCAGGTACAGTAGAGTTACTTTGCTCCAACAAGTGCTAAAAAATAATCCAAAATGCTGAGTCTCTTACCATTCAAATGTTTAAATTTCTATAAGCCAAGATTGTAAGGAAAAAGGTAAATGATGTTGGTTTTAACAGCATTTTGAAGGTTGAAAAATCATCATCTGGTCAGGGAAATTGCCAAACACAGGGCATAGGTCTTTAATACTAGAGAATTCGTCACATTGACGTTGCATTCGTGCATTAAGAAAGGTTTGTCATGTGTCTCTCTGAACTTCAGACATACAAATTTATCAACCTAGATGAAAATGAAATGTAAACCTTAAAGTATGCACACTTAAGACTAAACCTGGAAAACAAATTTTGGCATTCCAAATGAAGCTGGACTACAGTTATACTTATTTTTGTATTTGATAATGTGTGGTATAAATTAGAAACGCAGACTAGATTTGTTTCCTCAGGGTCATTGTGAATAAATCCAGTGGGTAACCCACCTGTAGAGTATGGGCAGTATCCTTTTCAAGACAAATTGTCCTGGGCCAGCTAAGGAAGGAAGAAGAGCAAGGGCATTCTTTATTCCCTGAAGGGTGCTCATAGTCCCCCATCTTTTTTTGCACATTCAAAGGAAACACAGTGCATCTGGAGGGCCATAGTGTACACAGAAAAGATAACACTTCTGAGGTCAACCAGAGAGTGCCCATGCGAGAAAGGCTGAGAGAAAGGCCAACTTCATACGTATCTATGAAAACAGGAACAGAAATGCAAACCGTGGCCAAATTAAAATCACCACAGAGTTCTTTACTTTGGAACTGCTTGATATGTTTTCATCACAAACATTGGATTGATTTGCATGTTCCATAAAGTCCTTTAACATCATCTTGACTTTCAGCCACCCAATCAGAAGAGATGACTGGTAGAGAATGACCTTGGGCCCACAATGTCCTATTTCAGTTTTTCATACCTATAATTCTAATCATTCATGTCATTTAAATCTTGAAGAGTTTTTTTTTTCTAACTCTGGCCTTATTTTCTTACAATCTTGCCAAGCTTCAAGTTTGTATCTTCAGCCAATTTTAGTGTGTATGCACACCAAAAATGTCCAAACATGTTCATTTCAGTGGAAAAATATCTGTGTGTGTTTCTACACCAGAAACAAATTCAGTTGATTTTTACCTCAATTTTATGAAAATATGCATTGTAAATGCACAATCAAATATGGGAGATTCCCTACAAGTGCATTTATTCTTTCAGAAAAAATGTCAAAAGATCACAGTCATACATGATTAATTGCATTTTTTTGCAAATCATATTTAACATGACCAACTAACTGTAATGTGTGACCCTTCATTGGATCCAAGATTGAGAAATAAACATCTATACAATTGGAAATTGAAATGTAGATGATGTATTCCATAGTAGCATCATACTGATGTTAAACTTCCTGAGTTTTATAACTTTACTCTTGTTATATGAAAGAATATCCTAGTTCATAGGAGATACACGCTGAATTATTTAAGGATGAAGTGTTATGATGACTGCAACTAACTCACAAATGGTTCAGAAAGAAAGGAGAGAAAGAGCAATAGAGTTAATATGGCAAAATACCCACAACCGGTAAAGACAACATGAGTGTTCACTGTAGCATTCTTACAACTTTTGTGTAGGCTTGAAATTTTTCAAAATAAAAAGGTTAGAGGAAAATAAATAATTGAAACCTAATATGTTACACACACAAATGGACAAGTTTAGGCTTGTTGCTTTAAAAATTTACTACTGTAAACTGCCTTAAATCATTTTTCAGTAAACAGGAGGGACAGAAATATATAAATAATTGAAACATAAAACAAGGTTTAGGTAAAAAATTATTATCATGAACTTTACCCAATTCACTTGTGGCATATTGCTGTATAGAGTAGTCATTTTAACACTAATCAAATTTCACAAAAGTTTTTAGAGGTAGAGAGTCATAAAAGTTTCAGCTAGTTTTACTGATAAGGAAACTAAGGCCCAAAGAAAATAGTTATGATAATTCATTAATATGTAGCATTGAAATAGCTTTTGTTTGCTTTTATTTTAAAGAGGTTTACAAAACATTCTGCAGTGTTTGGGGATCCTTAATGTTCAAACTATTACTTACACTCCAACATTCATCCTTGGTGTTTTTGATAATTTTTTTCAAACCTGCTGATTTGAAGACTTTGAAAAGTGATTAATATAGTCCAAATATATACTGCCTCCAGAGGATATATAACTTGGAAAAATAATTGTTAAATGACTGGTAATACTTTAAAGAAAGGCTCATAGGCTAACGGATAACTAAAAGTTGACTCTGCACTTTTCCTAGCAATAACAGACCTTTTCCTTGGTCCTGTTCCTGATGTCTCCTTTCTCTACAAGTCAGTTATTTGATATAATAGAACGTGACTCTGTTTTGGAATCAGATGGACTCCTGTAAACCACCTAGCTGTGTGATCATGGCAAATTCTGTAATGATCTGGATTCCTGAACTTGGTGAGACTGGTTCACTGTTTGACTTCTCAGACAATTAGAACAAGATCAGAGTTTGATCTTCATTCTAAATTCATATGTTTTCTCTTACTTGCCAAAAAACTTGCGAAGCCTTCAATAAAAGAAATTTAAATAAAACATATAACCTCTTCATTATTAGCATTACGTACTATTATTACCATCCGAAAAATCTTAATACAGGTAGAAATTATACTTACCTTCAAATGAGCTTCTAAATCACCATAGACTATGTGTTATATACGTTATATAGACAGATTTGTGAAGTCTTGTTTCTCATTCTTCCTAGAAGCTTATGGTCTATGGCAATGCTTCTCAAACTTTACAGTGCATACAAATCACCAAGCATATGGTTAAAAATGCAGATGACATTCTAATAGATCTGGGTTGGAACATAAGACTCAGACTTTTTAACAATCTCCCAGGTCACAGTGATGCTGCTGGTTCACCAACCACACTTTTAATAGGAAGAGTGTCTAGGACATTACAGTGTCTCAAACACACACCTAGAAACTCAGGTGGAAGGCTGAATGAGATTAAGATTAATAAATAATATATGAACGAACATACGTGGGTAGTATGTAATAGTATAATAATCAGTTAATTAATTAACAACTGAGGGGAGAGTATGTGTGTGTGATTGTGTAGAGAAAACCTTACTGAAGCACTAAATCCAAATCCCTCATTTTTCAAGTAAGAAAATTGAGATTCAGAGAATTTCATGGACTTACTCGGAATTGTTGACACAAAACCATAGAGCTGGTACTTCTGCCCATGCCTCTAATTTCAGGGAAGGATTTCCTAATATTTTACACTTATGTAAATTAGCAGTATGACTATTTTTGGTAGAGAACAAAAAAGAACTATAAAGCCCGACCAAGAAGAGCAAGGAGATGTAGTAAGAGGATGTGCTGATCTGAAACAACCAATCATGTGATGCAGTTACAAAGCAGTTCGAGTAATTTATTTTCTGATGTAGATTATACTAGTGTGGCCTGTGGATTAGGAGTAGTCAAAGAAGTTAGGGAAAGAGCTAAGTGCGGGGAATCAGGAGACCTAAGCTCTAGCCTCAACTCTGTCCCTATTTTACTGCTGGGAGTTTGGTCAAGTTACTTAAATTTCATGACCATTTTGTGTTTATTTTTCATCTGTAAAATAAAGAAAAGAATCACTGCCTCACTTACCACGTGCTGCTGTTGTGAAGTGATAGATGGAGAAAAAATTTACAAAATGAACAGTGCTCTACAGAGGTCTCATTGTTTTTACCATTATTACTAATATTTATGAATAAATAAATATTTCCACTGTCATCATTGAGGAAAGGGAATTTTGTCATCAACTTATTTCTCTCTCTTCTGAAGCTACCTGTTTCTCTCTTTTCCTTAACTTTTCCCAGCCAATTTAAGTGGCCATCTGAGCTCAAGTTCTTACCCACCAGAGACAATCAGAGGGAGTTCAGAAAATACAAATGTCGGCTGTGTGTCACGGTCTGCCTGCTTCTTCATGGGAACATGCACAGAGCTCCTGTGAAGCCACCAAGCTCACTGAAAACTTTCTGTTTGGCTTTTCCTGTTCCTGTTCCTCCTATCTCTCACCCCTTCTCAGTATCTGTTCTAATCCCCTCTTGCATGCCTCCTGATGTTTTCCTTTTCCTCCTTTTTTTCTGTATGCCATTTTCCAGTCTGATAATGTCACTGAAAGCGACACTATTAATTGTCACTTACCTGTGACACGTACTGTACTTATGTCAGTTGCACATTTTTTATTTTAGAAAAATAAAAGTCAGAGATGGAATGAATTATATAAAGCTGCCAGTTTTAGCTTTCGCAGTTGAAAATAAAAGCTAAATCAATACAGCTACTAAAAAGCATCGCTGAAATCTTATGCTAAACTGAGCATGTATTTTACAACTGCAACCCTATTCAGTGATGGATTCTTTGGGACTATGTTCCCCTATATTTAATTTGCATTCAGTGCTAATTTGGTTTATTACCTACAAGCATGACTGTCTTTTCTCGGCATTTTGAGAACTCTACAGAAAGGCTTTGTAGCACTAATATTACACTATTGTTACCACAACATCATTGGCTTCCCCAACCTATTTAAATATGTCAATACAATCACAGCTGGAAATTGGTGGAGCATCACTATTCAGGGTCAAACTCTGGCCAAATGGTAATCTAACCTGAGGGCTGATTATTCTAAAATTAATAATGATATAACTTAATACAAATAGTTTGGACCACTCAGTTTACAAAATGAAATTTATGTTCTTAATTAGGTTTATGGTTATGTTTTTTAAGTCATTATTACACTGTTTTCAAATGGGCAGTTAGGAATCTTGAAAATTTTAAGCAAAATCCAAAATGTTCTTTTGCTGCCGTATTCTTTAAAATTCAACATCTCTATTCTTTTTCTTTTCCTTTTTTTTCTTTTTTGAGGAAGATTAGCCCTGAGCTCATTGCTACCAATCCTCCTCTTTTTGCTGAGGAATACTGGCCCTGCGCTAACATCCGTGCCCATCTTCCTTTACTTTATATGTGGGACGCCTACCATAGCATGATGTGTCAAGCAGTGCCATGTCTGCACCTGGGATCTGAACCGGTGAATCCCAGGCCACTGAAGCGGAACATGCGAACTTAACCACTGCACCACTGGGCCAGCCCCTCAACATGTTTATTCTTGTGCACATTTTAATGGTATGATAACCTGTTGCCATCTTTAAGAATACTTCATTTTTGCTAAGGAAGATTCACCCTGAACTAACATTTGTGCCAATCTTCTCCTACTTTGTATGTGGGTCGCTGCCACGGTGTGGCTGATGAGTGGTGTATGTCTGCACCGGGGATCAGAACCCACGATCCTGGGCCACCAAAGCAAAGTGCACTGAACTTAACCACTATGCCACAGGGCCAGCCCCAAGAATACATTTTTTGATGCATTAAAAGAGATATTTCTTTATTACTTGCTAATGATGATTTTTTCCATAATAATACCCTTGAACCTAATTTTATTCAAATGACATTCTTAACAAATTACTTATATAGTATTGTTACATGTCTACTCACTGCTTTAGAGACAGCCAGCAATTGGTGAATTACCATGTTAGTTAGTTAGTGCATTACCATCGTTAGTAGTGATACATATCCACATTCACCAAAGATCTCAGTAAAACATTTTAAAAAGTGATAAAAATGCACCAAAAAGAAAGATGTATCCACGCATGTTTGGAATAATTTGGACTTGTTTTTCAGGAAGGTTCATGTTTCCGAATCCTTTGCTCCCATTCTAAGATCTTTAACTAACACTTACTGCTTTTGAAATGTCTACATTTTAACAGGATGAACTTTTCCCATTTTACTGTCTAAAGCACCATGCTGACTGCCAAGACCTCACCCACAAGGACACCTAAAACATGCACACACTAGCATCTGGGCGAGATTTAGCAAAACCCGTGGTGACACATCATAAATGCTAGTGAAAGAAGAAATGCTCACTTTTGTGGGTTCCAAGCATCTACTCCAGTCTAAACACAGGCTGTTTTCTCTAAACCACCCTCAACAACCACCCCACAACTGCTTCTGGCCATGAAACAGCCGCCACTTGCAGGATGGGGAGAGCAAAAATGGAAACAATCTGTTTTGCAAGCATTTTTCCAGCAAATTTCTGCTTTGAGACCTTAACGCCACCATCCAAGTATCAGCTGCAGTTGCTGTCTATCCACACTCAGGGGTGGGGGTTGCGCTGATCTTTATTTGAACAACAGCACAACAAGACTGCAGAAACTTAATCCCATTCCCTTGAGTCGTGCCACTGCTTGAATTCAAGTTTGAGAGCACAGTCAGTTTTTAAATTACAGAAACACAGACTCTCTATGTTCAACTTGCGTTCTTTCAAGAGGTTACCTTTAGTTTAAAAGTGTTGTAAGTTAAAAGAGGAACACTACTCGAGGGACCCAGGTTCAGAATGATAATTATGGTGCTCCTGGATTAGACCTCCTCGAAGCGTTTGCCGGATGACTTTATAAGCTGTAGGCAGCAGATAAAACAAATCTTTTCATCTTACCTAGTTCTCCATTATCTCTGTCCTGGAAGGCAGCAGCTTTAAAGAAAGAGAGAGAGAAAGGATGATTTGACACAGGAGTTTATGGAGGGAGACATTTGCTAGGTGGACGACTGATGCAGATAATCCAAAACAATGAATTTTCACAAAGTGAAATTAAACACTCTCTTTGTATTACATTATGGTCAATTTTCCTTCTCGGTTCTATGTTGCTTTTTTCAGTGAATTGATTGAAACATGAAGAGTAGTCTTCTTATGTAGAAAACAAATGCATCTTGTTAAATGATAAAATCTAGCACTTTATTTCCCTTATTTAATATAACCTTTCACAGATTACTTGTCTATTTGATATTCATTCTGTATCATCATGCCAGGGTTAGCAATAATTGAACATGTGTCGTCAGTTGGGAAAAAAGTAAGCTGGTTGTTTCTGAGAATTGAAAAAAATGCATTGAGATCTTATTCTTACCAAATCTTATGGATTAGATATTCAATTAATTTAAAGTGTTTGATGCAGAAAATATAAATCTCACCCAACCTATTTTTATTTATTTATTTATTTAGATTCACTTTTTATCTGTACAATGTAATGCAACATTATTATTAACTCTATTATTTTGTAATTATTCAACTCAATTCATGTATAATGGAGATCTGGGTTGCTATCTTCATTTTATAAATAATTGTCAAGAAAAGAGCTAGGAAAGCCAGGCTACCTGTGATGGGGTCAGTGTGTATTTAAGTTTTCCTCTGCCACTCTCTGGGAACCCTCAGTTTCCTTCAACACCCCTCTATCCCCAACTCTTTGCCTCCAGGTATAAGAGAGTTCTTGTCTCATCTTAAAAATAAACAAACTCCCTTTCCTTCAGGAGTTTATAATGCAACTGAGAAGCAACATATAGTTGTACAAGAGAGAACAAGAGTTAAAATGGATAATGTGGTATAAATCATGCATAAGCATTGAAGGCTTGAGAAGTAAGACTGACAATGGATAAGGAGAGAGAGCTTTGTAAAAAAGTAGGTCTGGTGTAGGGAAGTGAGAAATGGATGTGGGTTAATGGAGAAGAGTAGAAGAGGGCTTTTGATGGCCATGATTCAGCCAATGAATCAGAGATAAAGTGTCACGGATGTTGACTGCAGCTTGAACACAATCAGCCCTTAATTTTTATTAGCAATTTACAGTTTACAAAGTACTTTTGCCTACATTATCTCATTTGCATTTCATCAGGGTTGCATGATATAGATGGAAGGCGTTATTAATCCCCACATGGTAAATAAAGGATTTAAGGACCAGAGAAGTTTGGGCCCAAGCTTGAACTTGACATAGTAAGAAAGCAACAGAGCTAGAATCAAATATTTGATCATCCAACTGGACATTCTCTCCAGCAGTGTGTGCGCCCATCCTCTCAGGTTGCCAAACTCTCTACCACATTACCAGAGGAGATTCTTTCCCTCTTGGCTAGACCCTTTCATCAGAGACCCATGAAAGCATTGTTCAGCCAGACGTTGAGTTCTGGGTCCATCTTGAGATGTGCCTCACTAAAAAATTCCTTTCTGTGTTGTTTTGCTTGTACAAAGCAGCTCATGGTCCAGGACCCCTTTGGGAACATCAGAAATCTCTAGGGACAGGTCCAAAATCTTTTGTACATCTTCTGGGTCTGCTTTTAGAGCAGACAGCATTGGTAGATGGCAGCTCCCTTCAGAGCTTTACTTTGTGTTTCAAACCCCAGAAGTCCTTTCCAATTGCTTCAGTCTTCATGTTTTCTTCCAAGCCCAGCCCAGCCCATATCTTCATGAACATTCTAAGAAAAAATTATCTCTTCTGTAAACTTCTCAAAAGCTTATTGTCTTTTCATTCATTTACCTGTTAGTCAGTCTTCAGGTACCTTGAGAAGAGTGTCCACATCTTATGCTTCTTTTGTATTCTTTACAGAAACATTAACAAATATTTCTTGGCTGGTGGATTTGGGTTTCTGTTTCTACCTCAATAAAATGAAACAGTATGGTTATACTGTGAGAGGTGCATAATAAAATAAAGTTTCATAATAAAAACGACCATCAGTAAATATGATTTATCCTCATTCATTTAAAAGGATTTTTTAAATATTAAAGGTTCTCCTATATAAAACCTTTCTTTTATTTTGTTTTATCTTTGTAGGAATTGGCATTGTTTAATTCACTCCATAAAATTGGAGCTAACCTGTTTTGATCTCAAAACAACCATAGCTATCCCTTTGTTTTTACCAATTTGATTGGAATTATCAATTTCCTGGTGCATTTTTGATGGAAAAAAAATCTGAATCTATAATATAGATTCTAAAGAAACTAAATGAGATGTTTTGTATGCCTGAGGGAAGTTTTGGCCCTGTATAAATTAATGGTACCCTTCCATAATCTTTCTGGGAGTTACATATACACAGGCCAATTGAATCATGAAATTAAACCTACAATTATTCAAGTCACACAGACTATCGGATGATATTATCTTAGGATCGCCTACTCCTCTTCATTAATCTATTGCTAAAGTAAACAGTTTTATTACCTTTTGCCCCAGCATTTGTTCATGGTGATAACTAGTTCCAAAATTTTTACTAAAGTTAGATATTAGATTGTGATTCTTTATAATGAAATTTCATTCATCACTGAGCCAGTGTTAAATTGCTAGTGTTCCATGTGCTATTTTAAGCTTGGGTAAAATTTCTGCCATTTATATTAGTTTCAGCAAATGAACAAACCACAAGTCTGTACTTTTCTACTATATTATTTTAAACTTAATGTTATTAGGAGCTGTTGTGCTTGGAGACAAAGGCAATCACGTCCCAGAACCAATTCTGAAGGCAATAGGAAATTGAGAAAGTAGTTTAATAAACAGATGCTTCCTTTGCCTTTTTAAAGAAAATCATATTTATTTGTGCAGCTTTCTCCATATAATACAATCTGCATGTTTAAAAGGCAATAATTTCCTCCGGTTTATTCTCTTAAATGAAATCACGACTGCTCATAGAAGTATTCCTCTGCCTCGCCCCACGTCATCACTCTGATGTGCAAAGTTGAACTGAAAAGAGATGAGGAATAGAATTCCACAAGTGCTTAGGATTTAGAAGAAGAGCAACTGGAGTTTTAAATAGCTCTCTTGATTTTCTAGAGTTTTTACAAGAGCAAACTACAGGGGGCAGCAAATATTAACAGCTCTCAGGATCCTGCTGAACCTCGGAATTCACAAGTCCTGGGCGACTCAACCTCTCTCTGGTGGAAAGCCCACCTTGAATGTGAAATGGATAGTTTTCTCATTGCTTGAGTTTTAAGGTACGTGAGAGTTAAATCTAGAAGGCTTTTTCCCATCCCGCTTTACACAGTTGACTGAAGTCCAGAGGAGTCCCTCACATTTCAACAGTGCTCTTTGTCTTCTTTAAATTCTGCAATCAAGTGTGATGTGCTGAAGTGACAGGGATTAAACACCCTGGGATCATCTGAGCATTAAAGAGAGGGCAGCGGCAGAGGGCCTGCACACATACAGGGTAAGCAGGGTGCTACAAAGGGCATTTTACTCTCTCTCTGTTTTATTTACTCAGAGTGAGTCAAGTACTGTTGGGCTTTCCTGAAACATCTTCCTCACCATCTGAAGGTTTCATTATCTGAGAGACAGTTCCAAATACTTTGTATGTTAAAATCAAACACACCGTCACTGAATTTCTCAAATAAAACAGTCTGTTTTTCACAAGGACAGAGAAAATGAGCATGTATTACCCACTAGCAGTGTTTAACTTCATTTACGCTTTTATTTTGAGGATGATAGAGAAGGGCAGATGCTCTTATCCTCGGATAACTTAGAAAATAATATCTCATAGAGGCTTGGTGGGGTCTATTTTCCCTTTTCTGGGAAAATCTGAAAAGCAGAGAAGGAAACATTGTCATTCTTTCATCTACCGCAAATCCTGTGTTTTAAAATATCGACAACTACTAGGAGGGTTGCAAAGTTCTTTAATTGTTGATAAATATAGTTGCTGACATAGAGTAAGGGCCCTGCACAAGACTTAAAGGCAGAAGTGAAATCTATTTCGAAAATAAAAAGTGCAAATGTAAAACTTGGTACAACACACATGCAAGAGGACAGCACTGGACTGGAGTGACGAGTGAGGAGACTGGATTTGTGCTTTGGTTTTGCCCCAGTAGATCTGCTGTGATCCCTGGCCTCGGATTCCTCATTGTGGATCAATTCCAACTGGTGCCATCTCCTATCTATAATTCTTAATTTAATTGGCTCCTGTGTTTCCTTTCTTCATAACGAAATATTACACATAAACAGCAAGGCACAGGAAATATCATGAAAACACCTATGAACCCATCGACTCAGAGTAAATAAATATTAATTTGCCATATTATCGTCAGAATTTCTTTTCCTTTGTCAAATAGCATTTTTACACATTTTATTACAGTACAACATACATTCAGAAAAGTAACCATTTAGGAAGTGTACAGCTCAATGACATCTCATAAACCTAAAACACCTGTATAACCAGAACCCAGATTAAGAAAGAAACTACCAGTGCCACAGAAGACCCACTCTTTACCCTTTAGAGTGTCTACCCCTCTCCCCCAAAGAAATCTATTGTCCTGATTCTCACCAGGATACATTGGCTTTGCTTTTTTGGTTCTGTCTTCATTTTTATATAAATCATACAGTATGTACTCTTTGGTGTCTGGTTTCATTTCCTCAACCTCACGTTTGTGAGATTCATCCAGACAGTTGCATGTAGTTGTAGATCGTTTATTCTTGTTGCTTCCTGGTATTCCATTGTGTGCATATGTCCCAAATTATTTTACAAAATAAAATGGTAGAGCTACAAGATACAATAAGTTTGAGTGGCGTATCTTTTCTGTCTATTGTTTTCTACTTATTCTAAATATGTAGGTGTAGCCATTCACAATACCATTCTACAGCTTGCTTTTCCTCTCTCAGTATTTTGCTACAGATGTGTTTCCACTTTGATACATGCATCTTAGTTCATTTTAACTTCTGGATAGTGGTCCACTGAATATACCACATTTTAAAATCTACATCCTGATAAGGGTCACGTAGCTCATATCCTCCTTGTGCATATGCATGGTGCGTACCTGCAAGGGTAATCACTGGTCAGAAGGTGTGCCCACCTTCCCCTTTACTGCATATTGCCAACCTGCACCCAAAGCAGGTGTCATAGAAAGCATAAGAGCTCCCACTCCTCCACACATGCCAACATTTGGAATTATCATATTTCTCTCTGTTTACTTGTGGTTTGTTGGTTTTTGACAATTTGCTAGGGATGGAATGGTATGTCCCTGATTACTGGTAATGTTGAGCATTACGGCCATTTCTTTGTCAATTCACTTTCTGTTTCTCCACAAGCCTTGCAGGTTTTTTCTCCACATTCAGCTTCCTTCTCCACTCTCCCTGCAGATTTTGTAGATGGCAATACAGATCGTTGTCTCCTTCTCTCTCCTATGAATTAACAAAAGGGGACTATAGTCCAATACAATGCTAACCTACCCAATGCTAATCTGTCCACCTGTTCACTTTATCATCTCCCTCCTGTCTCACTGTAGTTGGCCTCTACTATGCCACTAAAATGGACATCAAGATTATCAACGACATCTTAACTTCCATGACTTATTGTCCTTATCTTATTTCACCTCTATGGACCTCATGCCTCTACCTCCATGCTTCCTTTATTTGTTGAATATCCTGTGTGTCATTTCATTTCTCTAGGTTTTTGCATGTCTACTACCAGGTAAGAATCCTCCCTCTTCCCAACCTCAGAACTAGTGGTTCTTTTCCTGAGCTCCTGTAAAACCTGACCAGCACTTGCCACACACACACATCACACACACACACACACACACACACACACACAAATTCAACCTTCATACTAAATTTACAATTAGCTATGACAAGAGACATCCTGAAGAATTTACATTTCTTTATCCCCAGTGCCTAACAGAGAGTCTTGGTTAACGTTCGTGGAATGAACCAACAAATTGGGCAAGTATTTCTCTGGGGTCTCTTTCAGTTCTAACACATTGGTCCAGAGTCTACCGTGATGAAAAAGGGACCTCTTTCTTCCCACTCTGCCTCTCCTATTCATTTGCACAAATCGCCCTTTCCCTGTTGCAAAAGTTTTGTGCCAGAACCCAAAGCATTCGACACTGGTCTGAACAAAATTCCTGTCACAAGCTGAGAAACAGCAGCCTGGGAGAGGATGTGGTCATACTATGTCCCCCATGCCCTTGTGGCTGTGGCCAGCAGAGGAGCAGATGAAGCTCATTGTGGCATTCCATTCCTTCTCTTCCATTCCCCAAACCCCATACACTGAAAAAAGGAAAATAAGAATTGAGGAAGAGGATAGGGGAGAGTATGTGAATGACTAAGATGAAAACAAGAGCTCACAAGTAGATGTTAAGAAGGTGTTGATAACATATGGATTTTTAACCCTCTCAGAAGAGTGGGGATAAAATTAGATCTATAAGACACATAGACTTCTATTGAGATCACCTAACTCTTCCCAACTCTGAGACTGCTGGATCCCAAGGTGGTTTTAAGCTGTCACCTAGTGACATTCTTCTGTTTCAAGCGCTTCCTTGACTCTATGACCATTACTAATAACTGCTTTCAGGACCTCATTCCTGGTAAAAGGCACTATGAACACATTACTTGGCCCAGTCTTGCGCTGTAAGCTGTGTAAGTGTATCCTACTTCCATCACTATGTGTGAGTAGCAGGGGGTAGAATTCAGGCCATTGTGTGGCTTTCCTACTGAGAAGAAATTGCTGTTTTCCAGAATCATCACTTGCTAATTTTGAATTAAATTGTATCCTGCTAATTTTTGCATATAGCAAATGGCTTTTTTATGTATTAGCTATGTTTTTTAAAGACTGCACTTTTCCATGTGTGTTACAGAATGCTTACCTAAAAAAAATATTAGGTTGATTCAACACACAAAGGTTCTGAGAGAGGTGTACAGCACCCTCTCTGTTCAAATACAAGCGCTAATTGATTGCGCAAAGACCTTGATTCTTATTCTTAAAGTAATAAATTTCACTTTCAAAAAACCTATGGTTTATTTACACTTTAAAATCATAAGCTTCATCACATCAGTAATCCTAAAAAGCTGTTGAATATGCTCTAGTCCTGAAAAGGCCTCTTTCGCCCATTTCCTCATTGACACAGGCAGCTATCAAATGTGGCCTCCTTGTTCCCACATTTTAGCCTGCTTTCACAATGAAATAACAAATGAAAACAGGCAATTATAATAGCACCTTCCTCCTTGAGCCCAGTGTTCCTGGAAAAATGGCTGTGCTGTATAAATAGCAGATAGATTATCTGCTTGCCTGCAGTGGAAGGGAAGACAAGATTCTCCTAGAGAGAAGTGAAATGTAGCACAAAATGGGAATGGAGATTGCTCTAGGAATAGAGATGTTTAAGGGCATCTGAAAATAGCTACCTATTAAGTACATGAAAATAAAGACCTTCCCATGCAAATGTCCAAGTCACCCTTTGTTTAACCCACATTTTTTTTAAGCACCTGCTATGCTGATTTGGCCCTGACCAAGAGATGAGGTCTACCTAGTGAAGAGCTCTGTGTCATTTGTGAATCTCCAGGTAAATGCGAAGGGAAGCACTATGAGCTTATGAAAGTTGACAAGATCTCTGCCGGAGACCATGACTTCTTAGATCCAGATAGGAATGTGAAATCGAAAAAGTAAGTCCTCTTAGTCTCTAGCATATTAAACACGGAAAAGGAAGTTTCCTGATCTACCTAGGTAATGTTGCCCTTCTGTCTGTTTCCTCCTCAATCTATTTCATTTGAAATGCTATGCAAGTGTTTTGTTGTAGTCCTTGATAAAGGACGTAAATGCCGGGCTAGGTATTTACATATTTATGATAAGAATATTCTCTGAAATATATTTATTTTGATCATGCAGCCATTTCAAACACGGGCAAAGAATTAGGCTGGGTGGCCCATCTTAATGTGTAATTTGCTTATTCATTCATTTATTAATTCAACATGTATCTATTATATTCCCTACTATGTGCCAGGGACCTTGCTAGTAGCTAGAGATTCCCAGTTGAACAAGGCAAATGCATTATGCAATGCAATCTCCATCTCTCTCTCTCTCTCTCCGACCATTTTTCTCGTTCTCTCTCCTTCATCTCCCTCTATTTCTGGTTTTATTGAATATCATCATCATCATCATCATCATTATCATTATCATCATATAGATGCCCAAGCCACAATCCAGGAAATTGTCTTGACTAAAGTTCTTTCTTCCTCTTTATTCCACTGAAATACATTCCATGGTCTACACTCTCTTGGGTTTCTGCCTGGAGCATTGCAATAGCTAGGATACAGGTCTAATAGTAGATGGGCAATGAATCTCCTTATTTAATATCTTGGGCACCAACCAAAGGCTCACATCAACATTACAATTGATATTCACAATAGCCCTATGAAGAAATATTATCGCGTCCATTGTAAAGATAAGAAAAATAAGGCTCAGAGATGTTACATGAGCTGTCCAAGGTCTTCAAATTAGTAAGTAGAACAGCCTGGATTTTAATCAAAGGCATTTTGACTTCAGAATCTGTGTTCTCTCCACTCTGCCACACTGCTTTGCATCCACCATGGTATTCCCTTATTGTGCTTCTCACTCATAGAGGTTCCCAGTAGAGGCTCCTTAATACACCCCATTAGCTCATCCCTCTGAGGTGATATTTTATATCTAAGGTGAGGCACTACAGTTAGAGGCAGCCATTAAAAAACCCCTCAAGGTGAAGCACTTAATCTTACAGGAACCGACTGTTAGATTATAGTCTAGTGCAGTTGGGAAAAATCTTTTAACAAAAGCCTCTCTTGTAAATTTCTTGTAAATTTCACCGTGGTTTAACTGTGAGTGAGATACTGTTTTTCATCTTTTTGTTTCTTTGTCTGAAATCTCTTTGTGGTGAGAACAGTATTATTTTATGTTACCTTTTTAGTAAAGGCAGTGCCAGAAAAGCACTGAATTTTGTGTTCAGAAAATAGTTATAAGACTGTATCTGGGGTATAATTTCAAGTGTTCAAATGATATCACGCAATTATATAATACTAAATGTAAAAGCACTTTGGAACAATAAATGGCCACGTAAATGAAAGGTGTTATTATGTTAGTAGGTAAACAGTCTTTCACCTGGTATTTGATGAGCGTTCTTTTTTAAAAAAACAAAAACAGCCTAACTAATGCCACCTGATTATTCTATTATATAGTGAGTAGCATAACTATTCTTCCTTTTAATTTTTCACTCTGAAAATGCAACCATTTGACTTAAAATCCCCGACTGTGTGGGTATGTATAATGAATTTCTTAATGTGCTACATGTTCAATGCACTAAAACCTGTGATTTTCTAGGAAGTGAGATGGCTCTTCCAGTAAGTTCCAGTGAGAAAAAATAAGACTCAAGATCAAAGAGCTGAGGCACTATTTTCCCACCTTGTTTGCATACATTGATGAAATTACTGGTGGGATAATCATAAAAGGTGGATACTTTATTATCTGTGTTGTGAATTTTTAAATGGCAGTTGCAAAAGTGAATCAAGTATCAATCATTACAAAGCCTTAAAGAGGTAGTTTTGTGTTCAGCAAGTGTAGATTTCATAACTGATTCCTTTGAAGTAGACATCTCATCTCTTTGTAACTGGAATAGGTTCTGAAGAAACAAAACTTTAAGAGGTTCAGATGGGCTATAAAAAATGCTGTAATCTCCTACAGGAGAGACATGATTTATAAAGCAACGTATTTTTTATGACACATCAGTGTTTGCAACAGACCAGGTCAGTAAGTAAGAAGTTCAGATTTAAAAGGAAAGAGCAGTGACATAACTTTCCTTTACAGGTGTCATATGGCTTAAAACAACCTTTGCTAACCCATTGACTGTATCATTTTGAATGTGCACAAGTGGGGTTTATGGAACAAATGTATACCTCTTCCTTTCACGTGCAGGAGCCAGCACTTCTCTGCCAAGATGTTTTTAATGAAATAGGCACAAAGTAGTCTGTGCTGTGCATGTCTGTGCTTGACCGTGGCCTTAAACCAGTCTTGGGGGCCTCGGTGAAACTACGTCTCTGCCATCAGATACTCACCTTAAGAAGAGGCAGTAAAGTATAGCGGTTAACAGCATGGTTTGTGGGTGTTAGACAAACCTGGGTTCGAAAGCCACTTCTCCCATATGCTAGACTGGCATGACCTCAGGTTAGTCACTTAACATTTCTGCACCTCAGTTAACTCATGTGTAAAATGGGGATAATAAAGCCATCTCAGTGGATTATACACTTTAAGTGTTCAACCAAGTGTCTTGTGCATAGTAAGTAATCAGATAAGGCTTGATATTATTTTTTAGGTACTTACAAAGCATTTATTGAATAACTACTATGCACAGACCAAGTATAGAAGTGTTGTTTGTGTGTGTATATCTTCAAGTAATGAAACACACCCCCACACCGCCTCTGCATTATATGAAAATGTATAATTAGAGTTTTTAAGCAGTTTCTAACCACTAGCACATTAGCAAACAACAAACACTATTGCACGGTGCAGAGTTTGTTTACTTGGCAAAATGTAGATAATGCAGCTGCTTCATACAACAGTCAAACCAGGGGATGTGCTGATTGCAGAGTAAATTGAGCCCTGGGACTATCTTTAGCTAAAATGTGACATCATTTTAAAACTTGCATTATTTGAATCATTTTTTAAACAAGTTTTAAATAAGTTTGTTTAGTTATTTAAGAAAGCCCAGGCAATCCAGTAAATGCCTCTCACCCTTTCTGCTTGCATCTAATCAATTAGAACTTAAAAAGAAAAGGTCACAAAGTGACTAATTTCAAAATCCATAACATCTACATCATGCCACGGCTATCTGGGTCAAAATATATGTCCCGGAACATAATAACCATATGCTATAAAATATAATTGATATAACAGTATAAGCCAATAGGGTGAGCCTTCATTCTCTCCACAGACATTAGCATTATGAAAGAGTTCCCTATGGCAATTACATAGTGAAATACCATTATGCATATCTTTCCATGTATAGTTATGACTGTGTCTATATGACACTGAACATCTGCATGAAAATCAAAAGTTCAATCAACTCTCCAGATGTCCCCCAATATCAACGTGTTTGGCTTATGGACAAACCAGCTGGACTTTCGTTTTTCATTTCATTTTCTTCCCAGATGTTGTTCTCTTGCAGACACAACCTTGTTTGGAGTTCTTTCCTACCACTTGCTTCTGGGATTATAACTGAATTATTGGAAAAAAAAGGGTGACTATATAAACATATTTCTCTTATGTAGAAGGGAGGCTGTTAGTTACACATCGTTAGCGGTCAAGACAGCAGCCATGAACAACGTAGGAGACAGAGCATGGAAGTTATTTGATTCAAGAAATAAAATCTTAAAAAAAAAAAGAAACAAAATCTTCGTGCTTATGGTTACAGAAAGTATGTGATCTGAGATTGGTGATTTCAGGATTTTTAAAGATTGAGGCAGTGTGGTATAGTGGAAAGACACGGGCTGGGCATCAGGAAAATTTGGGCATGAGTTCAGATTCTGTCCTTGACTTGTGACATTGTGATCCTTGGTTTCCTCTAAGGTGACCAACCACTCCAGTTTGCCTGGGACTCCCTCAGTTTTAGCACTAAAGTCCCATGCCTGGGCAACCCCTTAGTCCCAGGAAAATAGGTCGTTGGTCATCTTACTCCTCACCTGTAAGTTGACGGTAATTATAACTTCCTCACAGAGCTGCAGACTGGTGAATAAGTAAAGCATCTAGCACTGTCAAGAAGTACAGGGTCCCCAAATGGGAACTATTATCATCATTATCAATCTCATCCACATTTCCTATTCTGTTTCCTCTCAGAGCACAGCCTTGTCTGTTTCCATTTTATTCGACACAATCAACACTTCACTTGCACTATGATAGTCACTCTAATTGATCCCATCTCTTTGTCAAAGGCACTTCCATTTCTACTCTGTATTCTCCAGCATTGATTCAGTGGTCATGAACTTTACATCGTCCTCCCTGGAATCCAAGAGAGAACTTTTTGTTTCCTCCAGGAAGCCCTGATTTGCTACTATAGTTCAGATGTACATTGTGGAAACTTAAGTGCCCACAGAGAGCCTGACACACAGCCGACCCTCAACAGATACTTGTTAAAAAAAAAATGATGCATGAATGAAAAATAGATAAATACACATTGAGCTATGGCAAATCAGTGTTGTGAACAGTAAATTGCAGCTCTTCTCTACAAACTCATCTTTTCTGTCATGGATTTCACTTTACTTACTGCAGAAACATTGCTTACTATCTTTCAGGAATCAAACAAGTATATTTTCTTTCCAGAACCTTCAATGTACCTATTGATGTTTACCAAGTGACCAGTCTAGTCTGCTCCCTCCTGTTCTCTGGGCTCAGATTGCTTTTTGGGTTTCAAGCCTCTGGTTGCTCTCCTGATGTGTTGAGACCTCCAGAGGCTGTTTCTAGCCTCATTACTTGGTCCAGCTCTAAACTCAGAGTACCTTCTCTTGAATTTTTCAGATTCCTCTCTTCATTTCACTTTATTCTAGCCTCTGGGTTACTCATTTTCCTATGCCTTCCACTTCACCTAGCCCAGCCCCTGCTTCCTGCCCTCGCAATGCCTGCAGTCTCAGAGGCTAGACATAAATATCAACAGGAGATCAAGCTACATCTTTTTCCTTTTCTGTCCTGCAACTCAGGACCCACTTTCTCCAGGCACCTTTTCCTGCTGAGTCTCACCCAATGTCTAACCTACCATGACCCTGTCAGCCCAGCCATCCTCTCAGAGTGTGGGCTGCCAAAATCAGATAGCCTAGATTTGGAATAACAACTCTGCCATTTACTATTGCATGGTGTTAAATGAATGTTTTCACTTCTCTAAGCCTCGATTGCACCCTTGATAAAATGAGGATAAGAATTGTACTTGTGATAAAAGGAAATAGTAATTATGGACATCAACTGAGGTAAGATATATAAAGTTTGGGGTAGAATAGACAATTCACTCACTCTGATTCGTCTTAATATTCCTATCATTTCTAAGATTGCCTACTAACTGTTCTTAAAATTCTGTGGAAGAAAATAATTGTGAGAATCCTTGAATACGTGTCTTCAAGTACTTCGTGCTGCCTGATATCCATTACTGGACTGACTTTAGAAGCTATAGAACCCTAGTCTATTAGGAAAGATTTGTATTTGAGATGGACTTAGGACCAAAACATTTAGGTTCCCCAAGTTACTTTAAAAGTGAACATACCAGACTTAAATAAAAGAAACTCCCCAGTGGGGACTTTTCAGAACCACAGGGGAGAAAAAGGAGAGCTTACACTCCTGACCTCTCACCTTAGCATTTTTCTTCCTTCTATTTTCAAGCAGTGAATAATCAACATGTCAGAGTTCATTTAGATCTAAATCCAATTAAGTCTGACCTTAGGGATAGTTACTCATAGCTCTCAGCAGGTGTGTGCTAGGAAGAAAGCATCATCTGTGCCCTTTGTTCAATTTTTAAATTACCCAAGTTTATGGTCCTGGCCGATTAAACGTACAAACACCACCCATTGAATATCAAAGGAGAACAGCTGCTGATTGAAATGTCTAGGCATTTGTGCTGGAAAAGATTTTAGGAAATCACCTCTCTCTATTTATTCTGCGTGGAACAAATCTGAGAGTTGAAACTTTTCTACAACTATCATCTGAATTCTTACACTAGTTGTTGGACCACGGGTAATATTACTTAACCATCAGGCCCCTTGGTCTCATGATCTGTGAAGGGCTCTGCAAGGTTGCTGCCAAAATTAGAATTAGTGCATGTAATTTGAGTGGCATAATACCTGACACACAGTAGGTGCTCAGTTAGTGGTATTCATTATTAATAATTGGTATTATTAAAGCATTACTAGGAATTTCAAACATCTAGTCATTATTCACTGTAGGAAAAAGGTGTGTGTGTGTGTGTGTGTATGACTTCAGTCAATTCTCACATTTATCTTCCATTAATAGTGTCCATTATTTTAGATTGGCTTCAGAAATCACACTCTAAAATATCTTAATTACTGTCCCTCACAATTCTTGCAGCATGGTTTTTGATGGGCACGGAAGGAGAAAGGTGCCGCAGAGGTGGGTACCTAAGAAGATTCCAGTACTCTGCTAGGTGCTTTTCATATATTTTCCCATCTATTTCTCACAACTTCCCCATATAGTGTTATTATTTCCAGTATTCAGAAGAAACAGACACAGATATAATTAAGAGCACAGATTCAAACTAGGTCTAAATAACTCTAAATCACTTTCTACTTCTTGGGGGCCAGAAGATCTGGTTTCTGGTCTCAGTTTTGCCCCTAAATAATTGTGTTCTTGAACAAATTACCTCACCACTCTGATCAGTAATTTTTTAATCCATAAAACAAAGGGGTTGGATTAGACCATTTTTAAGATCCTTTCCAGAACTACAAGTTTAAGATGAGATACTATAAATCTAAAAATAAATCTAATCAAGGAGAAGTAAAATCAAAGGGCCACCTCTTTGTTTTTAGCCAATGAGTCAACAAATACTTCTTACAGTGTTCATCCTTCTTGATACTGTCGAGAGAAGAAGAAGCAAAAACAGAAGAACTCAATGGTCCTTGCCCTAATGTGCTTTTTTCTGACCGCTTTTTATTGCACTTTGGTTGACCTCTGAGGCATGATCCTCTGGATAATGGGGCTCTCCTCTTCCTCTCTTATTTTTCTATCAGCCTGCTTAATGATAGTCAACCCAATCCCATCCTCTCGACATAACTTGGATCATGGTGAGAAAGCTGAATGGTGCCTTGCTTCTCCTTTCCCTGTTCTTCTGAGTAAGAAGACAGGAAGGAGTCTCTTAAGAGTCCAGGAGAATGTCTAGAAAGGGAACTGAGGCTTTCTTTCCATGAGAGAAATGACTAGAACGACTGAGAAAACTATGGCTGGCTGAGTCTTTAATTCTCTGTGAATTTACTCCTTTTTTCCACCATTTCTTCCTTACTCTGGTCAATTCTATTAATCCTTGACATCTGGGTCCTGGAAGCTTTTTTACACTCATTGCCCAATGCCTCCACCCTTTAGTCTTTCTGCTATGCTGCGTTCTCACCCTTTTAGTAAAGCACATACATTGTGCTTAGTTGTCTACGTACCTAACTTTTATTTAAATTTACACCACTGTAAATACATCAATACACTGTGATGTATACGACAGCTCCTTCATTGTCGTGTACTGAAAGAACTGTGTATCTACATCATAAACATTTGCAGAAACCTTGTAGAACGAAAGTGTTCTCATGTTTGAGAGGAACTATGTGCCTAGTTTTGATAAAGCCTGATGTATCTGGCCTAACCAAATAGATATACTAGCAGTCAGTACTTTACCTTACAAAAGTAGTTATGGAGAACTTTAAGACCAAACTACCCGGGGCTGGCCGGGTGGTGCAGTGGTTAAGTTTGCATGTTCCGTTTTGGCAGCCCAGGGTTTGCTAGTTCAGATCCTAGGTGTGGACATGGCACCACGTGGCAAGCCATGCTATGGTGGGCGTCCCACATATAAAGTAGAGGAAGATGGGCACAGATGTTAGCTCAGAGCCAGGCTTCCTCAGCAAAAAGAGGAGGATTGGCAGCAGATGTTAGCTCAGGGCTAATCTTCCTCAACAACAACAACAAAAAAGACCAAACTGTCCTATTGAATTTTAATATGAATTTATACAGATTTGTATGATATGCAACTTTTTCAGGTATAATCTCTCTCACTTGACTCTTAGCTCTGTGAGAGCAGGGAACATATTTGACTTCTTTTCCATTTCACCCCCAATGCCTGGTATACAATAAGAGCTTAATAAATGCTATTGAACGAATGAGTAAATGTGAGAAGGAATGAACAATTACAACTATTATTTTAAATGAAGGAGCACAGTGTGTTTCCAATCCCTGCTGCATATCAGAAATGACCTTAGAAATATTATTATAGGCTAATGACACAAAATATATTAAAATATCTTAATTCTCTTTTATTGTATTTGCATAAATTTATTGTTATATACGCGAATAATCGTTCTTGTTAATGCTCTAGGATGAGGAACAGCAGGCATGAGTTGATGGAGAGAAGTGCAGGGTACCTGGACCATTTGCTCGTTTCTGTCTTTGCGGTAATAACATTACTCCTAATATGCACCCTCAGATTAAACAGGAATAGTTAGCTCTGAGCAGTTAGAAGTTTGCTCAATAAAAATAATGACATTAAAAGCAGTCAGTAGAAGTTGATTGTGTCCTGTGCTGCATCATCATCTTTGTGAAAGAATAAAGGCAGAAGCAGGTGGCTGGTGATTTCCACAGATAACCCTGAATGGGGGGATGAGCCAGGCCTAGAAGTGAAGCCTCACTCAGGAGAAAACAACTTGGGGATCTAAAATCTCTCCTTATCTCTCAAGCAGTTGCCATGAATATGCTGTTTATTCAGCGATTATCAATGTGGCTACCATCCAAGCTTCTATCAAACATCACCGGGGGAAGATACTGAGGGGCTGCTCAGGGGTACGACTGAGAAAAACGACCATCTTAGTTTCCCTACAGTTTGGCTTCTTTTCACCCAGGATCCCCCCGGCTTTATTTGTAAGGCTACATTCCAGACCCCACAGCAAACACACGGTGTATTTTCTCTGTAAACAGTGTTAAAAGTGGAGGGTGGAAAATGTTTGCTTTGAAAATTCTTACTTAAGCAGTGAGACCAAAAAGGTTCACTCTCTGTCAATAGGTTTCTCATCCTCGGATTTGGAAGGCTCACTCTTCTCTCATTACACATTTTCCTGTGTCTGGAACCACGTGAGGGGTGTTTGGAGCATGCTCCAAAAAGGGATGCCCAGAGCCTTGGCTTCTCCATTTGATCCAGCCTCTCTCCATCTCTGTCTCTATGAGTAAAGTTGAAGAAAAGTCTAATGAACTTTAATCCTGGAAGGTTGTCATGCCAAATTAAAAGAACTTAGCAGGAACTCTAAGATATAGGATCCTATTTTAAATCATTGAAATTAAAGAATATTCTCCCCCTAGAAAAGTTTAGAATCTTTTAATAAATTTAGAATTCACAAGTGGGCTAGCAATGTTGTAAATATAAAAAGACATCTAAAACTAAAATAATAATCAGGGCTGACTGCCACTGGCTAGTGAGCTCCATGACAATGGACCAGTGATCCAATTGGGTCTGTTTTTGCTCAGCTTGCACCTTTAGTATTTTGCAGAGTGTCAGGCACACAATGGGCTCTCAGTAAATATTTGAGTAAATGAATGAAAGAAGGTACAAATGAATGAATAAATGAATGCAGGAATATAGAGCCAAGCCTATTGGGCCCAATCACATTGTTTGTTCACTACTCATACCCCATCCACACCCAGAACTTTTATTTATTGTAAAACCAGGGAACAGGCACATCCAGGACAGCTTTGAAGGGCATCCCTCATCTCTTCCATCCACCTATCTCATGGCTAACAGCTCTTATTTACCTGAGCTCATAATGAGTCCAGAAAAGGATAGCAATTCCTGTAGATACAGGCCTCTCTCTGGAATGCAGAAGAGTGCGTTGTTTTAAGGAAATCTGAAGGCATGAACCTGAGGCCTCCTACTCCATCCTTGCCCAGGATAAAGGACTTGTTCCACACCAAAAAAACAGAAAAAGTTCACATAAGTGACCAGGGGAGCCTCATAAACACAGAAGTACAACTAACAGTGGCCCAGAAAAGCTGTAGGATTGGCATCTACCCAGAGTCCCCCAACGGCACAGATGTGGCTTGTTATGTACCCTAAAAGGGATGACAAGGTGCAGAGAATTAAGTGAGTAGAGTAGTGAACCAAATCACTTCTGTTTTCTTCTTAAGTATTTATAAAGCTCCCTTACCTAGTTTTCTTCTTCCATCTTTGCTCTCCATCATTCCTTGTTCTGGTCCCACACACTGGCCCTGTGTCTTTTCACTTGTTGGGATGGTTACACAGGCAGCTGAGAACACAATAGGTACAGGAGTCATTTTATTTCTCTCCAAGTATTGTCTGTGCCTGGAACGAAGAGCTGCTCAGAAAGACAAAGTGTGGACCAATTCCACCGCTCTCCAATCTCATACAAATTATCCAGCTATCGGGAACAATAAGACACAGTGTTTCATAAAGTTCCTTCAGATGGCTTCCTGAGAAATACGTAATATCTGATAGTGTAAGCTACGTATTATCTTCAAGTATGATTAATATACATATTACTTTCAGTGACTGTAAAGCACTAAACACACATTCTTCATTCAAGGATCTCTGGTCAATCTTCAAAGCCAATCACAGAAACTGTATACTGGTGGGTATCGGTACAACTTCCCTTAAGATGATGAGTACAACAACTAAGGAGGGATTTGACCCTGTTGCTGTGCCATTTCAAGTGGATCATGTGCAACACTTTCATAGAGTTATGTCAGCAGACATCTTTATTTCCACCCAACATCCTTCATAGGCTTCATTTTTAAGTCAGAACTGGATTATCTGAGAAGAGGTGGAGACACTTGTTTGTAGTGTTTAAATGCTAAAGAGGCAAAGGACAAATGATGACCTCCGGAAACTTTGTCTAGTGGCCTGTCTCCTTTGTGAATGTAAAATGTCACTGAGGGTTATCGTTCTTAGCAAATGTTGCTGGAAAAAAATGTCAAGTTTAACTGAGATCTGAAAGTTCTTTTGCAGTTTTTTCCTGATAAACTTCCATCATTTTGTAAGTGGATGCAAATGTGAAATTTTATAATTTGACCTATCGTCAGAAAAATAGTCATCAAAAATACCAAAATAACAAAAGATAATTTGCTTCTTAAATTATGTAAATCTATTTAGATATTAACTTAATAAGCTAATTTATTGTTGCTCTGAAGTCCTTTATAATAGGAGAAATAAACTGCCAGTGTAAAAGCTTCAGTGTCAATGTCGGATGAAATTCTAAAAATGAGATGTTTACCCGCTCAGGTAGATTACCCGATATTCCAACGAACTGTTAATTCGACATAGAAGTTAACCTGGGTTATTCATGTTTGATTTCTTGGAACAAGGCCCAGATTATGTTTTTTCTTCTAATTTGTCTAAGACAAATTATTAAAATGTGAAGCAGAATGCTAAAGGAAAGGGACTTCAAGAAGGACACATTTGAAAGGACACATTTAAAACACAATCTACTTTGGCCACATATCAGGCCGTGATCTTGAACTCTGTAACATTTCACGATGTATGCAAACATACCCTGTATCTTTCATTCAAATATTTAAAAGTAGTCTTTGTTTGCAAAGGGTACCATGTCACTCAGTAAAACTTTACCGCAGTCCTTAAAGAATACCAAATGTGCCGAGTTATTTTTGCAAGTAAATCTCACAGATTCAAATGGTCAGAGTGTTTTAACTTGGAATTATAAACCAATGAATTCTTCCTGACTAGGTTTCTGCCAGGAGCAAATAATGAGACCTTTAACCAGGAAATGACAAAGCTCCAAATTCTTCTGAGGATATTGCAGTAAAGTGATTATTCGGTAATATTAGATTGCATGAGCATTACAAAGGAGGTTTAGAGGCATAAGGAGTTCTCAGGACTCAAAAGATTTTTCCCACACAAAACCAGGTAGAACATGGGCTTTTCATCAACTCATTTGGTTTGATGACTAGTCCCTGCTATACACCTCTAGAGTATTGTTAATAAAACTAGTGAATTTTTTCAGCTATGTCTTATGAGTTATTTAAATAACACATACATGTACACTCACATACTCACATAGGCTCTCTTGATTTAGGTTAACCAACAAAAATGTTACTTAGACAATAAGGACACATTATCTCAGCGGAAATCGAGGGATGGGACTTCAGGATTGGTTAATTTGGTGGCTCAGCATCACAAGGTATCTGCAGTTTTTTCCCATCTTTCCACATGTTTCACCAGAACTGTAGACAGTGGGTATATTTTTCCTCCTTTTACAAGGAGACTGGGGCTCAGAGAGTTTAAGGCACATGCACAAAGTCACTCAGTAGGGGCTGAGCCAGGATATCAGACCACTCTGAGTCTAGAGCCTGTTCTTCTAATCACATTAAAATCATGAAATACGTTATTACAGATGTTAAGCATTATCTAAGGAAATGAGGTCATGCGTGTCATTAAACATAATAATATATGTGAGCATCCATATTACTAGATTTGCTTATTTCATAACCGTCAACTCCCTGTACCTGCTACACACTTTTGGAAATACATTTGGAGATGCTCACCTTATACTTGCAATTGAGTTGTCAATTATTGTAACATCTTAGAGATAATAATATGAACTGTGTCATGAAGGAACCAAATAAAGAGTTCCTGAAGTCATTCTGGAGTCTTCAGTTAAGTTTATTGTGATTATACTAGAACTTTCAGGGAACTTTATCACCATCACTAGAAAAAGCCACACAGATGAACAGTTATGTTATCATAATTAACTTTAACACATTTGGTGATTGGCAGTCTATTGTTTCATTTAATCATCCCCAAAACTTAAGATGTTTTATTTTTCCCCATTTTAATCTCCATTTTTTCTCCATTTCACAAATGGGTATCCCTCGTCAGCGTGTCCATGTATGGCTGTGTAGAACAGGGACTGAGCAAGTGTACGTCATGGCGCTAAATCTTCCATTTCTTCCCCACGCCACCCTGGCTCTGCCTAAAGGAATCCCCTCACCATCCACTAGAAAAACGTCCTTCATTTTCCTGTTTTGAAATTTTCGTTAGAATCACCAACTTAGGTCAGAACAAATATCTAGACATTATATCCTAAAAGTTTATTAAACATTTCCTAGGAGACAGGCTCTGCGTGGCAGTTTCAAGTACAAGATTTTATGTCGTCTGTGCAATAACTCTGTGAAAGAAATACCATTATCTCTGTTTTACAGATAAAGAAACAAGTACTCTGGGGATTTTAACAGCTCACCCTGTGACACACAGCTATTAACACAGTTAGGGATTATGGTTTCTCATCTCCAGTGTAATTTCCACTATGATAAATTAAGGGAGAGGTCAGATTCATTAGGAGAACCAGGCAAACAAGTGGTTGGCTGGCCAGAAGAACTGAGGGCATTGGGGGCGAGGTAGGGAGTGTGAGGCCTAGAGTGGAAAGAAGGGGCAGTAGTGAGAAGGCCAATGACAGACCTTTCTGTTCCTACTCATCTGTTTTTTCCAAGACTCAGACTCTGCAGCTAGGCCACTTTCCTATTTATCCCAAGTCCATTTGGGGAAACCCAAATTGCGAAATTACAAAAATAAGTTTGTTCAACTGTCATCACACATTACGAGCATCCATAGGCAACAAAGAACTTCCCGCTCTATATTGGTTTGATAAGGAAGAAATAATATCTGGAGTTTGTAAGAATACCTTGAAGGTTTTGTATTTGGCAGGATGACCAACCACCTGTAAGTCACAGGCAAGTCACTGAACCACTCAGTCACTGGTTTCATCAACCATTAAATGGGGTTGTAAAATGGGAACATTATTAATAGGTTGGGAATTGTTATTCATTCACATGTGGAGACAATGCAGAAATGCCCAAGGGAAATAAATGTTATATTATCTTATTAAAATTTTACCCTAAGTTTGAAAGTGGTGCACTAAGAGAACTCAAAATCTAGACAAGGTGTAGCTTTGCTCCTCAAAGCCTAGAAGGACATGGAGGCCCTGCCCAGTATGATAAAGAACCCAGTGTTACGTTTTAATGACTAGGTGTAGGCACATAATCTAGAAAATGGTGCACAAACATGTTTTACTATTCACATGGGGTAGCCTGTCAGTTCATATGAAGTCTACCACTGATGGACATTAGGAGATTATTCTGTTTCCTGCCTCCTTCTCTTCTTTATTTCTTGTCACTCATATTTCTCTGCAAGTTTGTAGACTCATATGCCAGAGACCAACAAGACCTGGTCCCCTGTTCCTTCTGTTTTTTAGAATAAACCTTCTATATAATGAAGAACCCCTCCTTTTGTTACTACTGATTGAAGATCATAGTATAATTTCCAGGCCTCATTAAGATGAAATAGATGAGAATGAAGAGGAAAGAAAAAAAATTAAAGACACAGAGAATACCATTCATTCATCACTCATGCATTCGTTCAAAAGTCAATACATATTTGTAATTGACTTGTTATATGCCAGGCACCATCCTAGGATCTAGGGTGGGGATATACAGGAAATCAACCCTGTTCAATGTCTACCCTCAGGGAACTTAGATTCTTGTGTGGAAAAAGAAATAGTAAACAAAGATAAAAACAGCCAGATATAACATGACAGCTGGCAATAATGACTCAGAAGAAAAATTAAGCAGAGAAATGGGACAGAGATGATGAGGGTGGTGGCATTTTAGGGCAGGGTTTCAGGGAGCATGGCCATGTATATAAAGATGCTTTCATCTTTGAAGAGTTGGGGATTGTGCGAGATATAAGATGAATAAGACCTGGTCGCTGCCCTCCAGGAGCCCACAGCTCAGTGGAGAATCTCGCCACCTGCTCCATTAGGCAGACAGATTAGAAGTCTCAGGGCATATTGCAGCAGTAACATTGCACACAGTGACCAATCTGAACAGATTGTAAGTATTCCAAAACTCACAGTGGTTTCCATAAAATAATTCTCACTTCAAGTAAACATTTTCAGTTGGTGAGTAACTCTATTTTCCACCGACAGCACTCATATTTTGAGGGCTTCCTTAATGCAACGATGGCTTGTTTTTCTGATTAGTTGCCAGGGATTGTTTGGGTCCTTATTGAAATGTACTTGCTTAACTCCTCCAAAGCAACTTGGCTGGTGTCTTGTTGTACTGGCAAATGCTGCCTCCTGTACTGAAAAATTTGTTCTTTCTGAAAAATTTGGACTGTCCTTGGATGGTTTTCATGAAAATTAAAGATAAAAAAGAAAGAATTATAGATTTTGTTTAAAGCCAGTGATGAAGAACAGAACTTTGTATCCACAAGATTTACATAAATGTAGGTCACATCCTGGACCTTGTGCCATTTTATCCTCGTTCTCTCATGCTTTGTGCAGATACCTGGCTCAAAATTTCCTGATTCATCAAGAAGACGGAGAAAAGTATAATTATGGTCAAAATACTGGCTTGTAGAAACAAGCTGCTTTTCTGTATTGTGTTTTTAATACAGCCTCCATATCCCGAGCTTTACAAAGGTTGTAATAATATAAGATTGTTAAACAGAAAACTCAATCATGTGAGAGAACAACATGAAGCAGAAAAGTCTTTGTTTTCTCGAGGACAAAGCCTTTTTGATAGGGGCTGCGAGATCATATCACACACAGTTGTTCCCGAGTCAGGGAGATGGTCTTGCTGATCTCTCTGCTAGAACAGAAGGTGATAATCCACTTACTCTGCAGGCTCCATGTTGGAACCTTCTTCCTCTCCACATACTCACTGTCACATTCCTCACCCTTCCCCACAGTTAGAAGACCCAGGAGAGGAAATTATTTTGGCTAGGCTGAGACATAAGCACAGGTGGTACCACTTGTTATAAACTTTTCAGTTTTTGTTGGGGCTCTGAGCCGACTTTATAGTGGTTTGTTCTGTCAGAGAAACGGAAGTAAGAGCTTTTGGCCCTCGCTGTTGATCGATTGCACGGCTGCTGACTTCCACGGGCTGCCATCTTGCAGAGGGTACATTTCTTCTCAGTGGTACCCCAGCACTGCGGTGCCAGCCTGAATCACAGCCAAAGAGCCTTATTTCCTTACTACTCCAAACAGTGCATTTGGGCACTTCTGCCTATGCTGTGTTGGAGAGATTCCGCACGAAAATTTGAATTTTGTTGAGCTATTCCTTTTTTTGCTGTACCAAGGTAAAAGTGAATTTGTCATAAATTCTATCTTTTTCCTACACATTGGAGTCCTTCCCATTGGTAAAGTTTTCACTCTTATCATGGCCTCATTCTAGCAGCTCTACTGCTGTGATCGTGTCAGCTTTAGGGTAAATGACAGACAGAAATTTTGCTATCAAAGTTGCTTTCAAAGGCCATGGAAAGTCAATCACTGGATTAGATCAAGAACTTAGTTCTAAATATAAATGCTTTCTCAGCACTTGCAAATAATAAATTCTACCGAAGTTTAACCCTACCCTAAAGTTCCATGTAGGAACTCTGCTCCTCCCTCCTTCTGTTTTCTAAGGAAGTCACCCAAGGTGAGATGTACTCCAGTGAATCTTAAGTAGCTGATTCTGTGGGTTATTTGTATGTCCTACATTTCTTTGGTACGAGCTGCTAACATAAAACTTCCATTTTCAGCTCTGTGAACTTTGATTCACAGAATATACTGAAACTAAA
Source organism: Equus przewalskii (assembly GCF_037783145.1). NCBI lineage: Eukaryota > Metazoa > Chordata > Mammalia > Perissodactyla > Equidae > Equus > Equus przewalskii. The sequence goes on along the minus strand of NC_091852.1, from coordinate 27,960,765 downwards.
TCACTTCTCAGGTTGGCCTTCCAAAATGGGAAGGGTGTCCAGTTGTTGGTGGGTTTGGCTTAGGTTATGCAGTTTATTTGTTTGGGTTATATGTTTTGAATATGTGCCCAGGGCTTTTAAAAAGAGTGATGGGAACATTTGTATAAATGGAATTGAAAGCAAGGGAGCAGGCATTGTCAACATTCTAATTATGGACGTGGCAACGTGTGTGTTATTTGAGAGTTTAAAGGGTAGAAGACAAAATAGAGGGAAAGGAGGAGGAAACTAGTGGTCTCAAATAGGATGGCTGCCTTTTCTTCTTAGCAGGCAGGAAGTAAAAAGCATAAAGTTCTCCCACCTTTTTGGATAACCAAACATAGGGCAAACTGCCTTGTGTCCTTTTTCCCAATATCCTTTTCACTTAGAGGCATCACTGGGACACAGGGTAAGGTTCTGAGGCAGCGAGAGTGGTCACTGATGTCAGGTGATCTGAGTATATCCACATCCTCTCCTCCCGTAATATTCCCTTCAAGGCCAAAAGGGCCAGCATGTCATGTGGTGTGGAACTCCAGAGAGAAATTGAGTGTTGTGTGTGTGTGCGTATGTTCACCTTGGGTCTTATGGCTTTTTATTGCCCAAGAGGAAAAGTGCCAAACTCTTTGGAACCTCTCTTCTTTTGACATACAAATTTCCCAGAAACTATAACCATAATAGCTGGAGGGCTGTTAAACAAGAGGGTATTACTAAGGTTGGGGTGGTGAACCAAAAGAATTTGGAAAGTTTGAGAAACGAGAGGATGGGGGTGGTGACACACACTTTCTTTTCCTTTAATTTTTGAGGGTGTTTTTCCCCTTGCATCTTCGTTTCCAGTCAAGTGTATTTCTTTCCAGACATAAAATCAAAATCCTCTTCTCTCCAGTCTGCATGGCTTAGGAGTAATTATAAGGTAAAAATAACATTGTCTCCTCCCGTGAAATGTGTAGTCTTATTCTAAAGAAGGTTTTATTGAGGGGTCTATTTGACTTTTTCCCCCAGAGTTATATATGAGATGGTATTTCTCAGGTAGCTATTATGTTGTTTTAATATAATTTGGGGAGGGGGATAGCTAGCTGAGAGCATATCTTTTACTTTTAAGGCTTTTTTAAAACTGATGGAGAAAGACATACACCAACACAAATAGCTCACGGCCGATTCTCTCTCTGACTATAACAGCTAGAAGTTGTGGGTTCCCAAATAGAAGGCTGAAGCCCACTGAAATGTCCCAGCAGGCCCTGGGTTTGCACTACAATGTCCAGTAAACTTCATGTAATTACAGCTGCTGGCTTAAGGAGGCCTGTGGTCGCTACAGGCTGTTAAGACCTCAGTTATGGCCAGAAGGGCAGTGGGTAGGATTCAAGCCCTGCCACCAGTGCCAGAAGCCGGGGCTTCCTTCATAGCAGGGACAACTGCTAGACTAAGCCAGCTGTGCAGAGCAGAATTAAAAAGCTTGCCGATCTAAGGGAAATAGTGCCACCTGTGATTTTTTTTTTCTTTTAAAAATTATGGAGGAAAGAAAGAGGCAAATCCTAGAAGAAGGCAGCTAGCCTCTTAGGAAATACCAGAATCTGCTCAGCTATACTGGGTTATTATCCTAGGAACAATATAACAAATCAATGAATTTGAATTGAGTTATGACGGTGGTTTTCAAAATTACCTGAAAAGGCTGCCAAAAATTCTGATTCCCAGAAACCACCCCAGAGGTTCTGATTCAGAGCGTCTAGTGTCCGGGTCATCTGTAAAATGGGTGTTTTACCATCCACAAAATTATTAAGAGCCTTAGAAAGATGGGTCTCTTAAAATTCTCTGTGAACCGCAATGTGCCACATAAATCTTAACATTTAACTAATATGGTGTTCACAGTCTTCCTTGCATGTGTTAGATCCTGTGCTGGGAACTCTCAGAGAAATGAAAGAAGTCTGCTGTAGTTACGTACTTTGTGTAGTTGATAGTTTTCTATTATTAGGGTTCACCAAGAATGCTTCCCTCTCAAGAAAATACATTGCTCAAGCCAAAATTTGTGAGCAGCACTTTCTCTCTCAGAAGTAGTAGTTTTGTTGTTCCTGGTTTAATCTGAAAGTAACACATGAGCATCAAGACTTAATTCCAAATTGTTTCCAAGGAGGGGGTTTCAACCTTTCTGATCCTTTCTTTCTTTGTTTTAATCACAGATTTATTGGGGGGGGTGGAATGGCTGGAATTTAGGCTAATTTGACGGCATTGCTTCCTATTTTAATTGAACTGCAGGGAATGGAAATCATTAGGGGATGTGTGTATTGTATTTGGACGAAAGAGTTTTGCTCAATATGTGTGCCTTGTTCACAGCATACATTCTTAGAATGACTTAACAGTGCATAGTTGACATACCTCACACACAGCAGAGGCCTGAATGAATGAGCAGTGGGATGAATGGGCATCCAGGAAAACTAAGTAACAAGAAATGCTAAAAATACCACGCCAGTATACAAAATTTGGGCTGGGTTTCATTTGTAGTTACTACTTAAAAATGGACTCCAGTCAAAGGGTCATTTCCTTTTCACTTATAAAATAAAAGCACTTTCACAAAGAATCCTAGAGCTGGAAAATACTTTAGAAATAATCGAGTCTAGTGATTTTCAAGCTGTGCTTCCTAGAGCTGTAAAACAAGGTTACCCCACTTTGACTAAATATTTGAACCATTTGGGAAGATTTTTAAAAAATATGCTAGAGCCCCACTCTTAAAGAATCCCATTCATGTGAGTGGGGCCTAGGCAAATGTTTTACAGGTGATTCTAGCTGGAGTTCTGAACCACCATTTCAAGGATTTGGCAGTCCAAACATTTGGACTGGTGATCTGATAAATGCTAGTATACTCCCTGGGGAAAATAGGAGAGAATATATTAAACTGGGAAAATTGGGATGTGCTTCTGCCCGAGAGAGTTCCCATTACTGTCAAAGAAAACACTAGACTTCAGAAAAATTCAATTAAACAGCATTCTCTCATGTCCTCTTTGTACAGGACATTCTGCAGGTGTCCCTGGGACACACAGGTTAAGATTCAGTCTTCTTCTTAAAGATTTTATAGTCTTGCAATCTGGAAACATATGGGGGTTGGCCTATGGCAAAAGCACAGGGCAGGAGTGAGAAAAACAAGTACAAACACAACTTTAACAAAAGGCAAGTGTGTTATGGATGGCACAGGAAGGGTTTAATCACAGACAAAATACTATAACTTTCAGCATTCGCTCTAATTTCTCATCTATTCTTTACTCAGCCTAGAACTGACTGACCAAATTGAGCAGTTTTGCCATTCGTAGTCTCAGAATACAGCCTGTTTTAGGGCAGTACAGGGATAGAAAGGAGAAATTGTAACAGGCGCCTTGTTCCTTGCTCCCTCCACTTGGTACGACGTAGGATATTTCCTAGAGCCTGAGACTCACCAGGCAGGAGGTCCCTTGATGGAGCAAAAAAAGTAAAAAGCATGGGTGTCAAGTGTCCTTTCAGGGCTGCTTCTAGATGTCTGACCACTGGTTTCTTTGCCAAGAGGAAGGCAGAAAAAAACATCTGCCTGACTTGATTTGCTTTCGTGCTTCTTGATATCAGACGTTGTTAATAGTCCCAGGTTGGTTCATGTCTTTGCATGGATAATGAGCATAGCTGAGTTTAAAAAAAACAGAAGGAAGAAAGAAATTGTTAAATTTTCCATCATCTGCTGCTCTTCATATTGGTCTTAACTCAGAATCTTTGGAATTTCTTTGTTCTCTTCCCAAACATAGTCATCTGTCACAAGAACTTTCAAGGTGTGATTAGACATAAGTTTGCATAATTTCCCACTAACTCCATCCAGTGCATTCTCATATTTATAATAAGTTACCATTCCAATCAACAGATCTATACCAATAAGTCTAGCCATGGAACACATCTTGGCAGTAAGTGCTGTGTATGATCCTTCATCCTATTCCAGTAGAATGTTTATTTAGCACAAGAGAGATTCAAAGAATCTGCTGTTTCAAAGGAATTAACACTCATATCTTGGTAGAAGAATCAGAAGAAATAAAACAACTATTCGATGAGATGATCCTTTCAGGGTGGTTGTGATTCAACATACAGGTGATCCTAGGAAAACTTTCTGGCTAAGAAAAACACACAGTTTTATTCAGACAATTATAGAGTTGAGGGTGTTGCTGGTAAAGAGGTAGAAATTTGGAATGGAAAATGGATTCAGGCAGCATGCCATTTGTGGTGGGCTTTGAAGGCTGGTAGAATGTTTGGACTTAATTTGGTCAGGATTTACAAACCACTGAGTTTTTTTGAGCTCGGAAAAATTACATAATCAAACTTGTGCTTTATTAAAGTTAATTGGGCAGCAGTGTGGGGAATGAATTGGGGCCAATCAGAAGAAGGTTGAGAACAGAAGAATACACAAAAGATTATTATTGGACTGTCCAAAGAACACTAGAGACATTTGTATTGGCAAGATGGGTTATTGGTGGTGAGAAAAGCAGACAAACCGTGACCTTGAAGAACTGAAAACAGATAAATAACTAAGCAAGAATGGTGTTTCTATATTTATAAAACAAGCATTGACTTGAATAGACTATTTAAAGTAATCGTACATGTGGGAAAGAATAGTTTCTGGTTTGCATCATTAAATTTCTGTTTAGTGTTTCTAGCAATTTTAGAGATGTGGCCGATGAGTTTTGAAAATCAGGAGGATTTGGAATAATACGTGATTATATTAGAAAAAAACCATTTACAGACAAATGAATGTCCTGTCCACCTAACAGAGAGTACATACATAGTTAAAAATAAAAACTTCAGTACCAGTCAGAAGTTGAAGAATTTTTCCTACTAAACCGATCAATTATTTTGACATCTTGTGGGAAACCATGAAACTTTGTAATTACTCTCATTAAGAACTCTGTGGAACTACGAATCCATCCACTTATGTTCAGATTCTACTATTTCTTGTCTGTGACATTTTGTTGTGTTTTAATTAGTGAGGCCTAACTCTGACCAAACTCTGTGTCACTGTACCCTGTCAGCTCAAGCCCAATAAGATTGAATATTAAGGTGACATCTGACCAGCCACAGTGGTATCTAAGTCCATGTTGTCATCCATTGATTGGATTCATTCAGCAGACATCTTTTGAGATATGCTTATAGTCCAGGTTCTGTGCTTATTGATGGTGATATAAAGAGTGTGGAGATGCTCACAGCTTAATAGGGTACAAATACACACAACAAAAATGCAGAGAGAGAGGAAATAAGAAAAAGAAAATAATATGAGACCAGAGACAAGGCAAATTCGTTCTCCTTAGAGGATTGCAGGAAGCTTTGTAAAGAAAGTGATATTTTACATAAAAAGGGCATTTGACAACTAATTCATTTCTTCTCTCTCTTCCTATCTCCATCCTTCCCTTCCTCTACTTCCTCAAATATTTATGGAGTACCTGTAGAGCTTAAAGCACTATGAGAAGAGTTTTGGCTCCAATCAGACACAAATCTGCTCTCAAACAGCCAAGAGAGAACATTACACAAAGTATGTACACTCAGTAGAAATTGTTAAGCGACACAATTGACATAGAAGATAAGTATAGAAGTATAAGACAAAGATAGAGAAAGGTTTGAAAAGTGGCTGAAAAGTAGTAGTCTTGATGTCTTTGCTGTGTTCCCTGTTTTGAAAACTCTCCCTGAATGTGTGCAGAAGCATCCCCAGCTACATTTGGGAATATTGCTGCATCGGGGAATCAAGACGAGATCTGGGGACTGAGATTCCAGTCCAGGATACAATGACTGGCTTGTCACTGGTCATTTATAATCCCCAGCCTGAGAAGAGATATACTCCCAGTTACACGGAAACCAACTTGTAGTATTTCGCTTCTGAGTGAGTTTCTGAAAATCATTTTCTGAAACGCTATTTGAAAGAAGCTTGAAAAATAATTTCATGACTGTATGGCTTTCTTGCTAAAAATGTGAAAACTGAACTTGGTTGGTGGACACAGAAGTCTTATTAGCTTTGAAAAAACTGCTCTGGTTCGGGTTCTACCCTCGTTTTTTTCCCCCCTCTCTTCCTAACCATTGAATCGTGAAGCACCTTCTTTCATTAAGGAGATTCAGCACCCTCTACATAGTTGATTGCCAGTCATTAACATCCTGCAGCCTGTCCTAGTCTTGAAAGCTAAGAGCCAGCCTTGAGCAGAGGAAATTTTAAACAAACGCTGCCTTACTTTTCTATCATTCTCTTAAACAATATGAACTTTGGTTGGCCATGGACCCAATAATAAAATTGTAGTTTAAAATTTACTATCATTTCCAGGTTATGTCCCATGACATTGACATTCTATAGATATTGAAACCAAGCTTTTCCGTTTTTAAAGAGTCTTCTTATCCCTCCCAAGAAATATCTGTGATTCATTTCTGTGTGCCCTATTCTTGAGCCATTCAGCAAAATGAAGCTTGCTTCATCAGTTTTTTCTCTGTAGATTTCCCCTTTATTGAGTGATTAATTATTAACTTCCTGGTGACTTCTCAATTTTTTCTGTATTTTAAAATATTTCTTCATTTCAAAATTCTCTAGTGTAAGATACAAACACTAAATGGAACATAAGTAACTGCAATTATTTTCCTCTCCATTCAGCTTTGCCTTTACTACCAAAGACACGATTTGAAAAATGTATAAAAAATCATAAAAGTTTAAAACTTAAACACTAGGTGATTAGTTTCTTCAGTGAAAACACTAGCATTTAAAGGTTAAAGTGACAAAAAATTTGCTTATTCCTTATATTACTAATAAAGTTCGAAATTATGTTAACAATAGTTGTATTTTTAAAAGATGCTGCAAATACATAAAGATAGATGGCTTCTGAATATTTAAACACAGTAGATTTAAAACAACAAAACTGAAATACGCTTTTATTGTTAGGAAATACTGAAATCCACTGCTTAATGTATCAGTTAATGGGACTTCTTGACAAAGCACCTGTTAAATTTTAGCTGACAGCCTGTCATATATTAATTATAAATAATTGTAATATATGGCTATCATAACGCATGCAACCAAAAAAAAATAGAAAAGGTAATTAGAGTATATCCTTTGTTTTTCCCCTTCACTTCTTGCTCACAAGAAAAAAATGACCCCATGTTCCACTTGGGTTGGGATGGTGCCAATGGTTAATGGAATGCCCCACTCTACTAAAGAATTTAATGGGAATATCCATTTGTCACAGTCGCATGCTGTAATCTCTAGTAGCAGAGCCAATGGAAAATAGCATCGTACCATAACGTCCTCCACACACTGCAGGTGAGGGTGAAATGCAGCAGCCAAACTGAACAGAGGCAGCGTAGAGTGCCTGGCCTTTCCAGGCCTTTCTTTAGAGAAAGACGTGGATTTCTTTTCTTTAAGAGAACAGTGCTGCCTGACAGCAACAAGAAACATTGTCCTGGAGAAAAAGAAGGTACATTTCTTTCAGATGGAGAAAAGTGTGAACATTTGCATAGCATGTCTCAAAACCTCTAACTACCTCTTTGTCTACTGGAAGCCCATCTGTTTGTAAAGAGAGCTTAGGTAGTGGAATCAGAAAGACCCAGATTAGGTGCTCATTTCAATCACCTCCTAGTTCTGAGTTTGAGCTTTAGAACCTGAAGAATGGGAATATCAGCACCTAAACTTGCGGAGTTACTGGTAGAATCCAAAGGACTATATGATTCAGAAAATTAGCATCGTGTCTTCCGCCACGCTTCACAATTCAGGTGGCATTATAGTGTAGTCTGATTACTTTATATGTGGATAGCTTGTGTTCCCAAATGAGTTAAAATATTGTTCAGTTTAGGGACTATATTCTCTCTATATATTTGTTTTATCTTTCTCACATGTCAGTTCTGTGTTTGGGACAAGAAGGAAGCTACTGAGAAACGCTGTATGAATTAAATTTGAAAAGTTCTCTGAAATAAACATTTTAACCCATGTAGAGATTAGTATTTATTTGAAGATTAAATCCATTCATTATTATTCCACTTATGCATTTAGCAGCAAATTTAGACACAGCTAGCACCTATAGAAAGAGGTCTCAGATACTCATTTCAGTGCCTTATGAAACCGTTCACTCTCTTCAGAGTACGTCACTGGAACCTAGATCGTGTTTCTCCATCTAACTGGATTTAATACAAACCACTGAAGCCCTCACAAAGAAAATATGATTGCAACAATTATTCAATTCTTTGATTAATAATTTATAATCAGAATAGAAGTAAAAACACAGGGTTTGAAGTCAAACAGATGTAAGTTCAAAATTCTAGCTTGGCCACTCACTAGCTGTGTCAGCTTGGCCAAATTATTTACCCTCTCTGTTTCTGTTTCCTCACTTAAACAGAGCTAATAATACTTAACTAGTACGGCATTGTTAAGATTAGAGGGGAGGCAGTGGCTTTGAAACTTTTTCTTTTAATCACTAGCCACATGATCAAAACATAAGTTTACAAAACAATACTTAGTACATATAGTGCACTTCTCTTTCTTTCCTTTCCTATTTTCATTTATTTTGCCTGAAAAATTGTTCCTGACCCACAAAAGGTCACAATGTGCCTTTTGAAAAACAGTGAACTAACATGATGTTTAGTACCTAATACAAGGTTAACAAATGGTTACCATTACTGTTGTTATGATTATTTTTAGTCTTCTTTTTAGGATGCTTCATGATAGATGAGAGTAAAATCTTTCGAGTACTTCTAGGAACTAACTCCCTTGGATGGAGTCCAAAATAGACTCATACTCATCGTATGCTAAATTATGCACTAGAGGGGGTTGTGCTATAGCAAAGCTCCTGTGTGCTATTCATCACAGAATGATAGCGCTGGAAAGGAACGAAGAAAGTGTCTAGTCCCATTGCTTCATTTTCCTTCATGGAAATATTTATAGATTTAAAATATTCTATACTTATTGCTCATTAATAAGTTGGAAAAATGGCTTCTTGGATCAAGAACTGGGAGGTAATCAGGAATAGTTGGGGGAGGGGACACCAGGTCATGATATCTGGGTTTTTGTTCTGCTTCTGCCACCAAATAATTGGGTCACCTTAAACTCTCAGGGTTTCAGTTTCCTTACCTTAAAATTGGGTGATTGCAAGAGATGATCTGTCGATAGCCAGAGAGATCTGGAATAGTCCTCCTCTGATGTTCTTTGACTTCTAATCTCCAAATGGCAAACTATCCCAGAGGTTGTATTAGAGTATTATGGGGTGCGGGTTTGTTATATATCAGCTCTGATATATTAATACATGTATATTGGGCTGAAATCTTCTTCCCACCACTACTCACATGTGCAGAGAAAGTTTGGCTCCTCTGCTTTCTGTATCTCCTCTTACTCAGCAGCACCACTCTGAATAATGCTGTTTCTTTTGTATAATAGCTCAGGGAGGGGTGTAGTGGTTAAGTTGGGGAGCTCTGCTTTGGTGGCCCAGGGTTCATGAGTTCAGATCCTGGGAATGGACCTATGCACTGCTCATCAAGCCATGCTGTGGCAGCATCCCACATACAAAACAGAGGAAGATTGGCACAGATGTTAGCTCAGGGCCAATCTTCCTCAGCAAAAAAAAAAAAAAAAAAAAAGCAGCTCAGACTCTCTAGTCAGCTCTTCCCACTGCTACTTATTTCTCCAAGACGTTTGGTTGTGGTGGGACAGGAACATCTATGTCCTCATGGTGTCATGTTGAGTCCTTTGGCTTGTGTCATTTACTTGTACTGTCCTCTGTCTCCTCTGATTTCTGGGTCTCTTTTCTGCTGCTTCTTGCTCACCTTGGTAACAAGGCTCATTGCTAAGTTCTCTAGCTAACTTTCTACCAGTGGGATAGGTTGCTATTTCTTCCATGATGCTCCCAGACAGCAGTCAGACTTCCCAGCTGGGATCTTAAATAAGGTTAGATCTGGTCAGATCTTAAATGAGGGATGAGTGTCTCTCCATCAAGGACAATAGCAGAGGAAAATTAGGGTTGTTAAAACTTTCTGTTTGTTCCTCTAACATCCAACTTTGCAAGAGGAAAATGGGACTCATCAGTTAATGGGAGAGAATGTGGCAATGAGAAAGCCAAATCAAGGTTTACAACTTGAGTGAGAATCACCCATGTGGAGGCTCAGAGTTCTGGATCCATCCTTAGGGCACAGGGGGTAGGTGTCCATCCTACCTGCTCAGCCTTTCAGTTCCTTGTGTCATCAGAAAGACTGGAGGGTAAACCTGGCTCTGCGGGCTCACACAGGAATAGATTTCTTCTTGATTTTCACTATAAGGCTAACTATAAAAAAAGAACAAGGAAGAGTCATGCCAAGATGTCCGGCCCCCCCCACCCTTAAATTGCTGGAAAACTAAACTTCATTTAGCAAGACTCCTTTCACAAAGATGTGACTTCTTTTTGGCGTGCACAGCAGGCAGAGGATTACTGACCAATCCTTCAGTGCCTTTCAGGAGCCCAGCATGCAGATGGTGGGAACAAATGGGCAGCGTGAAACAAGAGTCAGGATGCCGGATCATTAGGCGGAATCTAAGGGGGTCTGCTTACCTTTGCTCTTTCAAAGACAGCCTTGAGCCGGCAGGAATAAGAACTGTGTGCAAATGTGCTGGCCTGAACACAGAAGGAGCAAGAAAGGTGGCTGGAGGCCCTGCCTTTGTTTAACCTTTCTGACCAAGTTGCTAAAAAAATTTGGCTAGGCTAAATCTTCGATGGTGGCTTCCAGTTGTTGACTTTTTCTACACGCTTGTGGTCCTAGGAGGAGTGAAGAAGGTTAAAATTCGCCTCTCAGCCGACAATCCACACAGTGTGCGCTGTGGATGAAGGGTTCTGTGGATGAAGCTTGTGTAGCCCAACAACTGAGCGGATGTCTAGGGAGAGGGTTTGATGGTGTCCTTCAGAGAAGCCAGGGAGCACTGCATTTCCAACATCGTAAAAGCAAGTAGCATGGAAGCAAAACAAGAGTTATTACACTGATTAATTCGATATTTCCCTTTCCTCCTCTCTGACTCCAAAGTGGATCCTACAAGCATCCCAGAATGAGGCTGCCAAGGTGAACTGGGGCGGACACAAACTGTCTCATCAACGCGCGCTCCTTATATTATCATAACAGCTTTGAATGGGGCGCGACCAGCATTTTTTTCCTCCCGCGCGCCAGGACGCTCCGGGGTGTGCATCTCTTAGGAGATGAGTGAATTTGTTAGAAGGGGTCTTTTCTGGCCTGGTGGATGGATGCTGGGGAGTGACGTCACCCCGCCCCCTCCTCTCCGAGACTCTGTGTGTGTGTGTGTGTGTGTGTGTGTGTGGTGCGTCTCCCTCGCCCAGCTCTCCTGTCTGCCCCTCCTTCGTTCAGCTCTCTGGCCCTTTCAGTGGGTCAGTGGTCCAGATTCAGGCATTCGCCAGCGGGCGCCGCGGGCCTGGCTCTCCTGGCGCCCGGGCGCGCCCACACTCACACTCTGGCGCTGGCAACGCGCACACACAATCCCCCAGCGCTGGGGCACCGCGGTTCCGTGGGATCCCCAGCACGTTACGAGGATTTTAGAAATCACCCAGACAAGGAAACAAAGAGAGAAGCTTTTCCAATCACTTTCCCGAGCTTTTTCATTTAATTTCCCCACCAAACCATCTCGCCTCCAAGCGTAACCACCAGGTTCACGCCAGGTCCAAGGACTGGGCTGGACTGGCCATCCCACCTCCTGGCCCTCGACTCCGCTCGGGCCGGTCGCCAAGCGTCGCCTCGCCCCCTCTCCCCCGCCTCCCCACTACCCCCGCCGGCCTCAGTTTCTGGTTACCTCTCGCGTGCGCTTCACTTTTGGGGGGAAGAAGAGAAGAAGGGGAGGGAGGCGCTGAGGGGGGCAGCCGAGTTGCTATTTGTGGCCAAAGAATCCTCTTTAAAAGAAGCAGCAGCAGGAAGGAGGAAACAGGAGAGGCGGAGGGAGGAGAGGAGACGCGGCCCCGGACCCCCCAGCTGCGAGCGGCGGAGCATCGAGGAGCGGGAGGAGGAGGACGAGCAGCAGGAGGAGCGGGGAGCGGAGACACACAGCGGCGGCGGCAGCCGGAGCAGCGAGCGCTGGGCGAACAGGAGGAACGGGAGGAGGAGAAACCGCCGCGGCAGCCGCGGGCTCAGAAGGGCCAGGAGGACGGCCCGGGAAGAGGAGGAGGAGGAGGCGGAGGAGGAGGAGGCGAAGGGGGTAGGGGTGGAGGGAGGGCGGGGGGACGCGCTCCTTTGGATGCTGGATTTCGGGTTTTTGGACTCACTCGCTCACTCTCCTCCACTTCCTCGCTGTGGACTGGGCTGGCCGCACGAGGGCCGGGCGGCGGCAGCGACCAGGGGCAGCCCCGCGGCGGTGGCCGCAGCTCGGCGGGATTAAATTGGCCGCCCGGAGGCGGCGGCTGGGGCGGGCGCGGGCTTCGCGGCCGTGGCGGGGCGCGAAGGCGCTGGAGCAAAGTGCTGGTGGCGGCGCGGGAGGCGGTGGCGGCGGCTGCCCGGAGCCAACATGACCAGGTGAGTCCCCGGAGCTGACCCGGCCCGCCCCCTGTGTCCTCCCCTCTCCGCGCCTGGGGCTTGCCCTGAGCCTGGCTCGGGCAGCCCGCGCCTGCCGGGCCGGAGCTGCACATTCCCGCGTCCGCGAGCCCGGCGCCCCGGCCCCGGAGCGCACACAGTTTTCTCTTCTGAACCTCCTTGGGCAGAGGTCCTTCTCTGCACGGGTCGCTCTCGCTTGAAACCTCCGGCCAGGGAGAGGGGCAATGCTAGAGAAAGAGGGTGTTTGGATACACGTATTTGTGTGACCCTCGCTCTCTCCTCCTGGGGTGGGCGTAGTATTGGGGGAAATGGTGGAGCGGTGGGGCAATCCGACCCTACCCAGGGATTCTGCCACTGCCTCTATTTTTTTAAGAGGCAAAGATTACCGTGTTAAGGAGGGCTGGTTATGGTGAGGGGGCGATTTCTTTTTCTTTCCTCTGAACTAGTGGGGAGAAGGAGAAACAGCAGGAATCAAAGTCTACCCGGCTGCCATAGAGGAGGGGGATTGTTTTGGAGACCTTTCCACAGCAGAATCAGAGCTCGTAGTTCTGCTATGGGAATCTGTGTTCCTACACACTCATCCCGTAGGGAAGGGGGCGCAGAATTTATAATGAAAAGCCCAAGTTGTAGGAAACAATTTAAAAAGAAAGCCACTAATAAACCAAAGGTTCTTCGCTTTTCTATCGATTTCCTATAGTTTTCATATAGGCATGTAGAAAACTTGCATTGTGTATCTGCGAGGTTGATTTTCATTTAAAAGCATTAGCAAATGAAGTCAGTTTTCTTATGCTTTTAAAAAAAATCTTGAACCCTCTGTGTGAGTTTGGCTTTCATTAATTGGGTGTTCCAGGATTCTGAATAGTAGTTCCATTCTCCAAAACCCGGACTAACACAATCCACTTGTATTGTTTCCAGCTCGCCTCCCGGTACACGACTTGCCAAATGTCTCCTCTGCCTTCTCAAATTCTTAGAGCGATCCCCCAGACCAATCTACAGTTTGTGCCTTAAGCACCTCAGGAAGATTCCTGAGGGATCGCTCTCCCTGTATTTTCTGTTAAAGTTTATTCTTTTTTTCCCTTTATATGCCCACAGACACAGTGCCAGTGACTTGAGCATAGTGCACACATTTTGAGCCTCTCAGAGACTAGTAACTGCTTGTAACTTGAGACAGATTTGCTGTTGGACTTCCAGAGCTGGAAATGTGAACCTTCCTCTTTGGTGTGCTCTTTCTAGCCATCCTGTAGCACACGTTTGGGGAGTTAGTCCTACCCTTGGTACTTCTGACCATTTTGACTTATATGATCTCAGTTTCAAAGTGTACACACCCACTACTCAAAAAAGTGTACCCACCCGCTTTTTTTCTGAGTAAAAGAGGGGTGATGTACCAAAACTTGAAATGTTCTGATTTAAAGGACTATTTCGATAATACCAACTTAAAAATTATATTACGTTGGTAATATGATGATATCCTGGACAATGCTTCTTAGATGTTATGCTTATTTTGAAAACATATTCAGTTATATGCCACAGATAGATATTATTTTATTGAACTAGCAAAGAGAGAGTAAATTTTGTGTGCTTGATGTCCCAATTCTTGAAACAGATGTCCTAAATGGACAATAGAAAGAAAATTTCCCTACCTCCCACCTCCCATAATTAGATACTGTACTTTGCTTTTCAATGGAGCTAGCAATTCTGTGACAGATTTCTTAAATTCACCCTCATGCTATCAGCTATTATTGTACTTTCAAAGTGTGAAATTGACAAGCTGGTCAGTTTCATGAATTCAGCTGTCAGATTGTGTCCAGTTAAAAATTGCTAAAAGCTGTAAATGTGCCTGCTTGGAATTTTCTTTTGTAAAGGAAAGACAGCAAAGGGATGAGGATTAAGGGGTGTCATTAATTGTAGATCTTTTAAAATAGATGCACTCCAATGTGAGTTTTATCACTGGCTGTTGTTGGGAAGTACATTTAGATTTCTACTATTGTAAAAGTGGCATTCAGTTTGTATCTATATTTCATTTTAAATAGTGAGCACTTTGCATAGAAATAATCTATTCGTAAAGCCTTCAGTAATAGTAGTATAATAGGAGTGGGATTCAGAGGAAAAGTGTCTCTCGAATATATCTTAATATATATGAGTAATATATTACTTTTATAATAACATGTAAAGAGGTGGATGAATTAAATATTTTATTGTGGAGGTTATATAACACAAATTCTTCTTGGACCAATGCAGTTGTAGTTACTGAAGTGATGAAATGCAGTGATCTATTTTAATATATATGTATTTCAGTCGATAACCATGAAACTACTTTAAGTATTAAATACAATGATTTGATTTGCCTTTTAAATCATTTATTTAAAGCCAGAATATCTCACAGTGAGAGCTAAGAATTAGAATCCCCTCATCTGCTGCTATTTGCTAAGCCACTAGGGGCCTGTAGAACTGTTCTTATATCCAGGAGACATCCTTGTGTGGCATATGCAAACCCTTCCTAGAGAGACATTTAAAAAAAACTCAAGTAGGCAGTCCCCTAAGTTTTTGTTTTGTCCTTTTTAACGTGCTAACTCATAACTCTGATGTTAGTATAGACATTGATTGAAGGCTTTTTCAAGAACATTATTTAGAGCTGCTCTGAAACCGTGGTGGTGTAAGGATGGTTTTTCATACAGAGTGTAAGACATAGAAGAGGTGTTTGTGCAAATTCATATGTGATCCCAGTTTCTCAGTGTATGTCAAGGATAAACAAGTAAGAACGTTAATAACTTTTCTTTATTGGAGTGGTAAGGATATTATTTGCATAATGTCGGGTTAAAAGATAAGTGAAGCAGAATGACTTTAAGGAAAGTACAGTCATAGATGGATGGTGTGATTAAACTAGCTTTGTAAGTGCTGTGCAAGTTAGTGTGGAAGGAGAATCTGAGGCTGTGACTACCGTTTACTCAGCACTTGAGGGACCTGGACTGAAGATGCACTGTACATTTTTAAATGTCAGTTTCACAAATTTGAAATCGACCGGCCGTGGCGATCTTGATCGACATTAGGCAATAAGGTCAAGTATACTTACACTGTTCTTTTGTTGATTTTCAGTTTTTCAAACTGACAAGGGTGACTATTTGTAAAAGAGCACACGATAAGTATTTGCATATTGGATTTCCTTCAGACCAAAGTTGATTTATCAAGCCGTTGAACAATTCTATTTTTAAAAGAATTCTGTGGATAAGTAAGAATTCATTAACACAATCGCATATGAAAAGTGCCATTTTAGGAACGATGGGTTTCTCAAAGTGATTTTGCTTTAAAACTACCCTTCTTTAGTTTCAGTGTGTATTTGTGGGTAGTCTGAGAGTTGAAGAATATGTATGCTCTAACTTATGATCCTGAGAGCCTCAAACTTCCAGGCTCACATCTTCAAATCTATACATTTAACCTTTGGTCATGGGTATCTTTCTAATTCCCCATAGTTTCTGGGAATCTCGAAAATAAACTTTACCTTTGATGTAGTGTACTCAACTTAGTGGTCACAAAATATACTCTTAGGACTCTTATTATAAACACAGATATATGAGGTACTAAATATAAAGATATGGTTATTCAGTTTTCCAGAGTGGTCAAAGAATGTATCATTTTTTAGTATTTTCTTACAGGGACAGTAGTTTTTGCTTGAAAAGATTAGTAGTAAGTGAGTTATATTTTAAGCTAGGCTTACACTGAGTATCTTATTACCTTATGGCATTATTTACCTTTTCTTTGTACTATTTAGTTTTTTTAAAAAAAATCTTTCAGGAAAGCTATTTACTTGTGATGGCACTAAGGCAACTTGCAGCCTCAGGCAAAGTCAATGTTTGAAAACATTTCTTTGTATATTATCAATGATTTGCCAAGAAAGAGCAAAGAGAAGCGTTGTTCTCTCTGAGAACTATAAGACTGAGGATTCCTATATAACACATCAACTGAAGAAATCTGATAACGTGGAAGAAGATTGCTTGGAAGGGATTTGCCAGTAAATTTGATTCCAACAAACATAACTTGCTTAAGCTTCTGTAATTTCATAGCACAGTGACATTTCCACCAAAGGATACGTTTGTTTGGGGATATGTTTTCTATATGGATAATCTCATTTGCTTCTAATTAGTAATTGGTAATACTTATTAAAATGTCATGCTTGGCTTGCATTTGTTTTCACAATTAAAGTGTTCAAATTCCCCCCCCCCCTTTTTGTAAAAAATAAAAATGTGGTTCAGCTCTCCACAATTAAGGCCTTAAGAAAGATAGATATCTAAAAGAATACTGGCTTGTGCTTTCTGACTGTTCATTATGTGAAATTATAGCTTCTGATGGAAAAGTCTAGCATTTTCTTTTTGTCATAAGTCTTGGGGAGGTCAAAGAGCACATGCTTATGCGCTACAGCAGTCTCTGACCTAACGTAATCTAAATAATAAAGTCCTGACGATGGCGCTATACTGAGGTATTCATGAAATAGAATTCTTACGAGATGTATTTCACAAAATTACATTGAAGGTCTGTGCTCTTTGCTTCCACTTTAATGATTTACCCATTTGCTTTCATGTAATCAATAGTCAGTTTACATTTTTTTCTCTTAACATTTTATTTATATGATATTTTCAAGACTTAGGCATTAAAGTAATTTAAGCATTATGTCCTTATATACGGTCACATTCCTCAAAGCAACTTGTTGGGAAAAAAAATTGATTAAAATAATGCCTGCAGTATCCTGCTTCCTCTGTCTCAAACTAATTCATTCAATATCTTTCTGTTCATTATTTTCTATTTGATGCTCATATATTTAGTAGGATCATACCAATACTTCTCAGTTGGTCCGTAGCTTTTTAAAATTACAAAAAAGAAAGGTAAAACTGAGCGTTTTCTCAGCATTCGAACCTCTGCTGTGCCCCAGATGAAATCCCTATGTATCATAGACCAGTAAATTATATGGAAGAGGTGACAACTTGGAAAGCTAAGACAACTGATTCTGTCTGTAAGTCAGCAGATCAGATCTACCAGTAGAAAAATAGTGTTGAGACAACGTCAATGTTCCCCGTTCCCCACCTGCAGCAAAGGAGCCTTGCTTTCCTTTACAAATGGCCTCTCTTAGGTGGTGGGCAGCTCCTCTTTAGTTCCTTAAGCATTTATAACAAAATATTAGAGCCAAAGCAGCCATCTGAGGCTGGGCTTTCTTCTAGTTCTTTGAATTCACTGACCAGAAACACCGCTTAACTTTGACATTCAGATAACAATGTCAGGAGCATTGTGACCTTTACCACATTGCTATTTATTGGACTTAAACATTGTAACTCTGTCAGTTTCATGAAATTGATTGAATTTATAAATTCTTAATTGTCTCTTTCTTTTAACAGCCCTGGAGCTATGTTCTTTAATGTAGCACTAGCTAACTAAATTGAGGTTTGTGAATTGCATTTAGGAAATAGCACTTGTCAGTATTGCTTTGGGATTAGGAGATATTGTACTTTCAAATATTTAAAATGATCATCGTAATCATTGGGTCACGGGTAACAAGAGACTTTTTTAAGCCTTGGCAAATGAACTACTTATATTAACGTAAAGATTTGTATTAGTACTGATCTTATAAATAATTGAAAATCACTTGTTAGTCTTAATCATGCAGGTATATAATGTATATAAAGATGAGAGTAAAGATTGCAAAATCTCAACCGGCTTCCTCCTTTTTTTTTTTTTTTTTTGCTACAGTGAACACAAATTTGAGGCAAGAAGAGCTGAATTTATACCTTAGTTTTGTCGCTTATTATCTGTGGGAACTTGAGGGAAGTTAATTAACATTTCAGGGTTTCAGTTTCACCATCTGTAAAATGGAAAGAATAACCATAGATGTGATGAACATCCAATTAGATAATGAGAATTTGCCTTATTTTGTATTTTAAAGAAAAAAATTCCTAGAAGTAGGAATCATGTAGTGAACGTGCTATATTCAGTAACGCTATCTTCCATGATCAAGATGTGCTATCTTTAGCTATCTGCTATAAATTATTGCTACCTGACTTAAAAATCAAGACGTTGGATGTGGGTGTTTTGTGTACATTGCCCAATTTGTGTTCTGTTGTGCACATGCTGTAATTACTACAGATGCTGGAACCACGTTTTCCTGTCGAGCACTTTACTGAAGTCTATACGCATCAGTATGCCATAGTACCCTATTTATCTCAGAAAGCTTTTAAAGCAAAAGCTAGAAATGATTTTACCTAGAATGTACAAAGAGAAGATTTTTCTCAAAAGTCAAAAATGTATTAATAAATTCCGGATGATATTTGATGTGGAGCCGCAGTCCAGGGGAAGAAATGTTTAGAAAAGCAGTTAATTAAAATACTGAACCAAAGGAATCACCATTTTTTTTCTTTAATGGTAGTGCATCTTAGAAAGCTCCTCAGCTCTTTGCCAGTGCAGCTGTCCTTCCCTGAAAGATCAGGTTTCAAGAGCAATGATGGATGGTGGGTGCCTGTAGCCAGTTGTGGGGTTTGCTCTGAGGTCAAATGTATTGATGGAGGATAGGAATTTACAGCCTTCTGTCTCTCCCTAAGATCCGCCAGTACAATTTCACAGAGAAAAATTAGACTAGACACGTCAAATGCTGATCCAGGGCCCCATTATAGGTCAAAAAGACATTTGTTTTCAGTGTTTAAAATAATTTTTTCCTTTATGTCCCTTCCTAATTCTCCATCTTGACTAAAGGGACTAATTGAGCATATACTAATGGTTTCTTACTACACAAACAGACCCTGCCCGCCCTGGGAAGTCGAGTTCAAACTACTTGTAATAGTAACAATCGAAATAGTATTAAAGGATTTTAAGACAGCAGCAGAATATTTCTACTAGTTTTCACTTTTCTGGTTGAAATACTTCAGTGGATTTTTAGATACGTGATTCTATATCTTACTTTAAATAGATCTATCAGGATTATTTGGCTAATTGGGAATAATATAATCTATTGGAAATGTCTTAAATGTTCTAAATCTACTTGCTGGCCAGGTACTAATTTTCCTTTTTTTTTCCTGAGGGGGGAAAAATGAAGAAATTCTAATGTTTTCCCAGAGAAATAAATTTTGGGGAGCATCTTCCATTGGAAACATCCCATGTATGGAAGTTGTTCTGGGTTCCTTTTTTGACCCCACCTTCTTTATAAATATTGTTTCCTCTTCATTTGATGTTTTGGCCTCTGTCTGCACCTCCATTCTAAACTGTTTTATTGTTGATTTATCTGTGGCCCTCTTCAGGTCGCTGTCCATACTGTCTGCTGGAGTATTCCTATCCACTTCTCATAGAAGCAATGATATCTGTACAGATGACCCTCAAACTAAGTTTCCTAACTTCTCTCTGGAGTTACAGGCTTGAATTTTTTATCTGCTTGTTAGATGGTTGAGAAATAGAAGGCTCCCGTGTATCTCAAACTCTGCATTTTATAAACTTAAAATAATCTTCCATCCGTACTTACATCTACTTCATTTTTCTTGGTACCTCATCATCTGATTTATCCCTGAACTAGAAACTTTGATGTCGTCTCTGCCTCCTTCCCTCCTTTCATTCTTTCCTCCATCCAGTTGTGTAGGTTCTATTCTTGTAATCCCTTTGAACTTTATCACTTCCTTTCCCTTTTTACCTTTATCATATTATTTAAATGCTCAGCACTGCATGCATGGCTTCCTATGTGGTCTTGGTGTTTTCTCATTTCTCCTCTTCAGTTCCTCCTGAAAACTTTTGCTTTCTGAAATGCAAGCCTTCTCCAACCTGCATACTCAAGGGATGAATCCTCAGCACAGCAGTCAGAGCCCTTTGCAGCTAACCAGTTAACCCTAACTTGTGTGTGCAGCTTCCTCTCTAACCATCGCCCAGGTGCCCTGTCCTCCTGCAGTATCAGAGTCCCTGTGTCAGGGAGAAAGAAGCCTCTGCTCTCAGGCACCTCTTTGGTTCTGCCACTACTGTTCCTGGAATCCCGTTTCTCTCCTTACCAGCTGTCCTAACTTGCATCCTTTGAAATCCTTCTAATCATTCTCTCATATTCTAATGCTCAGCCCAAGGGCTGTGTCCTTTTCTTTGAGTATAGTTTGAGTTGAATTTAATTGAAATCATGAATGCAAAGAATAATGATCCATTTGAAACCTCTGATAATGCTCAGGACACTGAAATAGATGGAAAACAAATTCCTTTCAATTTTCTTGATATTAGAAGTTCAGTAGTGGTGGTTAATGTGTGAAGTCCTAATAGTGCTAGTTGCTGCAGTTTACTGAGCACTAACTATGTGCCAGGCATTTGACATAGCACTTTACCTTCAGTGTCATTCTTAATCTCTAAAATTAACTCTGTAAGTCAGATGCTTTTATTATTACCAATTTATTCAAGAAGAAGCTGATTCATAGAGGGGATTTTTTGCCCAAGGTTGCATAGCTGGATATAATAAAGATGGAAATTAAAGCTAAGATTTTAAGTCAAGCAATATTACAACCCCAGCTTTTATCCACTCTATTCTTAACCCCTCGGTATATTCTTGTGTCTGACATGAATTAAAAAAAAAATCATTTCGCATATACCAGGCAAGTATACCCAAAGACACAGTGCTTTCTTGGCCAAAATTCTGGAAGACTCTTAAGCATTATATAGGTTGTCCCTTTACTGTTTCTGAAGAATCTGTTCTGTTTCTCTGCTTGCGACTGGAGGCATTTGAATTTTTTCTTTTTTTTTTTTTACTTAAACTGTTTGGACTAGATGACCTTTTTTGGCAATTGCTTTCCAGCTCTAAAATTCTATACTTTCAGGCTAGTGACAGCATACTGAGCTCTGGGGTCAGTCCTGGAGCGGAAGTGGTTAAATGAAATATTTCTACCAAGAATAGTTTTTAAAATTACAGAGGCTGGCATCTTCATAGCTGCCCAACAGGCAAGGAATCAAAAGCATTTTTATAAAGAGAAATATAGATCAGGCAGGGCTATCTGAAGAATAGCTTCCTGTCAAAGAAGTCAAATTATGCCGAGGACTGATATGTATGCATTTTATTTATTGGCAGCCTGCCTTCTTCTGGGAAATTTTGTCAATTATAATGTCTTGTAAAATACTCTGTTTTCAGTGCTCACCTGTTAATTTCGTTATCAATAACGGATGGATGATTTGATGTTTTCCCCCATTTAACCTATTTTATAAAAGTTTAGCTTTTTTTCCTTTTTGGTAAGGCCTCAGAGGCCTATTTCTGATTAATTTTGACTTTGTAAATAATACAATACAGGATGTGACACTTGTTTGATGACTTGGAAAATTATTTTTTCTCTGACAACAAGGCACCGTGAAGTTTTAAATCAGACGTGGTACATAAAATAAAGTTACGCGGAAAACGCTTCGGTCTTTTATGGCTCTTACAGTGTTTCAACAATTAAGCCTCCTTTGCACAGCTTTCCGAAACTGCTTCTCACATGCTGTCCTATTTAGCCCCATGTTTTCCTGTGAGTTAATCTATAAGCGCAACCTCCTAGAAGCCTGGAGCATTTGTACTGCCTTCTTTGTCCCCAAATGTGTAGTGAGGGTTCTTCCATGGTTAGAGTCTTAATAAATGCTTTTTTACTGTTTTATTTATTTGTTTTTCTTCTTCCCAAAGCCCCCCAGTACATAGTTGTATATATTTTTTTTTTACTTGTGGGTCCTTCTAGTTGTGGCATGTGGGACACCGCCTCAGCATGGCCCGACGAGTGGATCCGAACCAGCGAAACCCTGGGCCACTGAAGTGGAGCACAGGAACTCAACCACTCTGCCACAGGGCCAGCCCCAATGAATGCTTTTTGATGATAATAGTTACAAATTAAGAATGACAAGTTCAATGAATGTTGTTATGTGTATTCAGGTACTACTTCAGGAAATGATTGCCTCAGTGTATTTGAATCTGATTTTTACAATTGTCCAGATTCAGCTTGAATTTGATTTATTTTTACCAAAAAAAGTTAGGAAATTTATAATTTACATTTTGATTTTAAATTTATCTCTTAAAATCTTGTTTTCTCTAAATAATCTCTTATTATTCCAAGCATACCACAATAATTATTAACTTCCTTTCAATTACCTTTTAATATGTTGGCTTACATTTGTTGGCAAGGATCCCACCATCTTTTGCCTGGATTGCAGCCTCCCAGTGTTTAGTTGCGAGCTCACTATAGTTGCTTCTTCAGTTCTGCAACCAGCATGCTTTTTAAGAAACTCAAATCTGGGGGGCTGGCCCTGTGGCATAGTGTTTGGGTTTGGCATGCTCTGCTTCAGCCGCCCATGTTTGTGGGTTTGCATCCCAGGTGCAGAACTATACCACTCATTAGCCTTGTTGTGGCGGTGACCCACATACAAAATAGATGAATATTGGCACAGATGTTAGCTCAGGGTGAATCGTCCTCACCAAAATAAGAAAAAAAGAATCTCAAATCTGATCATGTCTTCTCTCTCCTTCATATATTCCAGTGGCTCCCCATTCTCCCTATATAAAGCTTGAAACACTCAGCAAAAGTCACCTGACCCTGATGTCCTTACCCTGCCTTGTCTCTTTGCCACCTTGCCATTCTTATTTTCATTTTTCTCCTCCCCTCTCCTTCCCCCAGCCCCAACACACATCCATTCCAACCATACTAAAGTATTTGCTTTTTCCCAGATCCACTACTTTGACCCTTCTGTCTGTAGTTTTGAGCATGCATTCTCTCCTTCCATGTGGAAAGTCCCTTCCTCTTCCATTTTTGCCCAACTCATCTCTTCCTTCAGGTCCTCCCTGGCTGACAATGCTTCCAGGAAGCCTTCCCATCCTTCCAAGCCTGGATATCCTTTCTCTATGCAATAAAAGAGCACCAAATAAATTCTACAGATAGCATCTATCATAATGCCTTGTAATTGCTTATTTATGGTCTGATTCATCACAAATTCCTTGACGCCGAGATCTAAGTCTTGTTCCCAGTGGTATCTCTAGCACCTAACCCATCGCCTGGCCTAGTGTACTAGTCATATTGGCACATTGTTGTTGAGTACTTTGTGAACAAATCACTGTGCCCAGAAAAATCAGAGCTAAAGTAGTTCATGGCCCAAATCTTCTAGCCCATATGTTTAATATTTAACTCTACAATTTATGATAATATAGTTAGTTGCTTTTCAGTAATTAATTTTATTTTATTTGAGCTAAGTTCCACTTACCTAGTTCCCTACCAAACCAAGACAAAGCCAAATCTGAGTATACTGTGTATATCTACTCATATGCCACTAGACAAGACAAATCTGCCTTTACATCTGGCTGTGGTAGGAATTCCCAGATGCACTTAATTCTGACACATGGTCATTACTGAACCAAAAGCCATTGCCTGGCATGGTTATAGCTCGTGTTTGTTTTCGTTTTAAGGGGCCTCATCCAGGCTGCCAAATGTACAACAGGTGCCTTAGTTTTATACTTGCCAATCTGTTGTTATTCAAATGACCGCCCTAACAGAGACTAATGGTATCTAATAAAATTGATCTCAGTTCTGGCAAGCCAGGCTCACAAGAGCAAAAGTGGTAGGAACTGCGGTGTGTAAATATGCTGGTGGTGAATATGTCTGGTGAAGCAGACATTTTTCAGAGGTGACATATGTCTCACACATAGGCCCCTTGTATATGTTTAGCCATGGATATTTTCCGCAGCTCAGTGTTACTGGAACACTAGAATTTGTAACACCTAATCTTATTTTAGATGCACTTGCTGGGTGGCATGAGGACAGGACTGACTGTGCCAGCTTATCAATGAATGGCTGTGCCATGTCTGTAAGGCACAGCCAGGCAATCTTTTCATGCCAAACAGCTGGCATGTATGATGGTTTGTATTTCCCATCATCAGAAATTTGCCTCACTGATTTCATGAGGTCCTGTGAAGACATTAATATTAACAGAAATAGCCAGGAGAGGAGTGTTTCAGTTTGCAAATAGGAGCTAATGTTTGGACACTTTTGTTCTAACCGTGTGTGTGATTTTGTGGCGTTTTTTCCTGCTTTATAGAAAGCTGGTTTAAGGAAACCTTTACCACCAAAGAAAATAACCTTTTGACAACTGACCATCAAAACTCAAAAGTATAGGTGAGGATAAATGTTAGAACAAGGTCTCATAGGAATACAGAATTGCGTTTTTTCTTTCTCAAGGATTTTAGAGACCTCGTTTTATTCACTCAATCGTCCACTCTCCCATGAATGCATTCATTCTTTAAAGCTTCATACATTAAACTCTGCTAAATGCAAAGTACGATGGGACTATAAGGATGAGCAAAACAGTGCCAGGTACGGTTTACACTGACAAATACGCAGAGATCTGGAATCTTAAGATTTCAGAAAATTCATGCCAGCATAATGTCCATTTCTAATTGGAGAGCTTTGTGTTGTTGTGTGGAAAAAAACCAGTCAAATTCCACCATGATAATGGAACTTACAGGTTTCACTAAGTAATAATAACCATCACTACTAGCATAGGAGGGGGTGCTTAGAGCCTTGGCAGCCTAGCCACACTTCACTTAGCTCCACAGTTAATTGAACTCATCTAATTTCCTGTGACCTAGCATATAGAATAGTCCTTAGGTTAGGATTTGGCTATTATTAGACCATCTTTTTGTATTATTTATACCCATCCTACTTGAAAAAGGATTTGCAGCAGCTATTAAATCATATGCTTCATTATCCTTAATAAATCACCTTGGTAGAGCAGACAATGGATTATTGTACAGATGGTTAGTTTCTATGAGAAATTTTTTAAAATATGCATCTTCTTAGCCTCATTCTGAGTGATATTTTATTTCAAGGCAATTTTAAAATGATAGAGCCCTCTAAGAAGTATACCAAACTAGTCATTTAGTGACTATGGCTCATACTGAAAAAATGTATACTAAGTAAAAGGAATATAAATGTGATGAATAATTTTTAATAAATGTAATAAAAAGGCCTGTCACTCTTTCTGATTGTGTAAATTTTTCAAAATAGTTTTCATCATTTAGAAGAAAAGATGCACAACAATGTAGTAAAATTTTACAGTAGTAATGTTCTTTGCAACTGGAATTGAGAAAAATAATGAAATACACAAATAGATAAAAACTTGCAGCCATAAGCCTGTATGAACACGGCATTACTTAAAGGTAAGGGGGAAATAAATGATCTTTTAGATATTTTAATCATAAGACTCTTTTTCTTTTTGGATTATTTAGGTACCAGAGTGACAGTTTACACTGTATTCTGTATCTCTAGGTGAGGACCAAACACAATTTTCTGTCTGTAAAATGGGCCACATTGTCATAGGGATAACTGGTTTTCAGAGAGTGAATGGGAAATTTTCCAAAGGTGCTAGAAAGGACTTTAGATTAAACCTCATATTGTTTTGTTGCGGAAACTAAGACCCCAAGAATTGAAGAGACTGCATTGTTCCAGCTAGCCCTTCTACCTTGGTCTCTGGAACCCATGGCCATTCCTTTGTATACTTAACATTGCCCCTGTTATACTGCCAGAAACAGGGTCCTGGCCAATGGCTTGCTGGTTCTGAGATGGAGGAAGGTTCCACATCAGACAACATCTGCTTTGATGAGGAATCTACTGTCTTATCAGGACTCGGGGGAAAGAACAGGGGACAGATCTTTTTCATCCTATTTTTTTTACCATAGGAAAACAAATCTCCTTATTACTTAATTAAAATTAAATATAACTATAATTTCAATTATTCTAGCTAAATTTCAAGTGGTCAATAGCCACATGTAGCTAGCGGCCATCATACAGAACAGCTCAGACACAGAACATTTCCGTTGTTGCACAGAGTTATATTGGACAACACTGATCCACCTGATTGGTCTGAAACGTTGATGTTTTCAAGGTTACACATGTAATAAAATAAAGATAGGCCATTACATGCTGAGAATACTCATTGATCTTAGTAGGAAAGAATGTACCTGCCAGATGTAAGTGAAAGATACTGTGTCTAGAAATACATCCTCAAGGAAAGTGAATTGATAGCCAATTCTGTGCATTTTGTCTAATGACAAATATGCATGCTTTTTGATTTTGTACCTGCTCAATGTGCCGAAATACGCTTCTATGGAAGTTAAATAAGGAAACAAATGATACTGTCAGTTCCACCACATCTCCTCAGATTTCTTCAGGGAATCTCTTCTGTTGTTTTCCAAGTGACTTTTGTCTGTTTTCAGCCATTTTTGCTGCAGAGCTATATGAGAAGGATTAAAGAGGGGCAATATGGTTGAAAGAGGGGACTCAGTGGTGATCATATAATCTAACATCCGAACAGGATGTTGTGAGAAAAGAGGATGCTCTCAATGGGACAAGAGGTGTAGACTAGGTTGTTCTAAGTGAACAGGATGGGTCTGATGCTCAAAGCTCTGTATGCGGAGCCCAGCAAATGTGTCTCTGTTAGGGTGATTGAACTGGGCAGGAGGGAGGCATGAAGGAAATCCTGGGGATGCAAAAGCATGGCCCACTCTCCTCTTGGCATCTTTCCTGCCGTCTTTTTGCTTCATTATGGTGCTCTTGAAATTTGTCAGAGATCAAGCCAATCCAATATCACATGTAATTAACGCTGACAGGCACATGTCAGAACAACCTGTTAGAAGACATTGAACGAAATATGGGGGCAGATGAGGACCTCCAGATGCACCCCTGGCAAGCCAGTGGGGAAGCGAGGCAGAGTAGTAGAGGCAATACTAGGCCTGTACCTTAACCTGCACCTGTGCCCCCCCTCCTGCCCCCCAGGCAAGGGTTAAGGGCTCACCTTAATGTTTCTGTAGGGCTGTAATAGAGCAGTCAGGAAACGAGGAGGGATAAAAGTTAACCGACTTTGTAACAATTCCTGGAAACATAGCCCTACTTTCTCCTAACTGGCCTGTGTTTTGGTCACAGAACCTGAGAGAATTGTTCCCAAATGCCTTTCTCTTTTCTTTTCACATTGTCAATCTCTATCTGTTCCCACAGGGAGCGCCACAGGTGCTGGTATTTTAAGTGGCAGAGTTTGCATTTTGCAAGTAGATTTTTTTTTCATCTTTGCTATAATTCTATGAAGAAGTTGCTTTATTTTGGATATGCCTTAGAAAGTACATAGCAACAGTTAGGTCTAGTTTTTCATTTGTTTTTTTAATCAGTTCTGAGACTGTCTTTGTTGGTATGTACCTTGAGTTTCATAATCAAAATTAGCGAAAAGAGGTTTCTGAGGGATAAGCATTTTTAAAGGCAGTTGGAATGAATTTGTGTATTCAGCAATGCTTGCAGCTTTAAAAAAGATACAAAGGTCTCTGTTAGGGCCAGGGCATTGTATATACACAATGCTGAGGGTGTTTTGATGTATAATAAGTTGGTGTTTGCTCAGAACAATGGACTGTCTCCCACCCCCCTGCCTAGAAAATTTCTCAGCTAAAATAATGATAATAATAATAATAAAGCTTGTTTCTATCTCTGTTATAACAGATTTATTTCCTTACTGAGGAGATTCAGGGCAAGGATGGAAGTGCTTATGCTTCCTGCCATTTTCAGCTCCCTGTAACAGAGCAGGAGAGTGGAAGGTCTCCTTTAAGCCAATTAATCCACAAGAGCTTGGGGACACTCACCTCTTGCAAAGTCTTGTTTTTCAAGTCTTAACTTTTTATTGTGATTATATGTACCGTCTCTATCAGAAGCCGAGGGGAAAACAGGTTCCTCTTGTAATTACCGATGTAAGTCTTGATGATCGTAAGAATGTTGTGATAGGGCGGGAGCTGTCTAAAAGAGCCAGGAGGGATTTAATAGTCCATGTCCTCAAGCCCACCCCACTGCACCCATGGCTTTTGCTCTAGGTAAT
This sequence comes from Equus przewalskii, assembly GCF_037783145.1. Taxonomy (NCBI): domain Eukaryota; kingdom Metazoa; phylum Chordata; class Mammalia; order Perissodactyla; family Equidae; genus Equus; species Equus przewalskii. The sequence continues at coordinate 27,932,406 of NC_091852.1, read as the reverse complement.
AACGTAGAACTTGAATTTGTCATTATGGAAGCGATGCTGAGAACTCTCAGTTAAGAAGACAGGGTGATTCATACATGACAGTGATCCTTGTTGACAGCGTCTTTTGTACATATTGTTACATGCAGTGTAAAAGATGCAGTATCAGATCCAGTATGGTACTGTACTTAATTGATGTAATTGGTGCCAAAGGCTTGCTAAGTCCGTTAAAAGGGCAATTAATCATTTTCAATTGTTTAATTATCTGAAAAAAGATTAGGGATGGGCATGATTAGTTTTCAGAACTATGTGGTTGATGTGTTAGTATTTTAAATTTATGTAATTATAGGCCTACCAAATTAACTGAGCCCCAGGGGTAGCCCACGTTCTGAGTAGAGACCAGAAAGGCCCAGAAATGTGGAACATTCCACCTGGATGTGTCTGACAAGTGACAGAGTCAGAAAAGATAGTTTGGTTTAGAATGGGGTGATTTGAAAGAAAACATGAACCCAAAGTACTTTTTCTAATGTACTGCTTGAAGGTAGTGGCCAAGTGATGCTGTTTCCACCTTTTTCTACCCTAACTTGTGTTCATCTGCTTTAAAGTCATAAAAGTAGTAGAACTTTGTTATAGAGAATTTAGAAACAACAACAGCAAAATGTCACTCATAATCCTGTCACCTGAAAACAATCCACTGTTCTGCCTTGAGTAAATTTTCTGGTCCTTTATACTATGTGTGAGTTTGCTATTCAGTACTTTATCAGTTAACATTTTAGCATCAATGTGTTTTTCCCATCTTATCTCATCATGACCATCATCTTTAATGGCGGCCCAGCATTTCATTGACTAGATGTGTCTATTTCCCTATTGTTGGACATTGTTTTTTATTTTTCCTCATTTCTCTCACTATTGCAAATATAAAGCTTTGAGGAACATTGTAATGGAGATAGCTTTTTTTATATTTTGCATTATTTCTCTTAGGAGTGGTATCAATACGTCAAAGAATATGAACATTATTATGTCTTTTGAAACATATGGTCAAATTGCATTCCAGAGAGGACAGATGTGCTAATAATGCTACCAGTAAGGACTGAGGATACCACTTTGTTTTCCCCTTGGCCAGTTTGAAAATTCTTAGTTAATAGGCAAAAAATTGTCTCATTATTGTTTTAATATGAATTTCTTTAATTACTAAAGTGATAGTTTCTCCCTAATGTTTGTTTGCAAGTAATTATTCCTGTTATATGAATTGTCTGTACATTTCCTTTGCCTAAGGGTTTTTATTTAGTTCATGTTCTCTATATATTAGGTATATTAACTCTTTGTCATGTGTGAAACAAACGTACTTTAAGTCTCTTTAGTCATCTTTTTTAGTAGTTCTTTTTACAGAAAGAATTTTCAATTGTAATTTTATATCATCAAAACTGTTGATAATCTTTTTCTCTATTATTATTCCTATTGCATTTAAAACTAGAAGATCTTTTCCTTTCCTAAGATTTTCATCTAGTTTTTCTGGTGTTTTATTCCTCTTGTTACTACTTTCCATCTGCTCTTCAGTCAAGTGGTTCCCAAACTTATATAGATGGAGAGGTACCTGAAAGTATGAAGTAATCATGAACTATCATTATATTTATTTTTGGCATACAAACTACGTACTGTTTTGTTAGGAAAAAGCTTAACTAAAGCATGTTATAAATTCACAAACAAGAGTTATATGTACATAGATTTAAAAAAAAAAGAACTGCCAAACTAAATGGCCTGTTATATAATCAACCAGTGTTTTCCATTACTATTCATAAATTCATACTTTTTTTTTCAGGCAGTTTATTAGAAAATAGTATAAACTTTAGGGAAATATCTATATTAAATTAATTTGAGTTGAATTTGAAAAGGAGTCTATTAGTTGGTTTTGAGAAGTGAAACATTTCCAAGCAGCTATTAGACCCTAGATGTTTCCAAAGAGAGGAATATAATTTGATAATCTTACCTTCAAATCATCTCTAAGTGATAGTAGTTGTAGTATGAAGCAAGCTTCTAGTAGACTTTTTTCAAAATTGCTGATTACTTATCCCCAAACTGAACAGTCCTTCCTTCCTTCCTTCCCCAATTATTTGCAATGCTCCTTTAAGAAAAAATCTTATTTGAAATCATTATAGGTTTTAAGATCTGTTTCTGATCTGCTTATTCAGTTTTATTTTTTACAGGTCCATGACTGAGACAGTTACAATATCTTTCAATTACTGTAGTTTTTTTCTGCTTTTATGGCTTGTTGGGCTGAACTTTCCCCCTTACATTTATTTTTTTAACAGATTTTTCTTTAGTAATTTCTCTGGTTTATTCTTTGAAATGAACTTTAGTTGACCCTAAAATTTTGAGTTAGAAGCTAAGAAGCTGAAATTCAGATTTTACATAATATCATGCGACTTACTTATGTTCTGGGAAGTGAGCGTATTATATACAATGTAGTTGTAGTCAAATGCTTAATTATAGTGGGAAATCTCCACTTTCTCTTTACAGCCTCACAATAAAACAAGCAAACAAACAAAACTACTTTTGTTTTAAATAGCACAGCCTTATTTAATGTAGAAGTTAGATATTGGATAATCTAACTAGGGTGAACTATTTTGACTTAAAATCCAATTTTCATGATTCTGGAATCTTGTCATAATTAGTTTTATAGTTGGGAGAAAAACAACATTTAATCTGTGTATCACTCAGTTTCTCCTATCTTTTCTTTCTATATGCTATTTTAAAAATATATTTTAATTAACATTCTGAATTTAGGACCTACAATTACTTTAAAAATTAACACTATATTTTTTGTAAGGATAGAGATCAGTTGTCCTGTATACGTCCTAACATTAGCCTTTTTACTTTTAACTAGGAAAAATTAATGCAAGAAGAGTATGGGTTTTCAGTGATTAACCAATAACTCCGGCCTTTTAGAGATGCGCCAAGGGCTCCCTTTCTTTGTGAAATAGAGCATATCTTGTAGTTTGCTTTGTCAGTGTTCTGTTAAACTATCAAAACATTCAAGTTCTGCAGTTTGAGCAGTATTTACGCCTGAATTAATTCACGAGTTTCAAGGTCACTAACTTTGATTATATTTATTATTATTTACCAATTTGGTCATTCTTAATTTATGTAACAGGGCATGTGGCAACACGCAAAACCCTAAACTGTCAGCAGTGAAAAATGGCATTTGGACAATGTTGTTTTGAAATGTATTCATATATTAATTAAACAAATATTTACTAAGTTCTGACTGTGTTCCAGACGTGAATCTAGGCCCTGGGGATGCAGCAGGCAACAACAAAGACGAGATTATTTTCTTAGGGAACTTTCGTTCCAGTGGGGAGATAGTCAATAAACAGATATATAGTAGTGTGTAAAATAAATGAGATAGCGATAAGTACTATGAAGAAAAAAACCATGGCGGGGAAGGGGGATATGGAGTGACCCTTCTGTGTGGGTGGGGTGGAATCAGTGCTGCTTTAGGTGAGGTGGGCATCTGAGAAGGTGACTTTCTGCGGAATAAGAGTTCAGGAGAGAGAGCAGTAAGTGCAATACCCTAAGGCAGGAGGGTGCTGGCACTGCGTTCCTCAACATTTTTTTGTTGTAGTTAGGAGGATTGGCCCTGAGCTAACATCTGTGCCAGTCTTCCTGGTTTTGCTTGAGGAAGATTGTTGCCAAGCTAACATCTGTGCTAGTCTTCCTCTATGTTGTGTGTGGGACGCTGCCTTGATGAGCGGTACATAGGTCCGTGCCTGGGATCTGAAACTGGGGATCCCAGACTACTGAGGCGAAGCACAGGAACTTAATCAGTATGCCACTGGGCCAGGCCCCCTCAACTCTTTTGAAAAGCAAATTTTCTTCTTAGCTCTATTTGGAGACGCTACAATTCTTGACATATCCCATTCCTAGTGCCCACCTGCCTCAAATGCAGGGCCAGGTCCATCTCTGCTCTCTGAACTCATCCCAGCTACAGCTGGTGCCTAGGAGCCCAGGTGATGTCTAACGAGGCAGAAGACCAAGGTTGTCCAGTTTTTCTGTGCACCTCAGGCTCTGGTTCTGCTTTGCTGACTCTGAATCTGACGCTCTGGGCCCCACTTGAATATTTGCCTCCACCATGGCCTTTCCTGACAACTGACTTTAACCCAGGGTCCTTGCATGACCTAGATCCTATCTGTTCAACCCTTTCCGTGCAGGCCGATTCCTCAGTTCAGTCATGCCCACCCCTTTAGGCGAAAGCACTGGCTGGGCTGTAAGTTATTTGCTCTGAATAACCCCACATAAACTCAAGATTTACTCACTAAGCTGCCTGCTGTAAAGCAATTCTGTATTTACTTTCTTTTCTGCCCTCATTTTATACAGGAGAAAATCTGATAAATGGAAAGTTTCAATGTCTTGCTCAAAGCCATAGAGGGAGGACGCAATGGGATGTTGGTTAGAAATCGTCGTCTGTGTGCGTCCTAGCTTACTGTGCTGGTCTCCGGATGGACTGGGGTTTAAATTCACACTGGGTAACCTCTTTGATTTTCAGTTTTCTTGTCTCTAAGATAGGAATGATAGGAGGTGGGTATCTCTACCTTCCTCCTAGTGTTACTGTGAACCTTAAATGAGTTAATGCATTTAAAGAGTAGTGTGCCTGACACATGGGATAGCCAATAAATAAAGCAGTTTTTATTACTATTGATACTACTACTGTTATTATCTTTCCATTATTCTTCTCTTTTACGTAAATCTTTAGAAATTAGATATATGAAGTAAGTAGTTATGAACGCTATTTCTGAAGTAAATAAGAACAGGCAAATTATAAAAGATTGTCAGATGTTTGAGAAAAATATTTTATAGAATTACTGGATTTCTTATACATTTTTATCCATAAAAATTAAACCTTATGTGAGTTAGTAAGTTTTCAATTTTACGTGATATATAAAATATATATACTGAGTTATTTTCCGTTCAGCTTTAGATTATGAATGACTGTATAATATAATTGTGCCCATTATTAGCATGGCACCATCAATCCAGTAAATGACAATTGTGTTACATTGTGAAAGTTTTTGTTTTTTGATTTTTCCCTCAGCTTTATTAAGATATAATTGACATATAATATTGTGTAAGTTTAAGGTGCACAACATGTTATTGGATACTTTTATATATTGCAACATATTTATTATCACAGCATTAACTAACTCCTTCATCCCTATGTCCTTTATTCTGGTGAGAACACTTAAGATCTACTCTTAGCAACATTAATCATATTATACAGTATCATTAGCTATAATTGCCATGCTTACATTCTGAAATTTTGTTATGAAATCTAGAGGATAATGAGAATTTTTATGTAATACCTACTAAAGTGATAAATGAGTAAACTGAAATAATTAAATGTTACCATTTACAATATATATCTCTACTTACTGGGCTCAATTCTTTCTCCATATTTCTGTCTGTCATTTATTGTATATCAGGCTTGTAGATCATCCTAAATAGCTATGCTCAGACATCCTACAGAAGTTTCAAAGGTCAGATGCTCAAATCAATGTTAATAACCTCTTGGGAACAAAGGGGTAGTGGAATGTTGTCCAATAAGATTAATTCTTTAGCAAAGGCTCCTGTATAGTAAGTCAGAAAAGAAAAGCTGTAAACTTCAACCTTTAAACCCCGTTTTTCTTCTTTCTCACTGTAAGCTGTGTGGCAGTAGCCTCTAGATGAACTGGATGCATTACCACTGTTGTTAAGATTTCTGGGGCCCACAGAGAAAATATTAAGTCAATTGTGTTACTGATTTGTTTTTAGCTTGGGTAAAATAAGAATAGAAAAGAAAATGTCTTTTATGTTACGCAGCTCTCTGGATAATGAACAGTGGATATTAAATTTATGAGAGTACTAATATGATGTGAAGGGTTGCATTTCTTTTCATTTAAGATATTATTTTCTGTTCTTTGGAGGGTTTGCATAGTTGCTCAGTTCGTGGAAAAATGAAGCCTCAGGCAATGTGAAAAAAAAAGAGAGATAACTCCAATTTAGAGAAATATTAAATATCTAGCCTCCTTCAGACATGATTACTTTTACAGTTGAAAGATTTTATATTTACATTAATCCTCTTTGTGAAGTCTTGTGATCCTGCAATGTGACCATAAACTTAATCAAAATCGCTTTGTTAACAAAACATACATAGTGGGTGCAAACACTAGTTAATTTTCTGTTTCACATAACTTGAAGTGTATTGTGGCCCTGTTCAGTCAGGCGTTTCTGAAATGTTGTGTGGCTATTTTGGTAATCATCATAATTGACTTTCTCTCTTCCTTATAATTCATCACCTATTTTCCCCATAATTTTCAAATTGGATGGAAAACATGATGGCTTTAGCTGCCATTGGCCTTGCATATGACCTCTTTTTGTTGTTCTGCTTTCATGACTACAAAAATACACTGTTAACCACCGTCAGATTTCGCCATATCTTGTAGGATTTTTCTCAAAGCAATTCTCCTTTAAGGTAAATTAAAGGGGGACTAGGAACTTTGGGGGTTACTGGATCAATGCACACCATTTTACGTATTTTCATTGCGGGATCCTAAATATGTTTAGGGACCATCTTAGTAGTCATCAGACATATGTATAGATTATATATATATATATATATATTTTTTTTTTTCTTTTTTTCAATCACCAGCTCCTGTTTGCATTCAGTGCACATTATAGCTCTCAGAAGATTGCAAACACTTTTCATTATTGCCTTTTATCTGTCATGCTGTTTGAATGATTTTACTGGACAGTCCTAAAGTAGGAAATGGATAAAAGTAAATTACAACTTGTACCCATTTCCAACTGTCAAAAAAGCACTAAAGGAAAAATAGAATATGGCCTTTGTAAAACATTGTGATTTGGAAAGCAATTTTCGCCAAATTAGTATATGTAAATGGTCTTTGCTGTGAAACTTTCTCTGAGGTTTTGTAGGGCTTATAATACAGTTGACTCTTAAAAGTAATATAGTGTTGAGATGAATAGCAACGTATTTTCAGAAGGCTCAAATTCATTCTAACTGTGGCTGAAAGAGACATCTTGTATGAATTCTTTTTTCTTAGTATTTGGAGATAATGTGTCTGATTCAGAAGGTCTTTGAGTTTACTTTTAAAGAGTTTACTTAGTGTGCATTTGTAAGGAAGTTTAGCAAATTTTAATATTGCTCTCGTTGTCATTTCTCTTCCTTTCTAAAATGACTGGCTTTACTGAATTAGATTGCGGTTTTCTTTTTATTTGGATGTGGATTTTATAATCTCTAGTCCAGTCTCTGAGCAGGTTTACATAACATACTCCTAATGCCATTTCATAATGGTCTAATGGAGGGAAGCCAATGTGCTTTGATACAGAGTAAGGAAGATTGTTTTCTTTTTTTAAACCAACTCAGATTTAAACATTTCCTCACATTCTTCTAGGATTCGATAGGTAAATCCAGCAGACAAAATGAGAACATCAAGAACAAAGTGCAGGATTCAATTGATAAAAATTTTGCAGGGGAATCTCTAACAAACCATTTCCTGCCTCTCCTACTCACTCTCAAGTATCAGAAAAACAAAAACAAAACCATTTTCTTTTTGAGTGTTTAATGGCTTAAGACTTTTGGGCTTACCTGGCTTGTGACATATTCACTGATTTAATAGTCAGGCTCTGTAGATTTCCCTCCCTCCCTCCCTTCCTCTCTCTCTCTCTCTCTCTCTTTCCTCCTTTTCTCCCTCCCTCCCCCTCTTCCTCCCTCCTTTCCCTCTTTCATTGCTTCTTACCTTATGAAAAATGGTCTGCTACTCTGGATACCTGGGACTGTGATGATCCCATCAAGAGCTGCAGTGAGGGAGGACAAAATTCAGCAAACTTCCAGAAGCTGTGCACATCCGTCCATCTGATCTTGCAGTTGAGTGCTCAGGCTTCTTCTCACAATGCTGCTTCCCTCGGGGGGGTTGGTGTAGGTCGAGCCTCTATACTTAGTTTGGTTTTAAGTTGTCCCTCTCCTCTGGCTTTGTTGGGAACACGCTGTGCACTGTGAATGGACGTGGAGGGCCAGTTAATGCTGTTGGGAATACTGTCGACTTTGTAATGAAACCCCTTTCCTTTCAACCATCCATGTAGCAATGCCATACGCAACATAAATGCATTTCTAAAATGTGATTGTTACCTGGCTTATGGATCTGAGCTGCATACCCAAAACAGGTGAAATGCTTATAAAAATGTATTTCTTTCCAAAACCTAATTGCAAAGAGCAAGAAAACTTATTTTGGACCACTTTACACCTTGTTTGTGGGAGGTGAGTGGAAAATTGGCCGAAGTGCTATTTGTAGATTGATATTGATTAGGTGGGTTTTAATATTTAGAAAGTTATAGAAGAAGTCCACTTCCCCTACCCTCCTAACCCTTTGTCCACTCATATGTGGGTTAATGAGTACATACAGCATTTTTCCTTAGTTACAGCATCTCCAGTAAAATGATTATCAGCATGAAAATGAATTGTCACCTCACGAAGTACAGTGGCAACCTTTTATTTACAGTTTAATATTATTTTGTCCTCCTATGCTCCTGTTACATTTTCTGAGGCAGTAAAATGTTAAGCCTCAGACCGCAAGATTGGATGTGGAAGAGTTGGATAATTATCCAGTTAAAGTCAATTTAATCCCACCTAAATAGGTCCTATCTATGTCCTAGGTTTGTTGTGAGGCTTGATTGAAATAACGCATCAAAATGCTTAACCCACTGCTTGGCACCCAGTGAAGGGTTCGGTGAATATTGCTTTGATTATTATCCTCTGCAGACATAGCTTCAAGGGCTCATTTGTCACTATCAAGTGCTGTGAACCTTGGCAAAACAATGAAACTTCTTGAGCCTCAGTTTTATTATCTGCAAACTGTGGGGTTGAACTCAATGATGGCACATGTCCCTTCTACAGCCACACATTTTCTAAGTGCATATCTTACTGTGGAGCTGGGTCATCAGAATTCCTCAGAAAAACTAGTTCTTGAGTATTCTGAAGCATCTTTGTTGTTAAAAATGTAGGCTTTGCAATAAATAAATGCTAATATCACTTGATTAATCTTTATTAAAGTATCGCTAATAATTCATCAATTAAATAACTACTTGTTGGATAAGGAAAACAAATGTTTACACCCTGGTAGGGTTTTGGGATTTCTTAAGCAATGATTTCAGCACTATGGTGCTCTTTTCCGAATTTGGGGCAGAATTGAGAATAGCTTTAGGTGTGAATGGCTATTTGCACTGTATTCCCCTTTTTATTTTCCTCTCAGCCAAGGAGTGTCTAATTCCCCTTGCTGTGTCCTCTAGCAGCCACGGTCTGGAAATGACATGATCACCTCGTATGTGATCAGGGTGGACACTCTGCTGCTTCACCGTGACCTCCTTTCTCGCCTCTTATTGGAGGAGCTGAGGGGGTGTTAGGTTGACCTTGGTCTTCAATTTTCTAGTTGGTCACAGATCTCTTAATTGTACTTGAGACATCCTCTCATATGTCTAGTATTCAACCACTTTACCTGTTTTCTATTTTCTGTTCTTATTTAATTCTTGTTACTTAATATCAAGATACACCCCCCTCCCCCACAGGACTCCCGTGAAAGTGTCTGGAAGCCTCTCTCAGGATCTCATAAAATTCTCTTTATATCTCTTTATCCTTGATTTTTTTTTAGTACTATAGTTAAAAATAATTTCTATAAGCTTATATTAAACAAAATCTTTGAAAGGGAGCGGAACGGAGTGGTGAAGTTTGGGCTCTGGAACCAAGCGCCTGAGTCTGCACCTCTGCTCTGCTTCTCATAAGCTGAGTCCTTGAATACGTCACTTAATCTGTTTTGCCTCATTTTCTCATGTATAAAATGAGGACAATAATAGCACCTGCTCCATACGGTTGTTTAAAAATATAAAAGAGTTAATATATGTACAGTGTCTAGAATAGTGCCTGAATCGAATGTACTAAGGGCTCAGTAAATTCAAGCTCTTATATTTAATTTTTAAATTTTGTTTGCTAGTATTACTCAATGTTTTCTGAAAGGGTAATTATCTCTGTTATGTTATAATAACTTTTTAGAGAATTGTACAGTTTATGAAGAGATTGCATACAAATAATATCATTTTACCTTCTCGGCAATTTTTTGAGGCATTACTGTTATTCCCATTTAAAGATGAGAAAAGTGAAGGTCAAGGAGGGTCAAAGACCTGCTGAAGGTTGTGGCTAGTTAGTAATAGACTGGGCTTTTTGTTCCTGATTGCCTGACTCTATGGTTTTTTCATTACTCCATGTTGCTGAAATACATTATGAATAGGTCTATTTCTAGGGGAAAATGCATTCAGAGTTGGGTTTATCCTCTTCCAGTACTTGGGCTTCCAGGGGTGGTTGAGGCTCTGTCCAGTGCTGGGCAGCGAGCAGTGATGTCAGGCATGCTGGCGTACTCACAGTGGGAAAAGTACAGTTCACCGAGAAACTGCAAGCCCACCTGATGCATATTATGGTAAGGGTCCTCTGGGATTTATGATAACCTTCAAACAGTATCCCTCTGACAATACTTTTTATCTACAATGGAAAGGTACTCATCAATAAAAAAGGAATGAACTACTGATAAATGTACAAAATGCGTAGATCTCGAAAACATACATCATGTAAAAGAAGACAGACCCAAAAGAGTACATACTGTATGATTCCCTTTATGTCAAGTTTGAAACAGGTAAGACTAATCTATGGTGGGAAAAATTATGACAGTGGTTGCCTAGGCGGGGGGGGGGGGGAGGATGACTAGACAAGGACACAAGGGAGCTTTCTAGAGAAATGGAAATGTTGTATATCTTGATAAGGATATGGGTTATGCAGACATACATATTTGTGACACTTCATCCAGTTACACTTCAGATCTGTACGTTTCACTGTATGAATTGTACTTCAATTTTTTAAAAATCTGAAAAAATAGTTTACGTGAACAATTAAGAAAACTTTAGTGGTAATTATTTATTCAACTTTGTAAGCTCTCAGGGGTAAATGTAAAATGGATGCACACAACATATGACATTGACAGTACTCTAGTATGGTAGAGTATTTGTAAGGATATCTATTTCTCTTGGAAGTACTGCCTTATAGGAACCACCACCTATGCTCTGAAAATGAAAGCACCCTGAGTTTTCTTAAAATAAGAACAAACTTACTATGTTTTGAATTATTTGAGTTTACTTGGAGGTAACATTTCACAAATTTTACATGGCGTATTTGATTTTATCCTGTTGCAAAGGTCAAAGCTTTACAATGAACCCACAAAACATGACCTTAACATTTTACTTTTAATGGTTATTAGAGATGTATACGCAATAGTAACCTCAGTTACCCTCTCACTTTTGGCAATTAGTTCTCCTGTTCCCAGAGCACCGGATATCAATTCTGCAGCAATTTTGTCTATTCCACTGTAACTTTGGGTATTTGCTTGTTCTATAGTACTACTAACATACTTGCGTTTAAACGCAGTTCTTTAAATACCACCAGTTTCAAAGCCTAAGTCTTTTGAAGACAGAAATGATTCTCTTTCCATTGGGCCTTTCATAATCATCGCTTCAAGTTCTTCTTCTGTGGATTATATAACCAAAGTCTTTCATGGGATTTACTTCCTTTTTAAATAATGGACATATCAGCAAAATAGATCAAACAGTGCCCAACACATTGTTGAATATATTATTATTATCTTATTATTATTTTGAGGATAGTGATAAGTGCTAATTAAATGTGCTTCGGGATATCATACTAATAATTATGAAAGTGTAGATTTTCCAAGAAAGATACTCTTCCACATAATTTCAGGCCTTTTATTTTAAATGGATCCTATTCAAGTTCATTTAGCTATGGCTTAATTGGATTAGATCCATGTTTAGTTTAATTCAAAAATTTTAATAGCCTCTAGTGAACAAGAATAAATCTTTGGGTGAAGGGACATGATAAATATCCTGTAGGCTAAAGGTATGCTCTGTTTTGAAATGTAAATAATAAGTTGATTTACGTTGTAAGAGCTGGAGGGAAAAAAGGAATTTGGTTACTTTTTGTGGCAGAAAAGTAAAACTCCCTGAATACCAAATATATTGATGAGTTGTCATTTATTCCTTCACCACAGATTTTGCTAGACTTAGGGGATTGAAATATGAGTTGGAAATGAACCTTACCCTCAGTGAGCTTAGTCTATTAGAGGAGATAGGTAGGAGAATATATTATAGCAGGTTAGTGTGATAATATTTTAATAGAAGCACAGGGAACCTACAGAAGAGGAAGTAATGAACATTACCCCAAGTGTGTGTGTGTGTCTATGTATAGACAGGCAGAGAGTAGAAGATCCCAGAGTTGGATCTAAGCAGTGAGCAGAAATCTGCCAGTTTAAACAAGGGGAGAAAGAGTATTCCAGCAGAAGGAGCAGCGTTTGCCAAGACAACATGCTCATTGGGTAACCCGTAAGCTTTTTAAAGGTTTGGTGAGAACAAGAGTGGGGAGTTGGAGAGTTGGGAAAGGAGTCGGGGACCAGATCATGCAAGGCTTTAACTCCAGTATTTGCAGAATGCCTTCTATACGCCAGACACCATGCTAGGCACTGGACATTTACTGGTGATCAAAGCAGATGCGATTCTTGCCTTGGGGAGCATACCATGAGGAGGAGAGTGAAATAATAGATGAATGTGCAGTTACAAACTGGTTCAGGAATATGGCAGGAAAAAAAGGTGGTGCCTGCCCTCCTAGAATCCTGGTCTTGTAAATCTCTCTTTGGAGGCAACATTTGAGTTGAGATCTGAAGGATGAGAAGGAATCAGCTGGATGTGGGTAGTGAGTATCAGCATGGTATGAAGGACAAGAGGCAGGAAATAGCTGTTCGATGAACTGAAAGGAATCCAGCCAGGCTGGAGGGTGGTGGACTTGTGGAGAATGAAGGTGATTAAGATTGGAGAGAGCTGGTCAGGGGGCCTGATGGGCTTTGGTAAATAGATTAGATTTCATTTAAGGCACAATGGAACACAATGGGGGGGGGGGTTGTAGATAGAGGAGTGACACTTAGAAAGATTACTCTGCTGTGTAAAGAATACATTGGGAGGTACTAGAATAGACATAGGATACCCATTTAGGAAGCTATTGTAGGTAGTAGGATGAGAGATGGTGGCAATCGAGACAGAATTTCTGATGGATTGGATTAGGAGTGGGTGGTGGAGGAGGAGGAACAGAGAAATTGAGGATAGATACAAGCTTTTCTCTTGAAATGGTGTCATTTACTGAGATAAGGAAAGCTGGCGAATGAACATGTTGGGAGATTGGAAAAACATTTTGGAAACCTTTGCTTTGAGGTCCCCATGAAACATCCAAGGAGAGACAGGGACTATGTATTATATGAGTCTTTAGATCAAAGGCGGTTGCCATGGAGATAAAAGTTTGAGAATCATTGGAACATAAAGCTGTGTGGGAATGGATGCAATCACCCAGGGATGTCAAGAGGAAGAGTTAGTGGGTCACTGAGAATTTAGAGCTCAGGCAAAGGAGCAGCCCAAGTGGTAGAAAGAAAACCGGGACAGTATGGCACAGTAGAATACCAAGAGGGAAGCGGGTTTCAAGAGGAGGCTGGGGGCAGGGGGCTGCTGGGTTAGTAGGATGGAAACAGAACACTGAGAATTATATATCTTACCGGGGCATTTGTTTGCTCTTTTTCCTGCTGTGGATGGGAAAGCATTAGAGGATTTTATGCGGAGGACGAACCTGATCAGAAGTATATTGTAGAAAGATCACAATGTGGGCTGTGAGAACATCGAGTTTAGATTAGAGGAGTGCAACTCTGTTCATTCTTTCTGCTTTTTAACCTATTAAATTGCCTTATCTTAAAGGAAATGACTGCAGCGTGTGTAGTGGTTTTGGGATATGGGGAACCTTAGAATTTGACAGAACTGGATTCAAGTTCTCTTGCATTTTCAGCTTGGGGACCTTGAGCAAGTTGCTTAACCTCTGTCAACTTTGGTTTTCCGGTATGTAATTTGGGGAGAAAATAAAATACCCTCCCAGAGGGTTATGAAGATTAATGTATAGAACCACAAAGTCCCCAAGAATATTACTTCTTATTATCATTGATACTGTATTTGTAAGCACGTGTATGCCTTTCATAATGATGTCATCTTGGTAAATCATTGTGCTTTGCCCATCCCTTGTGGTCATATTTTAACATTAGCCTTCAACAACCATGCCCTTAACCTTCCACCCAAGGTATAAATGCAACAATTCTACTCTCTCTGGGAGAATTTCCAAATTGTAGTGAGTGCCTGGTTGTGCACAATTTAAAGTGCACTTTCTCTGGCAGAACACATGTTTATATTGGTTTGCACTGTAACATTTTATTCCCAGTTCTTATAGCCTTTTATTTCTTGGTCTATGTTTGTTTTTATAGCAGTTGGGGTACTAGAACCCTGGGTAATGCAGACATTACCAGGGTATGGATAAATGTTTCAGGGGCAAGAGTCAAAGAGAACAGATGTCCTAAATCATTGGGGAAACTGGCAGTGACTCAACGTGGTATAGAATAAAAAAAGTAAGAGGGAGGTCGCCACTTGCGCATATAAGGAATAATGGAAGTTGGAAAATGCTTACTAAGCAAAACAAAAATAACTAAAAAACATGTTTTCCACTTTTACAATGACTTTCATGTTTGCCAAAGTGGTGCCAGTGAATCCTGTAACTGTGTTTGATCACAGAATATTTAAGGACTCTTGCCTGTTTCAGAGCAGCTTTCTTAGGAGAGGAAGGGAAATATAGCACATGTTTGTGGACAATATGTATCTGTGTAGTAATTTGTCATGTAATTTGTTAATAAGTTTTCAATAATAATGAGCCATTATTTTGCAAAAGAAATCCATTTTCTTGTAAGATTAGTGATGAGAACATTTATTCTCCAATATTTTTTAAAAATAGCCCAGTGTACTGATTATTAAATATCTGGCACATCCATAAGGAAACACAGTTTTATTAATGGAAAAATAGTAATAAATGTAAACTATCAAAATGGAGTACTCATAAAGATTTCCTTCATAGTGGCATATTCATAATTGGAATTTAAGTTCTTAAAACAACAATACCAGTACCTAAAATATTTTACTTAAGATTAATCTATCATTTGAAATTGATTTCAAACAATTCAGATAGCATCTCAGTTGCCCACAGTACTAATTATCAGTATATAGGTAAAGATATTAAAATAGTAGCTTTGGCTGCAACCCAAAGATGATAGATACCGGGTACCAAATTCAGATTCCAAAACAAGAGACAAATTTTCAAGGAATACTGGCGAGTTGTTTTAGGGGCTGGGCTTTAAGCAGAGAATTCATGAAGACAAATTTTTTGATAAGAGCTATTGTGAGTGCCTTTCCCACCACCTTGACTAAGCCAATTAGGAAAGAAACTTTCAAAGGAGCACCTTTAGAGCTTAGATGTTTCCTGAAGTTGAAGGGATCTAGTGGTCCTTGTTCCTGCTTAGAAAATCTACAAGGGGCAAGAGCAGGCCTGCTAGCTGTTTATCATGAAGTGGAGGAAAGAAGATGTGACTGATGAGGATTGATCTCTCCTCCATTTGTGTTTCCTGGGGACAAGATACAGGCCATCCAAATAGAGAGGTGAGGCTCTCTTGAGCCTATTCAAATTGCTGCCAAGACAAAGGGACAGACCTCAACAGACATTACGCTGGATTCTTAGGGGCTGTGAAAGGAGTAATTGATGGGTGGGGGTGATTATAGCACTGCATTAAGTATAGCAGGTGACCGGCTCCCAGGAATGAATGCCCTCTGAAGAAACTGTAAGTTTATCAACTGAGAGGGAGAGAGAGAAAGCTCTGAACATTAACCAGACCCAGAGAGCATGTGATCAGCTACCAACTGCAGCCACGTAAGAATTTTCTTACTCCCATTAAGTTTTCTCCTTTTCACCGTTTCAACCTGGTGGTTCAGAAAATGTAGCTCTCCATTGGAGGAGCAGAGGAATCAGAAGAGGTAAAAAAGGAAAAGAAGGACCACATCCTTTTCTTTGGATACTGGTCTGCAGCCGACCCTAGCCGGAAGAGAGAGGTAGTTATAACTAGTACGTTTCAACTATGACTAATATATTTAACTGAGCACTCTGATTTCTGAATTGGGATGTCAAGTGACGGTAGGTCATCATGTTATTCAACAGTTAGAAAAGTAGTTGGACTGCTTGAGTTTTCATTTAAGGGCAGAGAAGAACTTTGCCCATTAAGTAAATTTTAAAGGGATGATGGAAGGTAAAATCAAGGCATTTTGTGACTATACTCTATGTGTCTTGCATGGACGCAGAGACATATGTATATATGTGGTACAGCTGTGTGTATGTGGTATGTAGTGTGTATGTGTTTTAACTTCAAGGAAGCATTCACTGAGGAACAGAATTCTTCATTTAAATTCTGACATTTTATAATTAGCTAATGAATATGATCACATTCCATTATAGTTGTGAGTACATTCTGTTTGTCCCTTCATAAAAAGCTGGATTAAGGGCAGGGACTCTGCTCTCATCTTAAATGCTGTGGATTAAAAAATGAATTATGGAGATTGCCTAGGATAGAATCCTAGCTCAGCCACTTGCTAGCTAGGTGACTTTTGGTCAAATTACTTTATTTGTGCCTCAGTTTCCACATCTATACAATGGACATAATAATCACCTGCATTATAGGCTGTTGTATTAACTGTACATATATGTCAAAAATATATTTTAAAATGTAAGTATGCAAACATATATAAATATTAGCAAATAACAATGTCCTATGTTATTATCAAATATATTGATTTATATTTTTGTATCTAACAGAATGAAATTTCAGGGTATCTAAAATGTCCTCTACATGCCTCAAAAGCAATGGTGTCTGCTGTGAAATGGCTGCTTTAGGAAACCTAAGCAAGGGCACTCAACTCAATTGTTAGGGGATTGACAACTGTCATTGTTGTATTTTTGTAATAAACTGGTTTCCAGAATGTATCATTGTGTGGACAAGGAGAACAAGACACAGGGGAGCCCATGTGTGATCTTTCAGCTCATTTTGTGCACTCTGAGTGTATGTCAGGTGAAAGAATTATCTGGTATTTCCAGCTATCAAGAACTTCACAGTGTCTTGTCACAAAGGAATCTGGCCTTAACTAAAAATCTCCCAGATAATTTTATTGAAAATTATTAAAATGTAATGTATAAGGTTAATATGTGTCCCAAGTTTCCCAAAGAGCTTTTATGTTAGAGATATATTCTAATATAAAATATAAATTAATATAATTGTTAAATATATAAATATAAAATATATAAAATACATATTATATTAGAGTTTTTATGTATTTTATATATTCTGTTTATTCACACAGAGTCAAATATGTGACAAACTTTCTTAAATAATAACTGTTTCTACTTAGCAAGGGAATGGTCAGGACTCAGAAAGCTTGGTGTTTTATATATCATCAAAGCTAGCAATTTCTTTTATTCCTAACAAGGTTAAGGATAATAAGTTCTTGCATCTCTTCATCTTGAAAGTTCAGCTCTTGTTAAACTGTCACTTCCTAGCATTTTGTGCCTTGTTCTGGTATAGTGATATTTTGTATTTAACACAACAGTCAAATGTTGCAATTAGTGGGCTGTGTCCTTTTCTTCATTTGTTACAAGACACTCAGTTCTTCTAAATGAAAACAGGGGACCCCTTCAGGAGTAATTGTTTAAATCTGTTGTGAGAGTAAAGTGCTCTGTGTTTAGGATGTCTGTGTATCTCGCTATAAAAATGGCCAAATGTATTCCTGAAAGGTAAAATTGCAATGATCAGAGCAAGATTAACAATTTGGCTGACGTTTTATAAATGTCATAAATGTTTTACTAGCAACAATTAAATATCACATGTATAAGAAGTAGTGACCTTGTAGGGAGCGCATCTGAGTATTTAGTCTGTTCTTAGAGCAAATGAGTATAATGCCAATTCAGTGGATCTGATTTTGAATTCTGGAAACTGGGTTTCTTGGCTGTGGGGCTTTTGGCAACTACTTAATATCCCTGAAGCTCAATTTTCTATAAAATGAGAATAACCACATTTCAGAATTATTTTGAGAATTGAAGAGAGAGAGCTATGTATATATATAAATAACATCCCTGTACATAATATGATAATATGGCAATATATATTAACAATGAAGAGAAACGCTCTTAGGACAGACAATACCTGGGCTATAATAGATGTTTACTAAATGGTTGCTCTTAAAATTATTATTATAAATAAATGAGTTATTAAACGTAACTAAGTCTCATTTTCTTCCCCTATTATCTCCTTGCCTTTGTCCTAGAATTGTAGAGAGAATGAAATCAGGTGAGGCAGAGAGTATACATTTAAATTTTCAAGTGACCACACAAATGTACAGTGCTATCCTTATTTAGTGTTAGGTGTATAATTTTATCTTTAAAGATAACGTCAATTAAAGTGATATTTTCCAAAGTTTTAGATTGAAATTTTAGCTTACTGATATCAAAAGCCTAGAAATTAAAATGGACAATCTTAATTTACACATTGTTTCAGATTTTCTTAATTTACAGTTTAACTCAAGCTATGAAAATATTCCTACTAAAGTGTGAGTGCCTCAGATCATAGCCAGGCAATTGGATTAGAAGAGTATGTGCACCAAAATTGATGTTTCAAGGTATTGATGACGTTTAGCCTTTTGAAAACCTCTGAGCAACTAATTTGAGTTCTGTTTGGTCCAAACCCTTATCTTGGTTATTATTTCCTACTTGGTCACAGTTGTCAAGTGTTTTGGAGCAAAGTCCGGTAATCAGAAATTTTGAAATTCTGCTACTGAGTCCAGGAAAAAGACAATACTTATTTAAAATGAAGACAGATGTTAGGGCAGAGTCTGGACCCACTAACTATCCACTTCCATAATCAGTTTGCTTGTTGGGTATTTTAAGAATTCCATAGAGGCTGACCCCATGACTGAGTGGTTAAGTTGGCGGGCTCTGCTTTGGTGGCCTAGGGTTTCACTGGTTCGGATCCTGGAGGTGGACATGGCACCACTTGTCAAGCCATGCTGAGGCGGCGTCCCACATAGCACAACTAGAAGGAGTTACAGCTAGAATGTACAACTATGTACTGGGGGGCTTTGGGGAGAAGAAGAAGGAAAAGGAACCAAAGAAGATTGGCAACGGATGTTAGATCAGATGCCATCTTCGGGAAAAAAAAAGGGTGAGGAAGATCTTAATCACAATCCTTAACTTAGCATCTGCCTCACTTTAAAAAAAAAAAAAAAAAGAATTCCATCATTCATATTCTATGAAAATAATATAGGGTGTGTTTTCTATGAACATAAAATATATGATGAGGGTGTAGACCTTCTTTTAGTCTTTCTGATAAAATCTAAGAAAGGAATATGAACAATTTCCTCAACACAATGGAGTAATATTTTCTTGTAAAACCCAGTGGCGCTGGAGCTGAGTGTCAAATTATTAAGTTCACAAAAGCTCTTGCTCAGAGTTTTTGTTTTGCTTTTAATAAGTGAATTTAACCAGCATGAGGAGTGTCCCTTAGAAATGGAGTTACCCTAGTGTGAAACCATGTCACTAACATAAAACAGCATTCAAATTTAAGCCTGCAATCGATATTACAGCTTTATCAAGCCATGCTGAAGAAAAATGCCCTTTAATAACATGCATCTGCATTGCTTTCCCGTCTATTCTGCTTGCCTAAAAGATGCTAGGTGGGAAATTCTAGGATTTTTCCATGTAAGTTACACCTATAATACAAATGTATCTGAAGCACAAGTTTGCAAAGAAATGATAATAAAAGATTTATCAAAATGCAAGTATTCTTTTGTTGTGTTCCTGAGAAAGTGGGGAAAGAACCCATTTTGGAAAGGGCATGTACTTCCAGGTAAATTCCACCCCCAGCCCCTGCCCCATTCCAGAAGAGCCTTCAAGAGAGTTTTATTCATTTAAAAAAGACTGAACTTGATTAATTTGAGATGTTGATATGGAAGGAGTACATATTCCTGTAATCTTTGAAAGGATTTGCGCCTTATGCTTATCTCTAATAAGGTAACAAATATTGTGTTAATTTAGTTGAGTTGTACTTGCTATATGAGTTTGCTAATAGAACTTGACATGAAAGCCTTTGTGAGAAAGCTTGATTGGTTTGGTTACCACGGCAACACAGTTGAATGGAAGAATGATTTCCTTTAGGAACCTTTCCTAAATGCTGTTTGGTACCCTATAACGATATCTCTGGCTTGCCGTCCCTTGTGAGAAGGTGAGAAGAGATCACTTAGAGGGTCAGCATGGTGTCTTGTGTTTATAGATTATCTCAGAAATCAAAAGACTGCTTGGCTCATCTCATTCTTTCCATAGCTGAGCCAATTCTGTTCTCCAGTATACTGTGATAATAGGAGTGTCGTCCAGACCTTTATGTCTGGAAATACACGAAGGAAAAACTGGATCTAGACCAACAATCATATTCTGTTAAGTGCATTTCCTAAAGCTAATGTCCGTTATGGATTTTTAATTCTCTGCTTATCTTTGTTTGAAATTCTGCAATTTATCAATAATTTGTCCTGTGAGTGGTATTGCTGTTTTGAGGAGACCAAAGGGTTTAACCAACGAATAGATCAGCAGGGGCTTCATTTAGAATCCTTAGTGGCGGTTTGGTATTCTGGAATTACTGTAAACCCTAAGGCTTACATTTGAGATTTCCTTTGTTATGGGGTAAATGTCTGCTCCATTAGCACAGCAATTGTGTACAAAAATGCATCGAATCAGTCAAGTACCACCATAGGGTGTTTTCCAGTGGTTAAAACAGGCTAATGGTTATTTCACTTGTACATTCAATAATAACAGCAGTAAGGCCTATTATAACTATTCGTCTAATCAGCTGCATGTTTGTAATTTTTCATTTTCACCCCTTGGTTTAGGTCCTTGGAATCAGATACTCCAACATAGACTTAGTGGCTTTAACTAAAGAATTATATCAACACCATTGGTGTCTGTAATACAGCGACTTAAAAGTTGCTTAGGAATAATTTTGTGCAGGGGTTGAGGGAAAAAAAAAATAACCGTATCCTAATATGAGTATTTTAAAGTTTCTAGCACGTAGCTTCTAACTTTTGATCCTATGATTGGTAACAAAGTTCATATGCAATAATATGAGGTGATTATGTTAGCGTTGTTATTTTATTTTGATTAGTAAATGTTAGAATTCAAATTTTTGTAATGACTTCTGGTTGTTCATTTTCAATATCTAAACCAACCTTTTATCTGAGTCATCTGAAGTGCCCCGACAGTTAAGCTACTGGGAACAATAGGTCACATTTTGAGTCTAAGTCACCTCATAGACTTATTATTGTGTATTTTGGATTGTCTGGATTGTCGTGGGAAGTACATGTTTCAGTAGCTTGTCAGTCTCTGTGATTAAGAGCAAGCCAGTGAAGTTCAGGGCAGTAGAAGCAGCAGAAACCTGGTTTAAGACCAAAAAACAAATTATACCTGATGTGGAATTTTCAAACCAGTGGTTCACTTTATCTCTTCTTTCCACATTGCTTTCGCACGGCCCCTTCCTCAATAAAAATGAAGAGAAAATGGAAAGACAAGCCAAATTCTCTAAAGTGATGTCACCTTTACACGTGGCATGTGGCAGTTCCTCTACACCACCAGAATTGGAGCCACAAGAAAGCTGAGACAGATTTGGCCATATGAGAGAACAGAATTTATTGAATTAAAAGAGGTAGTTTCAGACAAACTTGATGCATTTGCTCGAAGTTCCTATCTAGTGAAGTGTAGGTAACTACAGAGAGGCACAAAGGAACAGAACTTTAAGTTCAATCATGGAAGCCCTCCCTCCTGTTAAGGTTAGGAATTTCGTTTCTAACTTGTCTTTGTTATTTTTGTAGACTGAGTATATTCCCTTACTAGTTATTGTAGTCTGTGTTGTGTGTGTATGTATCTGTGTGGGAACTCCATTCCCCAGTGGGGAACTGCTCTTCTTGATCATCTTTATTAGTGAAGCTTGCTTGGACCTTTGTGTACTCTGCACCACAGTTGGTTTTGTGTTCTCCAAACTCATGCCCTTGTCTTGTCCTTGGATGTCTGTCTTCTGTTTTCACTCACAATTTTGACATATTTTGACTTCCTTGTGTCATTCAGTGTTCCCTCCTTGAGTATTTCTTCTTTCTTAATTTCTTTGCCCTCTTTGGTACTGCTAATGTCACTCTTTCTGGGACATTCTTATTGGCCTCAGCTTCAGGTTGTCAGCCTCCCTGGTTCTCTTGGTTCCCTGAATATTCTTTCTTTGGATTCTTCCCTCTCTTTCCCCCTCCCCTCTTTCCTCCACTTAGAGCAGTTCTCCCTCAAGACATCCCTGCTCAGTCTTGGCCCTCTGCCTTCCCTCCTTCTGTAGAGTGCTTCTCCACTTACCTGTATTTAACATTACCACACGTGCAGAAGATGCCCTGCTCCTTTCTTTTTTTTTTTTTTTTTTGGTGAGGAAGATTGGCTCTGAGCTAACATCTATTGCCAATCTTCCTCTTTTTGCTTGAGGAATATTGTCCCTGAGCTAACATGCCTGCCAATCTTCCTCTATTTTGTATGTGGGACACTGCCACAGCATGGTTTGATGAGTGGTGTGTAGGTCCACGCCCAGGATCTGAACCCACAGACCGTAGGCCACTGAAACAGAATGCACAAACCCAACCACTATGCCACCAGGATAGCCCTCCTTCTCCACATTTTTAACCTTGACTTTCTGGCTGTATTAAGGGCATTAACTCTTGAGTTTCAGGACAGCACCCCTAATATTTTTTTAGACTTGCATGAAGCCCACTTTGCATGTGTGGTTTATTTTCAGTTCCAAATCAATCTACATTTATTGAGTATCCATTACGTGTCAGGTGGGGGTCTCTGGGGATACAAAGTTCATAATCTGTGGCCTATGCCCTTTCAGAGGTTAACAGTTTAGAGGGCAGACAAATAAATAAATCTGATTACACTGCAGTGTTCTGTGACAGAGGAAGGCTGAGAGAAATATGGAAGCATCTAAGAAACTCAGACAGGGTGTGGGGGAAAAAGGTGGACCAGGATCAATGAAGTCTTCCAGACAAAGTGCTATCCTTACTGTAATATTTCACACGCTCTAATGTCCTTTCCTTTTAAATTGCCTTCCTCAGTGAGTGGATTGTGTCTGTAACCTTAGGAACCAGAACCTGTCTTGCTTAACAGTGTCCTGTCTTGCTTAAGTGTCCCTGGAACTCAGCACAGCCTATGTTGTAGATTGACCAAATGAGTAATGTGGTCCTTTAGTTGAGAAGAATGGGCCTCACAGCCCATGGACTGAGCATGTTGGGAGAGGGAATAACATACAGTGTGCTTGTTCCCAGAAAATGCATTCTGTTTGTGGCTTCCTTTTCAAACTTTCAAGGTCATTGTGAATTCTGATTCTATATTCCTCAATGGCTGGTGACTCCCTCCTGCCTCCTCCCCTCCCTTCCCCCAACCCTTCTTTCTAGTCTGGTCTCATATGCAGATTTTACGGTGGTGCTAATTATTCCACACCCCCAGGTCGTTAATGAGAAACGTGCACCAGAGCACCGCCCAGAAGTGACCACAGTCGAACCCCGTTTGTTATGCTCCCTCTGAGGCTGACACTTTTCTGTTGATAGCTCCTTGCCAGGCATGACCTTCGTGCTGTTTCATAGCTATGCAGTGTGGATCCTGTTTTCTCAGTTTATTGATGATTGTGTCATGAGGAACAGAATCAAAAGCTTTGCTAAAACCCAAATATAAGTTGTCTCTGGCTTCTTCCCCTTGATCTACTGGGCCAGTCACTTCATCAGAGGAAATTAGATTATTTTGACAGGACTGCGTCTGCACAAAGCTATCTTAGTTATTACTCAATATTCTGCTTTCTTGAGGGTGTGTGAAACTAGATTTTTTTAAACAATGTTTCTAGTTAATTCCAAGATCATAACTCTCTTTAAAAAATGTTTGTATGTTTCATTAGCCTTCACTCCCGACTCAGTCCTCTCAAGAGTTTGTAATGTTTATCTCCTTGCAATGGCATTGGCTAGTTCCTTTAACAACGGGTTGATGGTCAGCCTGCACTAAAGACTGGAAGATTAGAATAAAGTTGGTTCATTGACCTCTCATCAAATTTTTTTCTACCCTCTGCTTCTCTCAGTTGATCTTTCTTAAGGAGTTGCACATGTACTCTTCAGAATTTATTAGGGAGTTTTATCATCAGCAGAAATTATTTCTTCCTACCAGAGTAAAAATAATATGTAGGAACTGATGGGCATCCATTTACCAAAGCAGCAAGTTCTTAATTTTTCAAAGCAATTACATGGAAACTTTACCCAGCTATTCCTAGTTCTGTAGATGATAGTTTTATCCGAGAACAGCCTACTTTGCTTTCTCTAGGAACCCATTTTTATAGATTCATATATATATTTGCCAGAAATAGTGTAGCAGGTCTGTAACACAGAACATCTTTCTGCACTTTTTTCAAGGATGAAAGTCTGTTGCGTATATTTCATTGTGTATTGGGCTGTCTCTAATAAGGACTTAGTTTTTCTGTTTTGTTTGTACCATATGTAGAAAGTAGGATAGGAACCTTGAGCTTATTCTGCTATTTATGTTGAGGTACCCACTCAGTTGGAATAAAGAGATCTTCTATCTTTATGGAATGTTCCAGAATCCCCCTACCTCTGTTGATCTCTCTGAAGCTTCCCTATGCAGATCTGTCACTCAGGCTTATCTCTTCACATCCCAGCCAGACCAGATGTCTTTCAAGGGAAATGCTGTGAGAGCCTTAGAGAAAGGTACAAATATCAAGATAGAGTTTGTATGGGAAAGAAGGTAAATTTCTAGTCTCGTGTAGAGAATTCAGCTTCATAGTAGAAGCTGCGGAAATTGAATTATAACTTTTGTTTTTCTGGGGGCAAAGTTAATTTTTCTAAACTTTTTTATTAATATGAAAAAAGTACATATGCTGAGAACTTATAATTTTAATAGTTGAGGCAGTGGAGCCATTTCAGGAAACAAAGTTCATCTTTGTCAGTGATTAACGTTTTTTGAGTCATAAGGTCCTTTGGGTCAGGAGTTAAGAAGTGATTGTTTTGTTCCCTAGTGACCTTAGGACTGTTTTTCCTGAGTGGGTTTGGGTTATAGTTATAGCTAATAGAGCTCTATTTAAAATTATATTTGTTTATTCAGTCCCACAAACACTAATGGGCCTTTTCTGTGAACTAATCAGTCAGTAGATTTTTATTGAACACCTACCTACCTTAAACCAGATACTGGGAATAAGGAACAGAGTCCAGAGTGTTTCCTCAGGGTGCTCATAGTCTAGGAGGTTGAGAGACATGACCATAAATGATACAGCTCAGTGATATAAATGCTGACATTGTGGTTGGGTGGAGGAGCTTCCCTCTACGGAGCTTTGCTCCTGGAGGTCATCAGGGAAGGCATTCCTCAAGGTGAAAAGCAGATGGAGTCTGTGGGCCAAATCAGGTCTGTGCCCATTAATTGTTTGACCTGCACTATGTCTACAATTTTTTCAGTTGCTTTTGGTGCCCTAAGTTGTATCCCCTTAGTCACCTCTGATTTCAGTCTCAGCTGTGATTCCATGAACGCTGACTGCAGCCCACCTCAGGCACAGTCGTTGCCTGTCTCTTCAGGGCTTTCTCCCACACTGGGGAAGCCACTCAGCACTTTGGCCCATATAATTAGAAAGTGTAGGGGAGTTATTGCCCCAGGAACTATCCTTAACAGATGGAAGACAGGAGCCGGGGCATTAATGCCCCTGCTTTCCACCATCCACGGGGAAGCTTCTGTGGCATGTCTCTGAGACCTCTGGGATCCCATCTACACCCCCTTATTTGGTTTTTATACTTTCCATGCCTCATTTTCCTCTCTCCTGCTTCTTGGAATCATTTCCCAAGTAAACTACCTGCAAGTTCTTGTCTCAAACTGTAATTTTAAGAAAATCAAAATTGAAACAGCTGTGAAAATTTAAAAAATGGAGGATAGCAAATAAAAATTCAGAATTCTGACTTTTCTTGAAACATCAAAGACCTGGTAACCCTGAGAGCAGGTTCCCTATGGCAACAGTCAGCTGGAGCTGAGGAGCAGCTGTTGATTAAAATGAGGTAATCTGAGCAGTTCAGTACTCCCTAATCCCCAACCAATCTGAGAGTTTCTTTAAAATACCTGCCTAGGCTCTGGAAGCAGAAGAGCTTGAGACCCGGAATAACACTTAAATTGAGTTTTTCAAAAGTAAGCAGGACTTAGCCAGGCAAGAGGGAGCAGGCCCTGCATGGCAAAGATAACATCATGTCAAAGCCAAGGAGGTGGGTAGATTATTTATATCTTGGCAAGATTTTGTTTGTGCGTGCATGTGTGCACGCAATAGTCTACTTTTTTCTTTTCACAGATCATCATACTATGGCAAAGAATGCAGTCATTCAATAGAGTTATACAATTCTGGCTTTCCATCAATTACAAAAAACATGACTATCAACACTGATTAATTGGATCGTTATACAAACAACCCTACAGTAATAAACACCCATTGTGTGGCAGCGAGGCATATGTTTGTCATACCCATTAGGGGAGCACTTGGGGCCCAGAGGACTGATGAATTGGCCCACATTGTCTTTACTACACAGCTGTCATAGCAGCTCTGATAGCAGGTGATAGTTCTGCAAGAGCATGTCAAATTGGTGCTTATCTGTTATGACATCTGTTGATGGAAGCTCCCTTTTAGGTTTGATCCAGACAATGACCTTGATATTCCTGGTGAGGAATAAAGGCTCACAATGATTGTTTTAAGAAGGAGAGACTTGTAGCTTGTGTCTCACACCCGTCATATCAAATTATCAAGCTGAAACTGATAATACAATGAACACTGGTTCTCGACAGCAGTGTTACATCAGCTGGATTTGTACACACATTAAACCTTCTCCCAGCTATCTTATAGAAATCCATTGAGATAGCGTGTAGTGACCACCCAGAGTTTCAGATATGTGCACAGAAACTCTGGCTGTGATTCAGGAAGAGATCTTTGAGAACTAAATCTTTAAATCTAAGAAGTGGGAAAAGCTCAGTGCTTTAGCTGAGAGTTTATACAAATTTCAGGGAGGTATAAATGGAAGAAGGACTGAGCTTTGAGAATGATGGTCAGAATTGGATTACTGACTCCACTTTTGGGGCTATAAGGACTTTGGAGATGCCACTAAACCTCTGGAAACCTTGGTTTTCCCACCTCTAAGATGGAGATGCTGATACTGACCCTGGCTACTTCGCACTGTTACGTTGGGCGAAAGAAACTTGGAAATGTTTTTTGGTTGGTAAAGAACTGTTTAAACATAAAGTAGTGGTATTCTTTCAGTAATTTGAAGATATAGGCATTTTGAAAAGTTAAAGTGTGCAGTTTAAACAACTAGTGTTTTCAAACTTTTATTTTACAGAGATAGAGTGTAAAAATCGGGAATGCCATTAATCATAGTCAGGAGATCTGGTTTCAAGTCCAAACAATGTAATAGCTAGTTTGGTGACCTTGGACATGTCAGTTTTGGTCTTCGTTAGCCTCATTAGACTGTGGTCTCTGACTTTCCTTCCATTCTTTTGTTCTATGGCTGGTGCCTTCTTTTGCTAACCTGGCCACTTGGACCCTTCTGTTCCATCTCTCAGTGTTACTTCATCTCTCTGTGATCACTGTGTGCAAACATTCTGCTAATGCCTAAGTCAGGGGTACTTACTTGCATGTGCAGCATCTGGTGGAGGGAGCTCTTTGAAAATGCATCTTCTAAGGCATCCCATCCATAGAGTCTGATTCAGTGAGTCCACTGTGGGTCCCAGGAATCTAAATTTTTAGAAGCATCCCAGTTGAATCTGATGCAGGTGGTCCTTTGAAAAACATTGGTCTAGAACATACATACATTTTGTGTTTTATAAAAAGTCAGTTATGATTACCAAGTCAAGAAGATATTATTCTGATTGTTTGCTATTTTGAATTGAGTCTACTGGTTTACTTGCGTCACTGAATTGGCTTTATATAACTACAGTAAGCCAGCTGGTTAACAAGATTATTGAGTGTCTCTGGGGTTTATGTAGCATACTAAGGGTTTGTATACTTACTTATATTTTATATTTTTATAGTTTATATAAAATATAAATAAAATAAAATAAATATAATAAACTTATATTCATATAGGTTGTATTTTTCTCCATGAAAGTGAACAAACAAAAACAAAAACCAAAGGCAACATATGCTTTTAAAATTCTACTAGCATGTACAGTTTGTGTGTATCTGGTATTTCGTTACAGTCATGTTAGAGTGAGTGAATGTGGAATTGGCTTAGTGCTTTCCCATAAGTGCTTACCATGAAAAGAGATGGCGATGCATTGTCTGCAAAGACTAGGATTATGGTGAAGGGAGGTAGCTGAGCAGGACTGTGGTTGCTTTTGGTTAGCTCTCACACCATTTCCTTTTCATGAAAGAAACCCCTTTCTAGCTGTTTGGTGGCATCCCTTACTTGACCCTTTTGTACTTCCAAATCCCAACTCACTTAGAGATGCTGGCACTATGTTGGTGAGAGAAGAGGCAAAACCAGACGATACTCTTGAGTTTAAAGTGGTGTCTAAGATGAAAAGCTGAGGAAAAGCAATTGGGCACTTTCACCGCCTTGTGCAGAATGCATGTGCTTTTCATTTTGTAGAGCAAATGTGTCCCCAAGCACTGTTTGAAATTTAGGTTTCTAATTTACATAGAGCTTTATAGACTAGTGCGAACTCGAGTGTTTAGTAGAATAGAGATTCCATTTAGACCTGTATAGTCTCCTTGTCCTCCATACCACTCCCGCCCACTTCCATTGGATATTTTATTGAGAGGTGTACCTCTAAGGTAAAATGGAAGGACTGTGGATACAAAACAAAATTTAACAAAGTAGCAGACTACACTTGTTGGGATTGTTAGTAAGATCAAGATCTGAAGGACTGTGAAAGACTTTTTATGTTTTATTTCATGAACTTATTTAGAAGGGGGTTAATAAAGATATGAGGAAAGCTCTGACGAAACCCATTTTAAAAAGCAGAAATCTTAAAAAAATAAAAAAGCTATTCTAAATTCATTAACCATTTGCAAATAAAATTACCCGTACAGAAATCAAGTGAAACTTTCTAAATAATAGTTCAATTCTCTCCTAATGTGTAGTTGCTTTGTTTGTTTGATTATAGTGATTATTGTCTTCATTAGTCCTGACTGGGTAGGTGCAGTGGTCCATGTCTTCAAATAAACTATAGTCTGTGAACGCTCACAGCTTCTATTTTCATCTTTAAAACCTTACTTCCCACTTCTTTCAATGTCAGTGGCTATTCCCTTAAAATAAATATTTTTGTCACTGTAATTGTGATGGAACAAAGGCAATTCATGGGTGCTCCTGCATTTCAATTGTCCTAGTTACTCCTGTGACAGAATTAGGTTTTTGTTTCCATCGACTGAGTTATATCACTGCAAATATATTTCTGGCACCATTATAGAAGATCTCAGCACAGCAGCCAAATGGAGGGAGCATGTTTAAATACTTAATTTGAGCAAAGTGGTTTTTAAAATATGTTTTTAATAGTAATTCAAATATCTCTTCTATCGAGACTCTTTTAATCAGATGGAATGCATAAAAGAGTCAGCATAGAATTTCAGCGTGTTAGTTACAGAAGAGAGATCATATCATCTCTTAGGCTAGCCAAAATGTGAAATTAAAATATTGGATTGTCTTAAACACATACAATTAATTTTAGAAAGACTTTGTCAATACTTGCTTGATATTTACAGGTAATCTCAGAGCATGCACTCTTTAAACTACATGACTCATAAAACTTAGGTAAAAATGGATACTGTGATTTTGTTTGTGTATGGCAGGTACTATTTAAATCTCCAGAAGTGCTCTAATGAGAGGTAGATTTGAATCTGTTCATTACACATGAATATAGGTTCTGTGTTTTAAAAAATCATATGTTTGTCATTTGAATTTTAAAATCAGCTTACTGGTGGTGTTGTCAGCGTTTCATAAATCTTTGAAAATGAAAGTGTGATATTTATGTGCATATTAAAATGGTCCAATTATCTCCTAAGATCGTAAAAAATGTGCATGCAGTCATAGTATTGACATCCAAAAGATTTTCCTTCTTTGTCTCTGTATGTGTATTTCTGTTGTTTTATGTTATGATTGAGGTTTATAGTCATTTTCCAAAATTGACAAGTCACTAGCTTCCTTACCGTGATTACTGTGTAAGGATAGCTTGCATAAGATTTTCATTTCTGATATTGGGGTTGGATTACTCTGATGTCCATGCTGCCCTCAGAGATATGTAGTTTTTAGAGAGAGACCACCTGGCCTGAACTTTCAAGTGGAGAAAATATGAATTTTAATCTCAGCTCTA
Organism: Equus przewalskii; assembly: GCF_037783145.1. NCBI lineage: Eukaryota > Metazoa > Chordata > Mammalia > Perissodactyla > Equidae > Equus > Equus przewalskii. The sequence goes on along the minus strand of NC_091852.1, from coordinate 27,901,934 downwards.
TCTTGCTTTGTGGACTTGAGCTGGTCAACCTTTCTGAGCTTTAGTTTCCCCACCGTAATTTGGATCATACTAACCTCAGAGAATTATTGTGAAATTGAATGGGGCTAGGCCAAGAAGGAAGCTGATTTGGGTTTGTTTTTATTTCCCTCTTCTTATTTTTTCAGGTAGTATCTGTGGGTTACAGGTTCTGATCCTATGACTTTGATCTGATGAGAACAGATCTCATTAAATGAACAGAAATCTAGTGGAAGTTTCTACCACCAGGGTAATATCACCTCTTCTGAGTCTCTCATTTTTATCCTTTGCTACACCAGAGCCATAAAATAAATCTGTAATTGTGTATAGTCATCAGGATTCCCTTTCAAATTTAGGAGGCTCATGATGTTATAAAATCTGGGAATTGTTAAAACATCTCGTTGGTTAACACAACCTGTTTTTATAGGCTTACCTACTTGGCTTCTCTACTGGAATTTGAGCTTCTTGTGGCCAAGGATCATATCTCAGTCACACTTATTTCTCCTTCTACACTGCAAGGTAGCCACTGTGCAAGGTCTATGAAATTAGAAAGAAGTAGAAGGAGTAGTAGAGTATTCTGATTAAGACAAAGTTCATGCCACATGTTTTGCTCCAACCAGGATAGTTGGTTTTAAAGTGACTGAAGTTTTGTATTATTACTAGAAATGGTGGATTTCAAACACGAGGGAAAAGAAAACCCAATAAAGACTAAAAGAACAAACAGCTTTGGTATATGTTTTAGAATATTTTTATATTCTAGATTGGATTTTGACGTTTTTTGGCAGTAGGTTTTTTTTCTGCCCAAAACATTGTAATTATTAATTATTCTACTGATAATTATTTCATAGTTGTTATAATATAAATATGGATGTAAAGAACTCAAAGGTTAAAAGTAATAATGTTATAAGATGTAATTACTAGCAGGATCTGAGAAAGAGTAGATTATTGAGGAGAGTGTCAAAGATCCTCCAGTTGAGTTGGTTTTATCATTGGCAAAACTAATTCCTTTTGATTTTAGAAATTATTATGTTTGTTTATTCCTTCAGGTAATTAAATGGTAGGGTGAGCTAATAACTATGGTGTATGTTATTATTCATGTTATCTAGGGTGTGCATTTTGTTCACATCAGAGAAAAGAAAAGGAAAAGAAAGGAAATTTTTTCACAAACACTTTGCAAGTATGTGTAACCTTTCATAAATAAATACAGTAGCTATGTGTACCCATTCATAAATAAAAATAGTAGCTATATGTACCCTTTCGTAAATAAAAATAGTAGCTATATGTACCCATTCATAAATAAAAATAGTAGTTAACATTGGCTGAATCTTCACTATATGTCAGTTGCTTAACATGCAATCTCTTGTTTAATCCTCATAACTGTCCTGTGAAGTAAGTATAATTATTATCTCTATTTTAAGGTTGAGGGAACTGAGGCTGAAAGAAATTAAGTAATTTTCTGCAGACCATATAACTGCTAAATGTCAACATGGGGGTTGCCAGGGCCTTTTCTAAATAAAAGTGAAGTTCTTAGGACCTACAAATTCCCCTAGAAGGAAGGAACTAGAATTTGCAACTGGAAATAATCACCACTCTTGAGAACATCCTGCTGACAGGGTGTGGCCAGTTTTTAGGCAAATCCTGATTGTGAGCACCTTGTGTCTGAAGCAGAGGTATTCACACTCTTTTCTATACTCAAACTTGGACCCACAAGCCCTTCACCAGTTAACGTCAATGGACTCATCTGTAACAGGAGGTGAGATGTTGACTCAAATAGTTCCTGTACTTTTTCTACAGGAAGCACTGTGAATCTGTGAATGTGGGTGGCTGGAAGGGCCAGGGCTCTGAAAAAGCCTAAGTTATAATAAGAGTATAATAAGACAGCAATTTAACCACTAGTGCAGTCTGGTTCCAGTTATGGGGTGGATTAAAAGTTTCACATTGGTGGTACTAAATAATATTTTTAGATTTTCATAGCCCGTCCCTTATCTCCTTTGAGAGGTGAAGTAAGAAGGGAATGATCTCAGTTCAGATTTTCCTTCCCTCCCCTCTCCTCCTCTTCTTTTCTTAATGTTTTTCAGCGTCTATAGTGTGCAAAGAACTGTGGTGATACCATTAAGGGTTGAGATTGAGACTCAGGAGAGGTCAAGGAATGTGACAGCCAGTGAAAGAGGCAGCGCTGCAGCCGGATAGAATGGGTGACACTTAACTTCACACCATCAGAATGGATGAAATAAATTCCCAATTCCTCAAATGTTTCCCAGAGATCAGTGAAATAAATATCTAGCACCATGTTTAATTCTCTAAAGAGAATGACAAGTTGATCACTCTGAGGCAAGGAAGTTTATTAAATATAGCAAGATTTGAGAACTAACTAGTAGTTACTATATCAGTCAATAATAGCTTCCAGTGCATTTTTACTCCTGGATTTATCCTTATATTTGTGACCCTTGGGAACCAAAGTACCTGAAACCATCATCATGATCTTGTGACCTTGGCAAGAGAGAAATTGGTAAGGGAGCAAATATTTGTTTGAAAGCTAGAGTTATATTTTGTACCTATTATGTTTAGTCCTTGCAAAATGTCTACTTATTATTACTCCTACTTTACAGATGAGGAAATTAATACTCATAGAGATTAAGTATATATGTCATGGCCTGATAGCATTGATGTTCAAATCCAGGTCTGCCTGGCCTAGAGGTCCCAGCTCACTCATTTATAACATCCTTCATGCAGTTTTTACTAAGATAATTTCTTGTCAAATATCTTTTCGTCTTTTCAGAGAAAGAATTGAATGGTTTGTATGATGTGTAACAGGAATCATTTAAAAAATATACATATAATTTATGCAATGAAATCTTAGCCATAAAAAAGAAGAAAACCCTGCCTTTTGTGACATCATGGATGAAATTTGAAGGCATAATGCTAGATGAAATAAGTCGGACAGAGAAAAGTCAAGTACAGTAGTTCTCACTTACATGTGGAATCTAAAAAAGTCAAACTTGTAGAAATAGAGTAGAACGTGGTTGCCAGGTGCCGGGGGGTGAGGGAAATGGGTAAATATCCGTCAAAGGGCACAAACTTCCAGTTCTAAGATGAATAAGTTCTAGGGTTCTAATGTATAGAATGCTGACTACAGCTACCAATACTGTATCATGTACTTGAAAGTGGCTAAGAGAATAGATCTTAAATGTTACCATCACAAAAATAAAAAAGGTAATTATGTGGGATGATGGAGGAGTTAACTAACCTTACTGTGGTAATCATTTCATAATATATATGTGTATCAAATCATTATATCGTACACCTGAACCTTATACAACGTTATATATCAATTATATCTCAATAGGAAAATAACTAAAATGTAAAAGCAAAAAGAATTTAGAAAATAAAAAATATGCATAAATTTTTTAAAAAACAAGCCAGCAAATAATTAAATTATTATTTAATTATATGAAGTTATTAAAACTTTTGATGATGAGCAGCAGTTAGAAAACCAGGCCTACATACAGACATTTATACATATATGTAGAAGGGGAGAAGAGGATGAAGTCTTGATTGCTCTTTGGTTATATGTCCATATCCCTGAAAAATAAAGGAAGTATCACCCTATGCTTGTATACTTTGTTCTTGTAAACCCATGGATATGAATATTTATTTGCCATCCTCAATAAAAAATATGGTGTAGTACCAGAGTTTTAATTTCCAACAGAATCCCACTTTTTTTGCCTGGGGAAAAGTAGAGATTTTCTGCTTGAAAACGAAACAAAAATAATTTGAGTCTGGGAAATTCTGCCGTGGATTAACTGGAGTCACATACCAGGTTGAGTAAAAAAACTATGTGTGTGTGGGGGGAGAACAAACATTACAAGTGTAATTAAGAAAGGAGGGTTTCTCTGTGGAGATCTGGTAAAGTAAATAAGAGTGACAGATATTCATTACAAAGGGCATCCAGACATAAAAGAATAAAGGTTAAATGTTAATTGAAGCTGGCTGCATCTGCTCCACTGTCTCTACTGAGGAGGGCAGAAGGTGGGAAGGCAGCCAGAGTCCTCAGTTGGTTGCACAGTCTTTGAGCTTGATCAACTGTTGAATTTCATTTCTGGGAAGAGATTGGCAAGTTTTGTTTTTGCTTATATTAAAGATATTAAGAGTTTGCAAGGTAACACTTTCTCTCTCTCCCCTACTACCTTTCAATCAAGTGCCTTCCTTTTCTTTTTTACCAGGGTGACATGTTTAGTGCCTATATTTTCCAAACTGGACAATTCTTGGTCTTGTCCAGGCGGGAAACTTTAAAGCACTCCAGGGGGCTTCCAGAGTCTGTTCTGTTTGATGAATTCTAAGATGGCTCCAAGGATTCTTTCTCACCAACCACAACAAAAGTGAAATGCATTCCAGCATCCCCTCCACTAGGGCTTCATTGAGAAAGCCTTTAAGGGAGATGAAGCTATACAGTGATTGCTACCAGACTATTGGTGATAATGATATGTGCAAATAAATGTATGCATTCATTTAGAAAAAAACAAAAACACTTGAAAGGTAAGATTCTTACCTTTGTGCTCTGCCATGTAGATAACAACAGTATTTTATTACGCTATCGTAGGACTGTAATTAGTATTAAATAAAGCAATGCACTTGAAATTAGTACTGTATCTTGTATATATATGTTCAGTGCACTATCACTTCATAAGATCTTTTCATTTAGACTCATAATAACCCTGTAAGGAAAGTAGAGTGGAACTTATTCATCCAAGTTTACATGTGAAACTGAGATTATGAGTTATCATGTGACTTCTCAAAGGCACTTAAACTGCAGAAATGAGACTAGAACCTAGATGCTATGATCATAGCTCATTGCATCCAAAGTGCAGACTTACATCAGTGAGATATCTGTGACTAAAATAACTGTATTTATATACGATTAGTGAAGGAGTAGTAGGAGCCAGTATTCTAGATTAAATATATTTAATTACCTGTAAACTTCAAGGGGGCACAGCCTGTTGTATTAACTGCTGAATTGCAGCCTTGACAAGCAATGCCTGATGTAGAGTAGGTGCTTAATAAACATGTGTTAAATGGATGAGTAAAAAAAGTCACAGCTTTTAGATGACTTGCTATGCTAGCTTTAGAATGCGATAGGAAACTACTCTTTATTAAAGATGATTCAGAAGGATTTTGGTAGATTTAAACATCTTCCATTTATAATCTGTTTCCTGTTAGTAAATATGAGAACTTCTCTGCTGATGTAGTATGCTTAGACCAGCAAACCCAGAATTGTTTGGTTTTGCATTCTCTAAATAATCCCTATTTGAAAGCAGTATTATCTGCATTCTTGGCACAGGGAATGAGAGGACAGCATTTTGATATGATTTAAATTTTAAAAAGTGTTGAAAGTGATTATCATCTTCGTATTTCTTTAAGAATTTATGGAGAGCTGGACTTAGTGATCCTAGGATTTACCTTACATTATGAAGTTGTTCAGTTATTTTATTTAAAGGCTTAATGTATTAAGACTTGACTGTAAAAAGAAATACCAGAGAATAAAAAGGAAAATTTGATGTATAGATGAGTACTTAGTTGCATAAAATGTTGTAGTTATCGTATTAATGAATCCAGAAAGGAGAGAATTCCATTCTGTAAAGAGTGAAGTGCGGGATTCGTGTAAGTCCAGTGTGAGATATTTTATACAACTTTGGTTTGAGATCTCTGAGCCCAGTTGCCATCCCTCCTCAAAGAAAGATTCTGTTAAATGTGTTTTCTGAGAGTCTACGCTGTTCCAGACAACAGAGAGTAAATGCAAATATGGGAAGTCCTATTCTCCACTCTCAAGGACCTCACAGTCTAGCAGAGAGCAGAGGAAAAATAGACAAATATCTTTAATACAGAGCATAGTGAGGTAAGTGACTCAGCTTTTGATCCAAGGGAGATCCTCAAGAGCAGAATCACATATAGTTGATGGGTAGGATAGAGCTTTACGAATGTGGTGGTGTTTGCGACAGTCCCACCGAGTCTGCAGGCATATGGGGCATTTGACAAGCATAGAATCCCATGAATTGGGAGGTGCCCTTTATAACATGTGCTGGTGCAGAAAGGACTCTTTGCAACTGCATCACATATAGCTTAGGTATCCTTTTTGCATATTACCAGCATTCTCTTTTGGCTATTTCACACTTATGAGAGCTGTGTTGGCACAGAATAAACTTAACTCAAAACCAAGCAATCTATTTATTTGGTGGGTTTGGAAAATTAATTGATGGTGAAAGAGTTTTGAACTCATGTCTAAATGAGGTTTTTGTATGATTGCATATTAACAGCTACAGTTAGGAGAATTGGGAGTAAATCTCTTACCCGTAGAAAAATCATATTAAGATTTACCTTCATTTGCAACTTGAATTTATTTTATAACATAATCAAATTGTGTGTGCTTTAAGTTGCTTGAATATGGACTGATATTAAAGAATAACATGTTATGGCAAATTTCAGTTTATTGCAAATGGTTGGGAAATGGAATGCTATAGTTAATCTAGCATTATGGTAGCTAAGAAATAGAAATATTTTACATAGGTTACTCAATTCCCTAAATTACAATAAAAGAAAATATTTAACATTTAAAATGTTCTGAGCATAATTTGAATTGAATTTCTTATTTAATTATTCAGAAAGCTCTTTCAGGTTCTAGAGGTTTTCTGGTTTACAGAGAGGAGTTTCCATTGTCATTGCTCATTTTCTACAAAATAAATTATGGCCATTTGGCCTTCCTGGTTATTTCAATTCTGGATTAATGAAATTTGAATGTCTCAACCATAAGATCAGAGGTTTTGTGTTTAGGACCCTATGTAAAACTAATATATGAATTGCACTCTTTTTTAAAGCCTTGAATTGTCAAGCATGTGATAATTTGATGTGATAAATTATGGCTTTTAAATTAAGTTAATGTAGCCAAAATTTGGAACCTATAGATATCTATGGAGTTGTTGAAAAAATTACATGGGGGGGTAGTTAAATCAGTATTTCTACTTGGTAGTCACAGGTACTCTCATGGCTAATAAATATTCTGGGCAGTGCAATATTCACTTACTCTAAAGTATTGATAAATGAGGATCATTGTAATTTAGCGGGAGCATTCTCATAGCTGAGTGTCAGCTTGCTGAAGAACATTTTGTATTAATATTAAAGGTCAAATGTTCCACTGGCCTTCACTAGTTGCTATTATAGAATACTGTTCATTCTTATATCTTAAATACCCCCTCAGAAAGTCTAAAATATTACATTCTAATATTGTTAAAATTTATTTATATCTTGGCATTTGAGAATTAAGGCAACTCACCCCTACTTATTCCCTCATTGATATGTTCATAAACCATCCATTAACCTATAACATTTTCTGCTATGGCTACTAACAGTATGCATAGATCATTTTAAAACACCTAGCATAATTTTTTTTTCTTTTTTTTTGGTGAGGAAGATTGGCCCTGAGCTAACATCTGTTGCCAATCTTCCTCTTGTTTTGCTTGAGGAAGATTAGCCCTGAGCTAACAGCTGTGCCAGTTCTCCTCTGTTATGTATGTGGGATGCCTCCACAGCATGGCTGAGGAGTGGAGTAGATCCATGTCCGGGATCTGAAACCGTGAACCCAAGCCTGCAGAGCAGCGTGTGGAACTTTAACTGCTTGGCCACGGGGCCGGCCCCATCATTTGTTTTTATCAGGAACCCACAGGTGACCTGGTTGTTACTGTATTTTATCATCTGGCACTTAATTTCCCTAGGTATGTTTCCTTATCAAAGTTAAAGGGGCTTTGCTACCTCAGCTTTTGGTCCACGTGAGATCAGCAGGAGGGAAATCACACATGGTTGATGGGTAGAGTTTCATGAATGTGGTCGTGTTTGAGATAGTCCCATCAAGTCTCCAGGAATGTGGGGCAGATTCAAGTGCCTTTTGATTTTTTTTTTTAACATGCAATTTGATGAATTCTTTCTGTATATTTATTTGAGTTAGTTTTTAAAATAGCAGTGCATTAAGAAGCTATATCTCTATCCTATAGGTCTTACATATAACATAGTGAACAGGAACAGAGGTTACTGTCGATGTTTTGACTCTGGAATTTCATGCATTTTCCCTTCAAGAAACAGATTTTGTGATAATTTTCTAACCCTAAAATGTTTGGACTGTCCTAAAAGGACCTTACAATTTATCTTTGTGTGGGCACTGATTAAAATATTACTGCAATATGAAAAACAATATATTGTTTGATATTATTCAGTTTCCACACTTGAAAGTTTTCAAAAGTCAGTCCAGTGACCCATATATTCATTGTATTATCTAATGTGTGAAATAAATTCCCTATCATACTTTTTATTGTACTTCCTAAGTAGGCTATTTTATTTTACATATAAAATATGTATTTTATTTGTATATAAACACAGTTCTGGGTAACAGTGATGTTTTCCCCTTTTGTCTGTGCCCGGGAAATTCTTAACGAAATCTTTAAACAACTTCTGAAAATGTAAAAAGATTCCATCCTTCAGGCTAAGTAATGTTATGAATTTAAGAGACTTAAGTACATGCTGAGAAGATAAGCAATTTTGTTTTAAGGTTGGGCTAAAAATAATTCATCAGCAATACAAAAAGTTGACTAGTATTCCTTTGTCTACTGTCAGTTGTTGGCCATTTTTTCAAAGGTATTTGGACTATTTGATTAAATATTTTTTTGCATTATTACAAGTTTACATAACATTTCCTCCAAATCCTGAGCCATTGCATTGTTGCTGCCTATTATTTAAAATAATTTATTCCTTCATTTGCTCTTTCTTGTCAAGTCCCTCTGAGGCAGGTCAGTGAAGTTAAAATCTCTTTGAAACCAAAAGACAACTCTGTAATTAATGTCTCATTTTAGAGGGAAATTTGCTGCCCTGAAATTTGGCTTCTGTCAAATAATCTATAGACTGTAAATACCATTAGAGTGTCTACTGTGATTATTTGGAATTTTTTCAGAGTATTTTGATCCAGATAAAAGGCGATTTTCCTCATATTTTCTTACCAAGCAGAATGTAAGCTAATGGGCTGCAGTATGTGAAATGGGCTTAAGTATTGTTTTATTTCCATACTCTCTGGTTGCCCAATTGCATCCTTTTCCCCCTTAAATTAAACGTATTGCACTTCCATCTGCTCCAAAGTATAGATGATTCCCATTTATTTTTGCAGGAATATTTTTCGAATGGGTGTCGGGAGCAGATGTTTTTGCATTGGTACTCGCCTTCCTTTTCCTGATGCCTTGCCACATTCACTGGAGGAAAAATGCATGGCTGCCATCCTTGGTGAATTTTGCATATCTCTTTGATTTGGGCTGCTGCACTGTAATGCATGATAATGTGACAACCTCAGTCAAGCAAGATGTTTCTTTAGTTTTCTGGTATTCAGTATCAATAGCCCAGCTGTGCTGCTGGGATTTGAAGAGCTTTTTCAGCTCTTGGTAATTCCCATTAGGATTCTTGGGCAAAACACTGAATCCGGCCAAACCTCTCCCTCTTTGCTACTTGCTGTTTCAAGACTGAGTTTAGACAACTTACAGGTTTTTAAATGAACACAAAAACACACACACATACACAGTGTATTTTCAGCATAAGCACTTTCGGTATAAATTCTTTTTCTTCTCTAGGATCCAAATAAAACAGTTACATTATTTTAAATTACATGTGCAGGCGTTGTCAATCTTATTGTCTTTCTAGAACCTGGTGCCTAACAGAATATTTGGCAAACCTCTGCGACCAGAATTGTGTTCTGAATGCAGGTGTAGCTTGGTGGAGTAGGAAGAGAAAACTTGGACATAGTTATCCATTGGTGTATAACAGATTACCTCAAACTTAGCAGCTTAAAACAGTAATATTGATTAGCTCACACAGTTTCTGAGGGTCGAGAGTCTGGGAGTGCCTTAGCTGGGTGGTTCTGGTTCATGAAACTGTCGCTGAGATGTGAAGTGGGGATGCAGTCATCTGAAGACTTGACTGGGACTGGACGATTTGGTTTGAAGATGGCTTACTCATATATGTGTTGACAAGAGTCCTTAGTGCCTTGTTGGCTCAAGAAACCCTCAATTCCTTATTACTTAGGCTTTCCAAAAGTGAATGGCTTATGCCACCGGCTTGCTTCAAAGTGCATGATGACAGAAAGAGAGACAGAGAGAGACAGCAAGATGGAAGCTGTAGTTTCTTTTATAACCTAATTGTGGAAGTGACATACCATCATTGTACTGCATGCTATTGGAGCAACCCTGTTATAGTGAGGAGGGAACTACACAACGTATGTGCATACCAGGAGGCAGGGATAATTTAGGGCCAACTTGGAAGCTGGCTATCACAGACATGAATTTTCTGTTTGCCGCTCAATTACTATGTGACCTTACGTAAGTCACCAACTTCTTGAGCTTCAGTTTCCTCATCACTTCTCCTACTGATCACTCAAAATGTGAAGATCCTATGAGATGATGGAGCAAAAGCATGTTGTAAATATGAAATATCATCTACGTGTGAGGGTTCATTAAGGAACTGTATTTCTTTTTAGGAATAATAACAGGAAAGATAAAAGAATGATATAGTGAGGAATGGAGAGACATGTAGAGAAGGAAGAAAAAAGAAGAAGGAACGAGAAAGGAAAGCATCTCTTCTATTAGCAGAAACCAAAGGTCTTTACCCTGTTTTTGCTCCTCCTTTTTGTCAGTAGTTAACTTTGCACACAAAATGGGTGCTTATGTCCTCAAAAGACACAATCCTATCTTTTTTAGGATTAAACAAAGAAAAGCTATTATGAGCTCCTCTTCTCAGCTGAGGCAGATTTGATTAAAATCAAATGAATTTAAATCAGTAGTCAAAAAGCTAGATTTAAATCACCAGTGCCAGCCCTCCCTCACTGCCTTCCTCAAAACCAGAAATGCCAGCCTCCGTTGTAAATGCTTCTACTGTCCCTTAGGGAAGGACAGCTAAGATAGCCATTAGTATTTTCATAAGCCACTGACCTTGGCTCAGTATACTAGAATCTAGAAAGTGACTGCATTTATTATCATTTTTAATGTGTGTGTTCTGGAACTCATTTCCGCTATGGATGACTTTCAACTTCATTTTGGCATCCAATTTGTGGAGACATCATCTTACTTTTAGAATCAAGGTAACAATCCCTGTTCGGTCAGTGTGATAGGTGACTGGAGACCATTTACCAAGTGGAGTTGTAAGGACTTCAAATGTATTATCCTCTTAATCTGCCCCTATGTATACATGCTATATTGACAAAGTTACTTGAAGAGGTCCTTTTGACATTGCCTAGAAATGGACTATTTCAGCTTTTTTTTCCCCTCAAGAAATGATTACAACAGATAATTTCATACATTCCCTGACCTTGCCTATTTCTCACCTCATTTACTTACTCATTCCCTGACCGTCACCCTATCTCATATCTGAGATACGTGTTAGGGAAGTGCTGAGGATCTGGCTGTCCATTGCAGGCATTATTGCATTTCGATCTGACCTTTATGAAATGTCTGTTAAGTCAAAACACGTGGGTCAGAAGAGCTAAGCGAACCTTCCTAGTTCCTATCCATTAAAAATAGCTTTTCCTTACCAGTAGCCCACTTAGCTAGTCGATATCCTTAGTCCCCTTCAACTCTCAAGTCCAGTCAGGCTCCCCTGATGATGCCAACTCCACAGTTCCTTTAAATTTGCCTCCTCCTCTGCATCCTACTACTTTGTCATTCTCTCTCACCCATTTCCCATTTTACAAGCCATGTAATTGGCCTTCCTGAGGCTTCCACTTTCTTCTCCCTTTACTTCTTTCTCCATAACTGCCAGTTGCCTTCAAAAACACTGACGTGTTCTTGTTATTCTCTAGCTTAGAATACAGTGATAGCGTTATATTGTCTACAGCAGCATGACCCACTAGAACTTTCTGTGATGATGGAAATATTTTATATCTGTGCTGTCCAATATAGTAGCTATTAACCACATGTGGCTATTGAGCACTAGAAATGTGGCTAGTGAGACTTAGGAACTGAATTTTTACCTTTATTTTTTAATTAAATTTAAATGGCTACCTGTGGCTAGTTGCTACCATTTGGACAGTGTGGGTCTACAGGATAAAGCGTAACCTTCCTATTTTTATCACTACTATTTTCCCTTTTCCCACACATTAAAGATTTATAAAAATTATGTGTTCTAATATAGTAGTTTGCAACCTTTTTCACCTTAATTCACAGTAATAAATGTGTTTTCTATTGTGACTAACACATACTTAGATAGTCATATATACCTAACAAATATTTGTGGAGGCACCTAAAATATGTAAAACATTGTAAATACATTTACGAAGAAAACAGAAAAATTCCCTAGCTCCTGTGGCTAACAGTATTCTCTAACATTCTGTGAGAAAAGCAACATACAATAGATAGTAAGCCTAATGAAAGTAAATTGTATGCTGTATTAGAAGGTGATGGAAAAAGGAAAAAGCAGAGCAGGTTAGAAAGAATTGAGACTGTTGTTGAATGTGGGGAGCAGGTTGTAGTAATAAAGAGGGTGGTCAGGCAGGCCTCATGGAGGAGAAGCAAAGCCTTGAAGGAATTGGAGTTAGCTGGCAGATGTCTAGAGAGGACATCCTCATTCCACGCCAAGGAAGAAGCCAAAGCAAAAAGCTGAGTCAGGAATGCATCTGGCTTGTGCAGGGAAGAGGAAGGACAGAAGGGTGGCTAGATGGTGGTGGTGTGGGAGGAGTGGAGAGCTTTAGCACAGGTGGGAGTAGACCAGAGTGGTAGCTGTAGAAATAGTGAGTACATTTTTACATTGCTTGGATACTCATGTACTTACCCTTAGAGGCACGCTAGAAATTCATTGTGTCTATCTTATCGATCTCAATCTTCTCCCTTCCTCCAGAAGTAACCGCTATCCTTGTTCTTATAGTAAACTCGTTCTTGCTTTTCTTCATAGTTCTATTGACTATAGATGCATCCCTAAATAATATTTTCTTCTTTTTGAAATTTATATACATGGAATTATATTGTATGAATTCTTTTTTTTTGACTTTTGCTCAACATTATGTTTGTCAGATTTATTGCCTTTATCTAGTGTCTTCATTCTCACTGGTATATACTATTGCATTGTTTGAATATCCCACAATTTATCCATTTAACTATTGATAGACATTGATGTTGTGTTCAGTTTTGGATATTTATGTATAGTGCTGCTTTGAGCATTCTTATATATAGTCTGATGTACATGAGCACCCGGATCTCTATGATCTGAACCAAGGAGCTAAATTCTGATTAACGGGGTATGTATATACTTAACCTCATTAAATAATGTCATACTCTTTTCCAAGACGGTTTTCCAAGTTTACTTGTATGAGAATCCCTGTTGTCCTAAATCCTTGCCAATCCTTCACATAGTCAAACTTTTAAATTTTTGTCAGTTTGACCAATGTGTGGCAGCATCTCCCTGAGCTTTTCCTTTGCATTTCTCTATTCTTGGAGTTGGGTATGTTGTCATGTGTTTATTGGCCATTAGATTTCATCTTTTGTGAAGTGCCTGTTTAAGTCCTTTGTCCAGTTTTCTATGTGCTTGTCACCATTTTCTCACTGATTTGTACAAGTTCTTTATATTTCCTGCATATTATCCTTTGTCAGTTATATGTATTGTACATATGTTTTTACAATGTGTAGCTTATTTCACTCTTTTAATAGTGTCTTTGGATGAAGAGTATTTTAAATTTTAATGTAGTGTAAACTATCTGTCTTTTCCTTTATGGTTAGTTCTTTTTGTATCTCGTTTAAGAGGTCTTTTCCTACTCCCCAGCTTCAAATTCCCAGACTCTATATTCTCTTCTAAAAGCTGTATTGTGTTAATTTTCACATTTAGGTCTTCAGTCCACCTGGAATTGATTTTTGTGTATGGTGTGAGGAAGGAGTTTAATTTCCTTCTTTTCCCGGTATGGATTGCCAATTTTGTGCTATTTTCTTTCTTTAAAAATGTTTCTGATTGTGATCCATTAAATTTATTTCGTGCCCCACTAATAATAAGCTACCTGCCAGTTTAAAAAACGGCTCTGGCGTTACTTAACCACCTCTTAAATGCCCAGTGGAATTGATTATAAGTAAGAGAATCTCAGCCTGAACTGTCTAAAAACAGATGAACAAACAAGAAGACAGGAGTGCTGATATAGCTCACAGAACCTTAAGGCAAGGATACAGCCTTAAGAATAGATTGGAATTCTGCTGTCTGCACATCTGATTCATATATGGTTCTCTACAGAACAGGGAATCATGGCTACTAATAGTTCATGAGCTTTACATTATCACATGTCCAACTACTGTAGGGAGCCTGTTTCCACATATGTCCCAAATTTTCACTGACACTTTTTGGGTCAAGTGACCACTTCTGTGCTGATCAACTGTGGAAGCTTCTGCTGCAAAATGTGGCTGATGAGGAGAAGAGAGCAGCTTCTAGGCCAATTGCTGGATGAACAATTCATTAGGCAAGGCATCAGGTTTGCTCATGTCTCCAAGTGTTTTTACCTGTGTAGCTTCTGACTGAGATTCTGCCCCTAAAACGGCATCTTGGGTGGAGCTTTCCTAGTCATCCTTCAGGCAGTTAGTTGACTTCCTCAGCTGCAGCGGCCTCTCGGAGCTGCCTGTAGTAATTGAAATAACTCACTTCTGTGTCTGTTTCAGCTGTGAACTATGATGTATATACAGCTATATAGCGTTATTTTTATGAAAAGAATGTGACACTGATCATATCCAATAAACATTGAATTGCTAATAGAAGCACATTATAATATTTGGGGCATTTTACCTGCACTCAATTAGAATTCCCATAAACTGCCAGAGTTGTACTGCACATTGCATCAATTCCTGAGTAAATAATTGGTCACTCAATAAATTCCATTCTTCAAAGGTGGGTCTAATATGTTAAAGCAGTGAGTTTGACTCAGCCTATTTTTCCCCATCTTTTTTTATTTGATTTTGCATTCGAAAACTATTATAACAAATTTGAATGATAAGTAATGTCATCAGTGTAGGTATTTGTTCTTACTTTCCTCCATCATAACAATTCCTTTGTTGATTTGAAGTAAAATATTTTTAGGCTAAGTTCAAGAATTCTTGTCTTATGTGAACCAAAAGATATGTGACTGTTTTTTTCCATCATAACCATTACTACTCATAACCCATTTTTGCTAGTTAATTTAATTGTCCTAAATGAATTTTGAATGTAGAATAACAGATGTGATCAAGCACAGAAGGTTTTCAATACATCCTGTTATTAAGAAAAAAAGAAATTTGCCTCATTGGCATAATGAAATATTTTCACAACAGACAGTAACTGAACTGCATCCATTTACTTCTCAAAGTTAGCAAAATGCAACTTTTAAATGGGAATGGCATTTGTAGATAGGGTTAAATAAAAGAGTGAAAAAGAAAAGGCTATACCTAGGGAGCAAAATGCTTGCTTTCTACAGGATGAACTTACAACCAAAATTATCAGTCATTTTGCTGTTGCTCAAGTAGAGAGCCTAGAAGCTGAGTAAAGATAGAGGATGCTTGCTTGCAAACAGCAATGTTGAATTGTTAGAACAGTTCTGAATAAGCGGCATGAATATCTAGTTCCCCAAGGTAACTATGGTAAAGGGTGCAACAGCTATAGGAATGTGTAAGTTCTGGGCTGTTTAAATGGTTTTCTCATCATGCCTTATTTATATCCCCTCAGCAGAAACCTTCGTGTCACATTTGAAATAAATATTTTTTTACGTGGATATACTTAAGCTAGATTTTAGGTTCAGGCTCTAGGAATCGTTTTCTAGTTGTTAATGAAAATACGTCCCCTTTTTGCTGGGGATTCAAATACAGAACTCCAAACTTTTCCTTTTTTATCTGTCTGGGACAAATCTCAAAAATGGATAGTGTCTAACATCTGCAAAAACAGAAGTGACCACAGCGATTGACCAAACTTCAGTAATTATTTTAGGTGGATTTGTAGGACTTTTTTTGAAATTTTGCAAGTTGATGATTTAACAAAATTTAACTCATAGTTAAAACAGGAACTAGCATTCTTGTCTCTGGGTCCTTCATTTATGAATTACGCCATGGTCATTTGCCATAGTAATACTAAAATCTCATATATATATATATATACATATATATATATTTAACATTCTTTGTAAGTATCTGAGTTGGCCTAGTGATAAACATGTATACGAGGTCCACATACATGCATCACAACAAATTAAGAGGCTTCTCAGACTCTTTCCTGTCTGGCATTTGTTATCCATCTGTAGCAATTAGAAATGACTGTTTTACAATCTAAAGTGCACATGTTATTCAGGAAAAAGATTTAATAGCCTTTGTTCCCTTACTAGAAGCCTTAGAAACTATATATTTTTTCGCCTTGTAATATATTACAGGAGAGTTCCTGTGTTCCTTGTGCTTTTGCTAGTTTCTGTTTGTAGTGTCCCTATATTGACTAGAACCACAACTAATCTAGTGTGAGGCTTTACCTTAACTTACTGAACTTGAAGGGGTTGTAGATAATTTAATCAAAGCCCAGCACTACCACCCCTTGTTTATCCTCCATAACCTTCTACCACTTCAGTGTGGTTTTATTTTATGCCACTTCGTTCATTAAGCCAATTGGCAATAATTCTGTGACATGACTTTGACTGGGGGAGTTGACGTGGGTAGCCAAAGTCCAGCTGAGCAAGGACTTTCATATGGAGGCAGAGGAGTTGGCAGGAAGCAGGGTAAATGCATTCCCATCAGTGCCTTTTACTGCAAGTGTGAATACAAACTATAGGTCATCAGAAGGGTGTTCAGGATTCTTATTGTGGTTTGGACAGATCTATGACTGCATGAATTTACAGAAAAGATTGTTGTTCGCCTCCATTTGGAGCTAGCGGTGTGTAATATAAGTCAGCGAGCCCGACCAGATTAAAACCTGCGTGTGATTTCTTTTGCACGAATCAAAGTTACAGTACCGTCAGCCCTGAGACTTGCATCTTTGTAGCTTTGCCAGATTTGAATGTGACAGGGTTTCTCTTTCATTGAGTTTTCCTGTTATTCATCGTCATCTCCTCATTTCAGTCTCTTTGAAATATGCACTCCTCCTTACTGAGTTTCTTGTCTTGTGCATTTATGTGTCTATCCACCAAGCCCTTATTTTTGGTGGGCTGTGGGAGGCCTCGTCGTTTCTATTGAACAGCTTCATAAGGAGCCCAGCTGTTAGCTGTCAAGGGTTTTCTCTTTTATTAGTCTCAGAAGGCAGGACTGGCAGGGTGCAGCGTGTTGGTACAAGATCCCAGCTGTTGTAATGGTGCTCTCAGAGTCCCTGATCATTTGAAACTTGAAGAAAAATTTGACCTTATCATAGCAGTTGTTTCTGTTGGTTCATTTGTTTGTTTTTGAGGGGCTGGCAGTGTAAGATAAAGAGATGCAGATGATAACTGTAAAACATAGAGGCAGTAGGGAGCAAACTTTAAGTCTGTTTTGCTCTTCCAACTTTTTAGAAGTAGACATTTTTGGTATGGAGAGTTTGAGATATTGGAGGGATATGTTCACTAAGGTGGCTGCACATAGATTTATCGTGGCATACCTTTATTGATAAACAGATGCAGCGAGCTTGGCAGAATTTGTTCACGCTTTAAAAACAGAGAGATAAGAAAGCCAAAACTATTTTTTTAGAGGCACACTCTGAAAGTTTTGCAAAATTGAAAGTTTTCAATGCTGTTTAATTAAAAGAAAAAATGCAATAAAACCAGATTCTGCTCTAAAGAGGCTTTGCTTCTTTATGCAGTTCTGTTTTTTAAATTCTCTGGGAGATTTCTCAATGCCTGGATCCTTGGGGATAGTTTAATAAGCTGACCAAATTATTGAATCATGGAATCAAATACCTTAAGCACTGACAATATCTGCTTTTACTTTGTTGTGGAAGATTGACAGACAGGAACACACATAATAACATACGTTTATATTTAAGAAATGTAACTTACTTAAAGCAAGGAACCTTGAGAGAAAGGCTTGGTTGGGACTGAGTCATTACCCAGTTAAAAATAACCTTTCCAGGTCATGTCGTTTTGTTTGCTGCAGTGAAATAAGTTTATTTCAGCAGAATGAAGCCATTATTAGCTTGGCAGAGTCCACTTGTCAGAATTTTATGGAGCAGAACACCGTTTGGCTGGGAAATTCAATAAATACTGTAATGTGAGAGGAGTAAAAACTCCAAGGGCTGAAGGGGCAAAGAATGGGGGATTTGTCATTAATTCATTGTTTTACAGCTCCAGTATGAGAACATGAGGATCTATGACGAATTATCATTAGAGGTCAGACACACAAACCTTTTGTGAAATATCAAGGCAGCAGGACATGTGAATAAAACAAAAACTTTAAGGTTGATTAGGATGTATAGCATTGATGGGTTCACATAAATATTGAAGTGTCTTGATTCTCAAGTTTTTAATTTTTCTCTTTTTGGAGAGTAGTGTGTCTTCTTTACCTGCTCTCCTACACTGTCCGTGAATTTCTAGAGGAATAAAATATAGGTGAAAAGCCTATGACAATATAATCCAGTCATCAGACCAGTACTGCAGTATTAAAATGGAAGTGAGCCATTTGTCATCTTAACAGTGTAAGAAACCAAACGAGTGGCCACTCTCAAGCAACAGAAGACTTCACCTTGAGGCAGCGTGTTGGAATGACTCTGGTGTGGTGAGACGAAATTCCTGCCTCTGCCGCTGTGTCATCTGAGGTAGATTATGTGACTTCAGCAAGGATTGGTTTTCTAATCTGCAAAGTGGGTCTACATAATTGTACTTACCTCATAAAGTAGTTATTGGGAGCTAAAATGAAAGAGTGCATATAAAGTTTTAGCACAGAACCTGGCACATAGAAAAATAAACAGTAGCAACTTATTGTTTCTCAGTTGGCTCTTAGGAAACACTAATGGCCTGAAGATATCCAGAAAATTACTGACACTAGAAAAAGTCTTTAACTTTGTGGGAAACACATAACTTAATAAACATTATGCTCGACTTATGTCATTCTACATTCACTTCTGAATGTCAAGGTACAAATGTACTTTTTTTTTTTTTTTAAAGATTTTATTTTTTCCTTTTTCTCCCCAAAGCCCCCCGGTACATAGTTGTGTATTCTTCGTTGTGGGTTCTTCTAGTTCTGGCATGTGGGACGCTGCCTCAGCGTGGTTTGACAAGCAGTGCCATGTCGGCGCCCAGGATTCGAACTAACGAAACACTGGGCCGCCTGCGAACTCAACCACTCAGCCACGGGGCCAGCCCACAAATGTACTTTTTTTAAAACATAATTGCAGTCATTTTGTAGATATCTTTTTGTCTTTTGATTTTGAAATTGATTACTTTGTAAACATTTTCATTCATTGTTACTGTTTATGTTATTTTTATTAGTTGTGTTAATATTCTGGTCTTGTTGATAAGCTGTAGTTTGCTTGATCTTCAGGTGGTGGATTGGCAAATTTAAGACTAAAATGGAGTCTCTTTAGGGATGAGTAAGATTCATTTGGCTAGAGAAAAATGTGCATGGCGTAAAGAGGATCCCTATTTTGAGGTAAAACGTCACCGCTTACCTATTTGGAGACTGTTTTCTGACTATGTAGGCTGTTGAAATTCGTATGAAGAGGAAGAATAAAAGAATTCTGTTTTCAGGTTTCCTTGTCTCAGCACTAGATGGGTTAAGGGTTCTCTTCATACTTATTCTTGAAAAGGCTGTACTGAGTATGTTTTAGGCATATTATTAGAAGAAATCAAGAATGTTGGCTGCAAACACCGTACTTATAAAATGACTTCCTGGAAAGTCTCATGGACTGACCATTGATCTGCCCCACTTGCTGGCCTGTTGGGCATAGAGAGGCAAGTGGAGGGAACCTGCACCTTGTCGGAAAGTATTATGACATTAAAGACAGGGCACGTCAAAACTCTTTGGGAAAAGGGTGCTTGGTGTAATGTGTAAGTAGAGTTTGCATTATTTACTCAACAGCCTGACCTTCCCACCTCCCCTGCGCAGTCTGATTAAGATTCAGAGAGCTCTGGAATTCATTTAATTAAAGCACTGCCCTGGAGTCCATTATTGCAAAATATTAGCATAGTGCTCTGTGTGACCTTTAAAATTTAGAAATTGGTAGCAAATACAGAGGTTGACTATTTATTCCTTCATTTCAGTGCTTTGTATAATACTTTCTCCTATTTTCCTTTACTAATTAGTTGCCCTCTCACTTTGAAAACCTGCCTTCCATTTATGGTAAATATTTGACATATCTTTTCCTCAGCTAGGATGCAGATCTCCTGACTGTGTCTCTCTTCTTTCACTTAATACCTTTATCTCCTAAGGGTGTTTTCCTTGGAACTGATAAATTTAACTCATATGGATTAAAACAGACACCACACCATGGGCTTCAGAGGCAGCCTCTAAGCTTTCTAGAGGAATCGCCAAAGTCAATTAAAAAGCAGCCCCTTGACCCCTAAGAGTCTTTAGATAAACAATGCACCTCTTGACAGCTGACTGCCAGCTGCTGACAATAAATTGTACTTCCTGTGCCATGCCTTCAGTGTGAAGGTGCACCAAGGCAAAGCTTTGGCTGGTCATAACTGCAGAGTCTTTTAATCAAGGACTGTAATGAGTGATTGGGGAAATCAGAGCTAACATCCCCCACCCACCAATTGAATCCTACTAGTAATTACAGTTAAACCTAAGGAGAAGATTTCTTCAGAGCGTAATGGCTCCCATGGGCGTTTTTCACTGGAGCAGGTTAATTTCTACTTAGGATATCCGACCACAGCTGATCAATAAGAGTCTGTGATGTACAGAAGCAGGCTCTGGAGATATTGGAAGGAAATATACCTCAGCAACTGATAGATATCCAACCACTTCCGACCTTATTTTTGGCACGATCTCCTTCCTTTTCTGGCATCTATAAACTGGCGTTTAAGGACACTTTGCTTGTTTCCATTTACTTATCTCAGGCTTCTTGGGAATACAGTTTTTCTTGGCCTTAAAGGTCACACATGATTATTCATGTTCACTCAAGGTAGATCATCAGACCTTGCCCAAGATTCTCGTATTTCTTTCTAGGGATTGCTACCAACTGAGAGCCTGAGGTGCCCACCTGACTGGGAGGTTACCTCAGGTACCTTGTGTAAAGAAGGAGAGCACCGTGGCTCAGCAGAAAGTACCACGGACATCTTGTCTTGGGATGCTTCCAGGACCTTCTCCCAATGTTGCAAAAGTTGACCTTTCAGTGTCTGAGGAGGACCTTACCTAGTCTCAAACCATGTCAGGAGGGTCCTAACTAGATTATAAACTGGAGTCCAGCAACAAAGTTCTAATTCTTTGCTATCTTCTACAGTGTGGAACTCAGAACGGATGCTTTAGGAATATTTTTACATGTTTGCATCTCCTCTCAAGGGAAAAAGGATGGATTTGAAACAGTCTCTAAATTATTAAATGAGATCCTCTTGAATATGGTCTAATCTTGTGTGTGGAATAATTGTCTAGAATTTTGACTGAACACCAAGTATTATACTTTATAATTTTACGTCGATAATTAGGATCTATCTGGTGAATTTAGAGTAGTTTTATTTCCATTTATTTGGAAGCTGCTATTTTTGGTTTTTCCCCCAGAAGGAAGATATTTTATAGATACTCCCAAAACGGGAGCACTGGAGGCTTTTGACTTTGAATATTTGACACCTTAACTTCACCCCACTAGGCTTTTGATGTTTCATTGGTGGGGTAAGATTCAAAGACTATCACAGTTAATAATAGTAATTATTCAATTCACCTGGTTACCACAGCTAATCAAAAGCCAATGAGATGAAAGTCTTTATAACATAAATGGCATCTCCTGTTGATCGTACTGTCTAAGAGGTATCCCTAGGACAAAAGAAAAAAAGTCAACATAATGTGTGAGCAAATATACCTTCTCAGGCCCTGCTGACTGCAGCGTTCACAGCACCTCATGATCTGGCTGAGTTTGTGGAACGCCAGCCCGAGGCACAGAAGCTTGTTTACTGTGCTGATTAAATGGAAAGCTTGAAATGACTGAGGAGATACTGGCATCATGAGCTCTATGTGTGTATATATGTGTGTGTGTGTGTGTGTGTGAGAGAGAGAGAGAGAGCGCGAGAGAGCACACACAAGAGAGCATAAGCAAGCACAGTGGGATGGGCCTTGGTAATATTTGTTATACTTTTTGTAGTTGTGATGATATGTTTGACGCACTCTGATGGTGAATGCTAGCTTTAAATCATCCCTAAATGGAGGAGGATACTCTACCCTGGGGATACATCTTATTTTTTGGCTCTTTTTGACTCCTCCTTCCTCACCCTTGTCAGCCTGCTAATCTGCCCTGAAGACGTGAGGTTGGAAGGACTGAGAAATGACTGAGAGGAGATGTGTCATTTCCTAAAGGAAGAGTTAAGAAAGGCCATGGTTGCCTTGGTTGATAGTAGAAGCGGTTCCCCTCCAAAAAAGAATTGGAAAATGTGTATACAGAAAAGGCAGAATTAATTCAAGTTGCTTCACTTCGTGGTTTGGTCAACAAATCCTTAAGTAGTTCCTCATAATTTATATCTACTCTAGCGGTCTATCTATCCATCCAACTATCTGTCTATCTATCTATCTATCTATCTATCTATCTATCTATCTATCTATCTACCTGCCTATCTATGTATCTTCTATTGTGGAATGTGGGTATATTGCCTTTTCATTTAGGTATAAAAGGGCCTGTTGTCTTATCTAGTACCTTTATCCCAGATGTTGCCTCTGACCTTCCCTTCCTTATGCCCCTCTCGTTTACTTTTCCTTTTCAGAGTGGATTGAACTTATATTTTTAAAGAATTTGGAGTGCAGGTGTAATAAAGAATCACACTCATTGCTTTTTACCTTGATCTTGAAAAGTAGTACTTTTGTTGTTGGTAATAAAATAGCTTTCACCATGTAGCAAACACTGTAGTAAACTCTTTACACGCGTCACCCCATTTAATCCATTGAGCAACCCTCTGAGGTCTGTGTTGTATTATCTCCACTTTTATGTGATAAAACCAAGGCTCAGAGATACTGAGTGTTGTAGCCAAGGTGCCAGAGTGAGTAAGTGGGAAAAACCCAGGCTGACTGAGTCTGTGCAGCTACTACATTCAATGGCCTCCCAGTTGTAGGATTATTGATGTTCTTCCTAAGCACAGATTTTCCCTCTGTTTCCAGTGGAAAAGGCTGAAGTACAAACTCAAGTAACCAATGAAATAAACATCTTCTAGATGTTAGATGGTGCTTTCATTAACAAAGCAGAATTTGCCCTATGGAGCTGGGAAATCATGGCCCAGGACCCAGGGCATAGGTGAGAACTAGAGGAGACCAGTGATTTGCAGCATGGGGTCAGCTTCAGTGTTGGGTGGATTTGGGTCAGTAATCTGTGTAGATCCTGTCATTATCTTATCCAAAGGGGAGGAGAATGTCTCAGCCTTCAGAAGAGCCTGAGCTATCTAGACTATAACAGATACTGGCCAGGCTAAAATTGGGACTTGAGGCCTAAGACAAATCGAAGAAGAAGGGAACTTGGTGTTTCAAAAATAAAGTAAAAAGGCAAACTATCTCAGGTTTTAAGCAGGGAATAATTTTTATTACTAATTTTGGTTTATTGTAGCCAAAATCTTACAAATTGGCTACTGCTCAGTTTGAGTGGTTTAGCCTGTGGCTATCAAGCTGGCCTAAAATTAGTGTGTGTGTGTGTGTGTGTGTGTGTGCGTGCGTGTATTTATGAACAGACCCCAAAATACCTAAAGACAAAAGGTAGAATGAAAACTTTCAGAGGGAAATGCAGTGTCTTACCACAGAGGACACAGAGGTTTCAAACCCAGGAACCTATCTGAATTACTTCTGAGAAAGGAAGTAACCAAATCTGAGACGTCATCTTTTATTTTGCAGCTTTGTTCTGGAAGACCCTCTGAGAACTGGTCAGTAACTCAGGATGGCCTCATAGAGTTCTTTCTTCTGCTGTACTTCCCAATGAGGATGTTTTTATGGTTGGTTGTGGGAAGCATTTTATGCGAGATGACAGTTGGATAAAAAGCAAGAGTTGTAGGGGCTGACCCTGTGGCCGAGTGGTTAAGTTCGCGCACTTTGCTGCAGGCGGCCCAGTGTTTCGCTGGTTCGAATCCTGGGTGCAGACATGGCACTGCTCATGAGACCACGCTGAGGCAGCATCCCACATGCCACAACTGGAAGGACCCACAACAAAGAATATACAACTATGTACCGGGGGGCTTTGGGGAAAAAAGGAAAAAAATAAAATCTTTAAAGAAAAAAAAAAAAGCAAAAGCTGTACACTATGCTTGAATCCAGTTATTAAAATTAGGTCCCATAGGGCCCTATCGTAGGTTAAATGGATATAGGACTACATAAATCAGGAAGCGCAGTAAATAGGATTTCAATAAAATTTATGACTCTCTCTTTCACCACTGATGTTTATACTACTGATGATGATCACAGGTGTATCATTTATATAAGATTGCTGAGTACTGAAATGACTTAGAAAAATTAAGGTATGATTTTCTCAAAATAGGAAACACCTTCTCAGGACAGTTTTTTTGTTTGTGAGGAAGATTCACTCAGAGCTAACATCTGTTGCCAATCCTCCTCTTCTTTTCTCTTGAGGAAGATAAGCCCTGAGCTAACATCTGTGCCAGTCTCCCGCTATTTTTCGTATGCGGGATGCCTCCACAGTGTGGCTGATGAGCAGAGTAGGTCTGCGCCTGGGATCTGAACCTGTGAACCAGGGGCCACCGAAGCGGAGCATGCAGAACCCCAACCACTCAGCCAGGAGGCCGACCCCCTCAGGACAATTTTAAGTATTTAAAAAAACAAAAACATTAGCTCTAATATCTTTCCTGAGCTACAGAATTTCTTTTGACAGAGAAGAAGATCAACAAAATTACCTTTCTTTACACGTTTGGGGAAGGAGGCATGTCAACTCTTTGGAAGGTTATGTAAAAATGTCTTGCTGTTAATTAATTACCGCTAGTCTACGTTGAAGTCGTTTTCTCTTTAATGCATGTTTTTCCCCAGAAGGAAATATAAAGGACAAATGTGTTAATTTGTTAGCCAGTTGGGCAACACCACCGTCTTTGCTACTATTTTGTTGAATGCTTATTCTCTGTAGTATCTCATTTAATTTCAGCAACATCCCATTTTAAGCGTAGCAAACTGAGCCTCAGTACACTTCATGGTGCACCCAAGGTCTGATCTCATTCTATCACTGTCCCCAAATCAAGGTTCAGTCCTTCCTGTTTCCATCGAAGGTTCTCTAATTCTGTCTAGTTATTGAACCAAGGAAATCCTATGATGGTCTCTGTGAACATTTGCTATTGTCTGCCTTTAAAAATCAAACAAAAGAAAACAAGACAAAAACCTCACAAAACCAAAGCTTCATTTCTTTTTGTTTTAACTCAAAATTTTCTACACTTTTATAATTTTCTAATTCAGTCTCCATGAATTTTAGCTACTACCAGGAATTGGGAATTGTCCTGCCTAAATGATACACCATGCTATTTTTGTGGATAAAAGTTAATGCCAGCAAAATAAACTTTGACTCCTATAGATTACTGCATCTTAGAAATTAGTGGTTTATAATTGAGATAGCAGAAAGTATGTAGCTGAGGCTGTTCCAATTTTTCATTCCTAATTCAAAGGGTTTCTATATTCCACACCTATTATGTATGGCATCTTACCTAATTGGCCTTTCCAGGGGTATGGCTTTTTTCCACATACTGTGTAGGGAGTTCAAAGTCA
Source organism: Equus przewalskii (assembly GCF_037783145.1). Classification (NCBI taxonomy): domain Eukaryota; kingdom Metazoa; phylum Chordata; class Mammalia; order Perissodactyla; family Equidae; genus Equus; species Equus przewalskii. Next base: position 27,876,087 of record NC_091852.1, on the reverse strand, counting down.
TCCATCCTTTTTCCCTTCACGATCCACAGCAAGAAGACTATCTCAGTGTCCCCAATCTTACTGCCTCAGGAAGCATGAAAGCTTAGGGAGCATTTTAATTAAATGTTGCCCAAGGCGTTTATTCTTGCTGAGAAAGTAAACAAAGCTTAGACAGACCCTATCAGAAAAAAGCCTCTTCCCGTAAATTTTTTAAAAAATTGCTGTTTGCTCTGAAGTATTACACTTTTTTTTCCCAGCTGTGTTTTAAATACCAACATAATCAATTGATAGAAGTTCCTTCTAAAGAATGTTAGAGTGTCTGCTTCATTTAAGGCATGGGTGGGCAAAGCACCGGATGGAGATTTGGTGTCTATTATTTGCTTGTGACTCATTACCAAGGATTACTCCCCTCTCTTCCCCACCCCTGCAACACAAGCTTGGTGGGGAACTCCAGTTCTCCTTTTAGATTCACTAAATTTCCAACTGAAAATGTATCACCATGTAATAAAATATCTTTGTAATCAATAGCTGAATGATTGCTCACCTCCAATATATTTTCCCCTTTAAATTTATTCTTCACATTACTCTTGAGTAATCTCATTGTTGCATTTATGTTAAATGATGAAATTCTTTACATGGTCTCTGAGCTCCCTGCAGCTTGGTCTTGTCACCTCTCCACTGTTTTTGAATCTTCCAGCATTCCGAAGGCAGTGAGATCTTTCCTGTTTCAGGACTTTCTCTGGAGTATCTTCATTATGTGTTTTTCAGATTAGCAATTGCACCCAATTGCTTTTAAGGTATGCTATCTGAAAAAGGTATCTGTAAGACAAAGAAAAACAGATGGAGCCTATTAGTTGAAAATTTAACTAACGTACTTGTTAAAGTAAATATATCCTATGTACCCCAATTTGTTAATGATACTTTGTATTATTTCCATCCTACAGAGGGGAAAACTTGAGTGTCTGAGGCGCTTGTTCAAGGTCATGGCTGGGGATATAGATGTTCAAAAAGTAATTAGAGTACAAAGTAATGGACATCAGAATAGGAACAGGGATAATAGGTTTCTCCAAGCATTGAGGAGGGCTGACCGACTCCTCGGGGTGGGAGTGAAGGAGAGGAGGAGAACGTGGCTCAAAATGCCTCCGGGAAGGAAGGCTTCAGACTGAGGTTGCATTTGTGTGGCTTATTCATAGACGAACAGGATTTTCTCAGCAGCCAAGGCAAGGAAGAGAGTTCTAGGCAGAGGAAACAGCTTGTGTAAAATGTACTAAAAGAATATTTTGTATATGTAAAACTGCAATTATTTTATTTGTGAAGTATGGTTATTGAAAAGGAGGGACAGAAGATTGGCCAGAAGAGTAGACAAGGTTTAAATTATGAGGTCTATTTCTAAATCAATGTAAGGAGCTTGGAATTGAAAGATGGGAATTCAATGAAGAGTTAAGCAGAGGAGTTACATTGGGTTGTGAAAAGATAATTCTGAATTTAGCTTTAGGCAAGTGGAATGAGGTACCAATTTCTTCTCCCACTTGAAACAGGCTGAAAACCACACAAAATAGATGAAACAAAGTTTTTAAGATAGCAGACATCAGGTAATGAAGGACAGTGATCTCTGAGTGATGAGAAACCTACAGGTGAGTCCCGTGATTCATCCGGCTTACTGCCTTGAGTCAGAGTGCTGACCAGCAAATGCATGTGAGGAAACAACCTGAGGCTGAAGAGAGAACCTCTCAAAAGGATTAAAGGAAACAATCCCCTTAGCTTGCACAAGGCGGGGAATAGTGCCTGTTCTTGCCAACCAGAGAAGAATGCTCCATAATTCATGGGACACCCGGTAAAGTACTCAGAAAATCCTGCTTCAGCAATGGGGAAAAATTGACTCTACACTAAACTCAGAGCTGGTCCCACCTAATGAATCTTAAAAGCAAGAGCCGAAAGGATCAAAATGTTTTCGAGAAATTTAACCACATCCCAGAACAAAAAACAAGAATCTTTATAAGAATACAAAAATATCCCACACCCCGAAAATAAAATTAACAGTCTCTGATATCCAATAAAAAATCACCTGACATAAAAAGCAGAAAAATAATACCCATAAAGATGAGGAGAAAAAAATCAATCCCTTAAAACAGACCCAGAATTGACACTGATGTTAGAGTTAGCAGACAAGAACGTTAAAACAATTTTAAAACTGTATTCTGTGATCGAAATGAAAGTAGAAACAGATAAATATAAAAAGACCAAGATAGGACTTCTTGAGATGAAAACTACAATGTCTGAGATGAAAAATATATTGGATAAGATAAACAGCTGACAAGGGATTAGAGAAGAAAAGATTAGTGAACTTGAAGCCATAGCAATATAAACTATCCAAAAAGAAAGAGTAAGAGAAGGAATAGGAGGCAATAATCATATCACATTGTGGTGGTGTTGTTTCTAAGAAGGAATGAATAAGTAGTATTTTTTCAATGACTAGTAATTCTTACAGTTTGACATTTCCTAATGTTGATTAATTGATATAGTGGTGTGAAGAGCTGCCCATTTGTTTGGTTTATGAGCCAACTTTGCTTTTTTTGGTAAACTGAGGTCCCAATGCTTTGAATGAGACCTTCTGGGCTGGGCTGGTTCGTGAGGTGATGTTAGGAAATGACTGATGCCCAAATTGGCATTTTTTAGCCACTCACAGCTCACAACTGTGGCTACTAGTTTTATCATCTAAAACAAAAGTCAAATGCTTGTTGTTGAACATATGTTTTCCTTTCAAACTTAGAACCTTGAGTAATTTTTCACACATAAACCAAACACCCAATCCCTGGACCCACCCTGCAAATTCCCCAGTGACAAATCAGGGACAAGATGTACACGGGAAATTCATAAGGTCTTTGACTCACTGAGTCCTTATTTTAAGGCTATTTATAACTTTACCACTCTGACTTAAACCCATCACCTGTCACTAGTGTGAAAAGGTAGATTTCATGTTTATTACGACAAGTAAAGCTGTGCTAGGTGATATATTAGAAGAATAAACACTTTCCTTGATTCTAAATTCTGAAAATTTCAAAAGGTATGGTGATGGTCTTTAGCCTTGTGTGTACACTCACACACACACACACACACACATTCTTGGTTTTCTTCAATAATGGGAAATGTTTTGCAAAACCAAGGAAAGGATTGGTGAAAAAAGACATACAAATAAATGTATTTAGTTGAAATGGAGGGAGTTTTTAAAGAATAAAGACTTATCAAAGGAAGTATGCGATGAGAATTTTTATTCAGTCTAGTAAATGCTGACTAAATGTTAAAGTTTTCAAATTTCTACTGTGTTTATCCTTTCAATTGAGTTTGCATATTTAAAGTTTTTGCTTATTAACATATGAATGTTTTTGGGAAAAGACTATCTCAAAATAATTGGTGAAACCTATACTATTTAAAAGGTGTAATATATATTTCCATGAAAGCATTCAACTTAAAAAAAGATCAATCAAATACTTAACTAGATCTCTTTTTGGATATTCTTTGAATCTAACGTGCAAGATTTTACATTCAGTGAGAGTTTCTCGATCAATTTCCTCGAGTGAGAGATTGACTGCACCAATGTCTAATAATCATTAAATCTTCTACATTATGCAGTTCAGAGAGATCATATTTTATGATGAGAAAATGAATTGCCCTTGAATAGAAAATAGACAAAGCTCAGAGCACATATTTCTTCATTCTTTGAAGAAATCATCTCATTATTTTTTCTAATTATTTTGTGGGGTTAGAATAGACAGTTGATCTTTATCTTTTTACACTATCATACCAAATTGGGAAGGTGCTTGGAAGCAAACTGTTTCATCATAGATACCTTAGCAAATTAGTATTTTGCAGACGAATTCTTATTTTCTATTTATCTGAATTTCCATTTTTTAACCCTTCAGGTACCCACTAGCTTGTCATTATTGGCATCCTTGGTCTTGGGGTGGGAGATCAGGGTAGGATGTCTATGTATTTTTCAAAATGAAAAAAAAATTATGAATTTGAACCATTTACAAGAAAAATTCTTTATATCTTTTAAAAAAGAAAACCATAAACTTTTCTAAGATGTAATATCAGTTGAAGAAAACCCTTCCTTTCCTTCTGACATCAGTATTCCCAAAGTAGAACCATTTTATTTTCATACTGAAAGCTAATTTTTAGAAGAAAACCCATTTCATTACAGTTGCTATTCAAATGTGTGATGAGGGACACACGTTTTTACCTATCACATTAGGTTTTTGGCAGTTTTCCAAAACAGTTTTCCATCACATTTGAGAAGAAGGGAAATCCACACAACTACAGATGCTTTTATTGTCGACTGCCTAGGCCAAGTCATGTACCCTGTGAGTGTTCAATAAATATTGATTGATGATGCTCTTTGTCTGAAACACTTTCAGGTTCAAACTCAGAGTGTGTGCTTAACATACTCATCCAACTGTAATTACACTTCTGCAATTTCCATTTAGTTCTCAGTACTACTGTTTACAAAACTGTAGCATTATGAGGAAGCTAAACAAGGTATATAAATAGTGGATGAGTAAATAAATGCTGAATGAACTCAAACAAATATTAGACACAGAAATGTTTCCTAATACAGTTCCTAGTAAACATTATAACGTGAACCTACTTTGTCATCTTTATGAATTTCCCTTGATGTTGCACATTTAAATATATATGTCTTTCAGCTATTCATAATATATTATCCTTGGATTATTCATAAATCATTAATAAAACTTGGCATTAGGCTACTCAGAGGATTAGATTGTTTTCTCTTGGACAAACACATCCCCTGTGCCTCCCTGCCATGTGTACAAACACCCTTGAAACACAGGCAATATATCATTCTTATACGGCATGAGTATAAAGTGGGAATAGTGTTAAACTGCTATTACTAGATCAATGTACTAGTCCCTTACAAACTATTAAACAGCTCCTTTTTTTCTGAGAGTGTTGGTTTCCTTATATCTTAAAGGAAGAGCTAGAATACTTTATCTCGAAGATCCATTCCAGGTTTTAAATTCTGTGCATGGTTTATTTTTTTTCTGTTCCAGTGAAAGGTTTTAGATTATAACTTCATGTCACCAGAGCTAAGGGAAAAATAATTTCCTAAGGAAAAAAGTCAGACAGACAGTAGTCTTCTGTAGTGCTGATTAAACTATTGTTTGAAGTTTTTACTCTTTCAACTGGATGTTTTGTCATTTTGTAGCTAAGGTTTCAGTGACTTTTAAAGATGCAAATTGAGGCCAAATACTAATACTTTTTTTGTTCCTCCAGACTCTGTAGCTATTTGAGAAATTTGTGAAGTATTTTCTTTCTTCCTGACCTTTTAAGTTATAGTAGCAATATATATTCACTGTAAAAAATTTTAAGGGGTAAAATTTCCTCTTGATGCTAATCCTCACCATCTTTAGTTACACACGTGTAGTTCGTGTAGTTCCTTTTGGATTTTTTTCTATATGTGGACAAATAAGCACACAACAGTGGGCTTTTCTTCTTTTCTTAGTAACTCAAATGAGACCATTCTCAAGTGGTTCTCAACTTCTGCTGTATGTTGGAATTACCTTATAAGCTTTAAAAATATACTGATACTTGAGTTTCACCTTTAGAGATTCTGACTTAATTAGTCTAGAGCATGGTCTGAGCATCAGAATTTAAAAAAAAAGAAATTTACAGTCCTTGGTGATTCTGATATGTGGCCAAGTTGGAGATCCCTAACATAGCTTTTGCAGTTTGTTCTTTTTATTTAAGAAAGATCACGACCACTCTTCCAAGAGTAAATATACAATGTGCCCTCACTGATGGCCATTCAGATTTTTTCTAACTTTTCCTATTACAAAAAATGCTGCAACAAATGTACATGCATCTTTGGGTTCTTATGTAAATTATCTGTGAGTAGAGTCTTATAAAGGAAAGTGTCTGTCCAAAATGTATAAAGAAATATTTTACCTACTTACATAATTGTTAGTTTTCGTTTAGCTTGATTTGAGGCATGATCTCTTTCCTTTGTTCTTCAAGCTAGGGTCATAATTGTAGCATACCAGAGCTGAAAAAAATCATATATCTTGTCTGCCTACATTTCCCATACAGTGCAAGAAAACTCTTGGTACAGTCAGCATCATATTCGGCCTATTCTTCACCAGAAGGGCCTGGAAGGCAGCTCCCCATGCTGGGCAGTTCCATTGGTATCGTTCCTTATGTCAAGATTAGAGCTGCCTCCTTATAGCTTAGAGTCCTGCATATTCATGGCCTGAAGGAACCCTGGAAATCATTTTGGTTAATATCTTTTTGTGTAGATGAAGAAATGAGGCCTGGAGGAACTATGTGGCACTTCTCAATAACCTACAATTGAAAAGTCATAATCTTGAGTTTGGAGACCAGGATTTATTCTCTGGCCCATCTCCTACCCCACCGCAGCTTATCTTATTATGTGATGTAATAGTTAGCTACTGCTGTGTAACAAATTATCCCAAATTTAACAGCTTAAAACAGCATTTATCATCTCACAGTTTCTGTGAGTCAGGAATATGGGAGTGACATAAATGGATAGTTCTGACTTAGGATCTGTCATGAGGTTGTAGTCAAGGTGTCAGCCAGAGCTGCTGTCATCTCAAGGTTTCACTGGAGGAATATCTGCTTCTAAGCTCACTTACAATGTTGCTGACAGCCTTGATTCTTCATCATATGGGTCTCTCCATTGGCTACCTGAATGTCTTCAGAACATGACAGCTGGCTTCCCCTAGAGAAGGTGATGAGAGAGAGAGAGAGAGAGAAAGCACTTGAGCTTACAACCAAGTGGGAAGTTGTAGTCTTTATACAACTTTATCTTGGAAGTGTCATCCTATCACTTCTGCCACAAGCTGTTTGCCAGAAGCAAGTCAGTAAGTCTAGTCCACGGTGAAGGAAAGTGGAATGATGCCTCATTTCTTGGTGGGAGGCTTATCAAAAAGTTTGTGCACATATCTTTAAACCACTGCACATGTGTTTTAAACTTGATTTAGCATTTAATAATGGCAAGATTCATAATTTTAATTTAAAGGGCATTTTAGTTTACCTACTGGACCTACAAGGAAGCCAGCTAATCATTTTATCATCACCACACAACTAAAATGAACTTCTAAAATTAATATGGTAGCTTAACAATATCTTAGAGGTTGCCTAGTTTATAAATAAGGGATAATATATGGACCCAATTTTTTAACTTATGTATCTTCATGCCCAATCAAGAATGTGTTTACTCATTAAATGATTATGTATTAATTTATTCATCACGTGACCCCCATCTCTACCAACAGCCCGTTATTTTGAGTATTCCATAATAATCTGTATTTTCAGTGTCAGGCCCATGATCCCTAAAATCTTAATGCCTAAAATCCAGATGTTTTTAATGTCTAAACTGTTAGGGTGTTACTGGGAACATAAGGTAAATGCCTTGAAGCAAAACCATAATGTGTTTTTAATGAAGAGGCCTTTTTATATTGCTGATCTCTGAATCAAGAGTTTGCCTCTTTTGCAATAGCCTTTTCATGCCCCCCTTTGTAATGAAACATATGGCTTACATCATAGTAAAATATGTAGAGTAGAAAAAAGAAAAGCATGTTTCACATATGTGCCATGTCTAATGTAATGTCGTATGCCTGGCAGACACAGAGGACTCAGACTTGACTTCAGTCCTGAAATAATTAGAGTAATAGAAGTTCTTAATTTGTTTTAAATACTGCAAATGGTTTTACATTTTCAAGTAATTAACACTCCCTTCGTTTTTAATATTTGCATTCATTATTAAGAAACAATACCCCAGTAATTTTTAATAAACCCTCAAAACTACGAATTTTAGAAAGCGTTAGCTTTCGCAAAATAGATTATCAAGAGAAAATAGTTCAGCTTTGGATTTTACTATATTTAATGAGTTTAAAAGAGGAATTTTAAAAAAGAAAATGTATTTTGTGGCATTTTATGAAATGTGTATGATTCCTTGTCTTTGTGCTTACGGTCTTGTTTTTAGATGGGACATTTTCATTTGATATAACAGAGTGGTAATTTATCATCATCCCCCTCTAGTAAAAAGAAAGTCTGCCCTCGAAGATATAAAAAGTCCAATAAAAGATTGTGCCTATTTTTTGTTGTCTTTAAAATGGAGTTTATTTTGGTTGCTTTTTCTGTAACCACTATTTACATATTAATGCAAACAACTTTTTTATTTGCGACTTGGAAACAATGTAGCCAAAGCACTGAAGACTTCAATATGGCATATTAATTATCTGTGGCTATTGTAACGTATTACCACAAACTTGATGGCATAAAACAATAGAGAATTGTTCTCTCACAGTTCTAGACACCAGAAGTCTGAAATCAATTTCACTGGGCTGCCATTTTTTTTGGAACATCCCTTTCTCTCAAGTGTTCTGTCCTTTTCCTATTTTTCACAGCAAATATGATACTTATAGCAATGCATCGTATTATGTTATATTATATCTATACTATATATACTATATATTATATCAATGCACAATTATTGTCATTATTAGTTATGACTAGAGTCCTATACTTTGATTGTGGTGCAGTCTGCTCCACTGTCTCTAAGCTAACAAGTTAGAACAGAGAGAGAGAATCTTTTCTCCTCTAGGTCTTACCTAGCTTGAAGCCATCTTTGTTTGGCAGGATATTGAGAAAGCCTAATTGGTGCCTTCTGCTGGAAGCTGGGTTTCTGTCTGGGCCAGGATCCTGAGCATTCCTGAACCCTCAGGTTGGTTATTAATCACGGAGGCCCTTGGACAGCCTGCAGAACTCTCTGGGCATCTCACTGTCACTCTGGAAAGTACCTCTATGTCATGCAGGGGGATGAGTAGGCATGGCAAAGTCCAGGGATCCTTTGTCCCAAGAAATTCTGTGCTTTTTCTCAGCACCGGGAGGCAAGCTGTTTGGGGAAAGCTTTGTATTGGATCACTTATATATAGCTGTATCTCTGGGTATCATAAAAATTTCTCCCTGCCATAAAGAGAGACATTTTTCCTATGGGTTAACTGGAACAGAGGAGGTGGAGAAAGTGCTTTTAATTTCAAGGGTCAGAAGTTAGGAGAAAAACCATAAATATTTTCTTTCCCGAGCACTCATCATACTGTAGCAGGCCATTAATTTTGAAAGAGGTTTTCTATTGAAGGAGCCCATTCATCTGGTGACATATTAGGTTAGTCTGGATTGCTTTCTCTCCTCCATGCTGAAGAGATGCTGTTGAGGAGCAAATTATTTATTTAATAATATCTTCAAGGAAAATGCTAGGAATTGGATTAAATTAGAAAAATGATAAATGATTTATGCTAAAGAGCAGTTGTTATTATTATTTTTTTTGGAGTAAATCTGTGTCCTGTTAACATAGCTGATTCTCTAAGATTTTAAGAATTTCCGTGAAGGTAATCTGTGCAATTTTACTGATATAGTCCCAGCAAGAATGGTGCTTATTTTGTACTCTCAGCAGAAAATAAAACCCAAAAAGTCAATCTCATTTCAGTCTTCAGACTTAAATCTCTCTTGCTTTAATGAAGCTTTGATATGACATAGTTCTAGTGAATTCCAAAGAAAGAATGTTGAGAATGACACTGATATATTTAATTCAGTGGGAAAAGCTTTCCTATAAAGATTTTATTTTAAAGAGTTATATATAACCCATGAACTTGTATAGTTTAGGACATTAAAACACTTAGATTTAGTCTTTTATCTTGTTCTCCTAACTGGTTTTTTCCACCCAATAGGCGTTTTTAATGTACCTAAATTATGCATCTCAGTTTATTTGACCCTCTGTGATTCATGTGTTAATGGTGCCTTGGGAACCATGTTTTATAGCTCACTAGAGAAGTGAGGGATAATGGACCATGTTTCCACTCTTAGGCCACTTTGCAAATATATTTAAAACTCAAACTTTGTAATCTCATCTTTTTTCTTCCATTACAGTGGCAGAATATAGTGACCTTTAAAATTATTTTTCTTCCTAGGATTCCTCTTTCCATTTGCTTTTCTTTGATAGATCCTAAATCTTTACGTTTATTTTTCTTGCACTGTGATTATTGCTAACAGTATTATTGCTTGTCTGTATAAGTTTCTGTGTAAACAAACTTTGCAGCCACTGATTAGCTATATCTCCTTGGGATTGTAACTCCTTCAAAGATGTATTTTAGCTCTTTCAGCCAACCTTGCACCTGCTATTGTTTGTGTTGTGATTTTGGGTTTAAAATCCCATGAAGGAGCATCTCTCTTATAATTCTTATTTAGTTTGATTGCCCTCTTCATCTGTAGTCGTTACAAACAATAATGATAACATGTGGCACATAGCTTTATGAAAAGAGTGATACAAAGAAATGTTGTATTAGTCACGAAGACAGGAATCTTTCAATTTTGTTTGTCAATGACAATATACTTTCCTAGATTATTCTTTATTTAACCACTAATTGTTTTTAATTTTCTTAAAGTACCCTGGCGACTTTCATAGCTAGCATGTTAAAGTTATTATTTCCTATCCACGTATCACTTGATGATTGCATATTTGCCTTATTGGGATACAAAGGGAAACCACATTTCCCTCCATTTATAGCATTTTTAGCTTAGATCTTTTAGATCTAAGATCTCTTGCTTCTTAGGCAAAGACATGAAATCAGCTTGTCTTTTCTTTTTTATTTTTCTACTTAAAGCTTCATCGTATAGTCAAGTGCTGATGCAGGAGATGTAAAAGCTTGATGCCTTTGCTTCCCAAAATTATAAACCTTTTAGTGAAAAAGGACTAAATAGTAAATGATTCATTCATGAAGTAAAAAAAATATATATAAACATATGCCTGCTATATGGTAGGCACTAGAATTGGAAGTGGAACTAGCCACGTCTTCAAAATTCATAATCCCCAATTTCTGTTAACAAGAAGGAGTAGTACCATTTCCTACCTTAATTTATTTTCTACTTTACTTGTATCAAATAAAATCACTTTTTTCTAGTGGAGAGCCACACCACCAAGGACAATCTCCTGAAAGGCCATTGCATTCTTCAAACCCACACATACGTCAAAGGGAGATAGACATTGACATTAAGTATCATGGTGACAGCTCTACCCATTTGTCTAGGCACCTCCATGAGACATAGGCACACACACACTAAGGGTTTCACAATTTCAGAATTTGGGAATACTAACGTTCAAAAGAACCATTTGAAGAAATAGAAAATATTTAAGGAGGTGGGGAGAGTGATAGATTGGGAATGAAATAGTGTATTTTTTATTTTTAACTAGAATAGTCAATTCATAACAGAGAATTAAGTTATTTAAAACAAAAAGTTCAGCAGCAAAGATAATAAGGAAATAAAAATAAAATAAAATAAACCAAACAAAATCCCAAGCACAAATAAGATCAATTTCATTTATTTTGTATCTGTTATTTAGATAAATTTAATAGGATTAAGGAGAGAAAAGCTGATGTGCTTTAAATAAAATAATAGTAATAATAAATTTTATATATAGATTCTCCAGCTAAGCTTCTCCCTTGAACAAGATGTTAGACTGGAGCCAGCTTGGTGGCCTGGGCTTGGTTGCTGGGCACAGAACCACACCACACATCTGTCAGTAGCCATGCTGTGGTTGCAACTCAGATAGAAGACCTAGAAGGACTTACAACTAGAATATACAACTATGTACTGGACTTTGGGGAGGAAAGAAAAAGAAAAAAAAAAAAAAAAGAGAGGAAGATTGGCAACAAATGTTAGCTTAGGGCGAATCTTTCCCAGAAACAAAAAAAGGCATTAGGCTGGCAGCCCTTGTTAAGGCCTCTCCCATTTTACCAGGAAAATATTCTCTGGACCCAGAAAAAGAGAAACTAAGTAACAGTGGAAACTAAAACTGAAAGACGGTTATGATTATAATCCAAAGAATGTTTTCATCAACACAATGCGAGTGGACTAGGAGGGAGGACAAAAAATTAATAATATAATAAGTGCTTTTTCTAATGGAGAGCGGCTCCCTGAAAAGACAGGAGACTGTTTGATCCCACTCTGACTGAATTCCCTTTCACCCAGAGAGTTCGACTCTGAGCCATTCAGAAAAGTAGTTGGCAAACTTTCTCCTGCATCATTTTTTGAAACAATCAATGTATTGAGCACTTCTATTTTTCATATGATAGTAGTACATCTTGGCTATTTTAGTCTTTCCTATACTCCTTTGCTTTCTCTTTAAGAGAATCGTGTATTAGGGTATTAGAAAATTCCTTCCTTGGTCCAGCAAGGCCACATTGGATCAATTGCAGCTAAAAGCGCCCTTGCTGCCCAGGTGAGGAGGATATTAAAGTAGTTTCCTCATGAGGAGTGTAGAGAAGGGACAGGGATAAACTTTGCTAGAGTATCTGTTGACAAACACATTGTCTGGATAGGTCTGTCTGAATTTGAGGATAGTAAATAATAAGAAATAAACAAACAGGAGTCCATGAAGTAATGCTTCAGCACAGGGTAAAGGAAGATTTTCCTGAGCCCTCAGAAAAAAAGAAGAACCACTTTTCTGAAAAGGATTTATTTCAGTGACCAGGAGAGAATTTTGAATGAATGTTTTACTTCCTCAGTAGGAAGTAAGAGCATATGGCCTCCACGAAAGAGGAGAAAGTCTTAAGCAGCAACAAGATGAGATAAGAAGAAAAGCCCCTGAAATGAAAAGGGGGTTTCATGAGGGAAAAAAGAAATTTGGAGAGAACAAAAAATGACAAGAACATCAAAATACTCATTGGATCCAGAATATAGCAAAATGGACACTGTGAAAAATTGAGAAACTATTATGCAAAGGCAATGTAGTGTTGCGTCTTCGAGGTTGCAGAAGACTGGGTAACACGTTGAGAAAGATGAGGGAGGTAAAATGAGAGAGAGCGGAGGAGAGAGATGTAACTTTTTAATTATTAGTTGCTTTCTGCAAAGAAATAATAGAAAGGAAAATGAAAATTAAAAAAAACAAACTTTTAATTGAAGAACACCGTTGTAAGCCTAACAATTCCTTGATTATATAGGTTAAAAGGCCTATCACTTCCTTGGCAAAATGAATTACAAAGAAACTCATTGCTATGATATATCCTGAAAAATATTTTATATATATAATTTTGTTCTAAGCATTGTCAGAAAAACCAATTAGAATGTAATTAAAAATAGTGTACTATCCACTAAATACATATAATTCCTGAATGTTTTTGTACTCAATACTAACTTTAACATGAGCTATTTTAACAAATTGATTTAATAATAAAAATAATGATAATTGCATTAGCTAACATTTATTGGGCATTTTTCCACATCTCTTTCATTAATCATCCCATGGAAAGATCATCCCAAAGAACATCAAACGAAACAGATCTTATTCATTTTATCATCATCCTCTCTTCAAAAATAACAGTATTGTGCTCTTACCAATTAAAAGGCACCGTGGGACATGGAACATGTTGAGGTCAGAAGATGCTATCTTCTTGCAAAGAGTATACAGTTAATTGGAAAAACAGAGTGTTCAATTTTATTAGCTATTAAAATTAAAAGCACCACTAATATAAATTCTTGACACATTATCTAGAATTATCTTTGTGGAGTTAAGTAGACAATTTGAAAATAGAATTGTTTAGTGTGTCCCCTAAAAGGATACTTATTGATTATGCATTGATTAATAAACTAATGAGAACCTGCTAAAATTTTAATATTTAGGCATGTCATTATATTACATATATGTAGTTACACATATGATTTGTAGTTGTGGTAATTTTTGAAGAATCTGGATGTCACCATAAAACCTGTAGGTTAGATTAGCATTCACACAGAGTGAACACTTCGAAATATTTAGCCATGCAATAGACAGTGTAGATCCCCCCTTTTTTTTTTTTTACCACATCAGTAATGAGATTTTACTTTATTGCATTAGACAACACGTTGTAAAAGTCTTAGTGCAGTTATAAGCTTTAATAGTCTCAGAACCGGAAATGTTACAAATGTACAGGAAAAGTCATTTTGCGCTTGTCTAGTTTGTGAACTTTGAGCTGTTAAATTTTTAATTTTAATTTTGTTTTGGTTAGCATTTGCCGTTGTATTGGTTTTCTAGGGCTGCCATAACAAAGGGCCGCAAACTGGGTGGCTTAAACGACAGACATTTATGGTCCCGCAGTTCGAGAGCCTAGAAATCCAAGCTGTCAGCAGGGTTGGCTCCTTCTGAGGGCTATGAGGGCAGGATCTGTTCCAGGCGTCTCTCCTTGGCTTGTGGATGGCCATGTTCTCCCTGTGTCTTCACATTGTCTTCCCTCTGTATGTGTCCGTGTCCAGATTTCTTCTTCTTATGAGGATACCAATCAACTGGATTAGAGCCCATTTTGATGACCTCATTTTAATTTGATTGTCTCTGTGAAGACCCCATCTACAAATGAGGTCACATTCTGAAATTCAGGGGGTTAGGACGTAAGCATGAGAACTTTCATGGGAACACAATTCAACCCCTAATAGCCATCTTGGTCTATTTTGCTTTTTTTCCCTCGACCGTGGCTTGGAAGGTTGTATAGGAGTTGCAGTCAGAAACTTGCTAGCGCTGCACTTTTGAGCCAGAAACTGGTTACTCCTCTGAACCTCAGTTTTCTTATCTGCACATGAAGAAATCCTACTTTGAGGGGCTTTTGTGAGATTAGATAGCTACGAGAGGAGTGGCGTTCTTGTATAATTAGGTTAACTTGAAATCCAGCCTTTGCTTCACACCAATTTTACATGTTAGGAAGGTTATTTTTTTCTGGGTCTCATTTTCCTCATCTCTAAAACAGGAAAAAGAATGTTTGCCTTGCAGAAGCACATTGTGTAGAATTTTAAATGAGCTCCATGAATATTAGCTAAGTCAGAAATTCTTCTCAAAAAACATTGTGTAAATGGTAAAGGATGACAGCATTTGCTCTTTTCTTCCTTCTTTGTTGCTTCTGTGTAATATCCCCAAATTTATGGACCGTTCATTCTAGGATTACTCCCAGGTTATTTTATTTTTCTTTAAAATATGGTGAGATTTTAGATCTGTAGGACCTTACAAATAGAGCTTTTTTTTTCGGTCTTAAACAAAATGACATCAGATACCAAAGGCTAATTTGTGTTTCATGTGTAGTGTCAGCTCCTCCCATCCTGAGTTCACAAGAAAATTCAGTCCTAATGCCCTAAGGCATCTGTTGTGTGTAATGAATTCATTTCTGTCCTGTGCATCTAGAATGGTACTAGCTTTTACCATCCTTGGGAGAATTGAAAAAAGAATCACTCAAATTATATTCTGCAGGGCATAATTATCTCATGGAACCCCAGTTGAGAAAGGCTGGATAAATTTTGTGTTCTTTTTAATGACAGTGGACAAAAGCTTCTTTCATTAAAATCCTTCCTGCATCCATGATTTTACTGTGCTTTTGTTGCTCGCTGATTTTGATGAGGTAGGGAGGAGGCAGCCATTATTTCATTTCACACAGATGGAAGTTGAGCATGAAGATGTCAGGAATTGTCTCCAGAGCCTTCTTGAAATAAGATAATGACAAAGTGGGGAATGCAACACCCGTTCAGCCCAACCACTAGACTACTCCTGTGGGATCAAGGTTTTGAATTATAAAATGGATGTCATGTGTTTTATATAGATTTTGATCCCAAAGAAATCAGATTTGTCTAATGTTATTGAGAACAAAATTGGGATTATATTATCATGGCATGTCATTTGAATAAACATTTTTGGAATGCAGTGTGATGACTTATTATTACCTAATTTACTAATATCCAATAGACAGCCACTGCTATCTGCATAATTCCAAACTTTTTTCTATTAAGACATTCGAGTTTTGTATATACAATTTGGGAGATACTGACTCAGACTTCATCTCTGCTTTTCCTGTTGATGGCTTAAAATTGAGTGTCCTGCAGAACAGACTCAGCTTGCCTTGAAGGCCTACTGCAAACTGGCTTTGCCCACACCTTAATTCCTTCTCATACCAAAACTATGGTGACTATACAGTGACCAATCTGTTGCTTCCTGAAAATGTTTGAACATATCAACCTCTAAATCTTATGCTTATTATTTAAGTGCCTTTTACTCTTCTCAAATCAAGATTTTACATATTCTTCAAGATCTCAAATACTGTCAATTTCACGACATGTTTTTTGTCCACTAAGATCGTATTTTCCTCTTCTAAACATATATGGATGTTGATTGTTTGATCCATTTATTTGCTTCCTGACTCACATTATCATGCTTTTCTAATTTTCACATTCCTATGTTTACAGCCAAGCAGCAAATTCCTTAGAGGCATTGCCCTTGTCTAATCTTCTTTGTGTTTGTCAGGTATTAGCAGGATGGGGATACAGAGAGTTGACATTCAATAAATATTTGTTTATAGATTCTTTGGAACTGTATTTTAACTCTTTGACTTGATCATTAAACAAATTTCTTCCTAACGATCATATGTAAAGAAAAAAAAGAAAAAGAAAAAAAAGAAAACAAGTGCTTCTGAAATCAGGTTATTATTTTGAGCGTTTTTACTGCCTTTCACTTGTTTATATGTATACTTTGGAAAGTCCTATACATGAAGTAAGCTTGAAGATTGGACAGTAATTTCTTATTAAGACTAAAACTCTAGGGCTTTACAAAATCTGCCCTTGAATAGCCCAGCACTGTGCCCTTCAAAGAAAATACGGTCAGTGTAGCTAACTGGTAGACCCAGCTGACGCTGTGTCCCACCATTGGCGCTACCATCACCATCACCTGTGAGTTGGGAAAAACTGCAGATGAGTTTGCTGCAATTTTTGATGCGTCCTACAAAATAAGCTTGTCCTGTACATATTATATATATATCCTTTCACATAAGTCATGAGTATTTAACAAGGTTTTCAAAAAAATCTGTTGTGGATACTACTGGAGATGAGGACAATAAACAATTAACAACAAATAAATTACTTATATGATATGTCGATGGTAATACGTGTTATAAAATTGAGCAGTTAGGGAAACTGAGGCAGAGAAGGGGACTGCTTTGGCCAAGGTGAATAAGAAAGTGAGTACTAAAGCTGGTCTGGTCGCTGCCCCTTTCCTTGGACTACACCGCTTCTCCTGGACCCAGGGGCCCCTTTTCTTTCTCCGTGTGGTTTCCTTCATCATGTTTCAGTATTTCTTCCTCCTGCTTGGAACTGAAAGGCTACGTCTGATCCTGACTACTGGAAGCCATAAGTCTTTAGATTCTCAGTGCTTTGGGCTGGTCACTTACTTTTTCTGCCTTCTGACAATGTTTCCAAGAGAATTAGAGCTCAGTTCTAATTTATGTGTAACTTTGACTTATGTTATTCTTGGTTTTTTTTTTCCTTTTTTGAGGAAGATTTGCCCTGAACTAATATCTGCTGCCAATCCTCCTCTTTTTTCTGAGGGAGTCTGGCCCTGAGCTAACATCTGTGCCCATCTTCTTCTACTTTATATGTGGGACGCCTGCCGCAGCATGGGTTGACAAGAGGTGTGTAGGTTCGCACCAGGGATCTGAACTGGCGAACCCGGGGCTGCCAAAGTGGAACGTGTGAACTTAACCGCCGTGCCACCAGGCTGGCCCAACTTAGTTTATTCTTAGTGACCAGTTTTTAAAATTTTCTTCAAAATGCTTTGTGGGGTGGTGGGTGGTTACTAAGCTAAAGTATGCACTGACAAACAGTTTCTAAAAAAACTAAAGTTTTCTCAGCAGAAATTTTTAAAATTTTCATTGCAGCAATCAAATATTCAATTTTATGAATATACCACAATTTATTTATTTAGTCTGATATTGATGACCATTTAGGTTATTTCTAGTTTATACCTCTTTTTTATAGTAACATTGATGTTAATGTCCAGTCTATAACTAGCAATGAAACTGCTGGATGATAGGGTAGGTGTATATTTGGTTTTACTAAATACTTTTTCAAAGGAATTTTACCAATTTGCACTCCCCTCGGGAGTATATGAGTGTTGATTTGTTCTACAACCTTGCCAATTTGTGGTGGTGTTCAATTTCTAATTTTAAATATTTTGGTGTGTAGCAGTTTCTCAGTGGGATATTAATTTGCATTTATCCAACTACTAACATTGTTGAACACCTTTTCATATGTTTGGTGGGCATTTGGATATTCTCTTTGTGAATTGCCTGTTCAAGGATTTTATCTCCACCCCCTCCCCTCAAAAGACAGACAATACAATAAAAAGCGGATAGTGTCAGGCCTGTGGTGGATATATGTTTTCACATATCTTCTTCCACTTTGTGCATTGATCATTCTTAACAATGTCTTTGGATGAGCAGATATTTTTATTTAATTCCAATTTATCAATCTTTATTGTTATTACTTTGTCCTGTTTCAGAACTCTTTGGCTGTCTTAAGGTTATGTAGATATTTTTCTGTTATTTTTCTTTAAGATTTATTGTCTATCTTTTATATTTAGGTCTATAGTTCATTTGGAAGTGATTTTGTGTATGGTGTGAGGTAGGAGGTCGACTTTCTTTTTTGGTAGAAGATTAGCCCTGAGCTAACTACTGCCAATCCTCTTCTTTTTGCTGAGGAAGACTGGCCCTGAGCTAACATCCATACCCGTCTTCCTCTATTTTATACATGGGATGCCTACCACAGCATGGCTTTTGCCATGTGGTGCCGTGTCCACACCCGGGATCCAAACCGGTGAACTCCGGGCCACTGAGAAGCAGTACACTCGAACTTAACTGCCGTGCCACCGGGCCAGCCCCTCGACATATGTTTCTATTCGTATAGATATCCACTTGACTCAGTACTAGTAATTGAAAAAATTATTCTTTCCCACTTCATTATGAGTACACAGTTGTTTATAAATCAACTGCCTTGATATAGCTGGATATGTTTCTAGACTTATTCTGCTTCACTGGTCTGTTTGTCCTTGAGTCGATACTTCACTATCTTAATTTTTGTGGCTTTATATTAAGTGTTGGTAACTGACAGTGTTTCCTTTAATGGGCAGTCTTCAATTTTTGTTCCTCATAAGATTGTCTTGGCTATTCTTGGTTCTTTGTACTTCCTTATAAATTCTAAAGTCAGTTTTTCTATTTCTCAAGAAAAACCTATTGAAATTTATATTGGGATTACTGTGAATTCATAGATCAATTTGGGAAAAATTGACATCTTTATGATAATGAGTTTCAAACCATGAGCATATTATGACCATCCATTTATTTAAGTCATATTTAACTTATTACTAATGCTATGTAATTTTCTGCATAAAAATATTGTCAACTTTTATTACATTTATTTCTATAATTGAAAATATTGTTGATGTTATAAATAGCACATTTAAATATATTTATTTTCTATTTGATTGTTGTTACTATATAATGCAGCTGACTTTTTATATTGACTCTATATTCAGCAGCCTTGCTAAATTCACTTATCAGTTTTAATAGTCAGCATGTCTGCTCACTTTTTCCCACATTCTAGGGCACTAGTCAAGTTGACTAGCTCTTGTCCAGGGATAGGCACATCCATCATGCTGTCAGAAACTGGCCTGAGGAGCACACACTGAATGTTCAAAATGTCATTCCTTTAAAAAGCTTTGGTGAAAATTTCCCTGCTTTTAGATTATTAACCTAACTGGAATTGTGGGCTCTATCCCTGGGCAGAAACTGCTTAAGGAAAACAACATCTATGGAGATAAAATATTATGCTAACTACTACCTGTCAGTATACTTGGTGAGATCAGTTGAGATCTCAGACACATACATCACTTCACTTATATCACCAGGAAGGAACATCATGCTGGGTGGTTTTAGCCACTGGTTAAAGATATTTTAGAAGAATTTCACTCTCTCTGAGTTATGTGGCAGAAAATATTTATAATTGGAACAAGGGGCAAAGAGGCACGAACAGTTCTGACTTACTGATTTTCCTAAATCACAGAACAATACACTACTTAAAAAATCTGAATGCTAATCACGGTGATTTTACTGGTTGATTGTTGTCAAAAGAGGACCAAATTCATTCAGATGCAGCCAGAAGAAGCCACGTCGCCTACCTGAGTATTTAAAGTGGGTAAAGTACTGAAGAAAACATACATTTAAAAAAACCTTTGTTTTGTAGTAGATGAGATAAATATTTAATCCCTTGATGTCATTAGCTTTCTCTATATACTAAACCATCCCAAAACTTAGTACTTTAACCCAACACACAGTTATTTATCTCATGGTTCTCTGGGTCAGTGGTTTGGGCCCGACTCAGCTGGGTGGTCTTGCTGTTGTGAGCCATGCTCGGCTGATCTTTGCTGGGCTTGCTCATGAATCTCTGGTCAGCTGCCAGGTCCTCTGGGGAATGACTGGTCCATGGTGACTCAGCTGGGTAGCTCATCTTTATTCCACGTGGTCTCTCATCCTCCACCAGGCTAGTTTGGGCTTATTCAAATGGTGGTGGTGATGGAGAACACGAGATTAGTAAGTGTGGAAGAGTGCATGCAAGGCTGCTTTCTGAAGTTTCTTGGGCGTCTTGAGGCTCAGGTGAGAATGCACACAGTGTTGCTTCTGCCCTATTCTGTTGGCCAAGGTGAGTGGTAACACCAAACAGAGAGGGAATTAACTCTTCTTAATGTGCAGGGTAAGGTGGCATTTTTTAGTCA
Organism: Equus przewalskii; assembly: GCF_037783145.1. Classification (NCBI taxonomy): domain Eukaryota; kingdom Metazoa; phylum Chordata; class Mammalia; order Perissodactyla; family Equidae; genus Equus; species Equus przewalskii. The sequence goes on along the minus strand of NC_091852.1, from coordinate 27,855,467 downwards.
CTTTCTGTACCCACCATATAAGGAACTATGCATACACGTGGTGTATTTTTTGTGTGTGTGTGAGGAAGATTGGCCCTGAGCTAACATCGTGCCAATCTTCCTCTGTTTTGTATGTGGGATGCTGCCACAGCCTGGATTGATGAGCAGTGTGTAGGTCTGCACCCAGGAACTCACGAATCCCTGGCCACTGAAGCAGTGCGTGAACCCAATCACTACACCACCAGGCCGGCCCCTCTATAATGTATTTTTAAGACAGAGGTTAAATACTGGTAGTTCCAAGTCTATTTAGGTATCTAATGAGAAAAAGTAAAGAATTAAATAACTTCAGGTTGGGATGTTAAAAACCTCACTTTAATGATGGAGGAAATGCTGGCATGAAGACTAAAGGATGAAATGTAAAAGATAACTAAGACTGAAAAGCTAATTTGAGAAGCTATCCAGCAATTGACTCACAGTAGGACCTAGCTTCTAAATCCCCAAAGAAAGGATTTTTGAATTATTGGAGAGGCCATGTTTTGTACTGGTCTGAATGCCAGTGTACTACTAGGTATTAATATCAATGCTAACATTACAGGGTTTAAAGGAGTCAAAACAAGACTTTGATGTCCCAAACTTCAGAAACTTCTTTTTTTAAGTATGTGTAGAAAGGCTTTCCAGAATCACAGATTTAAAAGTGTGACCACAGAGATCCGGTGTGCCCACCGTTTCTTTGTACATGAAAGCATATTTTTTTTAGTTTTCAGGAACGCAAATGAGAAAGAACTACATCAGGTACTTTACTTTTCAAGTAGAAATTCTAAAGCATGTTAAACTGCTCTATGGGAGAGCCCTGGGACGAAGAAGAAATCCGTTTGGTTTTTTAGGGCCTGTTGCTATATAGGAACAGAGAACGACAATTTAAAACCTTAAAAAGCAGCACGTTATTTCTGATTGTTTTAAGCAGAATTGGGAAGAGAGATTGCCATAGGATCCTTGAAAAGTGAAACTGGGAAACTTAAAGAGTCAAAGGCTTCACCACATAGTACAATGGCTATGTCCAAATAAATGGATTGGAAATGTCTATAGAGACTCAGAGCAGGGTGGGTGGTGCTGGGAGAATTGCAATTTGAAAACCATTGGCACACAGCCACTGCAGAAGTCGTCTAAATATAAATCAGACCCTGTCACTCCATAGCATAAAGCCCTCCAGTGTCTTCCCATGGCTTTTCAAATGAAACCCAGTCTCTCCAGTGTGGCCTATAGACCCTGTGCAATCTGGGTCCATCCTGTTTTCCCAGCCTGCTGCATGCCACTCTCTGCCTGCCTCGCTGGGCTCCAGCCACACCAAGCTTGTTCCTGCCTCTGAGCCTCTGCCTTGGGTGGTCTGTCCCTTAGCCTGGAAAGCTCTTCTGCACAGTGTCTTGTCATTCAAGGTCAGGCTCACACCCTACCTCTTCAGGGCCCTTCTCTGCCACCCTATCTAAAGCCTCCTTTCTCCCTTTCCACTGACCAGTTACTCTCTACCCCTTTGCCTTAAAACTTGAGTGTTTAAAGAAATTATTTGTATTTTTCTATCTCCTCACACCAGAATGTATCAGTGACCTTGTTGTCCCGTGCAGTGTCAAGGCTCTTATACCTACCACCCTGCTTGGTATTCAAGAATATTCATGGAGCAAAAGAATGAAGGAATTCATTTTTAAAACAAAAACACAGTTGATGTGTAAAGTTATTCTAGTTCAGCGAGATGGTTCACAATTATAAAATGAAGACATTGTATGAAAATCTCAAAAAACAACACTGTCTTTTCTCCTCTGTGTTACATCATGTTGACATCAGCTGTCACATAGAGCCTTTAACATTTGGTTATGACAGCAAGTGTTTGACTCCAGAAGGGGGTTGGTAGACAAATCAGTAAAAGTGCCCCTTTTTCTCTATTGTTACCTGAAATAATGTGAAAAAAGTCCAAACTGCAGAGAATCTAGGGCAGTGGACCTCCAGTGATTTGTGTGGCCTAGGAAAAAGTTGTAGAACTTCTATTTCTGTTTATTTAATTAATTTATTTTTTGTGAGGAAGATTGGCTCTGAGCTAACGTCTGTGCCAATCTTCCTCTATTTTATGTGGGATGCCACCACAGTGTGGCTTGACAAGTGGTGCTATGTCTGCGCCCCGGAACCAAACTTGTGAACCTAGGGCTGCCGAAGCGGAATGTGCAAACTTAACCACTACGCCACTGGGCTGGCCCCAATTTCTGTTTATTGTTTATCTCATTTTTAAAAGTTCTAAGTTTGTGTGTTTGCCAGTATATTTACTTCATCAGTACTATGGTAGGAATATATAATATATAAATATATATTTCACATGGATTTTTAAACATGCACTATATTTGTGTCTCGTCTGTATGCACCCTATTTATGTTTGGGATGAATGCACCAATCTAAAGTGCAAAGTGTGAAAATGATAAAGATTTATGCTATGAATAGTTTTGACCCTAGTGACAGTTGCTGTGGGAGGAAGTGAGAACATTTTCTAAAAGTATAGCTTTTCAGAAGTTTTTTACAAGGTAAAATAATAATACATCATGGTTAAATCTATGTCTTCAAAATATTAAAGGAAACATCCTAAAGGAAAGGGTCAGTCTATTCAGTTTGTGATGGAAACATCACGGGACATACTACGAAAAATAGAGAAGTTGCTCAAGAGCTGGCATTTTAATTTGGAGCTTGCTCTTCCACCAAATAATTTGGTATCCTATCCCCTCCCACCCCAACCGCTGTCCATCCATGTCTGCCTGCCAGCTTCGCAACCTGCTCACTCCCCAGGCTTGCTTCTACTTCTGTTAGTAACTGGCCACTCCTGTACCTTGGAATGTAAAAATCTGCATTTCAGAAGACCTCCATGATGATGTCTAAATCCAGCAGAGACGTTTGGTTGATATTATTATTTGGCATTTCCTTTTCTTTTAGTTGTGTGGGACATTTACTTAAGATTACGATTGGTATGTGGAAAATTTGGTATTGAGAAAGTTATTACATCTAGTTTGCAAGTAGGCTTTTAATGACTTTAAACTCCTTTTTTGATATCTGTACTGTGTCTTTTGTTTGAGTATTTTATAGAAGTATAATAAAAATGACAGTATTTTATGAAGCCTTTTTCTGGAGGTCTCAAATATATTTTCTAAAAGAGTGACTATGGGAAAAATATTTTTTTCATTGCTAGTCTGACATCTTGATATGGGAAATGCATAGTGCTTTTATTGCTAAAGGAAATTTTTGTACTTTATTATCAAATCACTTTGTATTGCCACTGCTTTTGAAAAGTAACCATTGTGTGTCTTCATTTCTCCTTTCTATACGGCCGTGTTGCCCTCAGCAACTTTATAATAAAGTGCACTCAGGCCGGCATCTTTCTGTGTAGGTAACTGTCCTGTGTAACTCTGGGAATTCACCATCTAATACATTCCTACCTATTCCTAATTAGTCAACAGGGATCTTGCTAAAATTTAAACAACAGAGAAAATAACCTCTATAAAAAAGAACTTGATGGTAATATACAAAATAAATATGCCTTAAGGTGGTATAAACATGTGTCTGCATGTTATTAATTCAATTACTAACATGTGAGAATTTAAAAAATCTATTTCTGGTTAATCGTTTCTACTTCCAAACACACCTATAAACTCTTTAACTCTAATATACTCAAGTACATAATAAAGTACATAATAATGGGTTATGCAGTTAAAGATTGACCCTTTGGAATTTTTGACTCATGGGATAAACTTTCATTTGTGAATTATTTACCCCTCTAGGACAATAACTCTCAAACACTTTAATCCAGTGAGATCCTCTCATTCTTCCTTGCTACACCCCACTTTTAAGGTTTTCTTCCCCCTTCATTTCGACCAATCCTTATGTTGTCTCTCTGCCAATTAAAGGAGAGACATTTTCTTTATGTTGCTCATTTTAGAATTAATCATGACTTCACCTAAGCTAAGTATCTCCATTATAGTAAGTCAGGAATGCTATACAAGATATAAAATGGGTCTGGGTTCTGAACCCTTCTCTGAGACTAACTAGATGTGTATCCTGAGGTTATTCTTTTTAAAAAGATTTGAAGATTTATTATTATATTATATATATTATATTAATAAATTACATCAAATTTAGCATTGAAATTTATATGTTTCAAACATATACAAAAATATAGTGACAAGTATAATGAATCTTCCTGTTCGCATTAAGATTCAACAATCAAGTCTTGGCCAATCTTGTTTCATCTATATCTTCACTTAATCTTGTTTTAATAAGAGTATTTTGAGTTAAATCCCTCACATAATCTGTAAATATTATCCTGAGGTTATCAATTCCATATGTCCTTTCACTTCATTCATTGTCTGCCAAATGAGGGGGTTGCCCAAGATAATCTGTAATTTTTTTCTGATTTTTATCAATCTATGGTTTCATTCAAGAAGGGTAGACTAACAATAAAGGAGAGTGCAATATAACTGAATATAAGGAATGTGCAGGGTGGGAGAGGAGAGTAAATACTGAATATCTACGATGAATATTTCTTCCCTCTACCTTTCTTTAGGTTATATTTCTATTTGGTTTAATAACCATTTATTTGATTTCTCCACACAGAACCTAGTCTCTCTACCATGTGTGTTCATAGATTTTCAGAGAGACATGGGATTAGTCATGAGGACAACACCAGGAAAGCAAATAGAATATTTTTTAATTCCACGTTCCCCAGCCATTCATGATGGTCTCTCACCATTCTACTTTCTATCTCTGTTGCTGGATGGGATTTGAAAGAACATTCCTTGGAATTGAGTATTCCTATCCTGGGACTGTTCCCTCCCAGAAGAGATAAGCTCCCATCATGAGAGATGGGAATCATGTCCATCCACTGACAGACATCAGTGAGATGTCTGCTCCATTTAACAGATTCATTCTTTTAATTGGTGACAGTATTTATGCCACCTAAGCCTGTGAACTGAACTTCCCATAAGGCAAGCCAACTTTGGTTCTAGCTTAGGACAAAAAGGGAAATTTGGGAGTCATCCATAGTGTTTTGACTTCCGTGCCCAGAAATTCAAATCTGTTTTGAGTTTATGTACTAAAACTGCACGAGAAACACCTAGAATTTTGTGGGTTTAGAAGACAATGTGCTAGAAACAGACCTTGAAAATCCCCATTTTTTAATTTTAAATTTTCCTCAACATTAATGAACTATCCTAGGACAATATTTCCCAACTTTAGCACTGTTGACATTTCGGTATGGATAATTCTTTGTTGTGGGGGGCTGTAGTGTGCCTTGTAAGATATTTAGGACATCCCTGTCCTCTGCCCCTTAGATGCCATTAGCATTGCCCTTAAACTCCCCTTATTTTGTGACAACAAAAAAACGTCTCCAGACATTGCCAGAGTCCCCTGGGAAGGGGGCAAAATCATTCTCAGTTAAGAACTGCTGGTCCGGAGCTTTGATCGCTCGGAGGATGAAGTCATAGATATAACACCTGTGAGTAGGCAAAATTGGATTCCACTGAGCTCTAGTAATGAAGTATTTAAAAATGATTAAAAGGCGCTTCATTTTGTTTTTAAAATATTCTCAAGGAAAAAAGTAATCAGTGCTAAAAGGAATGGGAAGTTCTCCACAAATTTAAAAATTTACTTTTCATAGTAAGTAGATAGCATATATCATGTATTGCTAGATTTCTCTTCCACTATGTGTTGATGGACACTAAACAAATAAAATCAACATGGTAATAACTAGTACCTTATTAACTATAGTATATTGTAAAAGCTAATTGTATTTTAAACAAAAGCATATTTTGTGTGCATTAAAAAGAAACACCCTTTTGATTTTTAAGGAAAATGACAAAGAAAATCAAGTATAGTGAGTTAAGAATGATGGTTGCACATCTGTTTAAAACTGCCCAAAGATTAAAATAGTAGAATTCAGGTTCTGTCATTTGGGTGGGAAGTGGCTGGGTTGCATGTCTGTCTATACGTTGTGAGATTGATCAGTTTCTCACTTCTAAAACGTCTTTTTGGAAGAATGGAAAAAATAGCAGAGTCCCAAAGCATGTTAAATAGGTTTGTACTTTAGTTTTCACTAGCACAATGTAAAACCAGATAGTTATCACGTGCAACAATCATTTAAAGAAATTAGATGCTATGTCTAAAGCTATCCTACTTTTCAAATCAAACTTAGTTTTATTTGTAGGGGAAAAAGAAAAGGTGGGCAGGAAGATGAGATTTTTTCCCTGTCTATTAATTTCTCTTGGCATTCTCATTTTTGCTTCCTGAAGGAGAAAGAAACGATCAAAGTTAATAATGTCATTTTGCCATTTGTGAAAGTAACTGATATTTATGTGTGCCTCAAATGCAAAGTTATTTGAAATCTTATAGATAGAGAGATGCTATCAATAGTAATTTGGAAAGTGAATCATACTGTATAAAGCTCAGACAGTTGGCTTTTCTATGTATTAAAACTAAACATATAAAGAACCTTTTATGGTATCCACATTGATAGGTATTGTTTTACTCTTCAGTTATTCTTACAATTCAGTTTATTTCTTCGAAGAATTATTGTGTGCTTACTTACAGTCACCCTTGGTGTCTTCATATTAAGTCATAGCCTAAGCCAAAAATGAGATGATTGAGTTATTACTTTGTATTTATATGTCATGTTTCATAAACTCCCTCTTGTTTTTTTTTTTAATTTATTGTCATGAAAGCGTATTTAGGGCAAAATATAGAAAAAAATTAGAGTTTTTGGTATGATGTGCTATTATGTGAAAGAGTATCATTTTAAGATTTGAGTTTCTCTCATACTAATAATTGCTTATATTCTTTAGATTTGAATACTTTATACAGAGGTGTATTGGGTGTGCAGTTATTTTCCACTGTTTTATTTAATTTAATAATCTCCTTCTATTGCCCTTCTTTTCCTCAGCAATATTTTCCATGATTGACACAGGGGTTTTCGGTGCTGCATGTAATATTTAAGAATATGTTTCCCAAATTCCTCACTGATATTAATTAATTGAGTGCAGCCATTTTATAAAAACTATACAAATTATTTCACGTGAATGTGTAGAAATATGCTTGTCTTTCCCGTCTATGGAATGTGGTGTGTCTTTGCTGGCAGAAGTTCCGATTTCTGTTATATCCCAAACAGGGACTTTTATTAGTGAGAAACATAACTCTTCTAGCTATGATATGAAACACCGATTTTTCCTTTTACTAACAAATACTTCTATTTTGGACATTTTCCAGTGGTCCATTTGACCACTTATTGATCCTCCCTTTACATTCAATGAAATAATTTAAAAAAATGAAACAATTTTTTTTGACAAGGGTAAGGGACAGGGATGGGGAAGTGAGTGACCCAAAGGTTAAGTGGATTTCCTCACATAACACCATGAATCTTTAGAGTCTTAATTGTTGGGAAGCCAAGGACTTCTCACTTCATTGTTTCAGTCTACAACCCAGAAAACCTAGACCTTGTTAATAGCTATGCTGTTGAGTGCTGTTGAAACATGTAGCTATAGTCTGTGCTGTCCAAAAGGGCAGCTGCTGGCCACACATGGCGATTTAAATGTAAATTAAATTTAAATACAATCAAATGCTTACTTCCTGTTTTCACTAGCTATGTTTAAAAGTGGTCAATTGTTAGTGCAGATAAAGAACATTTCTCTCCTGCAGAAAGTTTTATTGACCAGCTCTGGAGGATACTTGTCCTAGACCATGATAAAATATTTAGGGGGCTATCTTCTCTTGGAAAATCCTCATGAATAAGTGAAATGGTGAAAGTTTATTTTTGTTTTCTTTTTTCTTTGCGTGTCCTTGTGTTGTCACTGTGTGCTGAGGGCACAGAGAATTCACAGGGTGCCCTCAGGAGTCTCCACCATGCTTGCTATGAACGCCAGGCCCTTCTACTCCTTCTAGCTGCAACCACAGCAGCCTGCTTTCGTCAGTTTTACAAATAGCAGTTTCCTGGTAGCCCATCTTGTATGCAAGTGATCGGTCACATTAAATGATTGGAAATCTGTGTTAGACAATTTATAGAGGCCTGATTGGTTTGGGAGGTTGATGAAAAGAAGTCACAGCATTTGGGGACTTTCTCCTTACCCCACCATCTCTCCAACTTAAAGGATATAAGCTCAGGTTAAATAGCATTATGATATTATTGCTTCTAAGATGTCTAGAATTGAGAGTATGGGGTTGTTATAAGACAGACAGAAGCAAAATGTTTAGAGATAAACAGTGATATCCAGTTTTCTAGTGACAGCACTAATTTTTGTTTTTAAGTTCTTATGGAGATTTTTTTCCTGTGAGGAAGATTGGCCCTGAGCTAACATCTGTTGCCAATCTTCCTCTTTTTGCTTGAGAAAGATTGTCACTGAGCTGACATCTGTGCCAATCTTCCTCTATTTTATGTGGGATGCCACCACAGTGTGGCTTGACAAGTGGTGCTAGGTCCATGGTCGAGATCCGAACCGGTGAACAAGGGCTGCCAAAGTGGAATGTGCGAACTTAACTACTACGCCGCCAGGCTGGCCCCTGGAGATTTTTTTGTTTTAATGCTTAATTCTTTCCCTTTCTGTCCCTCTTTTCAGAATAATGATTTGATCCTTTCACTTCCTCCTTGGGTGACCAATGCTATTTTTTAAAATTATTTTTAAAGTTATGATCTCATGGATTTTAGTATGTTGCGCTTTAGTTCCTTGCAGTTATTCTTTTTGCCACTCAGATTTTCTACATTTGGCTGATGGGAGCCTCATCACCTTGGCTTCTGTTTTGGATATAATCTAGTCGTTCCAGAAATCTTCCTTGCTTCCTGGTATGACAAGATGTTCCACACTCGTTTTGTGCATTTCCTACATAAAACCTGCAACCACTCATTTCTCTAAGGGACTGTTAGGATATTTTTAAAAGATGAAATCTCCATTTTGCCTTTTTTTCTTTTATTTTAACACAATCTACAGAAATGCGTACCAACAATACAGAAAGCTAAAAAAAAAATCCTTCAGCATTCATATTAATTTGAATATGGGTATACATATTACAGAAAAGGGTTGCAACGTTAAATTGAAGAGAAAGAGTTGGCTAGGGGTCAGCATATGTGATCACTTGAAGCAGTGATTTGTGCAGACTTTTGGGCAAGGGTACTTTTTGTCGTTCCATTTCAAATTATATTGCATCCACTGGCCCTCTGAACTGTTAGCTTCTCTAACCACACGTGTACGTAAATACAAAAGTAGATACTCAGCTATCTGGAAATCAACAAAATTATTGTTTCTTAAGATTTTTGTGCTGTGAGAAATAAACAACCAGAGAGTTTTAAAATTTATTTTATTTTGAACTGATCTAGATGGTTTAGTTTTATCCGCATGTCCCAGTTAATGAAAGGGCAAGGCAAATAAAAATCACACAGTGAGTTAGCCTCTGCTGAGGGCTATTGGACAAATGCAGAGTAATTTGTGATGTAAGCTAAACCATGGTACTTTTACTATCTCTGAATCCCTTGTCTTGCTCTTCTCATTGCAGTGCTTGGCAATCCTTTCTCGAGGCTAATGGAAACTACTTGTAATAGTCACTCAGCTTCATTATTTTCACTGTTAATGTTTCCTTAAAAATCCATTTCCCATATTTCTAAAATTGAAATTCCACCTTACTGATATGCAAGCCAGCATTTCCCTCTTGGCAATGTTTCTATGTAATAAACAAGGTACGCAGTGGAGATTGGCTGGAATGAACATCTGGAATAGGCTTTATCTTCACACCTCCGATCTCCTGTTTCCGTATCTTGGCCAAGGGCATAGCCCCTTTAAGCATAAATATGTACGTCTGTATCTGTGTTCATGTCTAGGTCCCTGTCAGTGTTCCGGGTCCAGAGGTAACATTTGTAGGTTCATTTGGAAGAATTTGGTCTTCTTATGCTACTTCAGTCGAGTACGGGGAAAAAGCCCAATCACCTCTTCCCTGAGAGAGCATTTCATACATCTCCATCTCTGTGATCGCACCGAGTCATTATGTAGCAGTTGGCTCTGATACGCTTGCACAGACACAAATTGAGTCCGACAGGACTGATGTCTCCTGGACTTTGCTGTCATTTGAAATGCTGGCATGAGGACAGGAGCGGTGAAAGGGGGAGGGTGCCAGAGCTGGTTCCTATAGCACTTTTCCTATGAAGTTTTGAGAATTTTAACATTTGATAGCTATGAACTGCTTGATAAGTTGTTTTCCAGATGAGATTGATAACAATGGCTGATCTGGAGCAGCTGGCTAGCTTTTGGTTTCAAGTAAATGCGTTTCAATGTGCAACTTGCTTCTTCATGCCACCCACAAATCTGTTAAAAAGGAAAAAATAAGGCTATCTAGTGGAATGGTAATTAGAATGATTTCCCCCCTTCTTTTTAGTTTTATCTTTCCTCATTCAAACCACTCATGCATAGTAATGAAAAAGATAATATCTTTAAAAACTTTTTACTCTCATGCTCCAGCTCAGTTTCAGAAAAGACACACTGTAGTATCTGCGTTACAATACTTTTTAAAAGTACAAGTTATTTTAGTGGATTAGGTTATTTCTGGATATCTCTAGTATTTCCTGTCAAGAATGTTGTATGTGTTGCAAATATGCCAATAAACAAAACTTAAAGGTGTGCTCTTTCATTTTGCAGAAGAATTCTAATTGTCATTCTCAAGTTCTTCTCGCAGTGATAGAGGAAGCAATAGCGTTCAATATTCTCTCTCTCTCTCAAGGGCCTACTCTGTAAGATGCTGTGATAGATTTATTGAAGGCTCTATAGGAACAATTATTTATCACCTGAAGAGTCATACTTCACATTATTGCTTGGAGCCAGTCATCGCTTCCCTTCTTTTCCATTCCCACCAGGGCCACCATCAGTCTTATGGTCTGTGTTACTTTTCACCTGCGACTCCTGCTATGGCCTAATAGTATTCTCTAAATCATCCCATATTCAGCTGTCAGTTAATCTTCCCAAAGCTTACTCCCATATTGTTCCTCTGCTCCAAAACATTAAACAGCTCTCATTGTGGTTTGCTGAATAAAGACTGGTTGACTTAGATTGGCATCCATGGCTTTCTGTGACATATTTTTTTTAAAGGCCTGAGCCATTTTCTTTGGCCTCATCTTGTTTTGATTTCCTAATGGAGCCATCACACCAACCCAGTGGTCTCAGTGTGGTCCCTGGACCAGCTGCATCAGCATCATCCAGAAACTTGTTAGAAATGCAGATTCTTGGACTCCACCAAGATCTACGAAACTACAAACTCTAGGGGTGCTTCCCCACTGTTTTAGCAAGCCTTCCAGATGGTTCTGATGTGAATAGACATTTGGGCAGCCCTGCTCCACGCTAACCAGGCAATTCACCTTTTCCAAAGTTCCTTGCCCTGCCTTTGCAAAGAATTCCTGGAATGCCATTCCCTCTTGGTAAAATCATCCTATCCTCCAAGGGCCAGTTTGAGAGGTTGCCTTTTCCATAATGCCATTCCTGATCCTATCTTGTATCTCATTATTTGGTTTTCCTTCCTGGCACTGATCACTTATTAACTTGACTAGTCATCTCACTTATCTGTTTTATTTTCCCTATGAAACTGGAAACTCACAGAGGATGTAATCTGACTCATTTTTTACCTCGCGACACTTTGTGCTAAGTGGCATTTCTGATGTCTTGCACCCAGTAGGCTCTCTAAAAATAGTTTGTGGCTTATTGATTTTACATAAAAGATTGAGAAAACTAAGCCATTGCCCAGGAGACATATAAAAATCCTGTGAAATCAAAGAGGCTCATGCTAACTATTGTTTTGACTTATTGATGCCAAACTAGACTTAAACATTGATGTGTCTTCAGGGAAGAAGCCAAATGTGCTAGTGTAAAAAATTCTAACCTCTATTATTTAGCTGGAGAAGTTGAATTATCCCTGTCATTTCACCTGGTGCCAAGAAAGCAGCTTCCATTATTCTGTCAATAACAGACTTTTATCCTGTGTGGTGGAGCTTCTCCTAAATCTTTCTTATAGCATCGGAGTGCTTTCTTCCATCAATGTATTCTTGTAGTGTTTCATAAGAAGTGACAGTTTCTTCTCAGAGAGCGTTGCCCAAAAGGTGGCATAAGCAGAGAGTGAAATTCAAGGTAGTTGGCTTTAGGATGGCCTGAAAATGGGAACAAGATATGCTAGGGTGCCACATTTTACGAACCAAGTTATTTGCTTGCTAATACCTAATACAGAGGCATCTTGGTTACAATTTGTCATGTGTTTACAATGGATTGTGTCTCTCATGCTGATTGTGATGGAACAAGGGGAAAAGAGTGAGAAATCTAAGAGTCCTTCTGTTTTCTTCCCTTTCTTTTCTCTTCCTCTCCCCTTCAGGCTCTGAAAGTGTTCCAGCTGAAATTTCAGATCGGACAGACTCGCTGCGGCTTCAGAGGCAGTGATTCCAAGCTGCCAGCGCATGCTGCTGCCAAGCTGCAGGATGGTGCACGTAGCCAGGCCGCTGCTGCTGCTCCTCGCTGTCTTCCTCCGCGCGGATGCTGAGAGTAAGCCATTCTCCCCTGCTTTAGGGGGCTGTGACCATAATGAGCAGTTTTGTTTGCAGTTGGCACCAGGCTCGGGGCCTCTGAATACGTTTCCTTTGGATGTAAATCCTGAAACACTGTGGGATCCTCCTTGGCTACCAGCCAGCCTTTGAAAGAGATTATTGATGTGACTTCCTTACCGTTTCCTCCCTCTCTTAATGCCCCTTTTTTGTGCATCTAACTGCTCCTACTGTTTTGTCTTTCTCTCTCTCTTTTTTTTTTTGGTACTCTTACCAGCCTGGTGGCAGAGATTTTATGAGAGCAATGACATAAACTCTAACTGGGGTTAACCAGTTGGTGTTGCCAATAAGTAAACATTGCTCAGACTCATTAGAAATTTCTTTAGTTTTGTGGATATTTCTATGTTTAGAAAAATGCGCAATGTCACATTGAGCCCAATTAAACTTCCAAGCCCCTTGTAGCTGTCAGAGCAGCTGTTCTAATGTACTGTTTCCGACAGCTGTCGTCGACTACAGTATTCAAACAAATCAAGCAGAACTGACAACTTTGTGCCTGGATGAAGGGTGTGGAAGTGTGAAGAGAATTTTGTGGAATACAGACACCAAAGTTTGGATTATTGGACTCAATTTATAAAACTGAGATTGTGGTCAATTAGCTTGCCGATTAATGAGAAGATCATGTCTCCTTCATCATTAGGAAATCATTAAGTCTACCTTGTTTGCATGTGTTTCTTTTCCCTTCTGTCCAGTGGACTTTTGGAAGAGAGAGTACTGGAAAAAGTCATGTCTCCCGCTTGTGCTCACCGACATGTCTGGTTCCTGGGTAGTGGCGTAGCTCAGATGAGATTTGGCCATTCTCTTTGGGAGTCCCCTGGCAGTATTAAAATGTGTAACATCTGCAGTCATTAACTTTTCCCTCCACTGACTATTTCAGTGAGATTAAATTTGATTCATGTTAAGGATGTTTCAAAGACAAAGATCCTGTGTCCTGTTGGCCCCTACCTATTAATTGCATTTTACAAGAATTTCCGCAATGGCAGCCAATTTCTTTGTTTAAATAGGGACTTGTTTTCTAAAGAGAGCTTTCCAGGAGCGAAAGGAATAATGTTAGTAATAGGATACATATGGAACATGCATGTTTTAAGCACAACATTCTCTAGTTAATAATGTATATAGTCTTCTAATTAGCACTTGGGAGTGTGGGTTTAAGGTGAAGCCAAGAAATTTCTAGTACAATGCCAGCAAATAATTAACTGAGAAAAGGCTCAAATGAAAGATGCTTGTGTTATTTTAAAGCCGTTTATGTCAAAATCAATTTTAAAGTTAAAAATCTAAATTTAGTTTATTAAAGAAATCAAGCATATGACTTTAGTTTTCTCTTTTGGCCAGAGTCAAAAAGTAAGTTGTTTTACGATTGCTAATTTCTGGCAAATGCATATTAAGACCCTGGGAATCCACTTCAGTATCAGATCACACTTAGAGGTTTTCTTAGAGTTACTAGACATAATTATCATATATCCATGAAATTATCCTTCCAGATAAGTAAAAATGTTCTACTGAGCAGCTGTGCTTTTGCTTAATTCTCTGGTGGTAAGTGACAGATAGATGTCAAGAATTTAGGAACAAGTACTTTTAAAATTATGTTTTAAAACAATCTATATTACAGGTGATAATCACCACCCCCTCCTTCTCCTGCTCCTTGCTTTCTCCCTTTGCCTCTCCTTCTTTTTCATCACACTTCCTATATGAAAGAGTCTTAAAAAAATAACAAAAGCTTGAGTTAGCTATTTTTAGTTAAATTAAAATATTTACCATTTATATATCAGCTTTCAACCTCAAGATGTAATCTGAGAAAGAATCCATTCTCTCTCACTCTTCCCATCGCAGCTAAAAAGGGACAGGCTTATTCCTTGCCAAATTAATTTTGTTTAATTTTGCCTTTGTCCACTCAGCCTTGATTTAGTATATTTTCCTTTACCAGATTCATTTGGCGTTGTTGAATAGCATGTGTAACCTGAGCATTCCTGGTAAAAGAGGAAAAATTAGCCATATTTTTTTAGGTATATTTTAAAAGAAGTAAGAGAATCCCTTAATAATCTACTGGAGGATATTCGTGGTACATGAAAGCACACGGTAGAGTTGGAGATACAATTTTAGTCACTAAGAATGTGTAAAGAACAATTGATGAAATAGGATCTTGATGTAACCTGTTAAATTGTGCTGTTGCCTTCTCTTAAAACACTGAAAAATCAAGACATAAGTGGCACTGAAGAAAAATTTGGTTTCCTCACCATCATATAAAGCTAATATTTCTCAGGGTTCCATTTCCTGGACCACTGGTTTGTCTCCCTATGCTTTCATTAGTACACCTGGCCATATTCGTTTTTCCTTTTACCTAACGGTGTTTTGTATTCATACAAGGGATGACGAGTTAAATTTCAAAATTTAATGTAGCTTGTTGGAAGCGTTTGTGATCTATGTAATACTTAAAAGAAAATTTTTTTTCTCTTTTGAAGAAGAAGACTATATGGGGGTGGGGAATGGGAAGAAGCCGCTTTAGCTGACCTTGTTAATTTAATGTGTTCACCTCACTGCCTTTTGAAATGATTAACTCCAAAGAACCAAGGAATCAGGATTATGACCTGCTGTGTGGAATGCCACAGCAAAGTGCTGGGTGTGATGTTGCATTAAGTAGAAGAGCTTTTGTGAGCCTTGGTTCAAACCCAGGTTGAAAAATTGTGATAATATCCCTTTAGCAGAAAATTATAGTCTCTGCCATTACTGATTTAAAATGCCCTACAGATCCCCACCATGATTTTAAAAGGCTAGATGTGTGCATGGATCTTGTTTCTTTTCATTCCTATGTCTTGAATGCTTGAAATGATTTTGCTTGTTGTCTCTTGAATGCATGTCCACTTTGAAGAGCTGTGGTCTCAGGGAAGAGTCAAGTGTGACTTCTGTTTGAGCACTAGGAGTGGCTCTTCGTCATGCCCAGCCAACCAGTTTTCTGTAGTGGTCTAATGGAGGCGAATTCTGTGATAATATGCATGCAAATTCAGGATGAATTTAGATTACATTTGTGTAAACCTGGGGCGAATATTTTTCTTTCGGCTGAGTCTTCATAATAGTTGCTGTTAATATTTTGTAGCTTTAGTTTGCTATTTACCTGTCATTTATTGTTTTTGTTTTTTAACTAGATGCAGGCCAACAACCTGCTGTTAGCACGTTTTTTCATCAAACCAGTTTCACTTTAAAGAAATCGCTTACAGCTTACTGGTACATTCTAGAGCTGAGTTTACGCTTGGCCACTATAATTGGACCTGAGTATTTACTGGATCTTCTTTAGAAACACAGTTCTTGGTAGTTTAATTCCTCAAATGGTTTAGTTCATCCGTTTTCTATTGCTTTTTGCCGCTTTTCTGTCTTGGATGGCGAACATTCCCTCTCTCTCCTTCCTTATTGTTAAGGAATCTTCGTGTAGTTCCTGTCTACTCACTATGTAGTAGTTCCCCTGTATCCGCGGTTTTGCTTTGCGTGGTTTCAGTTACCTGCGATCAACCATGATTTGAAAATATTAAATGGAAAATTCCAGAAATAAACAATTCATAAGTTCTAATTTTTGTGCTGTTCTGAGGTAGTGTTATGAAATCTCACGTGGTCCTGCCTCGTTCTGCCAGGGACATGAATCATCCCTTTGTTGGATCCCCAACCATTGACATTGTCTGCCCCTGACATCCAACCATTGACATCATCATGGCTTGATGATTTCCTTCTGACATGTCGTCAGAAGGCCAATAATAGCCTAACCACTACATCACACTCACTTCGTCTCATCACATAGGCGTTATATCATCTCACATCATCATAAGAAGATGGGTGAGTACAATACAATCAGATATTTTGAGAGAGAGGTAGAGATCACATTCACATAACTTTTATTACAGTATATTGTTATAATTGTTCTATTTTATAATTGTTGTTAATCTCATACTGTGCCTAATTTATCAATTAAACTTTATCATATGTATGTATGTATGGGAAAAAACAGTATATATAGGGTTCAGTACTATCTGCGATTTTAGGCATCCACTGGGGGTCTTGGATAAGGGGGGACTGCTGTATTTCTGTCCTATGTGAAAACAATTAGGTTTGTTTTCTCCCTTGGGTGTTATATCACTATATCCAGTGGAACTTGTCTATTTCTCTAGTATTAGAGAATAGAGTGACATCTCTACTGTAAAATAACCATTTCGTCCTTCTGTATTTTCTGATGGGCAGAATAAGGTAATGGTTAAGAAAGTGAGCTCTGCAGCCAGAGTCTGGTTTTAAGTTGTGGCTGTCCTTTTGTAATCTGGAGCACGATACATCCTGTTCTTTGCCTCAGTTTCCCTATCTTTAAGATATGGATGATGGTAATGATGATGGTGGTGTAGGATAGGACTTACTCTTGGGTTTTGTGAGGATGAAATGAGTTAATGTAAAAGACAGATCAGCAAGATGACTTATGCTAGGTGTTTAATAAATATTAGCTGTTATCACATTATTATTCAAAAGCATTCAGCCAACATTTTTATTGAGCACTTGTATTAGCTACTATATCCAAATTCTTTTATTTAGCTATAGACTCTCAAAATTTGGGTGATTGATAAACCAGGTTTCTTGGCAGTATGTTGAAGTCCCCAGCTTGCTTCTCTGTACGGTCCTATACATAGGAGATTCTGATGAACTCTTGTCCCAGGAATTAAACTGAAGATCAAAATGGGAAAATATGAAGCATATCTGCTTTAGTCAAGTTTAAGAAAAAGCTCCCTGGGGGCCAGCCCATTGGTGTAGGGGTTAAGTTCTCACTCTCTGCTTTGGTGGCCCAGGGTTTGTGGGTTCAGATCTTGGCGTGGACCAAGCACCACTCATCAAGCCATGCTGTGGTGGCATCCCACATAAAATAGAGGGAGACTGGCACAGATGGTAGCTCAGCAGCAATCTTCCTCAAGCAAAAAGTGGAAGATTGGCCATAGATGGTAGCTCAGGGCTGATCTTCCTCACCAAAAATAAAAAAAGGAAAAAAGGCAAAAAGCTCCCCTCTCAGAATTACCAGTTTAAAATTAATTTGGCTTGGTTCTAATGGATAATGGAAAGTGTTCCCATCTTTCTCTTCCGTTGCTTCTTGTAATGCATTTTCTTGAGCTGCTCAAAGGAAGAGCAATAGATATTTACCATAAGCAGCTACAGTGATATATGAACTGGGGGTGGAGGTAAGCATAGTAAGGAAGAGAGTGAGTAGCTTTTGATATGGCTAGAAATTATTCTGTAAGAAAAATGATTGGATTGAAGGGCAGGATCAATGATTCCTTCTGCATTTTGCAGAAATGGCTTCTGAGAAGTAGCCTAAGTCAAATAGTTAGACTTTCCAAAATAAAGTTAGGAATAGAAAGACTGTCTTTCTTATGTCATCAAGTGCATACCTCCCAGCAGACAGGGCCATTTCGCACTGAGAACATTCATAATCTCATTGAACATGTCTTTTTGTTTTTATTTTAGATTATACATGTTTGGGTATTTATTTATTTATATCACAAACCATTTAACCATCTTTTAAAAGGCACATAGCTTGGGATGATGAAAATGTTCTAAAATTAGGTTGAGGTGATGGTATTAATTGAGTATAAACATACTAAATGTCTTCAGATTGTATACTTTAAAAGGATGAACTGTATGGTATGTGAGTTAGATCACACGAAAACTATTTAAAGAAGAAAATATGAATTTCCATTTAGCCCAGCTCTTTGGCTGGCTTTCCTTTGGTATACACAGCCTGAAAGGTAAGTGTGCTGGTTTCTTCAGACCAGTTAGAATGACATGCTCATTGAGCAGAGCAGGGAGAAAGCCAGTCCACTTCATGCTTATCAATGCCTTCCTCATTTTTCTTTTCTCTGAATTTGGAGGTGTGGCAAAATGAAAACCTTGCTTCTCTCTCCTCCCTCCTCCCCTCACTCTAAAGGAGGTAAATTAGCAGCATCCAGCTGTCTGCTGCAAGAAAAATGTTCCAGCTCTTTGACTGATTCTTTAGCCCCATTGCGGAGTTTTCTGTGGCTTTCTGAATTAATTGCTCCCAGCAGAGCTGTACCTACCTAGTAAAGTTAAGAATATGTCACAAAATCAACAAATGTGTATACTTCAAAGCATTTTATTGGGTATAGAGGGGCTGACTTTTTTTTTAATCTGAAGTGTGACATATTGGTTATTTCTGATCTCTGTTTGTAATGAAACTCTAAGCTCAAAGGATGGAACAGTGTCTATAGTATTTGTGAATTACTGCTTGTTATTGCTAATAGCCTGGTGGTATATGATTAATCATTTCCTCATTTATTTCCCTTCACATTCTTAGTTTCTTTAATTTTCCTCACTTAGTTACTATTTCAAATAACCTTGATTTGTTTGCGAGCTCCCACTCTCCTGCCCATGTTATCCTGCTTTGGTTAATTCAGAAGACCCTCAACCAGCAGCCATCTTGAAATAAAGAGTCAAAGAGAAAAGTACTGGTGGTTGGGTGGAAACCAATTCTCTTACCTATAATTTTGTCTTTTCACTTTTCCTCAGTTTGCTTTAGCTTCATTTATTTATTCACCAAACTAGTGTGTGTATATGTGTGTGTGTGTCCTTGTGTGCACACCTGTTTCATGAAATGCTTTGTGGAAAATGGTGGAGATATAAAGACTTAAAGAAGTATGGTCCCATAGCAGCTTGTAGTGTACCTTCAGAATTCATAGCTCACTTTTCAGAACTCTCTCAGGCAGTATTCTTAGACTTTATCTCTGGGCACAAAGTAGCGCTTAAGAATATGGACTCAGGGGCTGACCCGTGGCTGAGTGGTTAAGTTTGCACACTCCACTTTGGCGGTGGTCCATTTCTAGCAGAACTAGAATATACAACTATGGAGGAGGAGGAGAAGAAGAAGAAGAAGAAGAAGAAGAAGAAGAAGAAGAAGAAGAAGAAGAAGAAGAAGAAAGAAGAGGATTGACAACAGATGTTAGCTGTTGCCAATCTTCTTTTCTTTCTTCTTCTCCCCAAAGCCCCCCTAGTACATAGTTGTATATTCTAGTTGTGAGTGCCTCTGGTTCTGCTATGTGGGATGTGCCTCAGAATGGCCTGATGAGTGGTGCTAGGTCTGCGCCCAGGATCCCAACCGGTGAAACCCCTGGCTGCTGAGTGTGGGAACTTAACCATTGGCCAGGGCTGGCCCCTTGGGTGCCAATCTTTAAAAAAAACAAAAAGGAATACGAACTCAGAATCTATAGTTCTGGTGTTCAAATCTGGCCTTTGCTGTATAGGTATTCTGACCGTGGGCAAGTTATAATTCTCTATGTGCGTCTCATTTGTAAGATGAAGTTTGAAAATAGCACACACTTGATATGGTCATCATAAGGATTAAATAAAGAACTGCTTGCAAAGCATGTTGAATAATAGGATTAAATATCCACTGAATGTTAGTTGCTATTATGCTTTTTTCTCATTAGCTTGCATCATTTCCAAATTAGAAGCATCTATGTTTAGATCTCTGTTGACATTTATCATCTTCACGATTTTAACTTTGTAATTTGAGCAGTATCTTTTAAAAATGTAAATATGTATCTATGTACATTTATGCTTCCAAAGGACGTTGACTGATTGACTCATTTATTTATTTACTAGTCCCTTTAATAGATGTTCATTGGACGTATTTCCTTTGCCAAGCATTGAGTTAACTGCTGGGATACAAAGGCGGGATAAAGAGCGATGGTCTCTGCCCCTAAAGGGCTTCATCTCTATTGAGAGAGAAAAATATTTAATATTAACCTCAAAATTTTATACTTTCTAACTATAATAAGTGTTAATAGGGAGCTAAGTGCCTCATCTGTTCAGAAGAGTAATAAAAAGCTTTCTTGAAGGAACAATTAATTTTTTTTCTTTTGAAATAACTTTAAACTTAAAAGAAGTTAAAAAACTGTAAAGGAATTTCTCATGTACCATTCTCCCGGCTTTCCAATAATAATATATTACATAATGACAGTGCATTATCAAAATCAGCAAACCAACAGTGGCACAATGCTATTAACTGAAGCACAGATTTTACCAGTTTTTACATCAACTCATTTTTTTTGTTAAGGTAATATTGGTTTATCACATTATATAAATTTCAAGTGTACGTCTTTATATTATATTTAAACTGCTGTATAAACTACATCATGATCATCACCAAAAGTCCAGTTGTTGCCTGTTACCATACACATGTGCCCCTTTACCCCTTTCTCCTTTCCCACCTTTGTTCCCCTCTGGTAACCACCGATCTATTCTCTATTTCTGTATGTTTGTTTGTTTATCTTCCACATGTGAATGAAATCATACAGTAATTGTCTTTCTTTGTCTGACTTATTTCACTTAGTGTAATACCCTTAAGTTCTATCTATGTTATTGCAAACAGTGAGATTTCATCTCTTATGGCTGAGTAGTATTCCATTGTATGTATATGTTTGTGTACATATATACACATATACATTTAAGTACATATTTATATATGTATATACATGTTTATGTACATTTATATACATACATACATATTTATATACATATATATGCACATCTTCTTTATCCATTCATCTGTTCATGGGGAGTTAGGTTGCTTCCAAGTCTTGACTATTGTGAATAATGCTGCGATGAACATAGAGGTGCATATATCTTTTCAAAGGAGTTCAACTCGTTTTTTTAAAGGTGTGTAATTCTGTTAAATTTGATCACATGCATAGCTCTGAGGGCATGATTTTTCAGCTATCATCTGATAGATGAATAGAAGTTAACCAAACCACACCTGAAAGAGCTGTTAAGGTCCAAGAGAGAACATTCTTATATACCCCGAGACAAAGATTCCTTAGGTTATTTCTGGGAACTGAAACAATGGGTGTGACTCGATCCCAGACAGTGAGAAGTAGAGAGAATTCAAATAAGGCTAGACAAGTAGGCAGAGACTATCTAATGCAAGCTTCATGGAACTTGTTCAGGATCTTGGTTTTCATTCTAAGACAGCTAGTGGAGTGACAGGAAGAGATTTGCATTTTAAAAACATCAATGTGGTTGCAGGGTGGAGAAATGCCTTGGAGCCAGGCCAGCTGGAGGGGCCTTGAAGTCTGTAAAGAGGCTAGTTGGAAGTTAGGGAGAAGGTGGGGACCAGAGTGGTGGAGCTCATGGAGGCCAGATTGCCTTGACACTTAAGAAATAATTTTAGTTGACTTTTGTGGAGTTACAGTCTCCGAAAACTTGAACCACCAAAAGATTATTATAATTTGGAGTGAAAGAGAAAACCAAGCTAATAAGGGACCAGCAATCCTTTATTTTTAACATGGCTTTATGGTTTTTTTCCAAAAATGTATCACCACTCATTCTTATAATTTCCCTTTTTGGTTGTCGAGGTGAGGTAGTTCTATTTAAACTTATCTTTATGTTAATATCTGTAAAAAAAAAAAAGTGGATTCCAGAATCAGTTTAAAATTGTGAATGAAGTTCAATACTTTACTACAAAAGATTTCAGTTTAGTTTTGTTCTCTGACAAAAGTTTTAAATTCACTATACAATATGTGATGGGATTTTCAATATCACAGCATAGTAACAATCATTTTATACTAAAGTAATTAAATGTGACATGAAAATATACTAAGTGCTTATATCTTCAGTTTAAAAAAACAGCGTACAATACGTTAATTTTGAGCTAAATGTACACAAAGTATAACACACCTATTGAACTAAAAACATTCTAGTAGTTTTTCTTTTCTTTCCACAAGTAATACATTGAAGGATTGGTTCAATCTCCTGATCAAGTTATAAATTCATTGTCTAAACAGCTTAACTGAAATTTCCTTTGTACCAACCAATATAGATTTTGACCATTAAAGCCTTTAGTTAACAAAAGCACAGATGTCTGCTTTTAGCTCTTTGTCTCTGGCCATTTTTGCTTTTCTTTTAAAGCAGATGATAATTTTACATTGGAAATGTATAATTACATCTACACTTACCTTCATCAATGCCTACAGCTTGAGAGGACCAAGCAAGGTGCATATGAAGAGCAGGACTGCAATGGGGTAATAGGGGAGTGATGACCGACATTGACTTGCAAGGAAGACTGGGACTTCAAGAGATTTTTTTCTTTCTGTTTCCATTTAGTCAAGATGATAGCATTTGGACTCCTAAGTGATTCTGAGGTTGTAGTCCCTGTAGAGATGAAAGTGTTTTAATAAAATTTTTGCTGGTAAACCTCTTCCATTGGGGAAAAAAGAAAGTCTTTATTGCGTATGTGATTTAAAATATTTGGACTTGGTCCAATGGGGATGTAAGGTAATAAATAAAATAAGGATTATTAAACCATAGCTTAAATGTATTTTCTCTAAAATGGTACTGTTGTTAGCAACCAGATTTGGCTTAAATTCTGGCCCTTCTGCTTACCTGGAGGAATTTTCTCAATTCTTCCGACCCTTTGGGGAGGCTCACAGCTCTCCGAGGTCCGTGTGAAGTTTCAGTGAGATCCTGCATGCAGAGTGCTGTAAGTGCCTGATGCGTGGCAGGTATTCAGTAAAAGTTCCTTTTCATCCACTGTATCTACTATGATGCCTGACATATGTAGAAATCAGCTATCTAGCAATTTCTCCTATTGAGATGATTTTCAGTTAAGGAATCAAGCAGGCTATGCCTTAGAGCAGCAGCAAACAGAACAAAACAAACACAAAAAGCCTCCGTATTGTAGATTTGTTCTAGAAATTATGTCTGAACTCTCAGTGAAATCTCTCCATGCTATGTTTTTGCCATCAGTGTAGCCAGGGTCTCTCAAGCTTGGCACTAATGACATTTTGGGCTGGAGAATTCTTTGTTGTGTGGGGCTGCCCTGAGTATTGCAGGATGTGTAGCAACATCCCTGGCTTCTACCCAGTAGCACCCTAGCCTCCAGTTGCAACGACCAAAATGTCTTCAGACTTTGCTAAATGTCCCTTGGGGGGACAAAATCACCCCGGGTTTAGAACGACTACTGGTCCATACACTCTGAAACAGAATGTTGGGGCAGAGGTTAGGAGAGTTAAATTCTGCCTTTCTAGCTTCTGTAGGGTTTAGAAGGGGGAAATTTTGTCGGAAATACGATAGACTGTTCACAAGTTCTTGAAATCAGCTATGCAAATTGGGAAAGAGTAATCGTAGTTCTTTTCAATGTCTGTATAAGCAGAGACAGGTTGTCTATCTCTTCGTGTCTCAGCTTTGTGGTCTGAATATTGGATGATAATTGTAAGATTGCTGTGAAGATTAAATACCAACCAATGGGAGGTACATAGAACTATGCCTCACACATAGCACTAAATAAATGTTATCCATTATTATTATATTAGCTATGTTTTTTATAGTATATTTATTGTTAATTTATTTTATTTTACTTTATTTTAGCAATAAAATGCAGTTTTATCTTATAGCAATGATCATGATAATCCCTTTCCCTTATAAAATTATTTAAACATTTTATATCTTTGATCTAATTTGTTCCTGAATACACCGGGAGTTGGCAGTATACCTTTTATCACTACCACTTCTCAGATTAAAGAAACCAAGAGTCAGAGCAGATGACCTGCCTGGAGCAAAACGGTGAGTAGGTGATAGCGAAGGACTTAGAGCTCCACTCTCTTGACTTCCTGTCCAGGGAGGAAGCAGAGCAGTCAAAAAGAAGCAGGCATAAGAACGCCAAATGCACAGCAGCCAGAACCATGTGCAGAGCGCCCAGCTGATGCCACCACTGCACGGGGCCCCAGAGGCCCGTCTCCGCTGCGGTTGTCCAGGAACTTCATTGATAGTCAGAATGAGGATTCAGAATCATGGAGGAAAGATTATATCATATCCACAGTATATACACTGTGTGAGAGTTAGAGAAGCATTGAATGACTTTTAGAGAGGCTCCTGTCCCATTTGAATTTTAAAAAAGAAGGAAATACTATCAATTTGGAAAATTTTACATTCTGTGCAACCAGTGTTTTATTATAAAATGATTTTAATTTTTCATTAGTCTTCCTTGTTGCTCTCATCTGTCATTTTGATTCTAAACTGTCAGCAGTAAGGTCTGCCTTCAAAATTTTATCACCATAATCACGATGTCACCTAGGCATGATGTGATAAGTTGGCAATCATGGCCAAAGTGTTTTATAGCTTCTCTCAGGGTGGAGTTGGATTTCCCTCCCCTTGAATGGGGGTTGTTCCCTTGCTGTGCTTTGACCAGTAGAATGTTGCAGAAGTGATGCTATACCGGTCCTGGGCCTAATCCTTTGAGGTCTGGGAGCTTCCACTTCCACTCTGTGGCACCAGAGTCATCATAGAAAGATGCCCAGCTACCCTGCTGGAGGGACCCCATGGAGAGAAAGAAATGTGCAGACAGCCCACACGAATCACAGCCATCCCAGGTGAAGAGCTAGATGTGTGAGCAAAGCCATTTGGCTTTCCAGTCAGAGTCCAGCCTCCTGCTGATATCTGTGAGCCATGTGAGTGACCTTAAGAGAGACGAGGAGAAGAAGCACCCAGCTGAAGCCTGAATGGCAGGATCCTGTGCAAAGAAATCTTTACCTTAAGCAAGTTTTGAGGTTGTGTGAAATACAGCACTAAATAACTGAGACACATGGTGATCATTGTCATCAAAATGAAGCGCCTACCAGCTTGAGGAGCAACCTTGGACCTGTAGTTGCATTATTCTTCCTTCTCCTCTGGATCTGTAACACAGATGATGTTCTAGATGACAGTTTAAAGGCAGTCTTTTTGGGGTAGACGGACACATTGATATACATCATCAGTTAATGCCCTACCCAGTGCTAAAATCCTGAAACCTTCATGCATTTTGCATGCCTTTTGACCAGAGGTTGGCAACTGTTTTCTGTCAAGGACCATATAGTAAATATTTTTGGCATTGTGAGCCATATAGTTTCTGTCAGAACTATTCAACTCTGCCAGGATAGCAAGAAAGCAGCCATAAGCAATACCTGTATAAATGGGAGTTGCTGTGTTCCAATAAAACTTTATTTACACACACAACACTTGCAGTGAGCCAGATTTGGTCCAAGGGTCATGGCTTAACACCCCTTGCTTTTGACCTTACTCACTTAGAAGTTCTCACCAGCCAGTGGGAAGTGGAGAATATTTATCAGCAGAGACCTTACTTTAACCTGGTAAGATTAAAGGGAAGGAGATGCATTTGATTAGCCTCTTTTAGCATTTTGCTTTGTTAGTAATGTTTATTGGGAAAAGATTAATTAGAATAGATACGTGCAAGGAGCACATCCTTGATAAACAGAGATGTTTAATAGCGCTTAACCTTTAGAATTTATGTGGAAAAAACTTCGCATGTTACTGCCCTTTATATCTTTTAGGGGTGCTTCAGGTACTTGGCTGTTAGCGCCACTTCAGATTGCAAACTTCTGAAAAATGAATAATTTATCAGCTGTGGGATAGTTTTCATTGCACCGTGAGCTTGACATTTGGAGCTACGAACATCTTAAATACAGAGAAAAAATTGCTGGAAAGTGTTACCTTTGATGGGAATTTTGTAACGGGGTCTGTAAAGAAACACGTTTGTAATCATGGGTATTGAAGCCTGATATTGGTTTCATAAAGGCAAGCAAAAGCAGAAATGTCATGGTGAATTTGATCTCATTATAGGTACTTCTGGTATAGATATACTCTATACCATCTCAGTGCTTATAAATCTAAAGGAAAATAAAACTCTGACGAGAAAGCACCATTGGTTCAGCAGCAATGCTCAGAAGTAACACTTACGATCCAAGATATCCGCAAATTGAAAAGCCTTCATGGGACCTGGAGAGGGGACAGTTTGCAATTGATTGCAGTTGGAATTCCTGACTCACGTGGGAAAATTTAAAGAACCAACTATTGGCAGTTTGTCCTGTCAACTAGTAGAAGGCACAAGTTACTGAAAATGTATGAAAGGGCATAACTATATTCTCATAAGAATGGAGGTTGTTTAGACTTGTATGAAGAAGTAGGACTAATTAAAAATCTTGCCTGACTATGAAGGAAGATGACTAATGGTTCAATCTATTCGACTATGGAGTAAAATCTCAAGGGAAAGAATGAGAGCCCCACTGCGTGAATCATTTGAAGGAAGCAGCGGAAACCACTGTGGAGCTACTGTTTCTGAAATAATCAAGACTACATCAGCGAAGGGATATAAAAAGATCATTTAGCAGTTGCAAAGCACATAATTCTTTTTGCATTTTAATTGTTCTGATTTGGAGTGAGAGATGGAAACAGAAAGGGTATTATGATAATTATAATAAAACAATTGCTTATATTCTGGGATCTATTTTCTCTAGAGAGTATGCAGTTTAACAAATGGATCTGACGCCACCATTGGGCAGGAAACAAATTGGCTCACTATCCTTTGGTGTATTTACTCAGGCCACCAGGCTCCTCTTTGTAGCCTAAAAGAAGCTTTCATAAATTATTCGTGATCACCAACACTCTGTTTAGCTCAAAAAGTGCTTTTTGATTTTCCAGCTTTGCTAGTATTCTCCCCTTCTCCCTTTCTGACTGCACAGTTTTGCTATTCCAAATCTTACCTACTCTTCCAGCTCCGTCTCTTCTGTTGTCTTCATTCCCTCTTATTTAGTGCCCACTGTGTCCCCAGGCACTTGGAGAAAACAAGAGGGAGCTAAGTCACTGCTCTCGGAATAGTGGGAGAGGCTGTAAAGAGATAATTGCAATAAGGGAAGTGTTTGCAGTAGCAGACATAAGCTTGAGGCGTTGCCAGTAGCAGGTCACTGTTGGAATTTGGCGGGAATATGAACAGGTCTGGTGGAGACAGAAAACAGACTGGAGGGCGTTAAGGCAAAGCTGAGGAGCTTGAAGCTTGCCTGGTAGATCAGTGATTCTCAACCTGATGGTACTTTTGAATGACTTGGGGATAGAATATAGCTATCTAGGGCCAACACTGACCAAGTAAATCAAAATATATGAAGGTAACGACCAAGCATAGGTAATTTTTTAAAATGTTCCTCACTTCATTCTCAAGCACAGCCCAGCATTCCCAACTAATAAGGGACACAGTGAAAAATTTTAAACTGGGAAATGATGTGGTCCAACTCGGACTTTTGGTAGATCACTGACGTTTGTGTGGAGGATGGATTTGAGGATGAGAGACCAGTTAACCACTGTGGTAGTGCTTATAGGATAAAGAGGGGCCAGATACACAATTTATTTAAGAGGATTAAAAACTTGCAGGATTTTGTGATGGATTGAACTTGGTAAGTACTGCTTGAGTCATAGGGGGAACAGCTAAAGAGAAGTAGCCAGAAGAGTACACGCTTCTTTGTGTATTTCTCTTCCACCCCATCAACCCTCCCCTGCTAATACATCTCATGTGCTTTATTATGTTTTTTGTGTCTCTCCTAATGGCTGTCATAGTTGCTGTTCACTACTTTCAGTAGTGGTCTAAAATTCTCACGTTCCAGGCCCTGGGCAAGTGTATTTACTCAGCTCAGATCTTGCCTCCTTGCCCCCATCCCAATACTGGGCGTTGAGTACAGCAAGGGGGAGCACGTTCAGTTGCCTGGGGTGACCAATCAAGTAAAATTCATTGTTGCAGCAGGCCAGTCAGCGCTTTGGAAAGTTTATGGAGGATCTCAGGAGGGAAGCAACCACCAGCCTGTCTTGCCATTTGGAAATGCATGCTCAGGATCTTCTAATTTTCCTAGAGAAGCTTGAAATCCAGATTTATATGTGCAACATCCCCAATTTTTTACATATTGGCTTGAATCAAAAATCATTAAAGTGACAATAATACGGAAACCAAAGGAAAAACGTCTTTGAGATGGATCTGGTCTACGACCACAAGTTTTTGATCTCCATGTAGCGTCTCAGTTGAAGTTTGTGGAACTGAAATGAATAAAATTTCCCAACCCCAGCATTTCCAGCCATTTCGGTGGTTAACAATAGTGGAAAATTTAACAGAGCACCAGCAGCAAACATTCGGGCTGATTCTGTTTGTGGAAAGTGAATGAGAGAATGGATTCTATTACCTGCTATCTCACACTACAATATAAAGCAGGAGGACAAATTTAAAGTATTTAACTGCAATTATATAAATACCTCTGGTGAATGTGAATTTGCAATGATGAATTGCTCATTTAGATCCTTTGGTTCCCAGTTTTGTGTGTTCTCCCAATGCCAGGTTTAAGGACCTCAGTTGGCCCCTCAGAGCCTGAGGCTGGAGGGAGAGGCTCCCTCACCCTCCTCCTGGTTTTGTCCATTCCCTGGAGTCAAGTCAACTTGGTTGCTGGAGTTCCTTCTTCTCTCTAGGGCTTCTCTGGCTACCCAATGTGAAGCCTCAGAATGTTTAAGGCTAGAGAGCAGTTGAACAGTTGTTCAGCCAGTAAATTAGCGTTTCAAAGGCCCATGCTGAGAAGGGCAGAGCCCAAGTGAGCAGCTGTGGGAAAACAGAAGACTTTACTGGTAGAGTCCTGTCTGGGTAATAAGATATTTCTGTGAAAATGACTTTCTAATTGTATGAAGACGAAAGATTTGGTGCGAAAACATTTGCTTTGTCCATTTTGATGGAATTCTCTCTAATGGACCTTGTGCTTCTCAATATTAAACAGATCAAGTGAAAGATGATTGTTGCTTGATCATTTGGGTGACACTAATCAGGAATATCAATTTTTATATTTCTCCCTGTTATACTGAGATGTGCTGAAGATGTGGTATATCATTGGCCTGGACTGCTACACTTTTCTAGGTCCATATATGTTTTAGAATTTTATTCAGAAGAAATATAGTGTAGTAGAAAGAGAATGGGTTTTTAAATAAAAAAAATTAGGGTTCAAATCCTGTCTTTTGCTGTTTACTAGATGGATGGTCTTGGGCAAGTTTATAAACCTCTCTGAGCATCTTATTTTTTTTTAAAGAGGAACTTTTATCTTTTTAATTTTTATTTATTTATTTATTTTTTTGAGGAAGATTAGCCCTGAGCTAACATCCACTGCCAATCCTCCTCTTTTTGTTGAGGAAGGTTGGTCCTGAGCTAACATCCATGCCCATCTTCTTCTACTTTATATGTGGGATGCCTGTCACAGCATGGCTTGATAAGCAGTGCAAAGGTCCACACCTGGGATCTGAACCGGCGAACCCCAGGCTGCTGAAGCAAAGCATGCGAACTCAACTGCTGCACCACCAGGCTGGCCCCCTGAGTGTGTTTTTTTAAATTCAACTAATTGTATACTCTACACCTTCTACCTACCAACATTTTGCTGGTTGCTGGGGATATGATAATGAACAGAATGCAGATGGTCAGGGTCCTGCCCTCCTGTAATTTCTAGTCTAACCTTGGATTTCTTATCTGTAAAATGGGGATAAGAACCTCATCCTGCACTTGCTTCGTGAGGATTAACTGTGAGAATGTTTGTGAGTTACGGGCAATGATTGGGGCTCAGAATAGCTACATGTTGCTGCAGGATTTGCTTCTTTCTCTGTGCTTAGTTGCCAATGCCTTCTTATTCGTTACCTTAAATTTACACAAAGCTATTTTCTTCCCGAGATCTTTTTTGCTCTCATGTTATAATTCACAGATATTGTTCAGGTCCTGGAACTCTGAGCATCTTCCCTCTCTCCTTTCCAAATGTTTTGCATACATGATTCTGAAGCAATTCATTCATTTCAGAGATATTCTCTCCATTCTAGGCTCCGGGAAACGTCAGTGACCAAAACAGACCACCTACAAAAAAACCTTGCACCATGAAAGTCACATTCTAGGGGGCTTGACATTATGAAATAGGATAATAAATACAATAAACAATACAAATTATAAATAGTAAAGTATGTTACGTGTTCAAACATGATGTGATAAGTGTTATGGGGAGAAAAGACCAGAGGAGGGGAATCAGGAGCATGTGTGTTTGTGCTGGGTGGGGTGGGTGGGGAGGATTAAAATTGGATCAAGATAGGCTTTCTTGAGAAGGTGACTTTTAAGCAGATTTGAAAGAGGTGGGGACATTAATCATGGGGGAAGAGTATTCCATGCAGGTAGGACAGAGTTTAAAGAGCTTGCCTGGCATGTTTCAAGAACAGCAAGAAAAGTAAATGGAACAAATGTAAAGGGTTAGGAGAGGAACTTGGGACAGAGAACCTTTAATAGGGAGAATTGACCCCAATTGGGAGGTCAAGTTCCTGGAAGCTATAGTAAGTTCAGATCCTAAGGAGTATTTAGGAGTTTACTAGAGGTGTTGGGATGTAAGAGCCTACAAGCAGAAAAAGCGGCTTGTGTCAAGGCACTGAGGCCAGGTGACTAGCATCTGGTTAGGACATAATAAAGGGGACCGTAGCAAAGGAAAATGTTAAACTATTGGAGAAGGTGAAGATGATTATTTTGGGGTTTTGTGGGGATTACTATGGTTCCAATATGGACTATCTATCGTTGCTTTTGATGGCAATAATTCGGGCACAAAAGTCATCTCCTAGAGTGATGGATTTCCATGCATACAAAGCAAAATGAATGAGAAAGAAAAAGCAGATTATGTGGACCACTTATTTTGCTTTGTGGCCCACTTTTTATTGGATCCACTCATATTTCCTCATATATAGATGTGGAGCCAAGCATTCATTATTATGGCCGGTAGTAAATTTCTCAGAATACCCTGATCAGTAGCATTTTGATAGACTAACTGATGCTAAGTCTGCAACTCAATCACTGTGGACCTTGCAAATCAGGCCTCAGTAATTCCTACCACAGTCCTCTAAGTCATCCGGCATCGAATAAAGATTTTAGGTGGACAAGATGGGGACTCAGTTCAGGAACAAACCAGATCCCAGAGTTCAAATCAAATGTTTGTATGAACTGGAATTCTGGCACTGGACTCTTAGTTATGGAGGAGTTGTGAATTTTTTTGTCTTTAATTTTTTAATCCTCTCAAATTGTGTTTTGGAAATAAATCAGCACATGCATGCGTAGGTTTCTAAGAATGCATTTATTTATTCTGAGACTTTTCACATACTAAAGAATCAATATTGTTTTTGTATATTTGAATTTTATTAACATGAAAGACCTAATACAGTAGCATAACAGACATATTAGCTAGAAGATCAGATATTTGATTAGATAAGTTGGTTGTTCCCTGCTGGGACTACCCATGACACTGCTGCATTTTCAACTCATTGTGCCTCTGGCTTTGTAAATGTCCATTGTTCTGGATCCATGAAGCAATCTCTGTCCACTTTCACATGTTCAGAAAGCCTTTACATTCCTTTACTGTTCAGCATCCTTTCAAAACATAAAAAAATAAAAAATAAAATGGAAAGACAGACTCATTAAAATAACACCAGTGAAAGATTTTTATAAAAGCTTTCAGATTTTAAGATCATCTTATGTTGTTTATTATTAAATACAGTCGCACAATTAATAAAGAGCAAATCAAAATATTTGTTATAGAAATGATAAAAATATGAACTTTTTTTGGTAACGACTTTTCTTTCATTCATTCAGAAGATAATGCTCTCACTATAGGCTATGTTTAGCTTTAGAGTATCCAGTCAAAACACTGTTTTCTAAAATTAATTAGGAGAGCTCTTTCCCTGTTTCCTTCAGTCAAGTGATACGTTTGTAAGGCAGTTAGATTGATTTGTCACAGTCTGCATTCCATCTTCCCCCAACTTCCTGCTTGATTTTTAAAAATTTATATGCAGTAAAATCCATTCTTTGCGGTGTTCAGTTCTATAGGTTTTGACAGATGCATAGAGTTATATGTCCACCACTATAATTACATAGCAGTTCCTTCAGCCCAGAAATCCCCTCACAATGCCCCAGTATGTAGCCTTTTGAGTACAGCTTTTTTCATTTAGCAAAATGCATTGGAGATTCATCCATGTTGTTGCGTGAATCAATAGAGTGTTGCCTGAGTGGTATTGCATTGTATATATACATGGTTTATCCATTTACCAGTTGAAGGACATCTTCAAATATTTAACAATTATGAATAAAGCTGCTATAAACATTTACGGACTGGGAAAAAATAAGTTTTAGTCAATCTATGGTGCAGTGATTCTGGGGACTTTGAAAAATAATGAAAAAAACAGTTGTCTGGGCCCTCCTCCCAACAGATTGAATCAGAATCTCTACGGATGGGGCCTGGGCTAATGGTTTTATAAAAATTCCCCAAGTGGTCCTCTTAAGCAGCCAGGGTTGAGAATTAATGCTTGGAAACGTGGTCATTGTATTTCTGGTAAATCAGCTGTCTAGGGTTTTCTTTATTATTTTTACTTGTTGAAGTTTAGTAATTATATTTAGGTAATATAAGATTATGCTTCAAATTAGTTGTTTCTCTTAAGGATTTAATTTCATTTCAAGCGAGAGTTACTGTATGCTAATTAAACCAAGGGCTTTTAAAAGGTGCACTTATTGAGGTTTAAGTAGTCATGATAGAAATGTATTTATAATATCCCATTTAACATCCCTCAAGAACATTTTAATAATTATGTATTTGATTGAAAGGAATACTTGTTGCTTATATAGTTTAATTAGATGTTTGAGTAAACTAGCACTAGAACTAATTGAGCTTCCTTAATTACCAAGACAATTATTTTATATTGCTGATGAAATACATTATTATATTATATATATTGGTGGTGAGTTCTTATGATGTTTTATAATGATATTTAACAACTATTTAATCAATTATATTTAGTTAAAGAGTGAAGCAACATTAATACCATTACCAGTTGGGCAACTTAGATATTTTAGATTAAATTAAAATAAGATATTTTCACATCAAGCATAAATTTCTTAGGAACATATGGAAGTTTTAAAATTTCCCTGAACCAACTAGAAATACTATTTGAAAACTATATGCTTTGATGATCAAAATGCTTACCAAGATGAATTTTTATTTCTATATTAACCCTAAGCCTAGTTTTATTCAGTTAATGGAGAGCCTGAGAATAGTTCTGTGATCATCAAGTGTTAGGAGGTCCTTCACAAGTAAAGTTCCAAGAAATAAAGTCTTTTTAATAAAAGTTTTACCATAACATTTAGTAGATTATATTTGCATGAATAATTTTTAATTCTGATTTAAAAACACATTCATGATGATAAATGGGCTATAATGTTGATATCCTCTTGATTTAGCTCTTATATTTTAATTGCTAATGAACATGAGTGATTTACATATTTGCCTCAGGACATTTGGGAGAGCCAAGACTTTCAAAGATTTGCTTTCCTGCAAAGGGCTGTAAGGAAACTCATTTCCAGGGGCACACACATATTGCCCACTACTGCCAGGAAAACGCCTTTGTAGTATTAGTAATAGAAAGAGCTAACATGTATTGAGCACTTAGAATGCGTATGCACTGTGCTGCATGAGGGTTATCTCGTTTAATCATGACAACACTCCTGTGCTTTAGAAACCTTGATTATCTTGCACTGTAAGATAGGGTAAATCATAGTTTAGAGAGGTTAAGTAACTTGTCCTTGGTTAGTTGCTGTTTATACTAAGTGCTGAAGCCATGACTCATACCTGGGATATACTTAATTCCTGTGTCACACTCTATTAGCGTCATTTGCCTCTGTCATTATTGAATTTAAAGGAACCCTATCCTGTGCTCCCTTAACATGTTTTACTTATTTTATAATTCTAGTCACATTTCTTTTTACTTTTTGATTCCTGTATTTGGTTATATAGACATCCCCTCCCATTAGTGTCTAAATGTCGTCTTCTGTGTTCCCGGTGCATTGGCACATTGCTGACACTCTCAATATTGTAGGCTCTCAATAACGGCTTGGCTGATTGAAGAACAGATGCAAATTTCATACAGGGCATCTATTATGTTGGGTTGAGATCCCCTCTTTACTTCAGAGGTGCCTCAGAAGGCTTTTGGAAACGGAATCAGTTCACTTGCTCAGTGCAGAGCTGGCTTAGTCTGTACAGAATCTAAGCCCCTTTCATCCATCGATAAGTTTGAACTTCCTCTGTAAGCATAATGCATTACTGCTGGCTCTGGACAAGGGAACCTGCACTATGACTCAATTTTGTTCTGAGACAGAACATGCACAATCAGTGTAGGTAAACTGAGAGATGTGATGGGTGGGACAGGTTACACCACTGCCATCTGCATTGTATGTTTTTTCGCTTAGTGAAAGAGTTATTTACATTTATTCATTCTAGATAATAATAATTGATCATGCTGTATTGGCGACTGTGATTAAACGTGATGGTATGAGCTCCTTTCTGTCTCTGAGGATCACCCAATATAATTAGGAATCGGACCATAAAATTTTAAATACCAAAGTAGAATTAGATGGTGAGGCAGAAGAATGTCTAGAATTTCGAGTACTCTTGTCTTCTGGGTTGTGCCCCTGTCTCCTTAGTGCTTGCTTCTTGTCTTCTTCATTTTTATGAAACCTGTGAATTTCTTAGGCTATACTAGGTAATTTAAGGAACACTTTGCCCCAAGAACAGTGTAATCAAGGATTACACTGATAGATTTTGAAAGGCTTTATATTCCTATGTACTTATGTTGAAGTAACTAAGATCATAGAAGCAGGGTGACCAAAAGGATGTATTCCTGTCTTTGGTTCATTGCTTGCTTTAGAGAGACATAATTATTTCTAAATTTAAAATATGCAATTCTGATGGAATGTTAAATATCCACTGCCTATCCAGGTGACACCTTTTCACAAGCCTCTGTCACCAAAGAATCATTCGCGACCTTGTATTTTTGCTTAGAGTTGTGTAGGATTGTATCCTCTTAATTGTTCTGCAATATACCCACACGTTTTCCTGCAGCAACTAAGAAAAAGAGTGTCGTCCTTAAGGTCCTATCCTCAAAATAAAAAGTTTGGATAAAGCTAATTGATTGTAGGCTTGCTGTTGTTCATTATCTTAATTAGTCTAGGTAATTAAATCATTAATTGATTGAAGTTGATCCCTTGCTAACAAACAGTAAAACTCAGTGCTTTTCTGCTAGATCCCACAAGAACGGCCATTTCCATCCTTCATGCATCTCCTCGTTTGTGGCATTTTGCGCTGTAGAGAGGAGTGGGCTTTGCTGTGCCCTTCCTGCAGGGACCGTGGCACAAGAGGATAATGCTAACCTGTGCACACAGTTGCTGCTTATAAGATGCACCGCCGTGAAATCAGGAAACAGTCCCGCCTCGGCGCTAGTTAATTAACACTGGACGGTAAACCGTGCAGATGCGATCCATTATGAAGACAATCCTGCCTCTGGCAATTAACTTTCATTGTTTGTTATGTTTTGCTTGGGTACCTTTCCGAAACTGTGGATTTCCATCAAAGGGCTCTGACAACCAGTGCTGTCTCACACAGGCACACACCTCTTTAGTTTTGTGTGGCAGTGTTCCTGAGGTGAGCACTTTTTCTTCTTACTCTAGTTCAGAGCCTTAGGATAATCACTCTGTTTCCTAAATATATAAAGTTCTTTTAAAACTTCAAAGCTGCCTTTGGGTGGAGGGAAGATGTCGACTTATAGAGCTTCTAGTGAATTGGCAAAACCATGAACACTCATCTTCAGGTGCTGAGATATGAGATGTTTTCACAAAGCTATTTCAAGTCTGAAAAGTTGGCTTTTAAAATGAATCTCTAATCCAATAATTACAATAACACTCGAATCAGACTAAACAAAGGAGAAGGTAAGGCAGTAAGAAGTTGTTTTACCTTGGAATAAATTTCAAACTTCCCTGTCAATCCTATCCTATCTAATTCCAGAAGAACTTCTATGGTAAGCTTGGTGTTATCAAGATCCCTTGAATATTGTGAGGTTTCCTTTTTTAATTTGATGTTCTTTCTTATTAGTTTCCTGTTGAGGAGAATTGTGGAAGTAATGAAATTCGTAATTGGCTTCTTTTCTCTTTGCTTGGACTAACTTAGGATGGCAGTTCCTTAGAAGAATTCGAGTTCTGGGTTTTTGCGGTTGATATGATAACAGTAGCAAGGCAGCAACATAGTTGAAATGAATGCCTGGCT
Organism: Equus przewalskii; assembly: GCF_037783145.1. Lineage (NCBI taxonomy): Eukaryota > Metazoa > Chordata > Mammalia > Perissodactyla > Equidae > Equus > Equus przewalskii. Next base: position 27,818,897 of record NC_091852.1, on the reverse strand, counting down.
TGGAATTTACAAATATGGATATAAAGATGCCTCAATGCTCCTAATCAGAGTAGCCATTATTATTATCATTGACATAGCTTTCAGGCAACTCTGCTCATGAAAAATATAGCAAACAACTATAAATTCTAGGTGCTGTTACTGAAAGAAACTCCTAAAGAATTGCAGTTTACTATGGCTGCAATTTTATCCAATAAACAATAAACATGGGCTATTCAATGATAAAGACATTTTCTTTCTAGACATGCATATGCTTCTTTTAAAACTATTTTATGTGAATATAATAAATTATGGTTGTGTATTCTTGGTGTAATGTATTTAATTGCTTCTAACCTAGGAGGCAGATATATCTTGTATATCCCTCTTTGCTGTTGCTTCTTACTCCGTGTAATAAAGAGACAAGGAAATGTTGGTTCAGGAGTGGAAAATTATGTTCCTTAAGGAATCAGAAATAATTGAAAAGTCAAAACTAGTATTAGGTGATGTTTTAAACTTAGGGAATTTATTTCTTACAAATATTCTTCCGTTTGTTTTAAAATTAAGAAATACTTTTGTTTCAAAATAAGTTTTAGGAAAGTGATTATACCTATTAAGGAAATTTATATATTTTACTTGTTGAAAGGACACAAGTTTGACAATCTTGGGATGGCGAAGAGGTCAGAAGCTAAGCCCTTTTGAAACTTAGCATTGAAAATCAGAGAGTATAATGAGAGGCATTGGTAGGTGTGTGTTGTAACCTATTTAAATGGATACGATGAATTTTATATAGTAACAAGTCTGTTAACAGTAGAGAGAGAGAAAGCGAAGAAAAAAGATTGAGAGCCACCAAACACACATTTCTTCTTACCATCTAATTTTCATCATCTGTGTGATAGGCTCCTGGGGTATTTTGTATGTCTTAAACTCCCGTATTCTGTTTGTATAATGCTTACAATGTACAGAGGACTTTCACACACATTACCTTACTTGACCTTTTTACATTCCCTGAGATGGAGACATTATGTCCACATTGGAGTTCATAACAAGCTAGGACTCAAACCCAGCTTTTCTGATTCCATAGCAGATTTTCTTGTTAATTTACTGGAAGCCTATTGCATCCCTTCCTCCCTCCCTTCCACTTTCCTACTTTCCTTTGCTCCTTCTTTGTAATTCCTCTCTCCCTTCCTCCCTTCCCTCTTCCATCCATCCTTCCATCATTCCTTCCTTCTTTTCTTTCTTCATTCAGAAATACCTACTGAGACCCTGTTCCTGAGAGAAGACCAGTGTGGCTGGAGTCTGGGAGTATGTAGGGAGGACTGCAGAAGATGGGTCAGGAAGGGGGAGGGCAGCCAGCCCTGCAAGAGCCTACTTGGCCTTGGCATGAAGACCTAACTTTGGCTGCTCTGTGAATTCTTTGCTTATCAAGGGAAGTGCAGTTGATCAAAGTGGTGAGAGAGGATGATTACTTCTTTTCTGGTGGTGACTGTGGAATTGGACAGAAGTGGATGGGTTCCAGAAATACACAGAAAGATGAAATAAACAAGAGTAAGTAAATTATTTCATTAGCTGTAGAGGGCGAGAGAGAAGGAAATGTCAGGGATGACTCCCAGGTTTCTGTTATGAGCATATAGTTGAGTGATGGTAATATTTATTGAGATAGAAAACACTATAGGGAGGATGGAGTTGTTTGAGTTGAATGGAGAATCACGAGCTTGGTTTGGGACATCCTGGATTGGACCTGCCTTTTACATAATCTATTGTAACTGCTAAATAAACAACTGGATATGTGGATCCAGATATGAGAAGAGAGCTGCGGGTTAAAGTTAATCTCTTGGGAGTTGCTTGCATATAAATGGCAACAGAACCATGAGAAGAGACAGTATCACCTAATGAGAGAATAAAGAAAGACCTAGGGTTCAGGAAGCATCCTTTGGGGACCCCCTACTTATAAGCATGAGCATAGGAGGGAATGTGAGGGGGAAAAAGAGAAGGAAAAATAATAGAGTAAAAGGAAAATCCTAGAGGAGTTGTGTTCTAGAGACCGAATGCATAGATATTTGGAGGAAAGATGCTCTCAGATGCTATTGAGGGGTCTGAAAAGTGTCCATTGGATTCCGTAAGATCAGGGACATTGATGACATTAGGGAGACTTGGACCAGTAGAGTAGTGGAAATGAAGGAGTGGGGTGGATTATTGTTTAAGGAAGAAGTAGAATACAGAGAATTTTGAATCTGGGAGGTTCATTCCAAAATTTGTCCTCAGCTCCCGCAACTCAACAGAATCTTTTTGGTATGCTATCACTTGTACTCATTTAACAAAAAAGAAACCTTTAAGCTTCTAGCTCTCTAGACTTTATCATTTTCCTTCCCTTTTCTGCTGATCTCTTCAAAGAATAGCACATGTATTACCCTCCTGCGTATTTGGTCTGGGGAGGAGGTCTAAATAGGTTTTCAGAGTCATGATTGCTATAAGCCACAAAACATTTCTTCCTGGTCTGGTGTCTGACCCTCTCCTGCTTTTTGTTTGATGGAGCCCTCTTGTACTCTCACCCCAGGGATGCAGAATTACTTAAAGTTCTCCAAATAATTGGAGATTATATTTATAAAGTAGATGAGAACAAACACTATGAAAAGTAGCAGGGTGACCTAAAACTATGCAAAATAAGGGAGAGAACTCATATTTAAAACAAAAAAAAAGGTGGCCAGCCAGGACCTTCCATCAGGTCTAAAGACAAATGAGTAAATGAATTTACTGAAGCAGGATATAAATGAACACTGCCTATCAGGAAATGATTTGACCATGTTTCATTCTGTTCGAAAAGAAAGGCATTTAATACATTAAAAAACCATTAATTAAAAATTCACTTCTATATGGAATACCCTGTTCCTAATGATGGCAGTCACTGAGACCATATTGTGGTAAACACATCAGAGCATTCAGGTAGATTAAAATAATTTGGAGGTGGGGAATGCATGCTGTAAAAATTAGGCATTCCAGGGTGAGAGAGGAGGAATATTATGTAGCAGACAGTAGGAATCTTTGAGAAAGTATCATTCATTAACATAGATACATTTATTTTCTATCATTTTAATAATTGAGTTAAAATATTAAATGTGTTATTTTACCTTTCCAGGGTTGAATACTTTGTTTTTCCCCAGGCATCTGCGAGGATTCCTATTCCTTCTTTTTCATAAATCATGGCATTAAGAAAAATTTTGCCCTTGTTGAAAATCCTCAACTTGTATGTTTCTTCTTTTTAATTTAAATTGTTGGTGGGCAAAAAGGCAGTGGTATTTACAGGATAGAAACACCTCAAGTGAACATAATTAGTGTTCTAGCAACTCAAATACTAGGTAAATGTTATTTGAAAGTGATATGTAAGATTTAATGCCACTTCAGGTTTTTTTTTTTATTTGTATTTGTTCACTGTTTAGTTATGTTCAAATCAAGGGTTTTCTCTAATTACTCCCCATCAACAGTTTGTTCTCTCTTCTGTGGACTTCTAGAGTCAATTGCCTATCTGTTTTTACAAATGAATGGAAACATTGATTATGACTGAAGCTCTGTAATACAATATATTATTTTTCTCACTCCTTAGAAATAATAAAGGCACATCACAATACGTCTTTGCTATTAACAGCTGACCTCCATTGTGCTATGGAACTATGTGATTGAATAACACTTTTTGTAGAGGAAAATATTCAATAGAAGAAATGAATTTAAGTACATCATGATGATAAAGCAGTTGCTTGACAGTTGTGAAAGTTCTGAAATGGAAAAACCTTCGATTCCTCTTGGCTGATTATTTTCTAAGTGGAATCTGAGAGTTTACTACAATCTGGTAAATAATAATTTAGTTGCAATTTAGTTGCATTTTTACTGATGGCAGCACAGTTTCTTAAATGCAGGTTATATTGTAGTATGAAGATAAAATTACATAGTTTCCATTAAGATACACACTAATACAATGTCACATACAGTGATATAAAAAAAAGTGAGTGAAATCTGGAAAACAAACTATTTGAAATGGCGCATTGAATAATAAGGGATTTAAAAAACCATTGATTACTGTGAATTATATTGCTCTTCAGAAATTACTAGTCTATTATTGCATGCCCTACGTTTACAGAATTGAGCCATTATAAATTTCAGAATTGGTTCGTAACATCTAACATTTGAAAAAGGTGCACTGTCAATAATGTGAAGAACAGAAACAACCTCATTGATAGACTTTTTAAATGGTTACATAATTAGGGTCTAAAAAATGGCCATTTTTAGTTTTTGCTGTCATTTAGTTTTTGCTGTTGTTTGTTACAACAGGTAGCTCTTGCTGTGCTTTCTGTAGAGATTAATGTAAAATGTGCTTCTCTATCATGCGAAATACTCCAGAGTGTGAATGTTGGTTGCCATTGCATGGCCTTCCTTTTCAATAAAGATTGTACTGCAGCTGTGTAATGGATAACATTTCAGAAAAGAATTAATTTCTTACAACTTGGTTATCTAGTACATTAAAGACTCATATCAGTATATGAAATTGTATCCATGAAACCCCTGGCTCAACCAAGTAGAATCATAAATTAGAAACACTTGGTTTTAATTTCCATAAATTTTTATAAGATTATTTTCAAACATTGTCCAATGGAATCAGTTTATTTTCCCTTTTCCTTTGTTAAATAATGCTACTAAATGTAGTCTAAATGGCCCATTGTAGTGGTATTTGGTGGTGGTTAAGAAATATGGGGAAAACAAAATGTCCCTAAATGCTTATAGTGAAAAATACTGGTTAATTGAGAACACTATCTCTTTAGATTGTTTCAAAATTAATATTTTACTTTTAGTTATATGCAATGTATTGATAGAGTTTCTTTGTCTGCCTCATCTTTTTGTCAGGGATGGGTCAAAAGACCCTGCAAAAAACCAGAAACTTGAGTTAATAACTTGCCAGAGAAACTGTTTAGCATCTGTCCTCAAGGCAAAGAGTTGAACCGATAGGTTTCATAAAGCAAATGAGGAATCATTATACAGTTCATCTGAATTTCATTACTTGTTGGAATTTCACTTAAAGGATCATAAATTCTGTATTTTTTTTATTATTCAGGACTTAGGAAAAAAGGGTATATATTTTGTGATTACAAAAATTCTGTTAGGGTATTAGAAAATTCATCTTGTAATCAAAGAAAAAACAATTCATACCTTCAAATGGATGCTGTTTCCTCATGAAGAATTTGCCCAGTGGCTGGAGTGTGCTTCCAGTATTACTGGTGCTGATGTTGGTTTCCAGATGATTCTTATAGCACTACAATATTTTTGTTAGTATTTTGAGTTTGGGGTCTCCCATACAAGAATCACTTGTGAGTTAAGGAAGGCTTTCCAATGAGGCATAAATTGTCCTTACATCGATGCCAAGATTTACTAAATTTAGCCTTTTTGGCACTCTTAAAATGTGACTAAACAACTTCCACTATGTCAGATAAAAAAGAAACCAATAAAGTAATGAAGTCCTATAATACAACCATTAAGATGGATTAGTGACCTATAACTTAAATTCTAGCCTCAGTAGTTTTGAGAAATATATACATTTGTAAGTTAGCCCATGATCGGATTCTTTTACCTATGTTCTAGCATAAAGGCCAGATCATGGGGTGATTCCTGTCCTGCTCTTACCCCTATCATCACATTAAACCCAGATGTAAGTGCCATGATTCTTCACTTTAGAACTAACATCCGTGAATTGAGTAGTATGTCTTATTAATCAGCTTTCTTGTGGTGGCAGTCAACCTGTAAATCTCTATAACTTGCAATCACAGGCATTTATTTAAACCTTGCATTATTTGTGGTGGTGGCAACGTGGCTGTTGTGGATCCCTGTCTGTCTTCTTATTTTTGGACTCAAACTGAAGGAGCAGCCCTTATTTGGCATGTGCCATTCTTATTGTGACAAGTGAAAGCAAGAGACTGGGCTGAACCACTCAATCACACCTAAACCTATGTTAGACCTAGCCTATGTTATGTCACAATCCGTTGGCCAAAGCAAGTCATGTGGCTGAGCCTATGATCGGGAGGTGTGCTCTCCTTTCAAGGAGGCAGCGTGAGTCACACTCATGAGCAGGAGTGTATAATCCTCCTATAGGGAAGAGAGCAAAAACTTGGAAATAATTTCCCACAGAAGAATAATAAATTTGATAGCAACTCTTGTAACCCCACATTTGGTAATTGCATATGGTGGTTTCTCTTTTTCCATTCTGGGCACTCTAAGACTTCCAGGGTCTGCTTCAGTTTCCTTTGGGGATTTCCTAGGTTACTACCTTCCATGACTATGAAGAAGGTTGCTGTGGTTATTGAGCAGTGAGAAGGTATTTATGGAAGACATTAAAAACAGGAAAGAGCAGAGAAAACAAAGGGTAGGCTTGCTCGGCACTATCCCAAACCAAAGAGATTTGTACCAAACTATCTAGTTTCTTGCAAAAGAGCCAGTCATTTTTACTCCTGAATATTTCTGCCTGCTCTCCCTGGGGACAGTTTTCAGGCTGTTTGAACCTGAGGTCACAGGTGTAGAATCCCCTCAGGATGCAGTTGAACACAAGCTCATGGTAGCCTTCCTATGCTCACTGATAAACAGAATCCTTTTGTGGTTTTCTGGGACACTAAAGAAAGCTTGATAAAGTTCAAGCAGAGATAAAACTTTCAACAGAAAATGGCTGAGGGATATTGAAATGCAGCTCTTCGTTGATAAATGTTCATCACCTTTACGCTAGTATCATGGATTGTATGAGATGGACTTAGTCCATTTAAAAAGAGTGATTCTTTTTCAAGAACTTAAACTATGGCTACAGCTACAATTTCTAACTGTCCTTCACTTTTCATTCTCCTTTTCCTTGATCCCTGACTTATATCTACATTTCCAAAAATTTACACATTCTTATAAGCCCATAGAAGTTACTCAGAGATTTGAGTGAAGCATCAAATAACACATCTGACACACAGTAAGTGCTGAGTATATGATAGCTATTGCAAGTGTTACTACTACAATATTTATAATAATCAGATGACCTGCTTTGATCCTCATTTATTCTGTGCGAGTTGTATTTAAAACTGCTTGCCTTAAATGGAAAACTGTGTAAAACCTAACATTCATATACAATTTTAGATAATAAAATTTTACAAACTTATATTGAGCGCTTACTATGGACATGGTGATAATTCACTCACAGCAGAGACTCCAGCAGAATGTGAGTGATGCTGTCCATGACCTCAGAGGGGCCTAGCCACCCATGATCACTTATAATTCGTATAGTTTATGTGCTTTACGGCAATGCACGGAAAATGAAAGGACAGACGTAACCCATATTTACCTGTAAATTCTGGTAGAAAGTCTCGAGAAGTTATTCTAGTTATATATTCTTCCCATCAATAATGTGTCCATAAAGTTTTGTCCTCCTCCCACAACACACAGACACACATGCACACAGTAGCCTTTTAAAAATCCAAAAGCAACAATAGGTTTACAATCTGGAAACCCCACCAAATAAAGAAGGCTTTAATTTATATTTAATGAGCCCCATGATCCATCTCATTGGGCTGCCAGATTTCTCTGCTTATTAAGCTGATACTGGTGCATGAAGGTATCCTTAAAAGCCCTTTCCCCCTTTTCTTTTTCCAAAGTATAGCAGTCCTCAGAAATGAGACTCATTCTTTCCATTTCAACCAACTCTTTTATTTAATTTTGACCCTAATTCCATGGTCATGATTTTCTTCGGTAGTAACTCTAAATTTGGTCAGAAAGCCAAACAAATATTAGAAAACAGTCCTGTGTTTATTGAGTGGGAGCAAAATATAATTCTGCTAGGCCAGAAAATGTTATTGTTGTTTTCTTGCTTCTGAGACCATTTTTGTAACCAATTTAATTTTAAAAAGAAAGAGAAAACGAACTAAAATGAAGAAACTACTATTGGAAAGTCCAGGAGAGCATCTTTTTCTCCTGCACACCTCTGGTTGTAGCAGCGATATTTGATGACAATTTTGGCAGAGATACTTAAAAAGTGAACAGTTTTTACAATTCTCAGAGCCTTCTGCAGTAGAAGCAATTTGTCTGATTTCGTAGAATCATTAAAAGCTTTCCATTTAACGTAAATAAATGGAATAAAGTAAAAAAACTCCTACTTTGGTTTACAAGGCCTTGGTGATGTAACTCCTGTGTTCCTCGCTGCCTTCATCTTGCATCACACTCTCCTCTGCTCGTGCATTTTGGTTGTATTGACACCTTCATGTGTGATCCTCCCCGTTCTTGGAATTCTCTCTCTGTTTAACCTAATTCATTTTTCCAACCTGCCCCACTTCTACGAGGCCTTCCTTGGCCATTCTAAATAGGTCTCACTATCTTCTGCGTCATCACCATGTTTATCTCATTCATGACACTTCACATTTTAATTACTTGGTTATTGGCTGTCTCCCCAACTCCAGGATGTAAGATGAGGGAAAAGGGCTTTGCCACAGTGAATTCGTTGTAGAGCAAGGACAGTAGAGGCCAGATCACCTGATTTCCCAGCTATTGTCTCTTTCTCTCTACTGGGTTATGATGCTGTCATGAAAGTTGGGGATACTACCTGACGTGAGGATGGGCCTTAGTCTGCAATCCAGCTGAGATCTGCTGCTCCTTCTGAAGATGTCCCTACTCATCTGCTCCCTGGAATGTCCCTTGGATTGTACTTTTACTCTCTTAGGTCACATAGGGTACTGGAGTTTTTAAGGGATCAAATAGAAAACCCATATATAATAAGGAGCCAATAACGCTTGATATGATCTAGATTTTGGTGTAGAGCAGGTGGTTGAGTAAAAAGTCCAATAGGACAATGTGGGAATAGAATGATAGTAGATGAATGTGCATGTATCACTTCCATATTTATGTATGGTCATTTCTAACATAAAAAATTGGATAGCCAAAGCCAAAAATCTTCAGTGAAGGCTCTCATAAGTGCCAAGCATCCATAGTAAATTTAAAATATAGTTCAATTTATTAGAGCCTGGGTCCTAAATGGTGAATCTTATCGGTCCAAAAAATGTAGTGATATCTCACTTTCCCTGCTAAGTGATGCATGTAGACATAGGCATGTGATTGGATTCTGACCAATAAAAATTGAGAGAAAATCTGCTGGGGAGTTTTTGAGAAAGATTATTCATGCACAAGAGAGGGATACAAGACAAGGTTGTTCCCTGAGTGTTTCCTTCGTATGTGATGTTTGGAACTGCTGCAGACATCTGGGGACCATGAGAGGAGCAAGCCGTCACAGTGAGCATGAAGAGTGGACAGATGGACAGGAGACTGAGCGCTTGATGCTGTCCTTGAATTGTGGAAGAAACCATCCTGCCTCAGGTCTTATGTGAGAAAATAATGTCCTTATTATCTAAGCCACTTTTAGTAGGGGGATCTGCTACCTACAGCCCAAAATATTTTAACAGATACAAGTTCTTTGGGTCAACCAAAGAAGACAGGAAGTTTACAATCCCAAACCACTAGGCTCCAAGGTGAGAAAGAGATCAACAAAAAAGCCACATGTTTTAAGATTTAAGTAGCTAGGAAGGCTAAACAAAGAAAAGATGCGTTAGTGTACAGACTGCCAACATCAACAAATAATAGATATTTATTATACACAGCTCAAAAAGAAATCCAGATTTAAATTTGTGAACCTTGTTTTCTGATTTTATGTAAAAGTGTCTCAGCAAAAGCAAATAGTTTTCCTTGGCACATACAGAAAACAAGGGTTTTTAATCCTGAAGAAAATGTATTGTTCTTGGTCATTTTTATCTTTTGCCAGTGGGCATGTTAAGATCCTACCTAAAAATATTTTTCTTGTTAATTCAGCTTTTCTAGGAAAAATACCAAATCCCTGAACATTTATATTTCAGTGGGACTGACTACAAGTCAGATTTTTCATCTGACATTTACTCTAGAAGTTGCTATTAGTATGAATGTTATCGGTATGAATTTGCTTTGGGGTTAGAGAGTTCTTTAAATTGGGTACCTCTGCGGATTTCACTTACTTTTGCTAAAGAAGAAAAACAAAAGTCACAACTTTTCCATTTCTCTCCCATGACTATTTTCTATTCCGGTTTCCCGTTTCTTCTTGAGTCAATTTAGGTAATTTATGTCTTTTCCAGAGCATTATATATTTCATCCTGTTTTAAACATTTATTAGCTATGTGTTGTAAGTATATCCTTTATTTTAAATAAATTTCATCACTACCTATTATTAGATCATCTTCTCATGTCTGGGTAAAATATCTAGAGATTTGCATAATTATTTAAAATAAGACTTAGAAGTACAAGCACTAGAATATTAATGACACAGACTTTTCTTTTGGAGAGTGTGCTGAGGATGGTGCCTAGAAAGATGTGATCCTAGATGATTCTGAAAAGCAAAAAGTATTTACTTTTGATTAATTAAGACATCTACACCCCTTCTGATCTTCATACCTCATCCTGGGTGCTATGAACAGGTGTGTAGGGAAAGTTGTTGCCCAGCACACATACACTGAAGAAGCACAAGTTGTTTTGTTTGCTTGTTTTGTTGTGTGTGGAGACATTGCTTTTTCTGTTTTGTTTTACTTTTACTATGGGACTTCTCAGGGCAACTAACATACGGATGTATGCAGAGCAGTTCCATGACTGCTGAATAGAAACAGCTCACTTGACTCAATTAGCATGATATGTTTCCTCATAACTACAGATCATTTTCTCAGACTGCTATTCTGTCGCTTACATCGAATATGGACAGATGATTGATGTGTGCTCCTCATGGAATATGAGCTCCTTGAGGAAGATTAACCAACCTTTATTTCCTCAATCCTGGCAATGTGCCTGTGAAGAATAAGAATTTGGGGGAATGAAATAACATAGTGAATGTTTAATTTAAGTACCTGAATGCCTATATTCTGCCATGTGCTACTAGGATACAGGTTCTTTGTGTGTTGTTGCTGATATTCCAGTCTATTTTGATTGAGGAGGATTATCATGGAGAAAAAGGATGTTTATATAAGAGGAGAGTGAATGGCGCTGTGTGGGAGGGTTTCTGTCAGGTCCGCAGAAGACAAGGAGAAGGAGTGAGGTTTCAGGAAATAGGCAGGGTTTGCAGAGCTTCTTGAAAAGTGTTGGTGGAAGATGTGATGGTGAACTGGGAGGCAATGGGAAAGATGGTGAAACTTGTATTCAACCTTTAGTTGCAAAAAACTTGAGCAAGTCTCTCAAAAACTCCGAGTGTTATACTGCCTAGGTCTAACCGCCATAGGCTTACCATTTGTAACTGTGAGTGTTTTTAAGCTACCTCAAAGTTCTGTGACATGCAGTACTTATTTTGCTAATCTTTTGAGCCTGGATGTAAATTACACTGATATTAAACCTGGCGTGGGCGAGTGAACAGGACCTACAGCTGAGAAGTGAACCTAGTTTACTCTCAAACCTTTGTTTCTTCATTTAGCTTTATTCTTTTCTCTTTTTGATTAAGTGTGTAGTAACTCTTGAGACATGTTAAAACCTGTTTCTTTTTTGAAAGCAACTATCAACAAAGGAGACAACTTCAAGTTGAAGAGGCAAGTTAATTTACAGTATGAAACCAGGAATAGGAAAGAAGTGACTTTTGATGGAAATACAGTTTAGGAGAAGGCCTGAAACCTATGAAAATGTTTATATATTTATCAATTTAGGGACTCTCAAAGGTCTGAACAAGAATCTTTTGTAGCTGTCTAGAGGCCAATGTGCCATCTATCTATACATCACTTTACAATTTAAAAAATATTTCACATCCCTTATTTACTTGATCCTCACAACAGCTTTTTGACACAGGGTAAATATCAATATTCCATATCTTTGGACATCAAAGCTTGTGACTAAAAGTAACTTTTTATACTAGAGATTGCTAGTGCTCACTAATATGTTCTCTTATTTGTGCACACACCACTAAACCAAATTTCCCGGCTTCCCTAGCACTTAGATGGGCCATAATTAATGGAATATTAGAAATAATGTGAAAGTGAGTTGTGCTACCTCTAAGCTAGTTTAAGAATGGTGACTTCTACTTGCTCTTTCTGTCCCCTCATCTGTTGGCTGAAGGTAGAGGATCCACTGGAAGATTTCAGGGAGAAGAGGATGATGGAACCACTAGAAATTGTTTCCCGAACAGGCCTCCATGGAGCAAAGCCTCCCCACAAATCACATTAGATTGTGACATGATTGAAAAAGGAATTTTATTGTGTCAAGCCACTGAGATGACGAATTGTTTATTATGACTCTGACTTCTGCCTCCTTCTGTCTAATGTATTTCCGTTATTTCATAGTACTCATCAATACGAGAGAAAATTTGTATCTTATTTATAAGTTAGTGCAAATCTGTTGAGAGTCTGAAGGAGTGTGGTACGATGAAACAGACAAGGGAGAGGACTACTTAGATCCCGTTAAGGTGGAGTCTGAGCCTCCTGAAGGAAGCACAATAAAATAATGCAGGTAGTAGATGCTTCCGTTCTGGGCTCAGGGGACGTGCAAAAGGATGAAAGAAATAGGAGGTATGAAGGGAAAAAGCAAAATGATTATGGGTCGAATAGCATCATTTCAAGGCTCTCATTTTGAAGCAGAAGCCAGTATATTCTTGGCATGAGATAGGACTAATAAGAAGGAATAAAGTTGCAAGAAGTTGCTTTTGGTAGAAAGTTGGTTTTAGATTACCTGACTGATCACACCACAATAGAAATGTGAAAGGAGATCACGACCAAGCTATTTTAAGTCAGCTGGCAAATACTGAGGTAAAGATTGTTTGGCCTCATGGAATCTGGTTACTATTTTACAACTTTAAAAAGACTTTAGAATCCTTTTTGTACCAAAAGTATATTGAGGCAAGGTACCTTCAAATTCAATAGAATTCTTATATAATGATGTCAAAAGACTTGTGAAATTCTAAAATTTATTGAAATTGTGACCAACCAGGAGAAGTTTTCTCATTTCTTTCTCCTTTGGATGTTGCTGCTGCTGCTCTCTCTCCCCTTTGTTGAAGACAGACATTACTAATCGATTATAGAACTTTGTCCAATTATTTCTGGAGGAAACAGCTTCACAGTCTTTCTGAACATGGTGCTCCAGACACTCCCTTCAGCAATTATTTTCGCTGGAGGCAGGAGAGTAAAATGGGGAGGGAGAAACTAGTAGTAGCTACCTATGTGTTATACAAACTACCTCTTTAATCCAAATATTATTTCTTTTCCCTCTTGGGCACATCTCAAATCAAATGATACAGTCTATATTTTAGAGCCATGGCTGTGGGGAGTATTTGGGGCTGTGGCTATGAGTTGTATTATATCAAAAGTCATCTAATTTATCTCTTAAAATCTTTTTTTCCCCACTTCTAGTTTCTAAATTGCTTTCTACTCTGGACTGTTCATTAAGAGAGGGTTAGTAATTTTCCATCACTTCTTCTCAGAGATTTACCTTTCTAAGATTTATTAATGCCTCTCTTGATGTGGGAAGAGAAAGGAGGAAACATCACAGTCAAATTCATTTCTCTACTTATTATCAAGTCTGCTAAATATTTGAGAAGATTAACATTTCGATTGAAAAGGAGGCTAGGTACTTGAATATTCAAAGTATTAGGCAGATTTTAAATATTGAAATTAATAACCAGTTTTCCATTTTCAAACTTGAGTAAGAAGAAATTTTACTTAAATCGAAATTTTACTTTAATTGCTCACACTTTTCCAGAATTTGCCCATGTCCCAGGCATTTTCTCAATACTGTTGTGAAATTGATATTTTCCTTTTCACTTATCTTTTTGCTTCTTTTCTCCCCTCTGCATCACTTCCTTCCTATCTTCTTTTAATTTTAACATCACTTTGGGGCATTTTGTTCCATTTTATGAGAAATATATTGTGTGTTCTCTTGAATAAATTAGTCGTGTTGATAATTGCTGAATTTATTTTAGGTCTAAGTATTTTAAATAAATAATTTATACTAAGTCATGTATGTGAGAAAATAACTCAATGTTATTATTTTGATGCAAGAGGACTTAAGACTCCTGGGAGAGGAATTTTTAAAATTCTATCCAGTGAGCATTCCCTTTTCACTCAGTGTGCACAGAAACAGTAATATTCTAAAGCAGAGGGGACCAAAAGAATATCATACCTTTTGATTCCACAGATTACTCCAGTAAGTCTTCAGATAGTAGGAAGCAAGCTAGTCAGCACACAGGGAAAGAAATTCCCTCCTTGGTAGTCACTTACCCATCCTCTGGTTTTGTTTCTGTCTTCCTGTCCGCTCAGTTTTTGGTTATCGTAGGACTGACTATTAGAACTAGAATCTTGTTGCTGTACTTTAACAAAAAATTTTTTGAAAGGATGATTCTCAGAGCCACTTGAACCTGATTAAGACATCTCCATTGTTCAAGAGGAGTGAAATTAAAAACAGGAAGGAATCCATCATGCTTCTAATCACTGATTTTGAAGAGCCTCGTTTTTGCCCATGTTTCAGTTTCTCATGCCCTGCCTTACACAATTTGCAAGATCCTTCAAATGCATTCACATGCATGTTGGTGATGTGAATATGGGCACATAGGTTTAGATTTATAAAGATTAGAGCTTCAAGGGACTCCTGAGATTATGTGCACAAGCTCATTTATCTTCTGTATGAGAAAATTGAGATGGAATGTAGATCAGTGCATACTTTTTTAGTGTATCTGTCTTAAGCTCGTTTAACTCTAGATAGATAGCTTGGTATTCTGTAGGAACAGAATATCAATCACAGAGGTCATCTCGGCCCATGTGATATGAACAAGAAACTTGAAAAATATGTTAGATTGTCTTAATAGTAGCAGCACCATCCCTACCAATGATAACAGCATAGATTTATCCAAGGCTTAATGTATATTGGATGCTGTTCTCAAAGCTATAGACACATATCTAATGGAAATCCTATAATAGATTTATGAATTAGGTTTTATTATCTGCTGAGGCTCTCTCTGGGGTGGGAAAATAAAACTGAGGCTTGGAAAGTGAGTGGCAGAGCCAGAATTCGAACTGTGGAATTCAGAGACTGTGCTCTTTATCTTTTTTGCTGTGATCAGACTCTCTTCCTGACCACAGAACTAGGCAGCCCACAGGAAGGACTAGGGACAGACCTGAATCCAGCTCTGTCTGACGGGATTCACAAAGTCTATGCACACAGATTGCTAGATACTTCATTTTTGGTATCTTTTCAAGGAACACTTTCTTCTCATTTCAGAAGAATATAAAATAACTATATCAAGTCCTAAGTATCTCTCTTTTTACTAAATCTTTTCATCTTTAAATATTAAAGTGACTATCTTTTCATAGTGTATTTCTATCTAGATACCATCTTATAATTTTTTTTCTATTTAACGCATACCTAAATAACCCAGGGTGTTTATCATTTGATCTTACCCGTTTACTGAGAGAAAAAGAGGTTATGGGGAATGAGAAGAATGAGGAGGAAATAAAGGATAGATAAGTCCACATTTATCCCTTGCTTAGGAAAACTTGATACGTTATGCAACATTATAAATGTACTGGTCAGTGCCAAGTAAGTGGATGAGGATGATTTATTTATGCAAATGAAATCTTTGCTTTTAAACCAAAGAGTTCTCTTATTGCCATTCTTTAGTGAACTTTTTATTGTAAAAAGAAATAATTTTTCAGGCGTCCAGAATTTCAGAAGACCGTGAAAGTGATATAGCTCAATTTCCTCTTTTTCTGGTTTTTTAAGAGGTTACTTACACATACGGATGATCCAAGAGCAAAGATTTGAACCCAGGCCTCTCAATTCTTAGCTAAACAACTTCCCCATCTACAAAATGGAGAAGCTGATGTGTATAAATTTCTCAGGGGCTGTGTTCATAGTGTACAAAATGGGAAACCTACTTTGAGAAAAGGAGAGTAGCTGGGAAAAGATGAGACTCTCCTATTTTACCTACGGACCTCTTGTTTTATTTACTTCAGAATTTAATACTTGCCTTTTCCCCATCCCACGTATTTGCTTTGGATAGCAATATTGTACCCCAAAATGTCAGTTTTCTTGCTTGACATTAAAAAAACAGACCAAGGCTCATAGAGTCCACACTTCCGTCGACCTTGGCTGCAACTGCAGTCACAGTAAACATTGTTGTTTGTGGCTGTTGGCACTTCAGGTGGAGCATATCAAGTGCACAAAGGCTCATGGGCCACTTGGTTCACTTCACATACCTGGAACATACGGTTTCTGTTGTCTTCGCAGAACTTTCCTTAAAGGGCATTCATCTTGGTTTTCTTTTGAAAATGCCATAGTTTTATTTCTGAATCAATTAGAAGGTTTTTTTCATCCCTCAGAAGTTTCTGGCAGAGTTTGGAGACAGGCCATGGCAAACTTTAATGTAAGAAATTGGGAAAACTTGAAAGAAAATACTTTAAAACCAAATGCAGGATACAATGTTTTTTCTGCTTTCTTTCAGAGATTTCAGATATCTCCTTAAACTTGTGAAATGTAAGGACTGAGCTTGACTTAACAAACAATAAAATGGAATATTTTTGAGCAGATTCTAGCGCTTGCTGCATTCAGAAATGTGTCCAACTTGTTTCTTGTCCTTTGGAATGGGATTGAAAGTCTCCCAGGAGAAGTTTAATTGACTTATCTTTCAATCAAAACAGTGAAAAACCAATTTTACACAGGCTCTTCTCTCCCAGAGGAAATACTATATTTTATACATTAGCTTCATAGAGAAGTTTAAACAATTTTAAAGATTTGGTCTGGTTGATCTACTTTTGCTTGGTTCTCTGCCTTGATAGAAAATACAGTTAAAGTCCCAATAGCTACCTTTCAACGTTAACCTGTGCCTTAGGTGGTTATTTTCAAATACATCATAACTTATCTTGGTTTTCCTTTTATTATCCAGTTTCAATCAATCACAGATAATATTTATCTTTTCCTCATTTTGGTACTATTTATTACTTCTTCTAGGATGACAGCTTGGGATGGCTGAGTTCCTGGACCTCCTAGTCAAAATAACTCTGGTCCTGATCCCAGTTTTGCCATTTACAACTATATGAACATGGACACCTTTTTAGCTTCCCTGACTCTCCTTTTACATACGTCTAAAATGGGGCTATACGAGGCCAGCCCCAGTGGCCTAGTGATGAAGTTCAGTGTGTTCTACTTCAGTGGCCCAGTTTTGGTTCCCTGGCGTGGACTTACACCACTCATCTGGCAGTGGCCATGCTGTGATGGCTCACATACAAAAAGAGGAAGATTGGTGACAGATGTTAGTGCAGGGTGAATCTTCCTCAGTAAAAAAATTAAAAAAATATGATAAAATGGGTCTATATCACACCTTATGAAACTGTTGTGAAGATCAAAGAGAATAATGTCTATACAATGTATGTTATCATGTCTGAAATATAGTAGGTATTTATTGACCTGTTTGGTTCCCTTTCAGTGAGAATTAGAATGTGTATTAATTATTCATGAGATGGTTCTGTGTTGCAGACCTGATCTTGGAGGATTTTCAACCTCCCCCTACATACGCAAATCTGACGTATGGGTTTGTAGATGTGTATTGTACACAAACTCAGATTCCAGGTTAGCTGTGTCCAATCTTCAGTTCTTCTCTGTGTAATCTTGTGCTCCACCAAGATTTCCTCAAAACCAAATGGTCACTGAATACCTATATTCTTTTTTCTTCTTTTTAAAGATTTTATTTTTTTCCTTTTTCTCTCCAAAGCGCCCCGGTACATAGTTGTATATTCTTCGTTGTGGGTCCTTCTAGTTGTGGCATGTGGGATGCTGCGTCAGCGTGGTTTGATGAGCAGTGCCATGTCCACACCCAGGATCTGAACCAACAAAACACTGGGCCGCCTGCAGCGGAGCGTGCGAACTCAACCACTCGGCCGCGGGGCCGGCCCCTGAATACTTATATTCTTAATATGAAAACTACATGATGTCTTAGAAGGTGTCAGGGAAGCAGACAATTCATTTATTGATTAAGGATAAAATTGGATCATATTGTGCACTGCACATTGAACTTGATTAAGAAGTTCAAGGATTGTAGATGTTTTGGTAGTGTTTGCTTGCTTTCAAAGGACTATTGTCTCCCTAAGGAGAGCCCCTTAGCATTCAAATGAGGACGCTTGTTTTTGAACATCTTCTCAAGAGCCAGACTGGACAGATGTTTCTTAAAATGAGCTGCTGAAAACAACTGAAACTAGAATTTAAACGATAACGGTCTAATTGGGCTTGAGTCTTTTATTTTTAAAGACAGAGACTAGAATTATGGCATAATAAAGGGGAGCATGGTGTTCATTTGGCATTTTTTTGTAAACAAAAGGCACCTTATGTTAATGTGCTGTTTTGGGAAAGATTTCAGCCTGAAAATAAAGGTGTGATTAGATTTGGTTCATTTATATTGGCCTATTCCTCTTGTGGGGCCATGTCATTGTTGATATTTTTGAGCACCTCCAATTCTATATGGTTCTGTATGACATTGGTCTTGTACAGTATTTATACAAGTCCATCATTCATTCAATTTGAAAATAGGCCATTTATGGTAAAAATCACCCCAACCAGTTGATTGACATCAGATAAAACCAAAATATTGGCTGGTTTCCAAATTATTCCTGATGTGTTTGTTGCCTTGAGATAGACACATCACACTCAGTCTGTTATCCATGAGTTTGCCCACAAGAGTTCTTCTGGAACCCCACACAAAATGAAAACATTGTGGCTGTGAGTATTTTAAGCTCCTGGCTGTCAGTTTTGTTCATGGAAGCTTCAAAGTGGTTTTTTTCTCCAAAACTTTAACATTAGTAAAGGAAGACTATTGGTCCATTGGGCCTTCCTTCTCCTCCATTCCCACTCCAAATATAATGTATCATTTTTCCCACTATCTACATTTATGCACTTCTTTGTCGAGGCCTTTTTGTTTCCTTTAAAAGATGATTCCTTTCATCTTTTGCCTTTGTTTTCATTCACTGCCAAAGAAAAGCTTTCTCTTGAAGGCTTCAGAATATAAGGATGGCTTTTTATAAGCTTGATCCATTGGAATAAAAATGTAATGCTTTTGCCCTTGAAAATATCAGGACAGAAGGGCATTCTGACGTCTTGCTCCTCATGCAAACACAGCTCATTCCCAGAAGAACATCTTTCCAGGTGCAGAAGTTTACTCAAAACAATTGCAGACCGGGGGAAGCTGCTCCCTTTTTTCTGTCTCCAGGATTGTGGAGTTTGTGAATATTGTCTGAGCACATGCATATTAATCATATGCCCACAGAGAACAGTAAAATTCTTTGAATGAAAACATTCATTATGAAATAAATGAATGTAATTATAATTCATAGGAGCACTTTTGTCAAAGTGCAATTTGTAACCCTTAAAATCAAAACACAGCAGGCACCCTTAATATTGTTCAAAATAAATCTCTTCTTCCTAAATAGTTTCCTATTAATCAACTTTAACATTAACTCCCTAATTCTTATATTATTTTGCTTCAACGTATCAAGAAATAACTATAATTTAGTAGTAGTCTGTAAGTGATATGATTTAGTGTGTTTGACTGAGGTTAGTTGAAAAGGGAGAAATAAACGAGGTTAATTTTTCTGAGCCCATGTAATAGCTGGGAGCTGTCTCATGACTTCTCCTGCAGGGTGGACTTCTAGGGTGAGGCAGCAAAGGAAAGAGGACTGTGGGCTTTACATTCAAGAAGAATCTGGGTTCCAATCTTGGTTCCACCTTTCAACTGTGTGACAATGAACCAGTTATTAGCTTCTCTGAGCCCTTTTGTCCTCATCTGTAAAGTAAGAATTATTTGCAAAATGATTGTCAGGAAAAGTAGGAATATACAAAATACAGTTCTTTGCATGTACTAAATGTGTGTGTTTGTGCAAAGAATTGATTTTGCTGAAAATTCACACAGCAGAGATGGAGTGTTCCAGTTAGTATAGCTGTTTGACGAATTATGCACAACTTGGTGGCTTAAAAAAGAGTTATGTTCACAGATTCCATAGGTCAGGAATTCAGACAGGGCACAGTGGAAATGACTGTTCTCTGCTCCACAGTGTCTTGGGCTGTGGCAGGAAGATTCTAAAGGAGGCAGATGAAATCATCTGAAGGCTTACTTGTTTACACATCGGCTGGTTGATGCTGGGAAGTCTTGAACATCTTGGGGTGGGTACAGTTAGGTCTCCTCGGGACCTCTCTCTCTGTTGTGGTCTCTCCATGAGTGCTCTCCAGTATGGCAGCTTAGAGTAGCTGACGCTCTTACATCTTGTCTCAGGATTCCTAAAGCGCTTGTTCAGAGAGAGGGTTGGGAGTGGAGTGGAGAGAAAGGAGGGGAGAGACTTCTAGGAGGATTGCTGGCAGAAGTTGTATCCTTTTATAACCTAGCCTCGAAAGTTACACAGCACCACTTCAAGCATCCTCTGTTGGCTAGCGCAGCCCCAGCCCCCACTCGGATTCAAGAGGAGGGAACAGACTACCTCCATCAGTGGGAGGAAAGCTTATGGAGTGGGATGTGTTTATCTTTAGAAAATACAGTCTGCTGCAGGGAGATAATGGGTGGCTCAAGAAGGATTTTATTTATTTTTTATTTTATTTCTTCTTCTTCCTTCCCCTCCTTCTACCTCTTCTTCCTTCTCTTCCTTTTCCTTCTCCTCCTCTTTTTCTTTTAGGATATGTGCTGCCGAAGCGAGCACTCCTCTTTTTTTTTGATGATGTGTAGGGATACGTTCTGAGATGCATGTTGGAGCCAGGTATGGAGGCTCCTTAATGCCAGGTTGAATAAAGTGAGCTGTTTTGCAGGCAACAGAAGGCTACTGGAATTTTCTTTTCTATGTATGTGTGTGTGTTTATACATATATGTATATATGTGTGTGTATCTATATAGATATAGAGACATAGATATGTAATCTTTTTTTTTGAGACGAGTGATTCCATGAAAAGGATGAAGTTATGAGGTACCATTTCTCAGAAAAGCTGACCTTATGGGGTCATGTATATATATATATGACATATGTGGAAAATATAGCTACATGTGTGACATCCAAAAGTGGTGTCCCTTCTTGAACCCGGCCCACCTATTCATCCAAGCTTGTTGCTCTTTCTTCGTAGTCCTCTCACAAAAATCAATTTGTGGAAAATCATGGAGACTTATTATGGCAATGATTTGAAATGCTGCTGTTGGAACTATGGTGAAAACTCATTTATCCAGAATCCAGGTTTAAAAGCCTTTAGACATTTCTTTTTTAAAGCCTGGAAGTCATCGTCTTGAGTACTAAAATCAAAAGGGCAACAGCACATACTCCCCTGTGACAAAAAAACAAACAGCAACTTAGCAAGACCTCAAAATAATCTTAACAGGCCTAACTGAGAGGAGCTAAAGTAAGGAATGTCTGAGCCCTGCGCTTGAAAACACTCCCTGATTTAATATTACCAAATCTCGGATATTTAATGAGAACATACACAGACTCATTTCGTTTTACTCCCTTTAATTTTCCACAAATGAGATGTTCTGCCCAATGTTTTAATAAAGGAAGAGCTCTACAAATCAGCTCCTGTGACTGGGATAACATCTAGCCTTGACTATGGATGAAGAAATCTCCATAAGTGTAACTTAAGAGGAAAAATGTGTTAATTATTTAAAGCCCAAGTTCAAGCTTCCTCTGTGGGAGCTCCTGTTGTTAGTTTTTGTTTGTCATGCCCAGAGTGTGTTTCCCTGCAGGAGTCAGAGTCACACTGAAGGGGCTTAATAAATAAATTTGCATTCTTCCTTAGGTTTCTCTAGTGTTAAAACACTATTTTTTGTTTGCTTAATGCATGATGCGTCTTTATATGTTTATGTGTTTTATGTGTTTATGTGTTTAGGTGTTTAGATAAACTACATACATTCTATACATTGTGGTGGGCCAGCTTGTACTAAATGACAAATGTGTTCTTACTGCTGTTTTGCTGCCCTGTTGACTATGATATATACATATTATGCTTATAAATGCCGGATACAAAGTGGTGCTATTTTTACATTTAAGGGAATTTTTTTTATATCCTCACATGTTCTGTGGAAAATGTTCTCAGAGCTTTCTGAAAGTCATCGTGTGTTATCTTGTCCTACAGTGGCCAGCCGTCCAGCACCTTTTACAGCCCAAACATTGTATGAGGTTTCAAGAAAGCAATAACTAAAATGATAGTATTACATGTTTTCAGGGGGGTAGGGTGATTGCTGAGTGACTATTGCTGTTGTTGCTTTTTATGTTCAATATTTTGCTGAAGACAGCAATGACAATTGAAAAATGAATTTATATGCCAGAATGGGGATTTTAAGGTCATCTTTAGAAAAATGTTTACAATGGGGTCTCCCTATGAAAACTAACTTACCTACGGCCCACATACAGCCTTGAGGGCTGGGAACCATGCACACCGTTTCTTTCTACTAACAGCTTGGACTTTGTTGGAGAAACTTCCTCTGCACAGTCTATGTAAGTATGTCTGTATGTGGTGGGGTGCAGATTGAGAAATAAAGCTTTTAAAGATACAGTGCTTTTCTCAGTGGAAAGGTTAAAGTTGGAAATAACAGGATCATCTCAAGTTAGCAGCTTCTTGGTCAGGCTGTTGGTCAAAATTAACCTGTCCCCAAATGTGTATAACCCACTGCATCCATTCTCTCTTATTTTGGTCACTAGCTACAGTTTTTTCCATTTCTTTATTTGCATTAACAAGCATGTTCTTTGAGAAGGAAATAGGTAAATATGTTTGGTGTAGTTATAGGTTTTTTAATTAACTGAAAATTTCTAACTTCTGTGAGAATTCATCTACACTGAGTGTTTGGGCCTATGGATGATGGGACAGGGAAACTGAGGAAATGTTGGCATGAGGAGTGACTGGGAATGATGTAACCCTAGTAGCGGTCTACAGGCTGGACATGGAGGGCACTTGAAGGCACTAGCAAATTCAGGAGAGATGAGTGGAGGAAGGAGAGGAGAGATGCCAAAAAGTGATTATTTTAAAGTTTTGAAACTAGGAAATGGAGGAGAACTTGTTCTTTTTCCTCTTCCTTTTTCCTTCTTTCACACTCTTAGAGGGCCCTGAAATTCAAGTTAGTGCTGTGGAGCCTATAGTTCAGTTACATGATGAGTTTATAAAACTTTGATGGGCAAGCCTGGGAATGTGTAATATTGTTTCCATGAAAAATTAGTTCTGAATGTCAAACAGTGTATTTGCAAACAGACACACCTCACAATTTGTTCCCAGATTTTGTACACATGTGTGTATGGATAATATTACTATAGTAGTCTACACATGTACATACTTTTTATATATATTTGTATATGTATAGTCAATACAGAGATGGATAAGTATAGTTATAAAATTACTATTAAATTTAATATTTCTGAAATTATGCTTTTAATAGACTGAATGTCATGATTGCACATCTATGGATAGATGGGCAGCCATTCATGATGTCAGGAAGAAAGAATCAACAGGGGAGAAGACACATCTGTAGCTGAGTGAGAAAGTATATCTTGGGAGTTGTAGTCCTTTCTGCTTTGAGGAAAAACGGAAGGGAAGAGATGTAATTAAAGTTGTAAAAGATTATGTTTCCTAAGGTGTATTTTAATTAGCTTTCCAAGAGGAACAGGTGGTATAATTGAAAACTGTGGATTCTTTTCAGCTTTCGTTTTCCGATGTTACCTCTTTATGCTTCTTATATCATTTACAGCAATTTCTCTTTTTAATTTTTTCCTTTATTTGTCCTTTGATTAATTAAATTGATTTTATAATATTTAAGTTATTTTAAATGATATATTTCTAATTATGTAATAGAAATAACAGACCTATATTATTTAATATATAAAATAATGGTTATAAGAAATATTTCAATATTACATTTAATCTCCTTGCACTGGGTTACATTAAGTATTTGAAGGAGATTAATTTACTTCCTGGCCAATTGATTATCTTTTCTCTAATGGATATGCAGCATAAAATATAAGATATTGGTAATTAAAATTAGTAATTTATAACTTTGAGAACCTTTTATTAAATTCAGTACTTTGAACTGTACATATTACACTTTATTATTCAGCACTCATAGCCTACCTGAAGATGAAGCTCTAATAACTGTAGTGGAGGCAGAGTGACAGCAGAAGGAGCCACTGGGGAACAAAGCCTTCTTGCAGTGATCTCCATCACTGAGTCAATGGAGCCAAGGTCTCATTGGAGAGAACATCCTACCACTGTTTGTTCTTTTACGTCCGAATCTCAGTATTGGTTGTAAATATTTATTTCCTAAACCATGTGGGTTTTTTTAACAACCTAACTGGGGAGTCCTTTAAACGATAACATGTTTACCAATTTTAAAGCAACATTGACAGGAGTCGAAGGCAGTCTGTGCTCCCTGACAGTGCTTTGTATGTGAAATTATAGTGTCATATGTGCCCTGAAATGGTGGTAGGACGCCTCTAGTAAAATCATTAGATGGCCAAGTTGATCACAATGAAGGAGATAGTGTTATCGTGGTTCACTTGTTCTTCTCATAATGGTGGAAAGCACAGGAATTTTGCAACAGTTTTAGAAATAGAAGTTTGGAAAACAATTTTAAACATCTCAATTTTCAAGTCAGGAATCAACTCATGAGAATGTGATTTGCTGAAACTGCATGATAACAAAACAGGCTCTATTGAGGTTGTGGGGTTGCTAAAAGTAGGATGAGAATTCACTGCTACCAAAGGTGGAAGCTTTTTTGCAGGTGGTTGAGGCTAAGTATTGCTGTTCCTGTGCTTCTATCTTCTGATCTTTTACATGCCAATTTCTATCCCAACCCTGTATGTGCTACCAGCGAGGTCATCAGTTTAACTCAGAAATCCCTGAGATTGTTTTTTTCTGACGTTCACTGTGATGTAAGTTGCTCTGTATATTATAGGGACAGTGTGGTCAACTCACTTTTGTGTACCTCATTTTATTCTTTACATTTTATTTTAGATTGTTTAAATTGTCTTTGCTACTAGTAGGCCTCACTTTAACCCATACCTTAGAGAACAGGTCCCAAATCACACCATCAATTCTATTTGTTATTAGTGTGGACATAAATGTGCTGTGTGTTTTTATGCATCTATGCCCATGTACGTATAGTTTTGCACATACAGGAATCTGTTCTGCCAAACCACTGGAAAATGCTTGGTGCCTTTCAGAACTGTTTGAACAGGAAATGGCTTTAGGGGGTTGGAGTTGATAATAATATTCCTCCTCTTCTCTGGAATCTTACCCTATTGAAAGCAAATATGGATCAATATACTGTATTGGCTATAGGATTGAAAAGTATTGATTAGAGACCTCAGCAAGGCTTTCCTTCACTCTCCTTGAACTTGGACTCTGGAACCCGTCTGGGGAGACGTGGAGAAAGAAACAGTGGAGGAGGTTGAGAGAAAGAGAAAAGGAGAGAGAGAGAGAGGATGTGAAGTGAATGAAGAAGAAACCAGGGAGTATGGCTTCCTCCATCTCATATTATGCCAAAAGAATTTACTTCTACTGTGAAAAAAGCAGACCACGTAAGAAAAGAAGCATAAGTTTGATGGGATGGATGCTAACTTCTGGGGAGCTTTGATTTTGGAAAGGTCAAAAGTTTGACATTAAGTTGAGTTAGAACAATCAATTGAGGACTCCTGGGTCATAAGGACAGTCAGGGTGGTATAGAGCATGGGTGCAAAATGAGGCTGAATTTGATTTGATTTGATTTGTCCTTGTTTACTCTTCCTTCCGTGTCTATGAGCCCTACCAAGGAAGCTCTTTTCTGGATCTTTAATGCATTCAAAACTTTTGAAAATAGAACTTTTGAGAGTCCCATTTAAATTGTTGCCTGTGTTTTATTTTCACACTTCACTGCTGGGATTCCAAGTTGTCACACAGAAGCTGTCAGCGGAGACAGCAAGAGAGAGACGCAAGTGGCCTGCAGGCCTGCACCCACAAAGAGCGTGGAGACCAGCGGAGGCTCAGATACAAAAGGCACCAAGACCCCTAACAGATCCAAATAACTGCCTCCTCTCCGTCTCTTTCCTCTCCCTCTGAATCATCTCAGTCTTCCAACTAAATAAATGTGTTGTTCTCTTCCCAAATGCTGTCCCCACTGCTTCTGGTGCCAAGGTCTGTTAATAATTTAGGGAGAATTACAGTGTGCTGCAGGGAAGTCAGACAGTTTGGAATGAAAGTTGTAATTGACATCTTACTTTGTGTCTCGCTGGTTTCTGAGAACAATCTGGCTACCACATTTTGCTTGTTGCGACTTCCAGTTCAGAAATTATGAGCTAGGACTTGAAAATCAGTTCTCTGCTGTAAATCTTTAATTTTGTATTAAAAGGCAATGTTTGTTATGGCTATGCTAGTTTTATGGGCCATTTAAAAATGTCATTTGATTATGTCTTTGTCCATTATGGCCCTTCAAAACAAAATGGGACTTCTTAATTTCCCAAAAATACACTTTATTCATTTGTTTCATTCATTCAAACATTCTTTTATAGAAACATATTTTGGGTGCCTACTGTGGCCAGGCACTTAATAATTTTTTTGAACAAAAAAATAAAAATTATGTTAATGTCTGGCAACAAATTTTAATGGAGGAGACAGATAAGAAAGCCAACAAATATAATGCAATGGTAAGCTTCTTAAGGCGGGTTCAGGGAGTTGTGGGAAGGGAATATGGATGAAGGAGCATTTCTCAGTCCTAGGGGTTCTGAAAGTGCTTCGGAGAGGAAGGGATGCTTAAAGACCTCGCAAGTGAGCTAGATGGACAGATATATGGAGGGCAACATGCCAGGCAGCAGTTCTAATACACGCAAACGTGTTAGGAAGAATGGGACTTGTCAGGGACCTGGAGGTAGTCTGCTTTGGTTGGCGTATGGGTTTATGTGGGGAGCACTGTGGGGCGAAATAGAATAGAGAGACAGGGATCAAGTCCTGAAGTCGCCTGTGTTATGCTCTGAGGGTCGGAGTTTCTCCTGAAGGTCAGGGGCAGGGGACGCATAACATTATATCGTGCAGAGAAATATGACTGCAAATGTGTTTCAGAAAAAACTCTCTAACTTTACTATGTGGGATGGATCAGAATAGGGGTGCGATAAATAGATGAGTTGGAAAACTTCTATAATCGTCCAGAGCATAGAAGAAGGCCCGAACCAGGCTAAGGGCAGTAGGGCTGGAGAGGAGGTGATGCGTATGAAATCTGTCTACAATGCTGAAGGTGACATGAGATGATGGATGTGAAAGCATGGTGTCTGGAATGTTAGTGATGATGCTGAGGAAGTGACAGGCCTCCATTGTTTCTTAGATGGGAAGTGGAGGTGGTGAGCACAATAGAAGGATCTAGGAGTACCAGGTTTTTTGGTCGTATAGCTGGAGAAGGGGGATGACAGAAAGAAATGCAGGAAGACAGATTTAGGGGAATAGAGTGCAGTTTTCATGTGAGGAGATACTGACTTTGAAGCACGTTCATTGACTAATGAACCTATAATACTAGTTAACTTCTATTCAGTACTCACTGTATGCAAGATATGTACTAAAGCCTTGATAGTTCAACTTTACAACAATTCCTTGAAATAGGTACAAATATTATGAGCCTTTACACATGAGGAAACTGAGGCTTAGAGATGGTAATAGGCTCAAGGTCACACAGGTAGTGAGGGATTGGGCCCGGGAACTCAAACCCAGGTCAAGTCAACTGCAGAGCCCAAGCTCTTAGGCACTACCTCATAAGGCCTCTGATGAGACCCAAGTATCTAGGATATTATTTAATGCTTTCTGTGTTAGTGCTTAAAATAAAAAAATCTGATGTTGATACATGTTTACTGACCATAGGAGAGAAAACTTAAAAGAAAAAGGCGAAAGGTTGTACCTTGGTTATTTTGGTTGTAATTTACAAGGCTTTTCAAATGCATTGGAGACTAAATGCTTCTTGACAGTATCCAGATTCGTAGTAAATTTCAGAAATAGAAGGACCTTGGCTAGTTATGCGAAGGAAGCAAAGAAATCTTGGAAAAGAGTGAAGTATAGCTCATTTTGAAATGTACTGTGACCTTGTGAAATGAGAAGAGTTTTTTCATCTTCGAATGTACCTTAATCATAATGTAGCCCAAGGGAGCCAAACATTTTATATGTTTTAACAAGCTAAGTGATTTTATAAAAGTGCTGTTAGAAGGATTTATTTTAATTGGACGTTAAGTCATACTAGTCTTAAATCATAGCTGGTGCTTAGCTTAGAGCTCTATTCCAGGTTAACTTTCATAAGTAAAGGAGCAGAACTAATTTTTTTTTCATCAAAATAATCCTCAGTATTGGAGTTTTACTTATTTTTCCTTGTATTAACTTCAGCCTTCTTAAATGCTTGAACCGCACATTCAAAATATTTTAAGGATGTGTGTGTATGTGTGTGTATGGGGTTTAATATAATTCTCATTCCATATTTATCACATTATTACTCTGTATTAGTTCCAGCAATACGACATACTGAAAGGAATAGTGTTACCTTACCACGTTGAGTCTCTACCTTGGGGAGAGTTGTTTCCTACGAATATTTGGAGACATTTTTGGTTGTTCTAACTGGGAGTGGAGTGGGTATGCTATTGGCATCTGGTAGGTAGGGCCCAGGGATGCTGCTAAACATCCTACAATATACAAGACAGCTCCACACTATAAAAAATTATGCACCAAAATTTCAATAGTGTTGATGTTAAGAAACCCTACTTTAGTGCAATAGTTACACCAATTAAGCATATACAAGCAGAGGTATTTCCTTAGCAGCTAAGTAATACATATTGATGCTGCTTAGCATTCAGGAGGAGATAATAGATGTAGTAGATAAAGAAAGCAGAAGGATAAATCAACACATAGAGAAAAAATAAATGAGATGCATGAAGGAGAATTAAAAATGGAATAGAAGGAAGAGGCAAAGTGATTTT
The DNA here is from genome assembly GCF_037783145.1 of Equus przewalskii. Lineage (NCBI taxonomy): Eukaryota > Metazoa > Chordata > Mammalia > Perissodactyla > Equidae > Equus > Equus przewalskii. The sequence goes on along the minus strand of NC_091852.1, from coordinate 27,789,972 downwards.
AGTAACCGTTCCTCCAGTGTACGTAATCTAGAAGACTAAAGGCAGTGCGTGAGCAAGTGACAATTGTGATGTCCATGTTTTCCTTTATATTAAGAAAAGTCTATATTATTACTACTGTTATTATTAATCATTTATAGAGCATGAAAAATGTGTTAAGTGCAGTGTAGAATACAGAGTCATTCCCCACCCAGAGGGTTTTGAGCTTATAATTAGGCAGATGGAGCAGACTGAAGCTTAGGATGCACGAAATAGGTGACAATAGAAAAAGACCTCACAATCGCTCCACACTTTATTTCATGTGATTTTTACTTACATTTCAGTTAAACTTTAATCTTTTTAAAAAATTAAGGCAGCTACTGTGTACTATAGAGAAAAGCCTTTAAGAAATGATTTGTACTACCAAAGAGAAAAGCTCAAAGATATCAGCTAATATGAATTCACTTGTAACATTCATCATAGGATGTATAGGGAAATCTTAATAGGAAGTAAATAGCAAGTATATTTTAAAAATACCTAAGTTTCTGTGTTTGATAAATTCATTTTAATGTAGGAAATAGGTGGGAGGATCCTGATTCTTTTCCAGATGAATTTTCCAATTACATTTATTTGCTATACCTATTGTTTTTAATTGGCAGAATTAGAACAGAAAGATTAAGAGGATTTAGGCCTGTGAAAATACACATGTGCACAATACCAAAGTTAAAATGTTGGAAAATTAAAGTATGTTTACCTTTTCCTTGCTAACTATGGGCATCATATTTGAGTCCTTAACTTAAAATACCATAATCAGTTTGCATTTTAATGTGTTTGTCTGAAAAGGATCTATTTCAGGGACAGGGTCTGACCTCTTTAGTTATAAAATGGTGCTTTCCTAACAGTATTTTATAATTGAAATCTTAGCCATGAGAAAGTAATTATACAGTTTCTGAGTTTGCCTAGTTTCTTCTTAATTTTTTAAGAAGCAAAATAACAAATGAATGCCTAATTGCAAGAAGGCAGAGTTAAATTTGTGTTACGAGACACCCAAGAAGGTCACTATCAGTGTGGGTTCCTGTTAAACCCTAATAGAGCGTGAAAGCATCACAACTAAACAGTGTGGGAGAAGTGAAATAAAAATTCTAGTCAATATGCTTCGCAAATACGTTTAGTGTCCAATTCGTTGGGAGAAGATTAATGTCCAACTCAGGTAACTTTTCTGTCTTTAATTTTGCCTTTGGTATCAAATGATGAAAACCCTTTTGCATAAACTACCTGAATCTCATTCATGTTTAATTAGAGAGCTTCAAGTAAAATTATTTTCAAGTCTCAGTGAAGAAATGGACTTAGTGAGAAGATCTAGCAGGAACTTAAACCAAAAAGTGGTATCCATGATTTCTTTACTGTTAGGTTGATGAAATTGTCATGAAAATGAACATTCACTGAACAGGCAAAGGGAGAGTACAAAGTAAATAGATTATTTAACACAAGTTTGAGGAGTATAATGTTAAGTGGCAATTTAGTTCAGATGAACATTTGTGACATTTTGTCCCCATGAACATTTATACACTGGTTACGTGTTTGTCTTCCCCGCATGATTCTTTGAATATTCATTTGAATAATGCATGTCTGCCAGAGTTACTCCAACGTATTTGAGATTGTCCAAGATTGTTTTCAAAGGGTTTGGAAGAGATAGTGCTAGGAGCTGTTAAAAGATAAACTGAGGCGTATTGAAAATTTTCAGAGTTTATTTGAGCAAAATTCTGTTGGAATTGTTCAGCGTCAAACTGTGATTAGGAGTACTCCATGGACAGAAGCCAGGGGAACGACATATATAAAGTGCAGACTCGAAGAAAGGAAATGATTTGATTGACTAGAGCTTAAAGCCTAGTTTGCTGTTTGTGATTGGTTCTCCTTAGCGTTTTTATGTGGTTTCATAACCCGGAAGCATTCATAGGCTTAGATTTTGGTTTGCCTATCTAGGCTGCCATGGCATTAGAGCCACCTCAGTCTAATGGCCTCCTTGTTTAATTAATTTAACAGTGTAAAATTGAGTACTTGGTAGATGCGATTCTTTCACGTGGAACCACAAAAATGATGTGTGGGTTGTCTTATAAATGTTGTAAATTGCCAGCTTTTGAATGAAGCAGTAGGTATGTAGAAAAATAATTTTTGGAGATTGTTCTTCAGGTTTATCCCTCTTTAAATTTAAAGGCAAGGTTTTAGATTACTGGAAATAAGGACATTTCCATAGTCAAAATAGACATATCCCTAATTCCTATAGACCAAATATTTGGCTAGGTACTGTTTTAAAAATCAGACTTTAGAACATATTGCTTTAATTTGCCTGGATCCATTTTCTAAACTATTTTGATAATATGTACTATATTTTGGGCAAATTATTGTTCCCTTTGCTGCCTTTAATTTAAATGATGCATATTTACCACCACTGTTATCCCTCAGCTTTTCAGAGACACCTTTTCAAGGCTTGCTCGTTTATATGCCTCTGACTTTCTTTTTACTTTAGTGGCATTTTTAATTTATTTAGTGAATATAATTTTATGGATATTACCCTGCATATTTTTACATTAGAAGTACTGTACATTTTTATACAAAATTAAATAGTTCAGATTTGAGATTAGTCATTTAGAATGCGTTTATTTTCCTTTTTGTCCTTGTTTTATTTTTTGATTGTTCTTTTCAATAGGATACTCTCCAAACACTTACCTAAAGGGAGAATTGGAGTATGTAAGAATGTCTGCATTGCCCCAGTATCAAACAAAGGAGACCCCCCCCTACACACACAAACACACGCACACAGACTCTGTTTGTCCTCACACTTCCAAAAAATTTTTGCCTCAGTTCCTCACCACCCACTTCCCTTCAATCTGTCTTCCTCCAGTGAAAGTCAGCTGAAGTTGCATTCTCAATGTCACCAGAGGTCCTCTCACTGCGAGGAGCATGGCCTTTTTCCCGTGCCTCTTTCTCTGTAACCCCTCTGCAGCATCGCACACAGGCCAGTTGTCTCACCCCTAATTGTAATTCTGCAGTGCCTTGGCAGATGACCTATTGCCTTCCCATCATCCCAGCACTGAATCTCTGTCCTTCTTCTGATGCCTTCTCTTCCTGCCCAAATCAGTCGGTGAGAGAAGAAGAGCATGGTTTCAAAGAGTGACCCTTCCCTTTGCTAGCTAGGTCAGTGATTTTAGATAATTCATTCAGAGCTCTTATTTGATAAGTTGAAAAAAATTCAGAAAACACCTACCCATGTGATCCCTCTCTTTGGGAATCTGAACTTATTTGTCACAAGTAAGAAAGGAAGGAGAGAGGAAGAGGGAAACCGTTTTGTAGGACTTGCAAAGCTCCTATTTGATGTTTGACTGCCTTCCCTCTTTCTCCACCCTACAGTACTGCACACCCACAGCTTTAAACCTTCATGAACTATGCATTGTTCATAGCCTTTATGACTTTTTTAACCTGGTCTTCTAGATGACCCACATTCTGACTCCAGCCCACTTGTCTCTTAAACCTGCCATTCTAGCCACACTCTTTTAATTGACTATATCCTAAGAGAACCTTCCCGATTTACGTGTTCCCTGAATTGAGTTTCCCAGTACTTGTCCTTGAGGTGACTTGGGCAGCCCCACGGTCCATGCCCTTCCACCAACCTTCATGTCTCTTGATGTGGGAGAATGGAAAATACTGTGGGCTTGTTCCACATCTCTGAACTCCAGGGGTGGGGTTTCCCACACCTGTCCACGGCCACACTTCACGGCAGTCCATTTCAGTGTTGCCAGTATAGCCAACTCAGCAGACCCCCTCAGAAATCTCTATAGCAGAAGTGAGCAACAGTCAGCATTCTCAGGTCTACCCTAACCTTCTGGCGATGCATGCAAAAAAACTTCTCATCTTGGTAGTAGAGGGGAGATAAAATGGGCAAGATCATATATTTCCTTAAATTTACCCCACTGTCTTCTGATGACAGAACCAGAATGAGGCTGTGGGCATCCAAGCAAGGAATGAGAGGCGATATCTCTGCTTGCAGGCTCTCCTACTCTTTTAAGTGCTGATTTTGATAGCTCATCTCTTTGGGGAGGACAAAGCACCTCCCTCCCCTTTTCCATAGGGAGAATGGACTCTCCCTGCAACTCTGAACTCCCCACAAAGCTGATCACTGCTCCTCTTGGAGCCTCCTTATGGTAGCTGGGGAAGGGGTTGCTCGGACCAGGTGGGTCCTGGTAGCTCTGGCATTTTTCTGTGTGAGTTGCAGGTGTGTGGCTGTTTCCACATGTTGCTGGCTTGCTCCCTGCAAGCCAATCTCCAACATCTGAGATACACTATACTTTTTGTTCTTAGTTTCAGATCATAGACATAATTCTGAGTCTAGGAAAATTCCACTTGGAATTCTAAGGTGGTAAAGTTGTGAGTTTTAATTGAAAGATAGTTGATATGAATTGCTTAACACAATGCAGGCACATCGCAAGTTACTAAATATTTTCTACTCTTGTTCTTTTATTATTTGCATCTTTATTTGTATAATTGCTTATAATAATTTCCGTGTCTTTATATAACTGACTTTTTAAACATGTAAAGTCCAGAGTCTGTTTTTTAGTTAAGATTGAAAACTAGAAATTATTTTATTCTATATAAAATGATATTTTCTGGAATCCTACACAAAACACTTTGGCTTAATCCTGTAGTCGCCTAAAAAAAGGAAGCACATGGAAAACCATGGTGAACATATGTGTCCTCATGTACTTATCTGCATGTAATCGGAATGAAACCTGTCAAGTTTGGCCAAGTTAGTAAGTTGGATACTTACCTAATTCAATCTATTTTTAAGTGTCCAATAAAGCCCCTTTTAAGTTAAAATAGATGTGATCATAAAGAATAGATTTCATTACAAGGAACAAACTAACAGTTGGTGTTCTTCGGACTTAGCTCTTCAAGAATTAGGAACCCTACATTTGGTTGGTAGTGATTACTCTAAAATGGTGGTGAAAGGGCCAGTTAGCACTGGCCTTTCTTTCCAAGATGTGTATTACGCTTTGCATTAGTAACACAGTAGCCAGTGGATATCTTTCATTTGCAAAAATTTAAACAAAAGTGACCAATGTAATCCCAAGATTTATAGGTTGTTTTCTAATTAGTGGTCTAAATATTTTCTTGATTTGTATCTTGAAACTGCATTAATGATACATGAGGGTGTGCTATATAAAGGGTTAGACTTAAGAAACAAGGTGGAAAAAATTTGAATTTTCCAATTTTGTATAAAACCAGTTGTCCCAATGATAATGTGTTAATGATATTAAAATAGCATTGTTATATATAATATGTGTACACAAGGCAAAATGTGTGTGGTTTGGATGGACAGCAAAAATCAGAATCTTTCATAGCATTAGCACAGGAGTTTGAGAAGGTGGAGGTCATGGAAGGCCAGGATGATTTGCTTTGTTGAATCCAGCGGCTGTAGCCTTTATTTCCAGGGAAGACTGTGTGGCTGGCTAGATGTCTCCAGAGAACAGTGCACAAAATATTCAGTATATAGCAACTACTGAGATTTGGAAATAATAAAATTTAATGTGTTGCACAATTTTGTCTTCTTTTTTCAAAAATGAGTCTCCTAGGAATTTTCAAGTCTATTAGCTAAAGGGATTTGTGTATTTTCCCTTCCACCTGTCTTAGAACACACATTTATAAGTATTTTTGTAGGAGGCAGTTTCTGTGAAAGGAGAACATTTGACTTCAGTTTTATTGCTAGAATTTTATGAGACTGTGACAACTGTAGGGCTTTGTGATAGAAAGCCGCATTAACTCCATTAAGATTATGGCCTTCATTTTTAAAATTTCTTTTTTTCCCCCTCTCACATAAGATTTGTGTGGTTTATCCCTGGAAAACAGCAGAAATGGAAAGAGAAATCTTTTGCTCTTCCTTCTGAACAAACCATTTAATTTCATCCTACACTGAAGGTTGACCTAATGCTTAAAATATTTGAAGTGAGTCATAATCAGCCTTTGAGTTGTGGGTTCCTGTTCTAGAGTGTTTAATGATTTACTCTCATGTTGACACTTTCCTACAATGGGGAAAAAAACACTTTGATTTAAAACATTGAATTGTCAGCTAAGGGCTTCAGTATAAAAATGTGGACAAAAATAGCATATTCTATTACTGTAAGATACTGCGAATGCTAATAGTTTTAAATATAAAGTGTAATTCATTCAGGAAAAAAAAGCAGTTATAAAATGCCCAAATGATTGTGCAATAATAATTACGGGGAAATAATTGTTCAGTTCTTTAGTTAACGTGCTTTATTTTAATGGAACACTTTGAATTAATGAACATACCCATACATTTTTTGTGTGTGTGTGACAGTAATAACCACAGTGTATCTTATCAGATAATTAACTTTCACAAACATAATAACAAGTCTATGGAGCAGTAATGACACCGTTACAATAAAGTATTTCTTTGGATGTTGAAATCTTAAAACGAGAACAACTGCTGAAATTTAAGCAGCTTCCTTCTTGCAAAGGGGCTGTCACTTTCGTTCCAGTGTGTAATGTAGATAGACATTCCTCTGAAGAGAAATAAAAGGAGCAGGGTAAAAATTCAAAAGTAGACAATAAGACTAGTATGCAAACAGATTTAGAAGTAAGCACATGCAGTCATTGTGGGAGGTAGCATCACGCCCCTGTAGTAATTGGCTGGAAGGCATGTCTAATAATATCTGTATTGATCTTTAATTAGGATAAGTCACTTAATGGTTCAGCTTTACTTTCTAATTCAGGTAAGCTGTCCTTCTCTCAGGAGCCCTCAAAGGATAAACTCATGAAATACAAAAGCTGCCTTTTATTTCTCTTCTCTCTTTTGAAGTAATTTCATTAAAAGCAAGCTCCGAATTAGACAGTTCCATCTGGACGTCATGTAACCCACCAATGAGATGCAGCCAGGTTTAGGGAAAGAAAAGGCAGCAGAAAGTGCTTCTGGAAGCCCTGGGAGCCCATGAGAACCTGTGCCTTTTGTTGGGGACATAATAGCTAGCCTAACATTTGTTTCTGTTCTTGATAGTAATATGACACATTTCAGGCTAACAAGAATCTACCCTCAATTTAAAATCGCTTGGGAAATAACTGGCCCTTGCAAAAAAAAAAAAAAAAAAAAAAAAGGAAAAATCTAAACTCAATTGGTTTTTGAGGATAAGCAAATTAAAAAAAAATTTTTTTCTACTTTGCGTTAATTGGTATAGTCTGAAGAAATTTAGGTGCATTCTGAGGTGCATTCTTAGATTTTAGTGTTCTGCTAAGAAAGCATGAAGTGTCTTGTCATCTACCTAATCATTCAGTTGTGTGCAGTTGGTGAAAATTTCCCAGCCTGTGCCTATTGAATTATGCCTTCAATGTTCCATTGTTATTAGAAGTTGTGCAGTTAATTTTCCTCTCATTAAGGTGAAATGCACCTTTTTGTGATGTAACCATGGGGCACAAGAGATGTAAGATTTAGAGAAAAATATTAGTATTTATATATGATATGAGTAGGGAAATATTTCAAAGCAGCTTCTGACTGTAGACAAGAATAGAGCAGTGTGGGATATGTACAACGCCAGTCATGATTATATTTCAGAAAACATGCATTTAGGAAGATTATATACTGTTAACACCACAAGTCTATGACCTGGTTGTCTCTGCCCACCAGGAATGTACAATTTGATTGGCAGGTACGGCTTTCATGCTGCTTGGCCGATCCTGCACATGGGAGGGGCGAGTACCACATAGAGGTGTGTTTCCTCAGCTTCTTGGTGCGCTCTTTGAGGTCAGGGACAGTACCTGCCTCATATTTGTACCCATAGTGCTTGACACATTGCCTTGCCTTCAGTCAAGAAGAAGTGAGCAGCATTGACACAACTACGTTTCCTATAAGAAAATACCCTCCTTCACCAGGAATAGCTTGAACTTTGAAAAGCATTGGTAATATGTTCAGAAGAATTGATGGATGCACACTATGATAACTATAAATGGGAAGGAATGTAATGTGTGGTCATTTTTATAGGATTATTAAGACAGAAGCTTCAGATGTGGATATGAATCTCAAATGGATTTATTTGATAATGGTTGCAAATATTTGAATCTCTCCCAAGTTTCTAGAGAAAGGTTCAAGTGTTTGAAAAGCACGTTGGTTCTGGACAATGCTCGAGTGTTCAGTCTCCAGATGATGTTGGTTAGAATAACAATGAAGATGTGCACCATATAGAAGAGATAATAGTTAGTGGGGGAAATATCACTTGGCCATGGCATCTGGAAAGAGTTGTAAGCAGTGTGAGATATCAGAGAGTAACTCTTGTAGCAGGAAGCTACAAGAATTTTGGGGAAATGCAGTGATTTTAAAATTCTTAGCCCTAAGTATTAATTTTTTCTACACTTTAAGGACTTAATTGGAGATATCAACACTGAGTTTAGTAAATACTTCTTATATTTCATTTAAGCAAATATACTACCATTATATTTCAAATATTTTATCAAAGTAAAATCTCCATTATAGCTGTGCTTTCTCAATTACAGGTTGAACAGAATTTTCTGCCACTGACATTCAGTGATAATACTATTTTTCTAGTTTTTAGAAAAGTATAATTAGTTGAATTTAGAACTTTCCTAACATTGACTTTTGCCCTATGTGTCTTTTACTTTTAGAGATCAGAGATAACAACAAAAGTAACCATGCTGCTGGGGTGAGGGAGAAGGAGGTGGAACCGTATGAAGGTAGGGGGTAGGGGACGAGAAAGCAAGAGAATGAAAGTTTCCTCTTTCTCCCAAACTGGGTCAGAGCCCTGAAGAGTTGTCTGCAATTGTAGAGTTCAGAAAGACTAGAGTTGTATGTTATCTCCTCCCTGTTACACCCAGATCATGCCATGAACACACTAAATGCAGACAAGCTGAGTCAGGAAGAATTGAAAAGTCTAGTGCCTGGATGGGATTTAGGAAGAGTAATGCCATCTTTAGTACAGCTGGCACTTGTCCCAGCCTCCTGATGCTATAGAATCACTTGGAACCAGCACTGAGGCCCACACCTGATACTTCCTCTCAATTTATTTCCTTCTAGACTTTGGCTGCAATTGGTCGCCTTTGCAATTCAGTTCTAGATCTCATCATCCCAAGATTGATGTTATTCCCCAGGATTTCTATAGTCACCTCCTTCTTGGAGTCTGACTCTTTTATTTTATTTTTTAATTTTTTATTATTTATTTATTTATTTTTTGCTGAGGAAGATTTGCCCTGAGTCAACATCTGTGCCAATCTTCCTCTATTTTGTATGTATGTTGCAGCCACAGCATGGCCACTGATGAGTGGTGTAGGTCCACGCCTGGGAACCTAACCCAGGCTGCTAAAGCTGAGCACACTGAACTTAACCACTAGGCCACGGGGCTGGCCTCCTTTTATTTTATTTTTAACACAACAGTGACTCCCTCCTCCCCACACCCAAATAACAAATATAAGGATTGATTTTGGTTTTACTCTTGGGTTGAGCGTTTTCAAACTTTTCAGTGTGGTTGATATAGATTTATTTAATTAAAGGTTCAGTCATGACTGGTTGTCTATTTAACTGTATAAAATACAGATAATTCTCATGAATTATTGTTCTACTTTAGATTTTTAAATTGACCCATATTGTAGACCAAGTGCATAATTAATCATCACATGTTCAGTTTAACATACAAAATACTGTGACGTTTTAGAATTCACCACGGGAAATTGTCTGTTGTTACTTTAAAATAACTGCGTGGGTCATAAGTAGTCAATGAGTGGTTGTGGTTGGAGAAACAAAACATAAACACTGAAATAATTGTGAGAGTAGGAATCAACATTTCCATTGTGTTTTCTCAACATATGGCAGAGTAATGATAGGATATAGTTACTGCCGGTATTGCTGTTCTTTTGCTCTCTGCTTCTTTCTTATTTTTGTTACATCAAACCCAACATATTTAAAAGTTTGAGACAAAGAATAAATGGAGTAAAATTACTGCCATTCTTATTTTTTCTTTAGTTAGCATGTGATAGTAGATTTTTTCTTGCTTTTGTTAAACTTTCAAGTGAACTTTTTATTTCTTTGTAAACTTTTTATATTCTAACACTTCTTTTGTTCTTAAACTTTTAAATTTCCCTTAAGAATACTTAGATTTCAATAAATCAATAGGTTAGGAATAATACAGCCTTTATCCTAGATGTTGAAATGCCTACATTATAAATAAGATCTTCTGTTGTAATGGTTAATGAGAAATAAGAGTCTGGTTTTGAATATTTGAATTCCTTTCAGTGTAATTTAGAAGAGTGAATCCAATTCCTGGACTGAACTGAGAACTGACCATGATTAAGAAAAGACCTCTCTTTCAGAATTTTCTCTAAACATTATAATGACGTGTGATTCCCCTTAGTGTCCTCAAATGCTCTATGGCTACTGTGATATTGTGATTTATAACAGAAGTATATATTTGGTCTTCATCCCTGCTTTTGGCACAGAGCTCCCAAAATGCTTGGAATTTCCAGAGTGATGAAAGTAACAGAGGTGTCTTTTGTTGTGTTAATGAGGTCACTTCTGGACCTTACCTGAGGATGGGGGCTGGTTGCCAGTGGAGCCAACTATGTGATTAGAGGCTTGGAACTTTCAGTCCCACCCCACTGACTTCTAAGGAGAGGAGAGGAGATGGAGGTTGACTCAATCGCCATTAGCCAATGATTTAATCTGCCATGCCTATGTAATGAAGCCTCCATAAAAACCCAAAAGACCAGGGTTCAGAAAGCTTCTGAGTTGCTGAACACCTGGAGGTGCTGGAAGAGTGGTGTGCTTGGAGAGGGCATGGAAGCTCTATGCCCTTTCCCAGTACCTCTTGCCCTATGCATCTCTTCTATCTGGCTGTTCCTGCATTATATTCTTTTATAACAAACCGGTAATCTAGTGAGTAAATGAATTTCCTGAGTTCTTGAGCCACTCTAGCAAATTAATCAAACCCAAGGAAGGGGTTGTGAGAATCTCTGATTTATAGCCAGTTGTTGAGCAGCACAGATGACAACCTGAGTGTGTGACTGGCATCTCAAGTGGGGGGAGGGAGGATGTTGTGGGACTGAGCCCTTCACTTATGGAATCTGACACTGTCTCCAGGTAGATAGTGTCAGAACTGAGTTGAAATCTCAGGACCCTGCTGATGTTCTGAAAATTGCTTGATGCTATGTGGGGATACACCCCGCCCCCCCCCCCCCCCCCCGCCCCACACACACACATTAAAACTGGGTCCAGGAACCCAAAATAGCTAGATAGGTCTTTGTGTCCAGAGCAGTTTTGTTTCCTCGGCTTGTGAAGGCCTGGTTTACTATAAAGGGAGAGGGATTTATAGACAGAATCTGAACTTGAGACTCTGCTCTACAGCTGCAAAACTGTGTGACTTTGAGAACAGGCCTGTAACATCATGTGTAAAAAGGAAATAAAATAACATCCTTCATAGCCAGAGTGAGTGCATGTGTTAGTGTGTGTCTATCAGGGAAGTGATAAATGTGGTGGGATTCTGTGAACTCCAAGATGCTACATGAAGGTTAGTTTTCAGAGAGTGATATTCCTCACTGCAACTACTGTCCAGGACAGCTGTCAGAGTTGGGGAAGATCCTCTAAGATGATGCAAGGCGTTAGATTTAAGAAGGTAAGAATAATCTGGAAGCCAAGAGTACTTGCATATAAAATCCTACCTCTTTATGGGTTTGTTTTTTAACTGATGTTCCTGACACAACGTAGGGCTTAGCAAGACCAAATACAGGGTGTGTGAGGTCATTGCTGAAGGAACAAGTACAGCTCAGTTTGTGGTCTCAGATGTGGAATCATGGCGGTCAGCCAGGGTCAAAACCAGAAGTTCTCTGAAAGGCTGGAAGCCAGCTGGGGGAGAATGCCAGAGATGTAGCTGAAAATGGGAGCCAAGGATCAGTAACCAAGAAAGCAAACTGGTAACTGGAGACAGGAATGTGGGAAACGGCTTTTTATGGAGTCCAGCTAATTTAGATGGGTGTTATCTTTTTTAATGCATCTGACCCAGCCATTTGCCTCCAGTGGACTTCACCCTCAAGAACACTGTTATGAACTGAGCCACAGATGTTCAAAAGCAGAAAAATAAAACAAACCAAACATAAAAACCTGATAACCTTTAGATATTTGCAACTGTAAAAATAAACCCCCTTTAGTTGTATGGTTTTCATGGCTTAGGTTATTGATTCTTCCTTAAAATCTTTTTCTTCCTTTACCTGGCTTCACGTTCTGTCTAGCACGGTTTAGACACTACAAACTTGAAGTCAGGGGAAGAAGGGGATATTGGTCTGTGCAAATGCAAGACAAGTCATGCCTTCAGTGACAGCCCCTCTCCCTTCCTCAGAAGTCAGGGGGGTGGGACTGAAAGTTCCAAGCCTCTAATCACATAGTTGGCTCCACTGGCAACCAGTCCCCATCCTCAAGTGAGGTCCCAAAGTCACCTCATTAACATAACAAAAGACACTTCGGTTGCTTTCCTCACTCTGGAAATTCCAAGGGTTTTGGGAGCTCTGTGCCACAGACAGGGATGAAGACCAAATATATACTTCTGTTATAAATCACAATATCACAGTAGCCATAGAGCGTTTGAGGACACTAAGGAGAATCACATGTCATTATAATGTTTAGAGAAAATTCTGAAGGAGAGGTCTTTTCTTAATCATGGTCAGTTCTCAGTTCAGTCCAGGAAGTTGATTCACTGTTCTAAATTACTCTGAAAGGAATCCAAATATTCAAAACCAGACTCTTATTTCTCATTAACCATTACAACAGAAGATCTTATTTATAATGTAGGCATTTCCACATCTAGGATAATATTTCAATGAAATATTGTTAATATTTGGGGAAACTGAGAAGGCTAAACTAAGAAAATCATTTCTGCAAAACATTTCCATAATTCATTAGACTGTGATGACTAGGTTAGACATTTGAGTACCTGAGGAGCACAGGAAGTCTCCACCAATTTAGAGGACAGTATTTTGAATATTTTTGTTCTTACAGTAGGTAGGGTATTGTTATGGTATCCTTGTACTAGTCTCTTTCTCCACTCATTCTCCTCTGGGCAATGCTTCCTTTACCCTGCCATCAGAATACTCTTCCCAAAACTCAGATATATCATTAAAGAGGAATAATTTTAATAATCTTAGAGAGGATTGATATAAATTATGACATATAATAACTTAGGTAAAGAATTTTTCAAGCTTGATGTCCTCCTTTGTTGTTAAATTCCCTTAAAATGAAGTGGCTGTGAACAGCCCCATATTTGCTTTATGGATTTCCCCTCCTTTGTCACTTGCCCCAGCCAATTACTCTCTGTATTCTTGTTGGTCCCAGATAGGAATCTTGGATGTTTAAAATTCAGGTAACTTACTTCTTCCAGACGTTGTGTACAGTAAGTTAGAAGTGATAGAAATCTTGAGAAACATATCCCCGGATGCAGAGTATTAGAAACTTTTCCTCTCAACTGTTTTTTATTTAGTATTATTTTTAAAATGCTGATTGTCATGGTGATAGGAAAAGGGTGGAATTTGGAAGAGTCTTGATGGGATATTGTAATATTTTGGCTCATAAAGTATATGCGAAAGTTTTCCTGTCTTAAATCAGTTTTGAGTTGGAACATTTCATGACTTCTCTGGCATGGTAGCCACCATCTGGCCAACATGATCTCCTAAAATTCTTGCAGCCAAAATGCCTTAGCATTCTCTGGAAGAAATTCATTTTTTTGAATTTCTCCAGAATCTCAAAGGACTGTGGCTACCAAAAATGGGGAGATGAGTTCTGAGAGTCATAAGTATCCTGTTCCTCACTGTTGAGAAATATCTGATTCAAAGGATGGCACAATTTCCTTCATCTCTGTCTTTTTTGACCTTCCTCTGTCCCATCTCTTCTGAGAGCTTTTCTTCTTACAACAGTCTTAAATCCACATGGCTGACCAGTGACTGGCTTTCCTGGTAACTTATATTTTCAACTATTGGGAAATAATATCTGATCGATTACTTTGCATAAGGTGTCTATTTTTTGGACCAAAAAGCCATTACTTGGAAATGAATGGATCATGTAGTCCTAATTATATTCCTTTCAGACGTTCCAGGCAGGTGAACAATGTGAGCACAGCTCTCAGCCTTTCTTCTTAGCCCATCTTTCATTACCCCTTCATACACATATTTCCATCTCATGCCTCTCCCATTCAGGTTGACTTCGCCATTCGCATTCAGAATCATGCACTTTGATTCTTCATTGCCTTTGCTCTGATTGAAATTGCCCTCCCATCTTCCTTCTTTATTTTATCCTATTTGAATCCATTTTAACTTATAAATTACACCTCATGTAAAAATTTAGATTTCAACAAATAGAGATGGATGGAAAATATATATAGTAGAGGGGATGGCATGAGTAGAAGCATAAAAGCATGGAAGCTTGAAATTGAATGTTTCTTTTTTTGGACTTTATCAAATACCATGAACACATTTTGAGAATTATTTATTTATTTTCTTATTTGTTACGGTGAGTTAGTTTTAAAACTATAGGGATTACAATATGATATTTCTTTGCTCATGAGGATCTAGTTTAAAGACATGCCATTTTAGTTTAAGAAAAATCTTTTCTTAAATTTTTTTAAGTTTTCAGTTATTTCTTCAGAGATATAGGTCATTGATAATTCTCATTATGGGAACGTTCTGAAGTGGAAATTTATGGAATAGTGGATGTTAGTGGAAGTAACATTCAGATGATTTGTTGTAGTGAAACAATCTTCATGGAGGTAAATAAAGTTGGGGCTTCCTATCTGTAAGCCACTTGTGAAGGTACAATGGATTCTCAGTTGTCTGTGCCAGTGGGAATCTTGCATGGCAAGTGGCTTATCCTCAGTAAATTGGCAGACACATTGCTGGTATTTATTATAGACCCTTTATTTCTCAGGAGGCAATTGAAAAACTCCAAACCTGGGCATTGATCTCTTCTTTGTATATGTACCATCTTGCCTTCACGGGATTCAAGTGGGTTAAAAAAAAGTGTATTCTCTGCATTATTAAGAAAAGGCACTCTAGGAGACTGCTGAACAGACTCAGTGTATTATTTTATAAGGTCTACCCTTTGCTAGACTGAATCTTTCAAATTTAACTTACTTTGTCGTTGTGGCGGTGAAGTCATAGTATCAGAAGTCGCTTTCCTGAGATTTGTCTTCGTCCATAAAGTCCATCAAATCTGTTGTATAGTATTAAGGTAAACGATTAGTTTTGGGATGCAAACTAACGATTAGTTTTGGGATGAAAACTAATGATGATGACTATCTGTTTGTTTCAAAGGATAAACTAGTAATTAATCTGATGGACAATTTATTTACAGTCTCAACTTCCTCATACTTCATAGGACTGTAGTTAGGTGGAATGTGCTACAAGTCCATGAAATCCTATGTTACGCTCATGGGACATTATAGTAGCTTCATTAATATGAGTTGTTTCCTTCTTCCCAAAATTCTTTTTTTTTGGTGATACATTATTAAAAAGTTACTGTATGTATTGGTAGAGTAATTTTAATAACTCTTAAGTTGAGGCTTTTTGCATGACAACCCCAAAGACATCTTCAAAACTGAATACAAATTACAAGAATTGGTTAGGATTAAAACAGTGAAACTCAGAAGTATGAAAATTATCTGGAAGAAAAGAAATTCTACTTCTCTCAAATGATTTTAAATCACCAAAACAATGAGACGTAAATTTTAAAAAATAGTTAGGCAGCAAAATATGCATAATCTGCAGTATGCCTAGGGCAAAAGACTTTTTTTAAAAAACTCTAGGACTAGCTTAAAGAAAAAAAAGGACTACAAGTAAGCTAAGAGCAGTGGTAAAAAACAGTAGGATATGGTTATAAATACAAGTGAAAGCTAAATTAAAATCTTCTCAGGACTAAACAGGGCTTGGAGTTTTGAAGATACACAGTCTTCTGCATTTGAGAACATCGGCCAAGTCGGTATACCTTCTTATGAACTTCCTTGAGTTTGGGGTTCATTGTGCTACAGGTTTATAGAATGGATGTGGTTCTGGGTGCCTGACGATGGGCTGAGAGCTGAGTAGATGGCCATTACGGCCCAGGGTCCGGGCCAGAGTGTGTGAGCAGGAGGTAACCCCTTGTCCAGGTAGAGTTCAGCTCTAAGACTGTACTTGTCCAACAACCATAATAAAATCCCCAGACTTTCCCTGCGAATCATGTCAGCTATTTGGTTGACCTTAATCAGTCTTTTGTAGAAGGTGGCCAATAAAATATAGAATTGTCCCATTTTGGTTTTTGTCTCTCTCTCTCTTTTTTCACTTGCCTCTTTTGAAATTGCTGAAGGATAAGAATAAGTGCAAGCCTTCCTAAGGATGAAGGAAGCAAAAGACCTGTAGATAAAATAATCGGTTTATGAATAATTAGAGGAGACACTGTGTAAAAATTGGCAATAAGCTGGATTTTGGAGCATAATTAGCAGTTTAGTTAATTATCTGGGATCTGTTGCAATTTTTATTTATTTCTGTTGGCCATGTTGGATATCAGTAATACAGTAGCAACAAAGGGCATGGACATTCAAAGCTCTTTGAAGGATGAGTTCTCTAGTGGTAGCAATAGATACCACTGCATCCATTGTAACTGAGGCAGTGTTTCCATCTAGATACAAAAAAGGTGAATATCTGACTTACCATCTCTCTTCTTCAAATGTGCTTTTATCCAGATGCTAAAGAAAACTGCAAAGGTAATTTCACAGCCAAATTCACATCATTTGATGGAAGAAACGTATGAAAGAATCTAGACCACTCAGAGAAAATGTTGAAACCATTTTTTTTTTTTCTTTTTGAGGAAGATTAGCCTTGAGCTAATATCTGCCACCAAACCTCCTCTTTTTATGCTTAGGAAGACTAGCCCTGAGCTAACATCCATGTCCATCTTCCTCTACTTTATACATGGGATGCCTGCCACAGCATGGCTTGACAAGCTGTGCGTAGGTCTGCACCTGGGATCTGAACCAGTGAACCCAGATTGCCGAAGCGGAACGTGCAAACTTAACCGCTGTGCCACCAGGCTTGCCATTTTTTTAAATGGACTCATGTTGACCACTGATACTAATAGAAAAATGTCTTTCTTGGTAGTTAATGTATTAAGAACTAGTCATGGAGGTTCTTGGTGTGTTTTTTCTGGGAAAAATTGTCTTAATGGGCAAGGTCAGAGCAATTCAGTAGGACAAAATGTGAGTGCAGTTGAAGAGACCCACGCTGGTTCTTACACAGCACCTGAGGATTTACTGCATTTTGGTCATTTATTGCAGCTAATTGTAAGAATTAAAAAAAAACTCTATTATATTCTGAGATGTATATAAACTTCCATAATAATGTGCCTCAGAAAAACATCAGTCCTCACAGAGATGTAATTCCTATAATGTCTACTACTACACATATTATTTATGGGGGCTCATTTAACGTGGTGTTAGGCAACACGCCAGGGTCCAAAATAGGCTGGAAAAAAATCAGTTCAATTTTTTTATTTTCTGCTTTGTTCTCTTGATTCAGATATTTAGGGGAGCGATAAAAGAACAAAACGTGTCCCCTATACAAAGTTAATTAAAGAGCCGAACAATATTTTGCTGCTGAGAATTTAGCCAAGGGGAAATCAATCTGTTAAATTTAGAAAGACCCTGAGAATTTGTTATAAAGGTTTATGAGAGGTTGTCAAACACTATTATAAGAAATAATTTGAAGTAGAATCTGTAAGTTGATATGATCATGGAAATCAATCTGTTCACCGTAATAGACCTTGAATTAGGGACCTAGGGACATGTGCCTCTTCCTTTTTAAATTCCACATGCTGACTTCTGTAGAGGATATAAAGCTTAGTAAGAAGTGCGCCCTACCTCCACGTGTATGGTTTTGAGGAGAGAAGAGTTAAGAGTGTATAAGTTGATACTATGCAGATTATTTTCAGGACGAAGATCAAGGGGAGAGCTAGAGTTTGGAGGCCCTAAGCTTACATGACTTAGTGGGCTGTCTTTCAGAAAAAGAATTAAAAATCATGAATATACTATTAGAATCAACAATTAGTAGTCATTTAGAACAAGAAAATACACTTGTAATTTATAAGTTTTTGTAAAGCTGACAAATACTATAAAACTCCAGAAGAATATATAATATTTCTAATCATATGGAAGCTCCAGGCCGTACCTTATAAAACAATTTTCCTTTTTTTTCAGTTATAGTCTTTCGTTGCTTCTTCATTTGACAATTTTCTAATATCATTTTCCATATGGAGAATAGAAAAATAGTTTAGTCTTCCCTATAGCAATGTTGATAGAAATTTGTATCTTTTTTAATTGATAGTTCAGAAACTTTTATGTTTTATGACTTTTTATTGGTAATGTGATAATTTCTGTGATATATAGCTGTGAGATGTCATGGCGTTCCAGTTTTCTTGCACAGTGACAGGTCATAATACTCTGAATTTATGACATTCATCAACCAGTTTGTCACTGGCTTCCTCACAGAAGGAGCTGGATGAGTTGGTAAAGCAAGTGGTAGGAGGAAACCTAGAAACCATTCCTATACAGATGGCTAGCAGTAAATGAACTGTGAACCACATTAATATATTCTACTAAATCCAAACTAAATGTATCCCAATTTAATTTCTCTAACTGGATCCCCAAAATTGCCTGTAACCCCTCTAACACTGCTGTGCATGAAGGGAAGTATGAGTCGTGATAAACCAATTGGGAGTGAAATATCTTACTATTGCAAATTTTACGAAGCATTTGATGGTGCCACTGTCATATGTGAGACCTATGCAAGTGAAAAGACCCGAAGCTAAAGATTCCTTAAGGTCAAGGTAAATCTGCTTCTAGCCAGGAGAGAGGTCGAACAGTAATAAAGGAGTTCAAAGTCCTTAGAAACCATACTTGATTGGGAATCAGAAGAGACCTCACCCAGGAGAGGGCGTTTGGGATAGCCTTGAAGGAGAAATAGGCTTTCAAGAAGCAGGTGTTTTGGCAAAATTATTTCAGAAGAATGGAAAGTCTTAACAAATACACAAAAGGTTCTAAACTTTTCGTATGCCTAAAGATCATCTGTGGGGGTTATTAGCAAGAGAATTCCCAGCCCATACTCTAACGTTCTGATTCAGATCTGGCCTGGGACACAGAATATGCATTTTTAACAAGCAACAAAAGATGATTGTGTTGCAGGTGGCTGCGCACAGAAATTTGAAATAAAACGTTTTGAAATTATAATGTTTTCAGAAAAGTCTATGAGTCTGACAGTTTGTGAGTAGTGAAAATTGAGGTCATGTCAGGTAAATCAGGGATCTAACATACAAGGTTTGTCTGCTAGGTTTAATTAGTTCTTTCAGCAGAGCTTCCTGCCCTGTATTAAGTAAGCAATCGTAGGGAGCCGTTGAAGATTCTTGAATAGGGTCATGGCTTCATGGCAACTGCATTTTCGTTGAACTATACTGTCAATTAAATGGATTTGGTGAGATTGGGAAGACCAGAAGTAAGAAGTCTATTTTAGTAAAGCTAATCCAGAGATGAGCAAGTCGTATCAAAGATGTGATAATACAAAAGCGATGGACGAAAGAGGTATTAAAAAAGAAAAAAAAAAATTTCAAGGAGGTAGAAACAGTCAAGAGTGTCATATTCCAGGGAGTATAAGAATTGTGAAGACTGTGAAAAAGTTCATGTATGGGGCATTTCCAGGACCATTATGCGGTGACTGAAATGTGTGTGCTCATTCATCCTAAACTTTTCAAAGCTCTTTAATTCCCTTTATGTCTTTATGGGCACACCTTCATATTCATATTATAGTTGCTTAAAATTTAACCTTTAGAAGTTGAGTATCAAGAGTAGGTAAAAGAAGGCATACTGTTTCTGGAAAATACTTTTTATAATTTAGGGGTTGAAGGGCCACTGGTGTGCTTAAAAACAAATTGTGTTATTGAGCACTTTGCTGTTTCAACCCTAAGTTACAATAAATTCTGGCCAAAGAGGCACATCAGCCTTTCTGCTGTTGAAGTATGTATTCTACTCATAATAATAAAATGTTTTCCTATGCAGCAGGGGAGGAAAGCAGAGGATGCTTTTGTGCATTATTTAGGTTCTTTAGAAAAAATAGCCCATGTTATGTCTGCTTACATACAAAGGCTTCCATGTTTTTTTGGGTAACCAGAGAATTGAAGACTTTCTCAACTAAGCTGGATTTACCACTTTGTGATAAATATGTTCTTCTGTCCTTATTTTTACCTATCAATCATTTAATTTTATTCTCATTGCTTGCTTATTATTAACCTAATTTCAATTATATTTCCAAGTTATGCTTAGGAATCTTGAATAAATTCATATTGTCTTATGTGTTAATATGTGAAATTGTTTTGCTTTTTAAAAAAAAAAAACTTGTCAGAACAACTGAATAAGATACTGGGGGAAAAAAATCTAACAGAAAAAAAAGCCAGCTAATAATATTGTATATTAGGATCAACTTGAGAAGCCAGTGCAGACCTGGCAAGTTAATGGTCTTGAATAATAGTACTGTCCTCATGGCTAAAATCAAGGATGAGTTTAAGTACATAGGAAGGGAAATCAATTACATATTCATATATTAAGCTTACTTTTACCATGAATGGCTATTGGTTGTTTCAGTAAGATACTTTTTCTTCATTATAACCCTCAGTGCTTATGAAGAAGTGAAAATATATTTAAATTTCCAGCAGTGTTTGAATTCAGTAGAAGGAATATAATCTATGCGTATATGTTTTTTACACTGGCACACTGGCTTATATTTATAGATTATAACAATTTAATAACTTTTCGATAAAAGTATAAGTAGGTACCTAATTCATAAGTATTTCTATTTCCTGCATTTTGGCCTTAACTAAAATATATTCACATACAAAGGCTATATACTTGAATCTCGTGAAATCACTGGTAATTCAATAACTTTGGTTGGGGCATGATTCTTGGTTAGAGGTGTGTTAGCAGAGTGCCTATTATAGGTCATGCCTTTTGTTGTCCCACAGTGTGGCAGAGGAGAGAGAAGATGGACACACAATTATAAATAATGTGAAATGTGCAGCGATGGAAATATTTAAAAGGAACATAGTAAAACATAGAATAGGGAATGATTTACACTATTTGGCTATGTCTGAGCCAGGGTGATGCATCATCCTGGCCACCTTGATTTTCCAGGACTGTGGGGATTCCTGGGATGCAATAACCTTGGTGCTAAAACTTAGAATGTCCTATAAGGGGACATTTGGCAATGTTTCGTTGTCACAACTGGGAGGAGGGAGTTTTAGTGGCATCTAATGGATAGAGACCAGAGATTCTACTAATCCTCCTACAATGCACTGGACAGCCCCCACGAAAAAGAATATATGTGACCCAAAATGTCTGTTGTGAGAAACCCTGTTCTGAGGGGAAGTCGCTATTAGAGAGGGAGAGCGTGGAGATGTTAATTGTGTGCAGAGATGGGACGAGTGATGCAGCAAGGTGCCCAAGATGGTGAGAGGGGAATCAAGAACACATGTGAAGCAATTGGTCTGGAACAGGATAAACCAAAGGGAGGAATGGTTTCCAAGTTAGAAATTCTTGTACAGCAGATAGGATGTGGCTGCCATCAAGTTCATGCTTGATGGCATTATTCTCTCTGTTGAAGTAGGAGGCAAGAACATCAGTCTCTTGGAGGTGAGAGGTCAGTGCAGGGCAGACTTCTGGAGAGTGGTGAAGGATGGGTGGCTGATTGATAGGTGACACGGGGGTCTTGTTGAGGCTGTAGATCATGAATTTGCAATAGCACTAGCCCTTACACTGCTGGGATTTTCTCAGGCAGGGCTCGAGCATTCAGCATGGGAAGGGAGAATGGCGTACTGCACAGCTGATTGGGATCCTGAAGGCACATGTAGTGTGCAGGAATGTAGGAGAGAGTTCAGGGCACCCGTGGGAGCAGTGTGACTATTAGAACCCTGGACTGAGTAGTACAGGGGGCAGAGCCTTCATGTTGACTCATTAAAAAATAATGGCCATATTCCCAAATGCTTTTCATTTAGTTCAGTCTCTTAAGTATAAGTAATGTA
Source organism: Equus przewalskii (assembly GCF_037783145.1). Lineage (NCBI taxonomy): Eukaryota > Metazoa > Chordata > Mammalia > Perissodactyla > Equidae > Equus > Equus przewalskii. The sequence goes on along the minus strand of NC_091852.1, from coordinate 27,767,858 downwards.
ACTGCTTTGCTTTGCAGATTCTAAACACTAGTTTTGCCTTTCTCTATAGGTTATTTGCCTTAGAAATAGGTGCTCAGACAACCCTGAGGACCATCTATTTAGTGAATTGGGTGACTGATACATATTTAATGATTAATTGTAGCCCATCCCTTTAGATTCCTCTTTTGTCTTTTTCATCTGAAACAACAGCCCTTTAAGGAGATTTGCTTTCATTGCCTTTTTGGATCCACCTCAAAAAGCAGCCTTGACTCTCACTAGGTTACCCAAAACTTCAGATAGCACAAAATGACAAAGGTGTGGCAGAGAGCTTTAAAGCAACATTTGGTTTAATTAATGACATTTCCTAAATTCACGACTATGACTAGGTTATATAATGATTCAGAGAGAGAAGGAGCATACATCACTCAACTTGTGGGATCCCAGCGGCTTTATCTTTTCATTTGATACTGAATAAAGGCTTATCCCAAGATATTCGACAGGCCCTTTTTCTAATTCTAGAAGATTAATTTCATCTAGATTCTCACATATGTAGCCTGGCATATCTTCACAAATGCTCCTGTTACACAGATACACGGAAAGCGTTTTCTTCCTTTCGTCATGATCTGTGGTCACTAACAAAAACACTTTGGGGCTAAAACTCGAAGTGCTTGGGGTTACACATTGATATTTTAGAATGGTGCAAAAAGGCCCATGTTATTGCACAATTGGAATCATTAATATTTAAAACAGTATTTTTAGCATCTAAAGCTAGATGCAGCCTTGGAGGAGATCCTGAAATGGTGTCACTTTGTTGTCCTCGGCACAGGATGGTCAGTGCTGCCACATTGAATGGAAAGGGTGGCTACAGCGTGCCTTGGTCTGGCAGGAGGCCTCGGGTTTCTGCAAATGTGTTCTAAGGATAGCAGGGGGCTGGGCCCGTCAGCTGTCAGCCACAGCTTCTGTTTATTCTCTCAACAATAGCCATGTGTCGGGGCAGTAATTATTGGTTGATTTTCCTTCTAAAATAAGTGTCCTAATAATTTGTCACAAAACCCACTTAAATTGCTATGATGTTGCCTGCAACAGTTAAATTACAAAAAAAAAAGAAAGCAAGCCACAGCAAGAAATGTTTCAGTTTCTTTCTGCATGTAGTCTATATTGGTAAATAGTGTAATTAAAATCTCGTTTGCAGGTTTTTCAAAAAGGTTTTTTTCTGTGTGGGAAAACCCTTTGTTTTTTTACTTAATACTCTGAGCTGTAAATTAGGGAATGGAGGGAAAAGAATTAGTTGGCAAATAAAGCTCCTCGCTGGCTATGCTATTTTGGAATGCCTCCCGTATTCCTGGGGCTCAGATAATGTGTTTCTCTAGAAAAGCATGCATAATCTGCACTGAAATGAGCTGGTACCAGGGTTTGCACTGCCCAGGGATACAAATTAGGGACTTGATATTTGAAAATTAATCCAACTGAAAAGGGTTTCCAGAATATTTTAGTAGTGTTACCTTACGTCTACAGGTTCAAGTGTTACCTAAATTCTCCTACCAGGAGAAGCGAGAGGGATATTTACATGGATAAATCTGACGCTATTCAGAAAATGGGAACAAAAGGACTGTCCAGAGCATAACAGATTTCAGTGGAGGATGGGGAAAAAAAGCCCCTCCCCCTCCTCTTGTTGGCTTTCTAAATTTGTAGTGTGTATGTGTTTCAGTTCACAGGCAGCCAGAATGGGACTTTTCCTCCTCAGGTTTAACGTGCTGTTACAGAAATGCTGATAGGGTTATTTTATAGAGATATAGCTTAAAAAAACCCAGAGTGAGAATTAGATTATTGCGTTACACTTTGTTCCACCGAGGGCTCATTTTATTAAAGTTCTTTGAAGGTTTATTTTCATCTACAAACCAAGGAATTGTACCCTCTCCTCTTTCTCTGTGCCAGGATCCAATTAACGTCAACTTGAGTTTTCTGCGTGAACAGGGCCAGTCCAGGGTCCTCGATGATCGTCTATTATTATCATTGCTTGCTTGTACATGACTTCACAGCCCTAGCATAGAACCAGTTGTCATGTTTTCCATCTTTTGTACCCCCAAATAGCTCATGCATAGAATTTGAGAATGGGTGGGTGACGGGCCACTCTGTGAGAATGCAGGGATCAATCATTGTTAGCAAGATTAAACTCATGGAGACATCTTATGGAAGACTCTTGCCTTATCCAACTTACATGTATGAATACAGATTCATTCTCTGGATTCTAAAAAAGAATTTTGGTTTTATTTTAGAAAGGATGGCTTTAATATGTAAAATATATGCCATTCTTTTGCTTGCTACGTGTGTTCAGTTGGAAGGATATCACAAAATCAGTATTTTGAATATCCTAAAAATTGTTATGAGTTTTAATAGTTACTTAATATTGAATGAGGATATTTGGAATCCTGCAAATTATTGCCAAATACATTTTGGCTTTGGGTCTACAGAGAAGTGAATTTTAAAAAATCTAAATTTAGTGGAAAATATTTGGAAGGACGTAGATTCATATCTAAAATATCCATATGACAAAAATAATTGTGCTTTCTTTAAACATATTGAATGCCTACAATATGCTAGGTATTACACAGAATGAAACTATGACATAAGCCTTATAAACTTAGAATATTATTATCTCTAGTGTAGTATTGGTCTAAATGTGAATAATGCTGGGCATTTTCAAATATATTTTTAAAATCACCATTTCACTATAAAACAACACTGGCTTATAGGCAACTCAATTTTTTCTACTTGGCATTTTATCATTTTCATTGTTTATCCATTATGTGTCTATATACTTATTAACACAGGGTAATATACCTTAAAATAAAACATTGAGTACCAAGGAAATATTTTTAAATAATGAAATTTTCAAATGCTTCATCAATGGCAACATTTAAAAATCATAATATTATTTATTTAGAAGATAAGTTTAATTATGGACCTTCTTTAGGAAATGCTATCATATGTATGATAACAGTCTATGTTTTATAATTAACATTGCCCTTGTAATAAAAATCTCAGGCAGCTCATTTTTCATGATACTCTATTCTAGACAAAACATTTTTGTAGCATATCAAAACAACAAATCTATAGAGATGCTATTTTGTCTATAAACAAGGTTTTCCTATTGTAATGCTTCTCAATTTCTCTAGTAAATACATTTGAACGTCATTTTGTAATCTTTTACGACTCACTGAAAGTGTACACATGTGCATGGACATTCACCCCTTCCAAGTTATAGCTATTTGGGGATATTTGGGAATAGTTTAGCTACTTTCATTTCCCAAAGTACTTTGCTAACTTACCAGTGTGAAATTGATAGATGAAAAATTGTGGTCAATTTATTCCTGGAAGATGGATCTATCTTACGAGAAATGATCCAGGCTTTTGCCAGTTGTGTTAACACCTCGCTTTGGTTGGAAGGCAGGATGGAACCAACAATTCATGTTGGCTCAAGGCCCTTCATCACTTACCATGACATCAGTAGATCTCTTTGTGGAATTGCTTTGTTACTGGTGTCTAAAGGGATCCATTATAGCATATCGTTCTAGTTCCTCTCAAAAAAATAATCAAACAAAATTCACATAGCTGATATATTGGAAATTTCTTAGAGGAGAAGTAAGAGGATCAATATTCTGCAGTTCAGTAACATAAAATTCCGAAAAAGATGGGTAAAAATGCCAAAGATGGCATTGTTTTGTCTTTTTTCTTTTCTTTGTTTGCCACTTCAATTATATCTGCTCTCATGTTCCTTTTCAAATAAGCCAATTACCTTTCCTGTGTGATCCAATTTGCAGGTACATGATAAGCAGCAGGTTAGAGTGAAGAATAAATGATTACTATTAATGATCAGCACATCTGATGTGATAAATTATGATTAATGAGAAAATTAGCAGTGAATGATGTAAATGACTCTGCTTTGAAAAGTAACTCTACGAAAAGATGCGGAAGGGTCGGGAGAGTTTCTTTCGTACGACACAGTGTCTGTGTTAAATAGCTTTGTGAGTAGATTACCATTTAGGGGAAATATGAAAAAAGCCAATGAATATTGTGTCATTTGCCTACATCTTTACTGAATGAGCCTGGGAGATTACATGACTTTTCGTGTGTTTCAGTGTAAGGGACTTTATCACTCTATTGAACAAAAACGGATGCACAGTTTGTGCATTTTGAATGCATAAATAGGTAGTAAGCAAACTCGGACGCTGAAAGTGGAAAATGTTGAGTGAATATCCAAATGGTGCTGCTGATAACATGTTTTCATTAAGAATGCATGACTCCAGCATAAGGAATGGCAAGAATGGCTTCACAGATTGTGTCTAAGAGTGATTCAGGACCACTGGCACGCCTTTCTGAAATTTATGTCACTAAACCAGTGGTTACTGTGAGTGTCTTATACCAAAACAGATGGCAAGACTCACTAAGCATGTCAATAGTTCAGAGAAATTTTATGGCCCAGACACAGTGACTGTAGGGGTCATAATATCCCATGGCTCTATGTTAAATAAAAAGTTATGGTGGTGAGACTGTACAACTTTTATTGCTGTAAGACAAGTGTTTATGACCAAGGTATTAATATATCTTGAAACAAGACAAATTAGAAATTTATTTAATCACTGTAAACTGACTACTTCATTTGGAGTACCATCTCTACAAGATTTTTGAAAAAGAATTTGGAAGTCTAAAATGGACTTGAATGTCTTGACCTTTTTAAGTTGAAAATTATTTTCTACAGCATTTAAGTAGTACTTTCTGTAGTTTCATTTTATGGGTGTTTTTTCTTCCTCCTTTTCCTCTTTCTTCATTGGTCTATAAATATTCACCACTATTTCTCCTACACTCTGTTGTCCTAAGGAGAAACGGAAAAGGCAGGATTTGAGGAGTATTTGAAGATGATTTTTTTTTGAGGGGTGGATTATCCAGTTTTCTCCTCAAATTTTGGGCTTTATCAATGGTCTAGGCCACCGGATACTCTGACGTGTATTTCTGCTGTGAATATGTGAGTTATTTTTTAGCATGATTTGTTAAAATGTATAAGAAGCCTTAAAATGGATAGTTTTTTGATGCACTAATTTTACTTATAGGGAGATATCATACATATTGAAACTTTAGATGTAAGAACGAATCACATTTGGGATTACATATATGTCTAAAGATGTAATTATAAGAATAATCATTGAAGCACTTTTTTATAATACTGAAAATTGGAAACAACATAAATGTTTAACAGGACATTACAATATGTCCATATGTTTTATAATATAAAAATGATATTCAGTTTAAATACTTAATGACAAAAAAGATATTCAAAATATATTTTAAGTAAAATGTAGGCTATACAATAACAGTACAGTATAATTTCTTTTTTTGTAAAAACTATTATATGTATAATAAGCATAGAAGAGTTCTCAAAAGTTCTCAAGGTGATAACCATTAGAATGCTTTAAAATTGGTCTTGGGGCCAGCCCGGTGGCGCAGTGGTTAAGTGCACACATTCTGCTTTGGCGGTCCGGGGTTCGCTGGTTTGGATCCTAGATGCACACATGGCACCACTTGGCAAGCCATGTGGTGGTAGGCATCCTGGATATAAAGTGGAGGAAGATGGGCATGGATGTTAGCTCAGGGCCAGTCTTCCTCAGCAAAAAGAGGAGGATTGGCAGCAGATGTTAGCTCAGGGCTAATCTTCCTCAAAAAAAAAACAAAAGAATAAAATTCATCTTAATTTATTTACGTTTCCTAATTTACATATAATATATACAAGCAGAACAATAAAGTCATTTTACTTGAAAATAACAAGCACAAAAAGAGGCAGAGAGGATGCAAGTTCTGTGGTAACAGTGGAGGGGAATGATATTCATAAAAGAGCTGAGATCCATTGCATTACATTATATTTCATCTGAATTCCTCCTACAGTAGAGACATGAATCTGGGATTTGGCTATCCTATATTTTGCCATCTTAAGGCCTGGTATGGATCCATTAGTCTCTCACCATGTCGCATCAGTGTTTTGCAGTGTCAGTGACTTACATAACATTTGCATTCCACAGCTAATTTATCAAGCTATAAGCAAATGTGATTCAAATAGAGGCACAGTAATCATATTTACAATATTATTATCCATTCTAAATATTCAAAAGCTTATAGCCAAGGATTAGAGAGTATAGCACCTTGGAGAGCCTTTTATCAAGTCTGTGTATGCAGTGAACACCTACTATGTGCTGGGTGTGATTAGGAGTTACCGGACTTCAGAGATGAAAGGGTCACAAATGCTTTTCTCAAGCTTCAGTTTATGTGAAAGGTGACAAATACATATCCATAAAACAACTAAAATAAAATACAAGCTGTTCTAACTCATAAGAGAGATAGAAAGTGTGATGAGAGAGTGAAAAGGATGGTGGATTTCATCCAGATGGTGAGTTAAAAGAAAGCTTCAAGATATTTTAATTTGGGATTGAAAAATGGGTAAATACTGTAAATTCAGAAACGGAGGAGAAGGCATTTTGTGCCAGAGAACAGTACATACCAGGGCATCGAGGCAGGAAATTTTAGGTCTTGATGGGCAATAGCAGAAACATTTTGGGAGACTGGGTTGGCAGCAGCTCTGAAAGACCTTAAAGACCAAACAAAATTTCTGGTTTTATTTGGCAGCAATAAGCTATTAAAGGTTGTTTGTTTGTTTGAGTAAAAAAGAGCTTAATCATCGATACATTTTTTAAAAACCCTCAAAGAACAAAAAGGGAAAGGAAAGGAAAGATGGACAATAATGTGTAATGTTGATTGCAATGATAAAAACCTGAACTGAAGGTGACTGTATGGGAAGGAACAGATAGCCTGATATCATTGAGTGATTCTCAATCCTGGCTGAATATTGGAATCTTCTGGAAATTAATTACCTAGCCCCACCCACTGATTTTCTATTTTAATTCGTCTGGACTGTGGTCTAAGAACCTATAGGTTTTTGTTTTTGTTTTTGCTTTTAGGCTCCCAAGTGATTCTAATGTCCAGCATAAAAAAGAGAATTATAGCCGTTGTTATTGGATATGAAAAGACAAGAGTGAGACATATTAGAAACAGAATTGATAGGAGTTAATAACTGAATAGTAGTAGGGTAAAGGAGAAGAAGACAAAAAGAGGGAGGCTTCAATGCTGGGTGGTCTGGGGGAATGAGAGTGCCACAAACAGAAATGGAAACTTAGTAAGAAGAGTGGGGCTGGGAAGGCAGATGGCATGGTGTGTTTTCAACATAATTATTTTGAGGTGCTGCTAGGTAATCTTTCTGGTGGTTGGAAATAAGGACCAGGCATTGAGGAAAAGTTCAAGGGGGAGATCTCTTTTCATTAAATCCAATTTCTTCTTCCTGTTTTCCTTTCTTCCCTCCATTTTTCCTTCTCTCCCTTTCCCCCCTTCCTTTCTGTCAAAGTACATATTACTCTTTTGCCAATTAAATATTGATAGTTATACAGAGGCGTGTCTATTTATTCAATGGAGGAAGCTTTAGTAGCCGTTTTCAAAGAATTGAGAGTTGGAACCTTAATAAAATTAATGGTGTAGACGTGCATAGAATATGTCATTGAAATGCCTTGAAAAGGAAGAGAGTAAATTGATAAGTAAATGTTAAGAACTATAGTGGTGTTCTCTTTTTCCATCATGAACAAATTGAAGGTATACATAGAATAATACAACAATATTTCTACCATATGAAACTTGGACCTTATGTAATTTGTTTATGAATTTTGTGGCTTTGATTGTTGTCTGTTGACCAGGCATCATAGTTAATTTATCCCTGATTCCAGTTAGCTTCTGGGAATTAGGAGAACTCCCATAGGCAGCATATTCTGGGTGAACATTCTCTCTTAATTAGTGAAAAATAATTGCTGTAATATAGCGCAAAGTGTTTACCAAACCCTTGAGAAAACAGTCAGTATACATTTTATAGTTAACTAAAACAGATTTGAAAATATACGGTAAATTGAGTTATACCATTTTGTCTGTGTGGCGTCTTTGTAGCTTTCCATCCTCTGATTTGGCACTGTAAACACGTCAGGACGTGACAATTAGCTCAGAAGTCCATGACTCACTCTTAACCTCAGTGAGCCTTCCTTCCGTTCTTTTTCCCTTTTCTTCCTCTTTCCTTATTTCTTTCCAAGTTTCTATAGTATCATAAAGCTTTCTGTAATTCTATAAAATAGGAGTAATGGTATCATCTTGCAGGACTATGGAAAACATTTAATATAAGACATTTAAAACAGCTAGTCCAGTGCGTGGAATTCACTAAAGGGTAGTTATTTCTTTATCCCATTTTGAAGTATAATGCTCCTTAAATCAAATTTTAAGGTTAAAAGGTTGTTTTGGGAGTTGTGTTAAAAAGAAAACACCATAGATGACTCAAAAAAAGTGTGTTTGACTTTGAAGGTCTATCCTGGCTGTAGATGTCAGAGGTGGCCCTCTTGAGATCCATGTGATAGGATAGACGTCCCCACAGGCTCCAGTTTATGCAGAACATCTACGATAGAAACCAGTCCAGTCTGCTGTCTGTCCCACGATTCTGGTCCTCCTCATGGTTATACCTCAACTTTGGGACCTCCCTCTTCCGTCATGGGCCCCTGCAGTTGTACTGCTGTCTCCTGACTGCACTCCTACCCATTCAAAATCAAACGAATCATAACAGAAAATCCATCAGCTACACAAACTCTGGTCACTTTCTGTGTTTGGGGCAGTGGCAATAGAGTGCATCGTGGCTGGAAGGAATGTAAAACCCTGTGACAACAGCTCTTCTCCCCTTAAACCTTCAGACCTGGCCAATTACCCTTAGAATCACCACTAAGTCACCTGGTAAACTCTGCATTACTCACCCAACCACAGAAGCCCTGTTCCTGAGCTTCCCTTCAGAGCCTTGCCCTGATACTTTCAGAGAAAGAAGGATCAGAGATGGCCTCAGGTGACAGTCTCATAAATTCTGCAGACACCTTTTAGGGAGGAGACAGGTTGCTAAAGACAGAACTTCCTGCATGTTCTTACTGAACATTCTCTCATCTTCTCCCTTAATATCATTTAATAGCATTATTAACCATCCCCTTTCAAAAGATTTTAAGTGCATTATTATCACAAATATCCCTTTAAAACAAAACTGTCCATTTAAGGAAATGATAATCAGCTGAAAGAAACAAAGCCAATTAGTTACGTGCTGTTAGTTTTGTTCCCCATGTGACATATTTCCTTGATGTCTGCAGAAGCGGCTTGTTGATTAGAATTAAATTAGACAAATGGCACCCTCATTTCTTTTCTTTACTTGTGTAGCGTGTGGTCCTTTCTTTGAATCTGTTTTAAGTGATTCTCAATTGGCCAATCAAGTTACTGCAAACCTGAGTGGTCATCTTAACCTGTAAGAATTTCTCCTAAGTTCCTTTCTTCCATGGATATTACTAGTGGATTTCAGTGATTCTCCTCCATTAATGTCTAGCTTTACTTAATGTAATGTACTAAAGGGAGAATTTCATTCTCCAGAGAGCAGTTTCTTAAGGATGGTCAAAGGCAGTTTGCTGGTCTTGCTTGGTTCTGTCCCCAAATTTAATAACCAGAAGTGCTCATTGGGCTTACCACCTTGTCTTCAGAGAGCCTAGCAACTGGAAACCTGATATGGCATCAAAATAGTACAATCATTACATGTAAAGTTACTGTACATTGGTTACACTTTAAGAAACAATCTAACCTCTTGGAAGCAAAAATCAATCAGCAGCCTGTGTCTCCTCTTGAGCAGTGTAGGAAATAATAGTCTGCTGGATTCCTGGAGCTACTGTCTGCTTTATGAATGCATCCTGAGAATGCACAGTCTTTGAGCATGGCAGATACATTCTAGAGTATCAGCCATGACTCTGTTCTGACTCATATGCACGTTTAGCTTCTCTATTTTCCATTTAGAAAATAGACTTTCTGAGTCCAGCAGTATTTTGACCTCCACAGTGCCCAGCGTTAGTTTAATAAAAGGTCATACTCCTCACTTGTCAAAACCAGCTTGAGCAGAAATGCATTTTGCAAACCTCAGTGCTGGCAGCCTTAGGTGGATAGCAATGACAGTTAGCTACAATAATGGAAGGACACTTATCTAAATACTAGTGACTATAAAGTTATAATGTCTTTCTCTCCATTTTTAAACTCTTGATATTTCCTTTTTTCTTAGACCAAATGTCATATCAAGGGCTGTATCTCATGGGATAAAAACAGGAATTTTCATTATTCAGACCTGCGGCTGTGCTACTGCCTAACTTTTTAATAGACATGTTTGTTTTATGCTTTTATGTGGATTCTCTTCCCTTTCTTCCCATCTTTACAGCATGACTTAAATTTGGGCAGTCTCCATTACAAAAGAAGGCAGAGGATTCATTTAGTTTCTTTTATCAAGCTGAGATAGAGAGAAGAGGAAGTGGGTGCTGTGTACTGTTATACTCCTCTGAGAATAAAGATTTTTACTTGCCTCGAGCATTTGTTGGAGTTATTAACTTTAGGCTTCTCTCTACCTCATATCTTTTCTTTGGCTGGCTGCCTAGTATTGACAGTATCAGTCGTAGAGTTTGACCAGCCAAGATGATTATTTATGTAACAAACATACTACTGAAAGGATTTTACTATATTGTCTAGAATCTTCACTTTGTATCATAGAATTATGGCATTTATCCTTTCTGTGGCTTGGATTTTGTGGGTAAACGTAGAAAAATTGACATCAGATCCCATAAGAAAGTCATGATTTCTTGTTTGTGAAGGCCAATGTCTTTCATATTTAAAAAGAAAAACCCAAATAAATAAAAAAGCTCTGCATATAAGCACTTGAAATGCCTTTCTTTTTAACACTGTGTAATCAGTTTCATTGTCTTGTTTTCAAAGAATAAACTGAAGGACTCTTTTCAGGGTGCTTTTTTGAAGAATACTGAGTCACTACACTAGTAGTTAGTAGGATTGAGAAAAACAGTTTCAGATCTGGAACAAATTCTAATTGCTTTCTGTAATAAATTTCCCACAGTTCAGTAGGTTAAGTCTATTACCTAACTTCATCTTCAGAAATAAAACCCTTACAGAAGCATCCAGTGGTCATGTCTTCGACAGATGCTTATATGTCTCCATATTAGCATGAATACGTCAAGTTATGACCAGAAAATGAAGATAGATGGGAAACACACCTGAACATTGGAACTGTAGTAACATCCCTTCCCTGAGAATATGGCGATTTGCCTTCTTTGCTTTCTGTTTAAAGATAAGATGTCTATGTTTAATAATAATTTGACTTTTTAGTGTCCCCACACACCTTAAGGAAGCACTTGCCCAGGTAGTCATGCTTATTTGCAGGTTGTCAGAATCTCCAAATTTCCTTCATTCTTTGGGGGTGAAAAATAGGATTCTATCCCCTAAAAAAAAATCCCAGTGTAGCAATAATGGCATGCTACATTCTAGGTTTATTTAATTTGTAATTAGTATGTAGTCATTTTATATGATAGCCCTTTACCCCGTTCACAAATTCTTGCAAGAAATTTCAAAACAGACCTTAAATGGGAAGCTGGGTTGTTAACATTGATTTTCATTCACGGTTGACAATTTTTAAGCTACGGACTTCAAAAAAGGTGGTACCTAAAAATAACGGTATTGTAGCATTTAATATACCAGTGCAATACATTTTATTTTTCAGAGAAATACCCTAGGAATTTTAATTACATAATTATGATTTACCTATTAAATGCTGACAAGTGTGTGGTTATTATTAATTTACCTTGTTTGCAAGAGCAAAATGAAAACAAAACCTTCTAATATCTTTTTTGTTTGTTTTGTTTCCAGAAAAGTGACATTAAAGTGCAGTGATTTTTATTCCTCTCACTTGTTAGTCAATTTCAACTCGTTTTAAGTACTTCCCAGGGTACTGATAATCATCTAGTTTGTGCTGCTACCCAGAGATTCTGCAGAATGTGATATCTAGCAAGCTTGTTAGATCCCACCTTCTTTCTTAATATTTCTGAACAAACAGGAACTGTGTTCTCGCAGTTCCACTCTCCCCAAGCTGAATTTGCTGATGAAGTGGGGCTTCATTCTCCAACATGAGCATTGCCAAGTTGCCTTTCTTCTCCATCCTTTGCTCATCGTGGGAATGATACACTAAGCTAGAAAACCTTAAAACTGAAAGGGATCTCTGCAGAATAATTTATTTCACATCTCATATTTTTATAGTTAAGAAACAGGAAAGTTAAGCAATCTTTTCCCCAAGATGATACATCTACACAGTGGCAGAGGGAAGATGGGATTCTGGCTTCCTTGCCTCCAGGAAAACCAAGATGAGAGTCAAAACACAACATCAGGCCAACAGGAGCATCACGTGGTAATCATGAAAACAAGGCAGAGAAATAGTGGTGATGAACAAACAGTGATGAACTTTATTTTCTTCTTTCTTAGAATCTAAGGATTGTTTTCAAAACTAGTATTAGCTATAGTTACTTAAAACATTTATCAATGACATCTAACTGAAAAGGTAGGAGAAAGGAGAAAATTTGGAATAGGGATAAGAACATAGAACATAAAATGGAGAATTAAATACTTTTGAGTTTTAAAAATTTTCCAACTATAGCATAATTGTAAAAACTCAAGGATGCGAGAAAAATGTAAAGATGTAGGGAAATTAATTAAAGTGCCTCTTCCCAAACTACCGTCATTAGTGTTTCAGCATATTTTGTCCCATCTTTTTTTTTTGATGCATTTTTCTTCATTATCTGATATCCCTCATATAATTTTGTAAGGTGCTTTTGTGGCTTATCATTGAGTTATAAGTGTCTCTCATGTCATATTATGAAAACTTTCTAAATATAACATTTCCTGTTAGTATGACATTTCATCATTATGCTATGGTTTATTTCACCAACTCCTGTATTATTTGATATTTAGGTTATTATAATCTTTGCTAAGTAAATGACGTGATGAATATCTTTGTGTATGAATATGTATCTACGGTTCCTATAATTCCCATATGATGGACTTTTAGGTGCGGAAATACAAGATGGGTAATAAGTTGGTTTGTAAGAGGGGGCTGAGTGTCAGGAGTATTTAATGGAGATGGAGGACATTTACAAAGCTTCCACTTCTCGCCTTTCCTTAGGGATCTTTAAGTCTCCATCTTTCTTAGAAATTCTTTTCTTTGCTGTGACTTTGGAGACTTCTTGTTCCTTTTTTTTAATGCAAATTGTGAAGTTAAGTTTCAAGTAAGGCAGCACACAATCTCTGGGTTAGAGTCACTTTACCATTTTTCCCTATTTCTTGTCTCTTGCCAAACCTTCTAATTCAGGGCTATATTTCTTGTCTCTTTAAAATTTCCTAGAATTTCTCTTAAATGTCACTAATTTTCATAGCTTAGCAGTGGCAGTGCTGCTCTCTGGCAGTGTCCTGATAGCGGCATCAAAGCAAAGAGCTAAAATTTTACTCACTTTGATTGATGAGCTCATTTTGTTACAGAGGACAAATTGGAATTTTTTTTAATACTGGTAATAAAAATTAATGTGTGATGTTGCTTTTCGGATGTTATTGGATCTCTGCCTTAATACAGATTTTGGCAATAAAAGCACTAGCAGATAACTTGACCAGAAGTTACCTCCTTCCCTTTAAACTACCTTCAAAAGTAAAAGATGCTTTCCTAATTTTGCAGTCCTAGTACATTTATGTATGTACGTATGTATTGGCAGAAATGGGGTTGAAGGCTGTGGAGGGAACAGTGGCAGTGAGGTAATAGTTTATGTGTTCAGTTTTCCATCTAATTGAGTTGTTTATTTCTTTTTATTTCAGCACCTCCGAGGTTTACACGAACTCCCGTTGACCAGACAGGGGTCTCTGGCGGAGTTGCCTCTTTCATTTGCCAAGCTACAGGAGACCCAAGACCTAAAATTGTCTGGAACAAAAAAGGAAAAAAAGTCAGCAATCAGAGATTTGAGGTATTAGGTCCATTGTTCTGTTTCTCTGGGGGAGGAATGTAATTGCTGTGTCTTTGGTTTGTATGTTACTTGCTTGTTTTACTCTGATATAAAGTGTTAATCGCTGGGATATGACATTTTTTATGTTGCATGTGATGGAAAACTTAACTCTAGGGTGCTTTTTTAACAAAGGGCATTTGGGGATTCAGGTGACTGACTTTTGTCTCTACTTGTACCAGGGCTCAAATAGTTTTCCTAGCATGCATCTGTTAGCCTCATCTTCAGACCGCTTCCCCTTAAAGTTGCAAGATGGAGTCTCTTATTCTCCCGTGACCAAGTCTAGAGGATGAGTGAGAGCTTCCTATCCCATCGGCTCTATTGAGTTGCATGCTTGTCCCTGAAGCAATCTGTCTGAACAGGGGAATGACGCAGGCTTCCTAATTGAAGTTAATCAGCATCTCCCTCTCTTGCTTTGAGTGAGATCAGTTCTGTCCAACCTCAATGGCTTGGAATGAGGGAGCAGTGTTTTCCTAAAGGGAATTCAAGCTCCTGTTAACAGAAAGAAGGGGAATGGATACTGGGCAGCAAATGAAGTTGTCCACTACGCCTTATGTCTGTATTTTGCAAGTAGCATGAAGTAGCATGAGAAATTTGATCCAGTGTGTTAGTGTGAAGTTCTACACTGGAAGAAACTTACCTAACTGGGTTGATATTAGAGTTAAGCCTATTAAAAAAATTATTTTCTTTAATCAAGAAAGCTCAGTGCGTTAAAGATGATGAAACATAACTCACAGATTTTTTGGTTATTTGTGAGGAGTCTTATGGTTTAGAAATTTGCTCACTCTGGAGAGGAAAAATAGATGATAAGCTACATGGAGAAAGATTGGAAACAGCACAGAATATCATGCTGGTAATTTAAGAAATGAAGAAGATAGCTGGATTCTTACAGGGTACTAAGACCTCCAGTCTGCCCCAAATTAAAAACTCACTTCCTCTTACCTGAGTTTGTAATCTACTTCATAGCTTAATTCAAAATTTGGCAAATTAAAGACAACTCTTAGTTAAAAGAAACATAGCAACTGCAAAATTCAGAACGGTTTGATTTTGCTAATTTTTCACCAGTTCTTACAGAGCAATAAATGATCCAAATAGGTAAAGAACCTGATTAACCACACTGGTGAAAATTGAAATCTGGACTATAGTTTGCAAATGATAAATTTAAAATTATGTTTGTTTGAAAATCAAATACCTACAGTGATTTAAAAATAAGCAAAAAGGATATCTTAAATAATCTTTGGGAAATATTTCCTACATCATGTAGAAAATGATGTATGTGTATATCTTTGTTGCACGTTTTTTTTTAGTTTGAATGAAATTGAATTTTTTTGTCCAGGAGGAGTTTGACATCATGCTTGCTAGTGATGATGGCTTCTTGAGAAAATCTTGTAACAGAGATTAAATTATAATAGTAAACATTTCAAAGCATGAGCTCTGCTCAGTATATAATTCCTACTGAGAGTCATATAAACACGTCCAGGGAAAATTAATTAGTTTTACATAAATTGCCTACATCAAATGGTCTTGAGTCTTGGATTGGGTCTTTGCTATCTGTCACAGTGTGTGTATATTCTTTTGGTCTCACTATTTTATAGGGCTCATGAGAACAGTGGCTGACACTGATTTTGTTCTCTCTTCTACCTCCAGTGCTGAATACAGTGTCTGGCCTAGAGTAGGTAAATAGTCAATAGTGGATATTCAATAGGCTTTTCAAGTTGGAGATTACAACACCACCTTGTAATGTGTGGTATAGTTTTTGTTGTAAGAGGATAGCTCTAAATCTAGGAAATAGTTCAGACATGAAAATTCAATGATGTAACAATTAATCAAAATTTAAATGGATTTTAAAGATGTTTAAATCTTTCTCTACATTAATCCACAGGATGCTCATAAATAATTTTTCTTAAATTATTGCATATTTGACAAAGATTCCAGTAACTATGAAGCTTTTCTCTCCCAAGATGCATAGTAGATTCATTCTAAAATGTATGCTTAGTAGAGTTGACAATAAATTGTGGTGCACTGAGAAGTGGGACATTTTGGCAATTGTTGTGAATTTAAAAGATAAATGGAATGCAGAAAGGACTTAAAGTGGATGTAACGTGTTTTAAAAACATTCAGTCTCTTTCTTCCATATATTGACGTATGCACACTCATGTACAAAATCTGGGATTGAGCATCCCATAAATGTATTTATAAGGCATTTCAAAATATTCACAATTTAGGCACATGGAAGTATTATTCACAAGCAAATGCAAAAAAAAAAAAAAAAAGCCAGCACAGCATTTCAGTTAGCAGCTTAAAGAACGTAGCATAATTACGGAAAAGACAAGTAGAGGACTCCACAGTTTTGTACACATATTTATCAATATCATCATCGTCTCTTTTTAAAAGGAGTGCTTGAATTAGCTGACAAATACCTAGGATTGCTAAACTGTTTCAAAGTAGAGTTCATAATGAGAGTGAATTCAAGCTTACTGTTTAGGACATTAATTTTCTGCCTGGTGAAGCAAGCCTCCGTTTTACAGCAAAAATGCCCTAAAAATGCAGAAAATGCTAAGCTAGAACAAATACTGGAATGATTTATGACAAAATTAATGCACGCCATCAAGCTCTTGGGTTGTGAAAGCCGTCTCGTTGGCTGCGTAAGTGCTAGATTTATGCAGTTTCTCTTCATGGTTCGCTCATCTATACTGTTCAGGATGAGACACTTTCAACCAGAAGAGCTATCTGTGGTGGCATACATTATTTCTTCCCCTTACAGTCCAACTCTTGAATGGATCTGTATGTGCATATGTGCTGTCAGAAACAGAATAATTTGAGAAGTTTATCCATCATAGCGGCAAACTTAACAGGATCAAATTGCCCTACATACATATACTAGAAGATTTTCATGAGTAAAGCTTGCATGGTTTTCAGTAGAGACTAGAAATCTATATTTTTGCATATGTAGTTTCATGTCTTTCCCTTTGTTCAGAAGAAGATTCATTAAATTAGACCAAATGTTCTGTTTCACAACTGTATCAAAATTCAGTCTCAAAATGCTGTGGAGTTTACTCTGAGCCTGATGGCTGGCTCACCATTGCACTCACTAAGAGGTTTAGCTGAGAGGTAGACGATTGTAACAACACCTGTGACAGCTATTGTTTCCTCTAATAGGTAATAGAGTTTGACGATGGATCTGGATCAGTTCTCAGAATACAACCCTTACGGACTCCGAGGGATGAGGCCATTTATGAATGTGTGGCCTCCAATAACGTGGGAGAAATAAGTGTATCCACCAGACTCACAGTTTTGCGTGGTAAGGACTCAAATGCCATGTTGTTGCTTGTGTCATTGTTGAAGTCTCTATGTCAGGTGTTCTTTTGTAGGACCATTGAAAAGACAAGCATTGTCATGACACTTTAATGGGAAACTAATTGAAATAAAATGTTTGTAAGGGTCAAACTTTTAAACAAACAGTGAGAGCCTTCTCTCCTGTGTCTTGAAAAATGCTAATGAAGGAGAGAGAAGAAAATCCCAAGAAATTCTGATTTCAAATGTTAGATAGTAGTTTGGTTTTTGGTAGCAAACCTGGAAAAGAAATAGGGTATGCTACTCTTTTGCATGTTAATATTACTCGTGTATGGATTTTTAATACTGAGGTCAGCAACTACTGTCTTACAAATTACCAAAGCTGACACTGATGTTTGCAAAGTTAAAGGAACATCCTCTACATAAAGATGAGTTCCTCTGAAGGAGAGGAATCAAGAACAAGACAGACACCTTTCTTCTTTCTGTCAAAAAATGTGTTATTTCAGTCTTTTATATTTTTAGAGCTAACATCTGTTGATGCAAAGTTAATGGAAATGGTATGTCCCCTTCCGTGTTTCTGGCTATGTGGCTTATGCAATTTGACCAAAGCATGGGATGACCTGCCAGATCTCCTGGAGAGTGTGTCTACTTTCTAGACTTCCTTTAGAATGACAGTACCAGAGAATAAAGGCTAGTGGTTTGTGATATTCTGTTGTATATGTCTAATTTAGTCTTTTGAGTGGAGATAAGAACATTGCCTGATTTGGCTTACCTAGTAGTTGACATTTCCAGACAAGCACTTCTGTGCCTTTATCTCTTTCTTATGCATTCTTTTATTTCTTTGTTTTATTTTGTTTTGAACTTCATTTTGCTTGATTCCAGGACTTAGGAGAATAGACATTCTTATAATGGGAATTTCTATTCCCTAAAATGAAGGGAATTGAAAAGAAGAGGTCAATATTTAGTAATCACAGAGGAACATATATAGATTAAGAACATTTCTCCTCCATTCCATTTTTCTCCATTGAGGGATGTATTTACTTTGTATGTTTTATAAAATCAAAAACATCTCCTTCTAGGTCTATTTAGTACCAAAATTAATTAGTTAATTCAAGAAGCCTAGAAAATGAGATTATTTACATATGCCTCCAAAAATGTGTTTTAAATAATAAAAATGTCTAACTAAGTCTTAGAGAAAATATTGACCAACTGGATAGAAATCTTTTAAATACATGTAACAGAATTCTGCTTAAAGACAAGTCAGATTTGAGCTATCTTTCTGGCCATTATGACAAACTAGTTCATACAGGAAGTTCTCTCTTCCTCTGTAAAAACACAGAGATATTATAAAATTTCTGAAAATAATATTAAATGCGTGGTTAGGCTTGCAAACAAGAAAGAGAGATTTCTAGGTGCTAAAAACAAAGAGAGAATCTCCAGAGAAAAGACAATTTGAATCTTATAAACCCAAGATGATAACGGAATGGGCAATATGCTTTAGGGCTGGAGTTTTAACTCTCCAGCAGGACCCAGGCATATATAAAATAAGATGGGAGTAAGAGGAGGCAGATCAGCTTTCTGCATAAAGATGAGACTTCTAGCGCTATTCCTATAGTGCGATACTCAGAACCTAGAAGCTAACATAAAAGCTGGTCGGAAACAGTGAATTTCATAGAATGTGGAATAGGCAGCTATGTAAACATTTACCCCACAGAGGCATTCCCACAGTGCAGGGCATATGACCCCAGATTAGGTCATTCATATCAAATGGGCTCATGAGTACTAATTCTAGAAGTGTGAAAGCCAGTTCGAACCCATGAGGGACGGTAAGCTCCAATGAGATTAGAAATCATAGTCTGTGAACTACAGATAATTGAACCATATGAATGGAGTTTAAAATAAATGTGTTTTAAATATTTGAAAAAGTAAAGGGAGGAATAAAATCTGTCAGGCAAGAATAGGTGTTAGAAAAAAAAGAGCAGACAGGAGTTAGAAGGCAGCTTTTAGAACTGAAAGGAACCTTAGAGACTGTGTTTATACATACTATCATGTGTATTACAAAAAGTATGTATATATGTGAATATACGTACATATTCACATAAACTTAGATAAAAGATCTGAACATTGTAGAATCATTTTTTAAGGTCTTCCCATCTAAAGCAAAATCAGACTCACCTGTTGATCTTCTTTTAAAATTTTAATCTTTATTCACCTAGTTTACAACTAATGCTATTATGTAGAAAGTGTATTACAGAGGTACAATAAAATGAAATTTATCACAAACTTTTTGGGTTATTTTTTGCCTTCTGAATTCCTTAAACAAACCCCTTAAAAGGAAGCAATGGCAGTCATTTTGGCTTGATTTAATCTTTATGCATTTGATGAAGACATTAACAAAAAGTTGGAGGAAATATCACTTTACTTAGACGTTCATATGGATTTATGATTTCGTGCCTCCCAGCTCACTAGGGTTTCCCCGACTCATCTTCTTTTATCTGACTAGTCCCTGCATAAAACAAATGCATTTGAAATTTTAATATGATCTTGACTTTCTATGTGAATATCTGTCATACTTAAGTATATTTGTATGAAAATTTATGATTCCAGTAAAGTAGTTAAACTTTATTTTTCTAAAGACTATGTTTAGCAAGTTTGGAAATGTTTCATGAGAAAAACTCAAAGGTATTTTGGATAATGGAAAAATAGTCTAAACATAACCTTAAAATAGAATACTTTCATATCTCCTTGTAGGATGAAATACATGGGGCTGGGAACTATGTTTATTTCCTAGAGTTACCTCTATATAACTGCTGATAATTCTATTAATAATAATGTGTTAAAAATATTCCAATGCTAAAGTGACATTCGTAGTACATGAACATTGTGAGCAGTTAACTAAAGGAATGTGAAAAGTTTCATACCACGCTTGATGAGATTTGTGCCCATTGTAAATTCGCTTTCTTTTGGAAATCCTGTCGGCAGACGCTTAAGCTCTCTGCTTTGCGGTAGATGGAGACCACTCTACATGTGCACCCAGTGGCCCTCATCAGATGCCCGTCTTGTTCACATGGGTCACTTACTTTTCCCCTACTTTGTTGACAATGCCAAAAATGTGCCAACTGTCACACTGGGTTTGGTCTAAGTGGACTGGATGGAGATCACTAATTTATTTCACACAAGCTACTAGAGAACCTAATTAATTAGAGTTTTAAACATCTGACCTGTGTGGCTCGTGCAGAAGACGTTGAAATAATACTCTGCCCATCCATGTGCATTGAAGGGGATATTTCAGAGACAGCTTTCCCGCTGTAGCTCATTTCAAATTACCCTAGCTCTGAAAAACTGTTTTCATAAGGAAGGATAACTATAAGCTCGGGTTGAATGTGTCCTGGAATGAGATATTTGGGCAATTACGTCTATACACTGTAGACTGTAGTTCACAGAAGTAGTGGGAGAAGGGGGAGTTGAATGCGATATTTATAGCCTCTAGGTCATTTTTAAAATTTGTTCGGTTGCCCTGCTGTGGAAACACAAGCAAATACCAGCTCCCTAGTTTTATAGAACTTTGGGAGGCTGACAATATGTGTCATACACGTCTCCCTCCTGAAAGAACTTTAAGTGAAGCCCACAGATCTCACTGAGAGTTTATTAAGGACTGCGCTTTACCTACTTGTAGAATTCTGCTAAGGACTTTGGTTTAGATATTAGGCTTTCTGTGAGGAGCAAGCACAGGACCAAAGAGGGCGTTTTAAGAGGGATCATCATCCAGATGAAACTAGCTCTTTCTGAATCTTTGGTTCACTGGCCACATTTCTTCCTGAACAAAGATATGAGGAGAAAAACAGAAATTTATGTAATGATAACTGAGGATGAAAATATCAGCCACTGGGCAGGGAAAATGAGATATCATCATCCATAGTCTTTTCTTTCTCATAAGAGTCCAGGACCACCTGCTGGCTTCAGGCAAGTGGGAAGACATCAAGAATCCTTTCTTCTTGCTCACATAATTCCTCTTCTCTAAGAGAAAATTCTAGAAAAATTTGATCAACTTTTCTCTAATTGTCTGACTAAATGTCATGTTTCTTGAATTTTTTTGTCATCTAAAACAGCATGTAATATGTTGTGTTTTTTTAAACTTAGTAGGTTGTTTTCAGAAACTTACCTGTTCCCAAATAGCACTGCCCCCCAAACCATCACCAGCACTACCACAACAAAACAGGGTATAATATATAACATCATTGCTTTTATCTGCTTATAGGAAACTAGCTTGTCATTAGAACATATCCAAAGTACAATTATTGTCTAAAAAAGCTAGCTGATCAAATATGAGACACGTCAGTTACCTAGTTTAGCAGATGTATTTTATGACCTGATACTTGTGCTTGAGTATCTGCTCCACGTATAAATACTTCGTATTGTATGAATGATCGACCGCTATCAAGACATAACACAGTGTAGAAAGGACCCAAGTCTAGGTCTCAGGTAATTTGAGTTTTAACTCTGGCTCTGTCCCAAATAGCTGTAGCACCTTGAGCAAATGTATTAACTTCCCATTTTTTTTGTTTGTTTGTTTGCCTCATTTGCCCAGGAAAGGCATTGGAGTCGTGATCACTCAGATCACTTATGTCTAGCTTTCTATCATTCAGTGACATCCCTGTTTCAGCAAGTCATTTTTGGCAAGATGGAAAAATATGCTCCCTGAAGGTGACTGTTACTGAGATAGTAAAACACACAGTGAGTAGTTGGATGAGACAGAGAAGGCGTTTCATTGGGACATGGAGAGAAATGTTTGCATAATATGTCTGTTTCAAAAAATGTAAGCCATTATAGCAGTTGTTAAAAAAAAAACACAGCAACTTTTACAATCTTTCAGAGAGAAGGCAGTCGACTCTCCGCCATTGTGCAGTACCCTGTGATCAGAATTAGCATGTTCATTACAGTCTCATTTTATTAATGCCTCTTTTTGAAGATGAACACAGTTGTCCCCGCTGTGAAAATGGTACTTTGCCGTTTATGTTATAAAGTGGTCTCGGCTGGGGATCCAGGGTAGGAACATTAAAGAACAAAGCACAGCTGCTTGACTGTCACACAAAAGGATTTTTATGAAAGACTGGAACAAAAGGAAGGGTGGCCAACACAGAACAAACTTGCTGACAATTCTGGTACTGAGTGAAGATTACTTGCAAAGCCTTATAAAATGGTTGAGTCCTTGGAATAAATGGATACCGACATGATAGAGCCTTTTTGTGTGCTGCATTTCTATGCTGAAAAAGGTGGTGGTGGGCAGAGCCATATAAATAAACAGAAACCTTGACTTTTGATCGTGTAATCTTTGGTACTTTTAACAATTCTTTACGTATCAGTGTTCAGAAGGCAGGAGCCCACGTGGACAGTTCCACAGAGACTGTAGTCAGGAGAGACATTAAAACTGATAATGATTGGGAGAAAGTGCAGGTGTGGGCTGAGGCTATTTGTATTTCCTTGATCCATCTTTTAAGGACCATTGTGTTGGCAAGGCATGCTGCTTTCTTTGAATCGTTATTACTTGTTTTTCCACACTGGGGTTGTGTCTTAAAAGGGTTCAGAGAGAATGTGGGCAATTGTAAATCATTGCATTTAAGTGAGAAGAATTTTATTCTTTTGACTTCATAATATAATAGTAGTTTTAATAATTTTGAAATGAATATTGTGTCACGTGAGTGTTTACTGTTGATTGACTTGTTAATGGAGCCATAGAAATGTCAAGCTGGAATTTGGTGTTTACGTAGCCCAATCCCTTATTTTTGATGTTAGAAACAAAGGTCCTGAGAATTTGAAATGATTTCTTTCTTGGTCATACAACTAAGATTTCCTCTGGGTTTTACCTAGTCAGAAATGATCCCTGCTGTATTATGTTGTGACAATGTCTTCTAGCCCTTTAGATATTTACTTTTGATGTATAGGACATTGTCCTGGAAGAATTCTGCTAGCTGACCAACCATAGACAGGCATGATGTGAAAGAAAATAGTGTTAATGCGCTATGGTGTGCAAAGTGTGGAAAAATCCTACCTGTTGATGCTTCATGGGAGGGAGGACACCTCTGAGTGAAGGTGTAAAGAACCTGTAGGATTTTATCAGGCAGAGCTGGTGTGAGGGAGTGTCAAGGATAGAGGAATCTTCATGAAGTTAGTTGCACGGGAAAGAAACTGCTGCTTATTTGGTGGTGGGTATGGGTGGTATATTAATCAGTTTTCTCCAGAGAATGGAACCAATAGGAGACACATATATATATCTCTCTCAAATTATATGTAAATATTTTATTAAATATATGTTTTATTTATTTATTTATTTATTTGTTTGTTATAAGAAATCAGCTCATGCTATTAAGGAGGCTGATAACTCCCAAGATCTTTAGGGTTAGTCGGCAAGCTGGAGACCCAGAAGAGCTGATAGTGTAGTTCCAGTTCAAGTCTGATGGCTTTAGAACCAAGAGAGCTAATGTTTCAGTTTGAGTCTAAAGGCAGTGAAAAGCCAGTGTCCCAGTTTGAAGGCAATCAGGCTGGAGGAATTCTCTATTTTAAGGGAGGGTCATCCTTTTTGTTCTATTCATGCCCTCAATCGATTGGGTGAGGCCCACCACATTAGAG
Organism: Equus przewalskii; assembly: GCF_037783145.1. Classification (NCBI taxonomy): domain Eukaryota; kingdom Metazoa; phylum Chordata; class Mammalia; order Perissodactyla; family Equidae; genus Equus; species Equus przewalskii. The sequence goes on along the minus strand of NC_091852.1, from coordinate 27,743,946 downwards.
AAGGCAATCTGCTCTACTTGGTCTACGGATTTAAGTGTTATTCTCATCCAAAAACACCCTCACAGTCAGAACCACCACAAGGTTTGAGCAAAGATCTGGATACCTCCTGGCCCAGTGAAGTATGAGGTTGGGGCATGCTTCATTGGCTAAGGAGATTGGGCTACACAAGCAGAAAATCATGTGACTAAGTTAATGTAGACCAATCTCTATATGAGCTGAAATTTGCGAAGAGCTTTACTAAAATACTTAAAGTGATGTGGCAAACAATTCATTGTCCTTTATACATGATCGATGTTTATACTTTAAAACTGGATATTTAGGTGACTTTCATTGATCAACTTTGAACAACTTTAAAAAATTTAATTTCCTGGCCTTCACAATTAGTTTTCTTTTAAGCTACTAATTAAGACGTAGTTTTAAAAGTTGTACATGCATAGTTTATTGACATTTAGGGCATAGATAAACCAAATGCCTCATCTAGGGTTTAATTATCAAAATCCTAATTACATGTCTCCTTAGAAGAGCAAGTAACTGATTTTATTCTATTAAAAAAACAATGACTTATGAGTTAATGCCACATTAAACACAAGTATGATGACATACATCCTAGTATTCTTAATATATTTTATTAAAGATAACAGGAAAATTTACAGACTATCTTATCTGTGATCTTCCTAAATGAGCTTGTGTTTTAATTTACCTCTCAAAACTTTACATACCCTTCTTTTTTGTATTTGTAAACTTTATCCTTTATTTTGGACATCACCCTTGCATTAAATATATGTTATTTTCACCTTTAACACAGTGGATTTTTTTCTCACTAATAGATTTTGGCCACAGTGTAGCCCTATTAAATTTTCTCTCACATGTCTGATGATGTGTGTGTTCAGGAGATAAATCTGATCTCAGTTTGGGTTTCCCCAGAAGCAATCCTACATTTTTTAGAGTGTAACACCAAAAGAGCTATTTAAAACAATGGAACCGTGTGTCATGAGTGAGACTAACAAATTGATATTAACAGTTTTCAGATATTTTCTACCCTTTTATGTTGGCATGGGCACTTCTTTTTGTTTCTTTGTATATTTGTTTAATTCTATGAGTATCAGATCTAGTATTTATCAGACAATTAGAAAGTGAAATATGGTAGAAAAGACTTGATGACTTTTAATAAAGTTAGTTATTAATTATATATACACTGTATAGCTAAACCAAAAATTCTGTTGGGAAGGTATATTTGCATTTATGCATATATGTTTTATACATTCAATGTATATATAGTGTGTGTGTATGAATTGTTTAATTTGCTTCATAGCATTTTCCACTCTGAAATTATACTCTTTATTTCTTGAAACTTTTATTTTATTTACTTTTGTGCTTTTGTATATAAGCTCCATTACAATTTTCTCTGGCCTAGAAATGTTGCTAGCATTTACTGGGCAACCAACACAAATTTGTGGAATGAATGTCTGCATATAAAGAGGGATATATAGATATGGTTATGTAAACACAGACGATGCAAGTAAGAGACCATTTGAGCAGGAATTAATCTCACTTTACATATAATGGATAAAAGTGATCCTGATTTCAACGGCCATTGTAGGATGACGAGTGTGACTGAGAGCCAGATAAAATGGGCACTACAAAGAGAGATGGTGAAACAGAGGGAACCACAATGGAAACAGAATATTCTTTGATATATTCTTAGATAGACTTGGATTCATATCTATAGTCCACTGTTTCTAACCTGTGTGGATTTAGATGCATTACTTAAGTCTGAACTTGAAGCTCCTCATCTTTGGACTGGAGGATTACTTAGCTACCTTTTAGGGTTGTTTTTGGAAATTAATGGCATATGTGTGTAAAGCATGTGGCACAGTGACTCAAATATAAAAGTTGCTGAAAAATGTTAATTTCTTTCCTTCTCCCTTCATCATCCCTTTGAAGCTGAGCTATTTCAGCCCTCTTGCCCCTCCTGAATATCCAGCATCTAGAATAGTGCCTGGCACATAATAATTCAATAAATGTTCATTAATTGAATGAATGGCTATGGCGATGTGAGAGGAGGGTCGAAAATCCTGGAGAAGAAATTTTCTGTGGCTTACAAAACATTGCTTAGTCCAAAGGACTGAAAATCAGCTTTTCACATGGAAATGAGAAAATGAGTGTCTGAAAATATACATGTATTACCAAGATTTTTGGAATGACTGCAGGTCATTTATTGGTGCAATGCTCTCTAACATGCAATACCAAGAATTTTAGCTTCTTTTTGCCCCTCTCTTATGCTTGTGCTTAATGTTGTGTTCACACACATTTCCATGGTCTTCAGGATACTTGCACATTAGGACCAGGTAGTCAATTGCTTGAAGTGCCTAGGTCAAACTGAGGTCAGACTTAAAATATGATTTCTGTTCTATTGCATCTGGACCATCCTAGGTCACAGAATAGATAAAAACATATAATTGGTTTTTAATGTCTATGAAAATGCAACATCATTAGTTATATGTATTAGAAGAAGCAGGAAAATCTCATATACTGTTTCAACATTTAAAGAGAAATAGAAAAGGATTTTTTTTTTGGTTTTTGTTTTTGTCTTTTAGATTATTTATGCTATCACCTTTGGTGTAGGAGGTTATAGAAGATGTGATTACAAGTTCAGATTCTACCAACAGATAGATCTGAGTTCAAATACTGACTCCACTATTTGCTTTGTGGCTATGTGCACATTTCTTAAACTCTCTAAGCTTCAGCTTCTTTACCTGGCAGATGGAGATAATACAAAAACCTACTTCCTAAACTTGAGAGGATGATTACAAGAGATGATCCACGTAAAACTTTTAGCAAAGTGCCAGGCAGTCACTCAGTAAGTGTGAGTTGTTGTGGTGGATATCATCATCCTCACCTATGTTATTACTACCAGCACTAGTATTATAATTATCAAAATTAATTTTAAATTATTTTTATTAAAGGGCACTGCCATATTTGTGAAGCAGAAGTTTCTGGCACAGGCAGAACCATTTTTCAAAGACTAGGAAGATACACACTTTTATAGTTATTAGGTCAGGCTGCCTTGTTCACTAGGTAGTCCTGTGGTCCAGATGCATGAGCCACCATTTGGCTACTGCAGATTCCACAAAGTATTTGAAATTTGAATATCGTTCTATCATAAGTGACTGAGGAGTGTACTTAGGAGAAAATGAGATGAAGCTTTTCTTTTATCCTAAACAGAGTTATCTCTACGCTTACTGTAGAAGTTTCATGAGGGTAAGGCTCTGTTTTGGTCAACATTGAGCGCACGGTGCAGTACTTGACACGTTATAAGTTTTCAGGAAATATTTCTTGATTGGTGAACGAGTGATAAGTTTAATGAAGAGTTTTATAAATATTATTTCTTCCAGAACTACTTCACTTAAGGTTTTCTTTTGAAAAATCAGAAATAACAGAAAATGTTGCTTCCACATCTAGGATAAACACACAGTGCTTGAGAAGCAATTTGTATTAATTCATGAATTTATTCATTTAATCATATGGTTCTTCCTATGCCAGGGATTGTGCTGAGTTTTTGAAATAAAAAGATGGAAGACATTACCACCACGTGCCTTCAAGGAGGCTACAATCTCCTTTTGACAAGAAACCATACTTTTGGTTCAAATGAAAAGGCGTATACATATATACTGTGCTTGGGGATAATGAAGTCTGGTTTTAGAAGTGTGCTCATAGTAATTCAGCTTACACTTTTCTAAGCTAGTACTTGCGAAAGAGCTTCTGTCTCGAGTATTCCATCAATATGCCAGTAAGGTTTGTTGAAATGTAAAATGTATTTAACATATGAAGCCTCAACTGACAGAAAAATTAAACATCTTTTTTTTTAATGAGTGAAAAAGTTCTGAGAGAAAATTATATTTCATTTGTAGGAAGATTTGGGATATACTTTGCTTGGATTTTGAGAGAATATGATACAATAAAAAAAACTAGTAATTATCTTCAAAGTAATATTCCCATTTGTTTCTCTCCTAAATAACAGTACAAGGAATTTTTATTGCTGCTCTTACTGTTTTTTATGACTCCTTTTTGCTCTAGGTGGAGATGACACAGTGTATGTAAATATGAAATGATTTTTTAAAAAGTATACTAATAAAATACCTTAACACATCTTCTCCATCTGAAGATTTCACTAAACAAAATTGATTTTTATAATAAAATATTTATTTAAAAAGAATGAGAATTTAGGTGTTTTTACCCTTGAGGAAAAGCCATCAGCATATACTCCAAAACAGGAACATTCTTAGATATGTTACTTCGTAAGGCCTAATGACTTGGCTAGAGCCTAAAGAGCCTTCTGTTTACACTTGGGTTTTGTGCCTGTCATTATATCTTATGATGATGGATGTGAATTTCCAGGTATCACCAAAGCCTGTGTAAACTGGCGTCAAGTGCTCTAGCTGACTGACTGGGGTATTCTAGTCTTCATTCCCTATCAATGTGTTTAAAGTATGGTTCTGATAACTTAAAAACAAAGAAAAAATGTTGATGTGATATGTTTTAAACAAGCCTGGCTAACTACATGCAAACAGCATTGATTAAGCTCAGGGGCCACTCTTCTTGTGTCCTCCCGGGATGAAGCCTTGGTCAAAGACCCTAACCAAACCATTGCGTATTCTGGTGCCAGAAAATCGATATGGGAATGGTGGAGGGGAGGTGATCTTGTTTGGAGTTGAGGTTGAGAGAGATTTATCCCGCATCTAAGGAGGCTTCAGTGTCAAGGTCCTCACTTGCATGGTGCTTTCCAAAGCCCTAAGAGGGCCCAGTAGTATGTTCTGTTGATTATATGTTTTTTCCTAAAATTTGCAAAAGTAGTATTTCTGCATTCATTTTCAGAAAGTAGGCCTCTAAAATTTCATAAGCTTAAGACTACAAAATCTAGCTCTACTGCTGAGATAAAACCAAGGGAAAGAAGATCTACATTCTATTTCATATATGATTGATTAAAAAAAGTTACTTGTCCAAATCAAAGCATGGATATGAGGGGGCAGCCCAGTGGCACAGTGGTTAAGTTCATACGTTCTGCTTCTGGGTGGCCTGAGGTTCACAGGTTCAGATCCCGGGTGCGGACATGGCACTGCTTGGCACACCATGCTGTGGCAGGTGTTCCACATATAAAGTAGAGGAAGATGAGCATGGATGTTAGCTCAGGGCCAGGCTTCCTCAGCAAAAAGAGGAGGATTGGCAGTAGTTAGCTCAGGGCTAATCTTCCTCAAAAAAAAAAGCATGGATATGAGTCTCACTGGGGGCAGGTGTGTGTCTTTCCTGATTCACCTTCCATTGATTAGCACAGACTTAAAAGGACTTTGCACATTGTTTATAATTCTGAGCCCCTAAATTTATGGAGAATATCTTAGCTTTGTTTTTTTCCTCTTCTGTTTGACAGACAGTAGTAGTCATGTAATGAACACAGACTGTTCTCTCCAGGATAGTTGTGCACTTTTCACAAGGATTCTCCCCGTGAACTGAATTTTATCTGGTAATGTTTTTATTCCTCCATTCTAGAAGGCCAGTTTTTCTGTTGCTTCTCTTTTCATCTAAACATCACCAACAACACCATCACTGAAGCAAAATAATCTTTTCTGTAAGACACTAGGGATTCAGAGTTTTGATTTTAATATAATCTAGTTCTCAAGGTTGGTGTCATTATTGACTAAAATTCACCAAACAAATTTCTGAGCTTATTTTCTGTGAGTTATGTGTTGTCTTGTATGTCAAAGAAGAGACAAGGGGGAGGGCAGGAGTGGTTGGGGCTGCTGCATAAAAGGCTTATGTGTAAAAAGAATATTTGAAAGGTCTTAAGATTCCTTTTCTCAATAAGCAGACATTACAGAACCTATTTGCTTATTCATGTTTTATTGGAAAATTATTGGAAAAGCAGAAAATAAAAGTAAGAAAACAACCCATATAGAATTAAGAATCACCAACCATGCAAGTCAGCTTGTGGATGTGTGAATTTTAGTATGTAAGCTTTCCCTCTGTGAGATCCAGAGATATCCTTAACCCCGAAAGAGAAGACTGCTAAATACTTGACTAACTATTAAGAGGGGGGGCAGTTCGTATGTATTTTGAAGGAGCTCTACAGGTTCAGAGGAACCAAAGTTGGCAAGTCGCTTGGACAAAATCTCATGGATATTAACTGTGGTTGATTACCAGGTTTCCTGACTCTAAATCCTGTTCTCTATTCATAACTTCATGTTGCCCTTTGATGTTGTGCTGCAAAGGATACAATTAAGTATAAAGTGACATGGAAGAGTAATAGGGATTGATTTTTTGGATCCTTAGTACAAGGATGGGAATGTGTGAAAAATATCTTAATGGCAGCAAGAGGGGCTATTGGGTTGTTTGTTTAGGGGCATTTTGTCATCATCTTTGAGTTTCTCCTTAGCACAGGTAGAAAGAGAGCTGTGGGAGCACGAAATGGTGGGCTGGCGTGGAATGTAAGAGATGGATGGTCATGAAGAAGGAAATGCATTAAAAAGTGTCCACTTTAAGGAAGATTTAGGGATCCCCAAAGGGCTGATTAAAAGAGTGCTTCCAAAACGTTTGTCTGAGCTGAGCCCAGGAAGCTGGAAGGTGGACACTAGTCATTTCATTTGTGTTGGATCTGTGTTGAGTTAGTGTTTGTGACCCAATGACTTTCTTCTTCAAACCTCTGGTTGATAGACATTACTGAGATCCCTTACCATCAGTCTGATAATCGAACAAGAAACTAGTGCTCCTTCATGAAGAAAATTGTTCAGAGAATCTTTGATCACCATTCATGGCTTTGTACACAATATATATTCATGAAAACGAACAGTCCACAGTTGGTTTTGTTTGTTCTTTTTGAATATTATCAGATACTAGAATTGCTGAGCTAATTGGAAAGTCCCAACCTCTTTGTCTCTGTGGTCTTTATTTAAACTTTATCAGAGAATCAGGGGCATGGCATTCTCTTTGGTTGGAGCCCAAATATCTTATTATTTAGGAAAATATTCCCTTTGTTATATCCCACAGAGGGCCATTTTGTGAAGCAAGTTTTCTTTCATTGTCTGTCTTCAACAGCAGTTGGTGGAAGCTTTACAGGTCTCATTGTTGAGGAGGTGACTTTAAATGCTTATTTGAGGCAAAAGCATCTGCAAATTAAGACTGCAGAAAGCAGCAGTGAGTAGATCCTCACAGTTCTACTCAGTTGGACCATTCTTCATTACACTGACAATTTAATTGGGTGTAAAAAGAAATGGCAATTTAAAATCAAGGACTTTAGGTGGGACAACCTACCAGTTTCAAAGTTAGTATTACCAAAAAATCAACAAGACTCAAAGAAGGTATATCTTTAGTTCTCTAGTTAGTTATTTCCTATTGAGTGTGTTCTGTGCTGAAATTGCCCTATCAGATGTACCTTTTAATGTTGACTTTTGCAAAAGAGTCTGAAGATGAAGAAAAAAAATTGAATTCCCCCTTTTATGCGTGCATATAGATATGCATATAGGAATGCCTATTTTCATGTAAGTTCATTCACTCAGTTTTATTATTTCAATGCTTCAATGACTCTGTTCTAATTCAAATAACTTGGATTTTTGGGGTCTGAATGAAATCAGTATTGTTTATTCCATGAGAGCAAGGGTTGTGTTTGCCTTATCCATGCTGGTATCCACAGACCCTGAGAGGGAGTAATAAGAACATCACTCAAATATTTGTTGAAATAATATGTCAGTAGATTTTACAAGTTGGGATTGCGTGAGTGACATATCTGACGTTGACCGGAGCCTAGTAATCAGGAATAGAAATAAATGACCTCCATATGTCAGATTTTGCACATCCCCTTGACGAGCAGTTATTAGACCTTTCTCCAAAATGATACTAGAGTTTCTTCTCCTGAGAAGTGTGAAAAATTCATGTGCCTATTAGATCATAAGATGGGTGCTCCTTAGACCAGCCCCTTTCAGAGGCACTCTTTCCCTTCTTGCCTTTCTCTCATCCTTCTTTCCACAAATATTTTACGTAATTGTCATTGGTAGCCATCACTTTACTCTATATCCCATGACACGCCTAAATTTCATGAATTCTCAGATGAAATGTGTGTGTGTGTGTGTATATATATATTTCTTTATAAAGAGGGACCATGTTGAAAAAAAGAGGGCATTTAAAACTAATTATTTAGACAAAAGTTACAGAAAGTAGAGTGTGGTTGTGCTCCTGTGGGTGTTTGAATAAATGTCATTTTATACACAAATAGTCCCCAGTTAGACCATTACCAACTGAATTGTTTCTAACTAAGGATGTGGCTCTGTCTGTTCCAGCTGAAGCTCTGGATGAATTTCAGATTATCTGGTGAATGTAGTCTCGGCAACATAGAGAGCATAATCACTCCGGCAAGATTAATAGCACACCTAAATTGTTAGCATGTTTAGCGAGAATAATTCAGAGCCAAAAAACCTAAGAATGAAACTCCCTAGACCCTTTATTATAATATCAGCAGTCTTTCTCTCTCACTTGAAAGGCAGTTCTGTATATGAGATATACTGTGAAAATAGGGTATCTCTAATTGAGTAGCTTTCCACATTATGAATCGTGATGCGGGTATGATAGAAACAATCCACAATCTTTTTTTGATATGAAGAGGTGAATGCCTTCTCACATTTGCCATCATTAATAATTCTGTTAACCGTAGACCATGGTTTAGTATCTCATCTATGTTTATCATTCTTTATTGAGTCTTCCATAGAATCTGAGGTAAGGTATCTCTGTTCAATTTTGAGATACTCCATTCTTTAACACATTGGCTTTAAAACTCCATGAAGAGATGTTTGTTATCTAACTTGTAAGGTACAGTGTTAAATATTAAGTACAAAATGATGTTACGAAGACTATGTATTTGATGAAATTTTAGAAGTGGGATTTTCACTTTGCTCATGTGCCAGGTTACAATTTGAAAAGTGTCCTGACATCTCAGCACTCTCATAAGCTTGATGGGGACACTTTTGTGTTTTTGACAAGTTCATTGGTCCATTGCAATTCGGTTGATTTGTACTTATGGTTCAGTATCTAAGATCACTGTAGTTCTTCACATAATTAGAAAGTTTGAATATGACATTTGATGGTAAAGAGGATTAAAATATGTGTCAATAATATAGATCAATAATTCACTTCTATACTTTTGAAATTCCTTGATTGACTCTTCTTTATAAAATATCAAGATTATTATTCTAACCTTCTCTGTAAAGTTTGCAGAAAGTGTGCGAACAGCAGAAAATGAATTGTTTTAAATGGTACTAAATCAGTCAAGGTTATTTTCTCCATGGAGGTATGATCAAGACTGTGAATGTAGCACAGATTAGCTAACATATATTGATATTTTATTGAAGCTGTAATATATATTGATTCCATGTTGAAAACCATGGGCAGGTCTCTTTAGAATGAGGTAAAGGAATGAAAATCATTATTTCCCAATAAGAACAAATTTATTATTTGAGGCAGGCATTTTCCTCTCAAATTAATTTATTTTAAAATGCCAAATCAGTTTTTCCCTAACTTTAAATTATAGTAAAACTGTTAAGTAGAAAATAGGAAAAGGCATGGAGTGTATGTAGATACCATGCTGTATTTTGTGTGTCTGAAATTCTCTTAAAATGGTCTTGTCCTATTAGGCATTGTTACCCCTGAGGCTAGTCTGTGAAGTGATGTGGATTAATGCTTAAGAAAACATATAACTAAACTTTTAAACCAGAGGAGTTCCTCTTTTCCAAAAACATCATGAAGGACCATTGTCTACATCTAAGAGGATAAATGACATGAAAATAAGCCTAATTTGTACAGCTCTTTCTTCATGTTTAAATAGAAGTGATAGCTTACTTTCCCAAAGTGAGCACACTTGATTTTACGTATTTGGTGTGCTTACTATGCCCTCCTCGAAAAATTTGGACCATAAGGTTTAATTGCGTGCTCATCAAGCACACACACTTGGAGGTATGCTTTCTGAGCTGTGGGCTCCCACAGCTCCCATTAATGCTAATGGGAGTTACACGTGTGTATTGAGGAGAGCGTAATATAGCCTTTGAAGTTGGACTTGCTAATTGAGTGCTTTCTTCAGCTGTGCTCAGCTTCAGTGGCTAAGCTGAGCTAGAGTGGTCTAAAATGTCTAAAATGTCATTCTCTGTAAAGCCCCCAAAACATTATCAAAGCAGACCAGCAGTGAAAGAGGCAGCTAAAAAAAAAGTCTTTTTCTTCCCCCGTATGGAGAAACATTTAGCAGGCCAAACAACAGAAGGAGCAAAGAAGTCTCAAGAATGGACACTCCTTTCCTTTCAAGTGGCTTGAGCTGGTTTAGTTCAGAAAGTGGAAAAGAAAGACGCCCTTTCCTTTCATGGAGTTGCCTGCTATATGTGGATTCTGTGAAGTGTGAGGACTACTCAAGACAGAATATTGTACAGCTCCGTCTTGCACTTTGGCCAACAGACAGGCAGAGGAAGTACTTGTCCCTGTAAGTGATTCGATGTATGTAGTGACATCATGGATGTCCATGATCCCAAGTTTCCAGGCTCCTATTCCTTCTCTTTGTCTTTGCATAAACTCCTTTGCAACAGTAGTCTTTGCAAGGATATGAGAATATCATAGAATTCTACATTGTTGGATTCTACCAAAAAAAGGGAAATGGAATTGACTTGCTCCTAAAAAAATATTTCAGTGATTATCTTCTCTGAGTTGATCCTCATTATTCATGGATTCCATGTTTTTGAATTCACCTACTTGTTAAAATTTATTTGTAACCCCCAAATCAATATTCATGACACTTTCATGGTCATTTCACACAGTGGCAAAAAATTTGTGTTGCCCAACACCTGTGTTCCCAGCTGAGATCAAACAAGACAACCAATTTATGCAGTTGTTGAAATGATATGAGACTAATGAGTTCAGAGGTTTGCTCGTCTTATGACCAGGTATAGTTTTGTTCACTATGAGAGACTTCCCTGCCTGTATTCAGTCTGATAAGACACCACACACATTAAATTCCGTAAGGAAGGTCAGGACACAATTTGTGGCTAGCTCAGTGTAATGCCATTGCTACTTCTGGAAACATAACTTAAATCATGTTTACTCAAAATGGATTAGTCATTCATATTTGTGTTTGAAGGTCCAGTATAATAAAGATATACTGTGAAAAACTAAATAAGAGAAACTCAAATTCTGTTTAATTGCCTTCCAGATTTATGAAACTATGAAGGGCTTCAAATTTACTATGTTCTAGAGAAAAAAATAGTACAGGAATAACTATATTCTTCATTGAATAGCAACTGCTTCTAAGAAGACAGACTATTTATTCATTTAAGAAAGTTCTTGCAGTGAAGACAGTTGGGCAGAGAATGTGGAAATGTAATTCTTCTGGTCCCTCAGGGGCTTAAGAAAAGTAACTAAAGCAGTTCTGAAGCTGGTGGTTGCCTCTGTGGTCTGTCATGTAGAGGAGAGATTAGACTCATTTTGTGTTAGCTCAGACAGTCCAATGAGGATCAGAAAGTGGCAGGTTTTTGGCCTGGTCCCAGGAAGAACTCTGGAATGATTTCAACTTCCTGAAAATTACCAGGGCAATTTTAGGAGGTAGGGGTGAGCGATCATTTTCTGGGAGTTCTGGACAGGCAGAGGATTCAGGCTTTGGGTAGAAAACACGGCATGATGATGTCAGAGATTCTGTGATGCTATCATATGTTAATCCGCCTTTATTCTCACTTGGATGTGTTTTAGTTAAAGAAAAAAAGAGTCACTAGAGGAATAGTCTCTCAACTCTTTCTGTGTGTGGTTGAAGTGCTCTGTTCCCTTGGAAAAAGGCTTATCACTATATTGTAATGTTTGCATCCTCACCATCAGCATCAGGGATAGGGCCTGTCTGTCTTTCGCTCTCCTCTCTTCTTCCAGAAATTGGTGAGGCCAGTGAGACCAAAGAATGCAGTTTATCCTCTAAAACATTTGCTATGTAACTTTGTCTTAATGTGTACATAATTCTTATGTTTGTTATTCAGTCTTTTCCAAGCCCGTGTGTTGAATATCTATTATGTGTTGGATGTAAGAGAAAACTAAAATACCCCCTCACACATGCAAGATATACGTAAAATATAAGCCCCTTTTAATTGAATAAATCTTGGGATTGTATTATTGACTGATAGAATGCTGAATATAAACATATGAAAACTTAGCTATTGATGTGATAATAATCCTTTTCATGTTATTAATTTAACTATCAATATTGTCTAATACTCAGTCTTAAGTCTTATCAATGCTATAGCTTATCATAGAACATTTCATAATTCAAAGTCATTTATTGTAATTTTAAGTAATCACACTTGAGATAATTGTTCAGCCATGCTAATAGTCTTTCAGAGAAGATAATGTGGAATTTCTTCAGTGTTTATTTTCATTCTTAATATATTCTTTTAAAATTTTGAAACATACATAAATGATACGTAAATGTGTTCTCTTTGAAAATATTTCAAACCATGTTGAAGTAAACAGTGAAAGATGCTTTTTAGCACCTCATTCCTCAGAGGTGGCTGTTCATTGTACATCTTTTCAGATCTTTTTCAGTATACTGTAGTTTAATAGCTGTGGATTCAGATCTATGTATTTATAGTTTTAAGCTTATTTTGCTTTAACCAGTGGTATCATATTATATGATTTTTCTGCAGTTTGATTGTATTTTTATAGAACAATATCTTGCCTGTGTTTCCATGTCAGGACATATAGATCCACCACTGTGAGGCTATGTGATAATCTGTTGTATAATACACTATGATTTATTCCCCTGTTAATGACTGTTTCACACAATGCTAAAACAGAGCATGCTACAAACACCTTAAAAGATGCCTTTTGAATGCATGTGGTAGCGTTGTTGTAGGATTGTCTCCCAGAAGTAGATTTAGTTTTATATAAACTAGTATCAGTATGAAGCCGTAGATAGATTATATGTATAGATTTATAAAACTACAGTTTAAGGATTAATGGTACTAATTTGAAGTATAATATTTTGAAAACACTAATTCGCAGTTTGAATTGCATATTCATAAATTTACATATTCTTAAAAGTTATTTTAATGAATATTTTTCACATTTACTCAAGATTCACCTTAGACGTGTTGCTTGATGTAATTTTTAACCAGAACTTACTTTGTTTTGGTGTTTGGCATCTTTTTTTAAGGTAATTTTCAGGAGAGTTATTTTCATAGATATTTTCTAGACACTTCCACTGAGAGAGAGAAAAGACAAACGCATGCAACTAAAACTGACTTCTATAATAAACCTTAATTCCGTAGAAACTTTAAGGATGGAGAAAACATTTAGAGTCATCATTAAATACTATTTTTTTTAATGCACCAATGCCTGCTTGTAGAGAGCTGTTTTCCCTTATATCAGTCGCTCCTACAAAAACAACACTGTGTAATGGACATGGAAACTCACACAGATACTTAAGAAACTAGAAGGTAATGAAGCAGCAAAAAGCTAAACCTTTAAAAATTAATAAATAACTTGGTGCAGAGTTTAAATGTCCTGGTTGGTGCACATGAAGATACACAAACAGTGTCAAGGCTGCAGCATTCAGTTCAAATAATGTATAGCAAAGACAAGTAAGTGCACATTTGATTTGGGATCGAGGCCTCCTGTCCCTTGTCAAGTTGACTTGAATGAGTGAAGCCACTTGTCCCATCCAGTAGCACCTCAGATACTAACCCAGTGAACATGACGCTTTCAGAAAATTATCCCAACTGACTCTCAGCATAAATGCGTGAGGCTTTGATTTCCTAGCAGAAACACATTTCTTAGCATTGATTAATTTGGGATCCGGCTGTGGTTTTGGTGACTGACATGGAGTTGGCACAGGCTGGCTCTGTATCTCTCAGTAATTTCTGCACTATCCCAGGTGGTATCAAGTGGAAAAGCTATAGCATAGGGACTTGGTTTTGGTGCTCTTGCCAAACAGGAGTGATGGTAGCACTGATTCTTGCAGACTTTCGTGCTTCTGGCTGGGGCAGGCTTGCTTGGGTTAGCCATTGTCTGTAGTGACCTGCCCAAAGCTGATTAGGGAATTTTGTTGTGGATATAGAACATGGTTTATTTTCCTTCAATGATGAAATTCCTGGTTTGGTGGCCTGGAAGTGTGCAGCCTCACTTTATTGTCGTGGTGAGAGAAGTTACAGGGAGAACCACCTCCCTTCTTATGTGTCTTATTGTGATCTGCAGCATGTGGGAATGGAGAAGGAAAGCATTTCCTACTAGAGAAACACTGAGAACAAACACCGCTTGTCCTTGGGTGGTTCCACCAGCCACAGTGTGCCCCACAAGAAGTTTTTATCCTTTTCCCATCTCAACAAGCTTTCCTCCCAGATGCTGCATTCTTATTTCAGCCAGCAACAGCACCATGCTTCCTCTCTTGTCCGGATTGGAAGCCTCTGGATTTCCCTTGACTTATTCCGCTTTTGCCTTTTCTGACCTATGTGTTGCCACATCATAACTTATAGTGATCCTTGTATTTTTCCATGTCTTTCCGTTTTGCTACCAGCACCTTAATTGAACAGTTTCTTTTTCCTATTACAAGTAGCTTTCCAAATGATCTATCCACAGTGTTCTCTCATGCCCCTCACTCATCGCAGGTACTGCTACCAGGTATGTCCTTTGCTCCTAGAGTCAAATTCATTAATGTGACCCTGGCATTAAAAAAAAAAAAAGCATATTCTTCAGTGTTCTTTGAATTTATGTGGCAAAATATATAAAACTGAAACGATAGAACATGAAATATAAATATATTTACTGAGTGAATTATATAAAGGAAATATGTTTGATAGGATATTTAGATGCAAAAAGGACTAGTTAATGTTGCTAAAAACTAGTCTTTTTAAAATGGCATGTGCAAATAGCAAGTCCTGCCCGTATTTGTGATGATAAAAAATATTCTCAATGGTGTGACAGTCAGGCTAATTTAGCTTTGGGCTTTCTGTCTTTGAATTGAACAATCAGGTTTTTTTTCCCTCTTGCTCTATAGATGTTATCATAAAAAAAGTTTTTAGTTGAGAAAAAATTGAGGAGTTAGATTGATTTTACTTATCATCAGGGGTATAATCTTTCAGGTATTTTACTTGTTACATCAGACATTTGAATGTCCCAGTATCTAAAATAGAATAAACCATGGATTTAGATCATAAAAGTTATATTTCAACTTTAAAATCTAAAGCCATCCTGGATGTTGATGTGGAAATTTTAATGTAATTACCTAGGCTTAGAAAAATTTACTTCCAGAATGGTAACAGTTGGCTAATAGAGTTATTTTTCTGGGGCTTGTTTTTATTTTTTTCCCCTCTCATTTAAACACTTCCTGTTGTGTAGTTTAATGAAATGGTTATATGGAAAATAAAAAATGTCAGGAAATTAAATCTCTTCTAAAAAATAGAACAACACAGTAGAACTAGACTGAATGGACTAATGTCCATGTGGCTGAAAATAGCGAATGAAGCCATAGTGGGGTGTCAAAGCAGTGACTTGCCGCAGGGCTAACAAACTGAATATTTATGAATATATCTTTAAATGTCATTCTGTGATGCTCAACATATCCACTTCTTGTATAACACATAGTGCTATTTTAGTGTGCTTATAGAATGGTGAAATTTTCATTTTGCCTAACAAAAGCGAGAAAGGGAAAGAACTGTGAGCCCTTGTCTTCAGCTTGGATTCAGACATCTGTAGGAGACCATGTGGTGTGTATGGGATGCTGCACTGGGTATCAGGAAACCTAGGACCCCATCCTAGAATCCACGCTTAATGGCAAAATGATGTGAACCAAAAACACTAAACCTTTCAAGGCTTCAGGTTTTTTCTTCTGAAGGTGGAAATTAATAATAGCCACCATTTATTCAGTCCTTACTTTGTACCAAACACTATAGCAGGAGCTTTACAAAAATCTCTCTCTTGCTTTTCAAGCAATCTTAAAACACTATCTCTATTTAATAGATGGGAAACTAAGGTTCAGAAAGTCCAGGGTCCACAGAGCTAATAATAATAATAGTCTTACAAAAACTGCTACTGTACTGAGATGCTTAAAATGCATATTGTTCTTATACTCACAAGCCACCTTATTCTACATAGCAGCCTGCTTCATCTCAGCACAAGTCCTGAGGGGTAGGTAGGGCATTTTTTCTTCCATTTTACTAATGAGGAGCCTGAGCTACAGTGAGCCTTAGCAGCTCAGCTCATAATCAGAGCTTCATATAAAGCTAAGCTGTTCTTATTCAACATTTGTGTGGGAATTTTTGATGTGGGAAATGTCCTGAAACATTTTTCTCTGTACGTTATTTGTATAAGGAAGGAATAGGTCTGGTTAAAAAGAGGAAAAATGTCAAGTGCTTAAGAGAAAAATATAAGACATTCAAGGCTCCCTTCTATTTCCATCAGTTATTGGCAAACCATTTACTGTAGGGTAATTTAGTACCCACAAACTTAAAAATTTCTTAGTAAAATAAAATAGAGTTAAATAGTGATGAGCAAAATTGGATTTTTTGTGGATTTAATGTTTTTATTTAATTTTATTTTTTAAGTGCCCCATTTATATCCATTAGTCACGTTTTGTAGATTCTACGTCTGGATGATCAGAGACCCTCACATAGTAATGAGAGCTTCCATGCATGCATTGAACATCCGCTCTGTTTCAGGCATCATGTTACCTGCTTGTCCATATTAGCTCAGTTTATTCCCATGATAACCCTTCCAGGTGGGTCATATTTTCCACAATTTACAGATGCAGATATTAAGGTAAGATCAAATGTCCAAAGCCACACAGTATGGAGCAGAGCCTGAACTTGCACAAACCTAGGCTGCAGAGTCCATATTCTTCTCCTGCACCCTGCTGCTGATCTTTTTGACATGACCTGTCAACCCTCCAGTCCAGCACTGGCATATTAACGCACTCAGGTTCTGGACTCAGCCCAGCGTATGTGAAGTTACAAAATTAACATTGCTTATCGTCCTGGAACATCAACTTTACCCAGAGATTTAGGGGAAACGAGCATTACTTTAACATTAAAATCAAATTGGGGAATTTGATTTTAATGTTAATCAGGTGAATATAAAATTCTCACTCACCTTTATGATGAGACAGGATGTCATAGAAGCTTTGATCTTGTTTTCACGGTTACTTTGGGTTTTGCCCACATATTATCTTGGTCCTCTGACTTTAAGGGTGCCCTTCGGAGAACACTAAGTCTGTTCTTTATCTGGTTCCTTCATTGAGAAGTCATGTCAGAGTGTCACCAGTATATAAAATGACTCAGCCATATTGACTTGTGCTGACTCTCTCTCTCTCTGGGCCATTTATCTTTCCCAATTTTAGAGATGAAGAACATATGGCCTAACTCATGAAGACCCCTGAAGAAAAATGCCCATTAAAGTCTCCGGAATTAAGATAATCAAGAGACTATTTCTCTTCTTCTTTTTTTTTATTTTTAGGCACATTTAAAAAACAGTATTATATCATCCATTTGCATCACTAATCTAATAGGGATCGCTGGTCATTCACTAAACCCAGTAGAGATTTTCCTGTATTCTGGCTAATTTGATAAATGTGGAGAGCTAATTCAGATCCCAGATGCCAAGCAATAGGGGAAGCATAAGCCAGAAGAAAATATGGGAGAGACTCTGAGGGTCTCTAAGTGACTCTCTGAGAATATGCCATTCGCTTAAGGAGGAGTGTATACTTTGGGTGACTAGGTGGCCCTAAAATGTGCCACAGTGATGCTTTGCTAAGTGGCATTCTAGGGTGTGGAAATATATCATGCTCCTCCTACCCAAATTCCTTCTTGGGGAATACCTTATGCTATTCCTCTTCTAGCATAAGCAAAAAGCTTGCTCAAATTTCATACAATGCAATTATTCATTTCTGTTTAAGACAGCTGACCCGGATAATTCCAATCTCCAAATTTCACTTTGGGGCTTGAATAATTTAGTTCAACTGTGTATATTGTCCAGGTGATTAGGGTAATGGTAAGATCTTCACTTTACTTTGTAATTGTGTAGATACATTCTGCATGAGAGTCTAGAAATCTTGAAAAACTGTTTAGAAATCCTAAGTCCCATTCTGCGCTGTCTGTGGAATTAAGCAACAGCAGAGCACTGTCCTGGGGCATGTGGTTGCAATGCACTGTTAAGGACTGACATCCTATAATTACAGATATTTTCAGCCCAAGTGTGGTGGGAACTCTCCATGTTGACTTGAGTTGGGTTACACCTGACACGTGGACACACGGCAAAAAAATGAATTGTTTCTCATGAAGTCAACCGCAACATGACAACATCCTGTAAGGTTATTTTTAGTGCTGCTTTAAAATGATATATCCAAGATTTGCATATCACTATAATGAGATGAATATTTGTTCATATTATCTAAATTGCCCTTCTGTCGCAACATAAGTACTCTAGGGGTTGATCAGTCTCCATTGCAAGTGGCGTCATAAGCAGGCACTGCTCCTCTTCCCACTTATTTTACTATTGTTTTTTTGAGTCATTCTATTTCAGACCCAAATGGGCTTCTGTTGAAATTAAGCAATCAGGTAAGGGTTTTCTTACTTGAGGTTACTGTCCTTAGAGTGCTGTTGTTAGTGCCATTGAGCTGATTCTGACTCCTAGGAACTCTGTGGCCAGCAGAGCGGAACACTGTCCAGTCTTTTTTGTGCCATCCTCTCGTCTTCCACTGCTATATCAGACAATGCTCTGCTGCTATTCATAGGGTTTTCATGGCCAGTTGTTTTGGAAGTGTGTGGCCGGTTCCTTCTTCCTAGTCTGTCTTACTCTGGAATCTCTACTGAAACCTGTCCACCATGGGTGACCCTGCTGGTGTTTGAAATACTGGTGGCAGAGCTTTCAGCATCACAGCAACATATAGATGCCACCGTAGGACAACCGACAGATGGGTGGTGTGTTTCCCTGACTGGGAAATTAACCTGGGCTGTGGCAGTGAGAGGGCTGAATCATTAACCACCAGACCACCAGGGCTGGCTCCCTCTACAGTGAGGGACGCCCAAATCAAGTCTAAGGGAAAAGCATAGCTGATCTGTGGAGAAGCCTCCCTCTAAAGCAGGGGTTTTATTTACCTGGATTCATCATAGTCTAAGTGATGTGCTTTGTCAATACTTCGAATAGAGTTCCTGAAATTTAAATTGTGACAATTAAAGAGGTAAGAGAAATAAGGTTATTTTACAGAAATTAAAAAATGACTTTTCGAGAAGGAAATAAAATAAAAATAATATTTAGTGTGATCTATGGGGCAGGGAGGGGAAGCTGTTCCGGAGGAAGGAGAGAAGGGCAGGATGGATTTCAGAATATCAAGCACCATGCAGCAAAGTAATGCTTGGCACACTGAGTGGCGTCTGGGGTCGGTTTCCCTCCTCCTAGAATTATTTATTTACTCCCTGGAAGTAAATTGAAAACTCATTTCATCTCTCTTATATATCTCATGACCTGAATTCTTGATGCCTTCATGTAAGGAACATAGGACTTTATATAAGCTTCACGTCTCTTCACTGTTAGGTTGAGGGACTGGTGTAAGATACTATCATCAGGTGAACGATTTTCCTTCTGTCGACCTCTGTCCCGTGCTCTATAAGATGAGAGCTCTAGACTGGGGTGATCTCTCTCAGATTCCTGCTGGCCTTGGCATTCTCTAATTACAGACTCATGCTGATTGGCTGGTGTGAGGTTTTTTTTTTCAGTGTGTGTATATGTCTCTGTGTGTGTGACTATGTTTGTGCATATGTATATATGTAAAAAGTCCTTCCTTTATTTTCTTCTATTCAAAACCCCCTTCTTCCTTCCCAGCATTATATCTCCGAAAGGAATTCCTGGAAACATTCTTTCATAGAGATTTCATCCATGTCTATGGACCCATTCTTGGACTTACAGAGGCATGAAATAGAAGTGGAGAGAGGGATCCTTTTAGGTTCTTGAGAATTAAATAGTACACTTTCCACCACTCATCTCCCCAAGAAAGGACTCATCCATGCTGTGGCTGTCTTTATGCCTCTTAATTATGTACCACCAATTGTATCAGAGTGGTAACTGTAATAGCAGTTTGGATAGTCGATACCTAGTAAATAGAATATGCTTACTTTGCCAAAGTTCATGGAGGCAAGCAGAAAGGCCTCCAAGTAGTGTATGTCGGTTGAAGCAGAAAGTTAGGGCATGAGAGCTAAAGTAAGCTAACATGCATTGATTGCATATCACACACAAAGGCACTCTGCTCAGTGTTTTATGTACAGTCTCTTTTCATCCTCACAGTAATATTGAATGGTTGACATCGTTCCTATTTTTGAAGCAACAGAGGCTTCCAGAGGTTTAGTCACTTGCCGGAAGTCTCATAGTAACTAGCAGATCTGGAATTGAAACCTGGGTTTTCTGAGTCCAAACCTCAGTGTTTCCCAACGATCTTCACTGCAGCTCTTCCCTTTGTGAAATGGAAGAACTCATGTTCTTCAACTCAACGGTTTCAAGTCATCTCAAGAGTTGTTTTAGTGAGGTAGAAGGCACTTTCAAAATTTTTCCCTAGTTCAATTGAGTGAGCTCAAAGAGCAGGCAAAGCTATGATAATGAAGTTAAATTCACAACCCATTAAACCTAAGCCAAGAGTTAAGTCCAATTATACTTAGCACTTGCAGCTTACATAAATATTAAATTGTCAGGTTTAATAAACTTCAAAATTTGCTCACGCCACATTCTTCCAACTTCATTGTTTTAAAGTCTGCTGAGGCATATTATGTTGGTAAAAAGCGTTCTTGCTGAAGTGGTTGATAGAAGAAGAGTTCATATTTGGCGCCTGATTTGGGAAATATGGGAAGTGGTACATTTGGACAGGCCAGAGGTTACCTACAGTACTTCAAATAATAGATTTAAAAGATGGGGGACTGGCCCGGTGGCACATGTTAAGTGCACACATTCCGCTTTGGTGGCCCAGGTTTCACTGGTTCAGATCCCGGGTGTGGACGTGGCACTACTTGGCAAGCCATGCTGTGGTAGGTGTCCCACATATAAAGTAGAGGAAGATGGGCATGGATGTTAGCTCAGGGCCAGTCTTCCTCAGAAAAAGGAGGAGGCTTGGAAGCAGATGTTAGCTCAAGGCTAATCTTCCTCAAAAAAAAAAAGATAAATAAATAAAAGATGGAAGTTTTATTTTTTAAATAACTTAGGAATCCAAAAGACAATTGGCATTGCCTAAATAAGTTTCTTACCTAGCCGTGCCTCCTCCTCCTCTCACTCATTCTTAAAAGTCTAGCCTCTGGGGTCCCTGCTGTGGTTTTTGTCCATATTTCATGTAGGATATCTCTTGCTCCCATGGCTTCAGGGACCAGAATCTTGATTCTTATTCTTTTTTTCTAGGCTGTGGCCAATATTTCCTATATCTCCCTGGATATTGGTACCTAAATATATTGCAGTAACCTCAAACTAAAGATGTTAAGAACTGAATTCCGGGGCCAGTCCTGTGGCCTAGTGGTTAAGTTGAGCATGATTCACTTGGCTGCCCAGGTTCAGTTCTCAGGCACAGACCCATACCACTCGTTGGTGGCCATGCTGTGGTGGTGACCCACATATAAAATAGAAGAAGATTGGTGCAGATGTTAGCTCAGGGCGAGTCTTCCTCAGCAAAAACAAAACAAAACAAAAAACCCAAAAAACCCGAATTCATTTTCTCTCCAATTTCGCGTACTTTCCTTCTCAGTTAATGGCACCACCATACTACCAGTTACATAAGACTGAAACTCATAGTCTTACTTGATTCTTCCCTTGTTCCTTGTTCTACAGAACTAAGTAGGCAATAGCTTCTGTCAACTTCACCTCAGAAATGTGTCTTAAGTTCAGTCTCTTCCTTTCATCCTACCTTTGGCTGACTTGGCTCAGGTACTCATTACTGCTTTCAGAAACTTTGTAAGAGATCTTATCTGGTTTCTGCTCTTGGTATCTGTTGATCTTTTGCTGACTTTGGTATCATTCCCCACTCCCTATAGGATAAAATCTAAACTCCTTAGCATGGCCAGAGTCCCTCGCTGTCTTCATTTCTGGCTACGCTTGTCTCATGTGATGTACTTTATGCTCTTATACTAAACTCCTTTCCATTTTCTAACATCATGCTGTTCTTCCACAGTTCTCTGCCTTAGCACATGCTATTCCTTCCCCTCTCTACCTTTGATTCATTTGTTGAATTTTTATTGATTGAAAATCTGCCATTCAGCTAAAAAACATCCAGCTCATAGATTACTTCTCTGGCTGTTTCTGAGATCTAATTCTCGGCTGTTATGTGCCAACAAGGCACTTTGCATTTTCTTCCATTGTGTTTTACCTCTTCATATATGTGCCTCCCCCACTCTCCTGAGAGGATTTTAGGATTAGAGACTATATCTTACTGATTTTTGAGTTCCTACCTTTACAGCAGTGCTCAACACATAGTACATTGTCAAAGAATTTTATTGATGAATGGATATTCTGGAAGCTGAATGTGAAAGAGTGCAAGCTCCACAACAAATTTTGTTTTGGATGATCTTAGTGGGGAAGATAGCTGTGTTGTGTTTCCAGGACAATTAGTAGAGATTTTGATGCACAATTGATGGAAAGTATTGTTCAGTGGTGATACTTTTTTAGTTCAAAGCTTATATTATTATTATAAAACAGCCACAGAACCGTGAAAGCACCCTTCATGCATACCAGTGGGCACCCTTCTAATCTTTGAGGATTTTCATTAAAGGATTTTCATTAATGATTTTATTATGACTAAACTGTAAAATATTTGCATTGAGAAGCCATGTATAATCTTTTGTTTCCTCCAAAGTCCCCAGAGTATTTCTAATTAATATGTATTTATTGATAGATTGATTATATCAGTGGACAGGAGAGTTAGGACATGTACTTTGTCAGTTTCCTTTGTACGTAACAGCTACTGTTGGATTTATATTCTAAGTGGGATTAATCATCTAATTGCTTGCTGAATTTTGGTGACTGTTATTGAGAAAGTCTCCTCCTAAAATAAATGAAGTATCTAATTTAAGAAATTGGGCTTGGGGTGCTAAAGTTCTTCTCTTTTTCTATTCAGGTTGTGGGAAAACATTGTCAAATTGGTGAGGAAGCAAACACGTTGAGAGGAGGCAGCTCTGGTGTTACACAGTAGACAGTCTTGAAACTAATGACTGCAGAAAGCTGTCTATTGGGCCACACACCAGCCTTTCTACCCACACCAAAAGTTTAGAATGTGGTCTAAGTATAGTATAATGTTTAAGAAAAGGTAGATTTTTTCTTTGATTTTTTTCAATTGTAATTACAATAAAAGCAGCCTTTAAATCTAGTTTAATCTAATAATTGTCTGTGTAGTTCCCCTGCTGATGTTTGCAAGGAGTAATGAATGATTTTGCTAAGAGTGAATTAAGCAACTTATAAATGGTGAAACCTCCAAAGTCAATGTAGTTTCATTAAAATCATTATTAGTTTCTGGTAAGGATTATAATACGCTTTCCATGGAATACGAATCAGCTTGCAGGTAGTAGAATGCTGTTTATGATTAAAAATGCTCTTCGAAAGCTAAAAATTAGTAAGGCAGACTCAGACGCTAGATCCTGTTGCAGTGTTGCTGGAATCTCTTCATCTTCCAGTGGCAGCCATCTGAGGAACACTAAGTAATTCAGTAGTGGATTTGAGTAAAGAGGAATGTGTTGGACAAATATGTATACAGATGCATAGAGATAGAGATATAATTAAAACTATGATGCAAATATAGATAGGTATGCTTACAGCCGTATTTTATATATATATGTGTGTGTGTATATATATATATATATATAAATGCACATGTATTACATATTTTTCTTAGTTTGGACGTGGGGCCGACTCTGGAAAAATATGAATGCAAATGAGTTCATTTAGGTTTACAGTCTTTGCTATTTAAGGTTGTCTGTAGTGTCTGAACACGTGGGAACATCATAAGGGGAGTCTGAAAGGAGGACTTTTTTGTTTTTAAATCAGATAAAGCATGCTGATTCCTATTGTACTTTTGAAATTTTTAAAAAAAATTTTAAAAAATCTGTACATTCTCTCTCACTCAGTATCCTCAATATTATCTCACTGTGATGGCCTCGTTCCTGGAAAGCTTCGTAGGAAGGTTCTGTCACATGGCAAGTGTCGTAGGCAACAAACAGTAAACAAAAACAGCTGAAAGCTGTTTGTCGTATGTAGTTTAATTAATAATTCCTAATTTGTTATATCATCATCAAATGTTTTGAATTCAGGAATCACCTCCCTGCCTCCCAATGCATGTGCTGTTCCAATTCTATATATAATCAGAGAGAAGAGGCATGGCCGCTTGCTTTTACAGACAGGCATGGCGTAAAGTCCAGGGAATCTTGGACAAAGAGGAAGGTTCCTGTCAGTATTTTCTAGGGGTGTTTGTGCCTCTACAAATAGACATAATTCAAAACGCTTTGTGAAAACTTGTGAACAGTTCCATATTTAAAACTATTGGCCTAGTTGAAAGAGTAGAATGCCAAGATCATTTACAAAAGGCATCTGGCTTTCTGACTTTACTTTCAACAGTTTAGTGGACATCGTGCCTCTAGACGTTTGTAGAAAGAGTTCCCTTCATGTTCTGTTTCTCCCTGCTTTGCATCTCATTTGTGGCACGTTGCTGAGTGTCAGTGACTGTGTGTAGAGCTGGAGGCGTGACACCTCCTCCCCTCCTCTATCCTTGCGTGTACTGCATTGTGTCAAGGTGCTGGTACCTCTCATTCTCATCCTCTCTAGACTGAGACGCCTTAAAGGCTGGTCTTGTGTCTTTTATCTCTGGATTCCTAAACCCAGCACAATCCTTAGCATGTAATAGGTGCTTGATACATGTTTCTTGACTGATTGACCTAATTAATAAATGAATGATTTTATAAGTTTTATGGTATGTTCTTTTGATCATTTAAATTCTGTGCTATTAGTTTAAGAATTTACTCTGTTAGAATACCATCAATAGGGTAAAACTAATCCAAATTATAAGGGCCTAATGGTCCCCATTAGTGGGTAAATAGTGCAACTCATGTTGAAATTTGCATGGAGTTAAGATGGACCTGTTAATTTGGAGGAATAATTGAATAAGAAAATGTAAATAAGGTAGTGTTGCTTCTTTTTTACACATCTGAAGTCTCTTTTTGATTTAGCAATATTAAAATACATTGTATATTGTGATTTCTCAAATGACCACATTTGGTATGTTAAGTTTAAGCGCATAGTAGTTTATTCAAACACTAATTACAAATTCACCAATTAAATTAAGTTTGAATGTTATAGTTTTTGTTATAAAGAGAGCTCCAAGCTGAGGACATGTAAACAATTCAGCATCTTTTGTATTTGTGAATTTTGGGTTTTGTGAATTTACAAGGTAAGAATTGAGAAAAAACAGTTCTCCAAAGGAAATTCTGCAGTTTTCCAGCCCTATCACTTGCATCAATTTTGCAGATACAGAGAGTTCCCCAGCCACCTAATACTTAAATGGTTTTCGGTCTTCACATCTCAATACCCTTAAGACCCTTGGTTTTACTTTTCAATTAAAATCCAACTTTTTTCTCTTTTTCCCACAAAGGAGCAGAATCCTACACCCAACTATGTTTTGCTGTCTTTGCCTCCAGGTCTTTAAATGTCTAGACCTGGGGTTAATAATTCCAACTCTGCTTATAGACTGTTAACCCAAGTGTTTTAAGCCGTTGGAAGGCAGCATTTTTCTGAGAAAGTCAGAGTTGGGTTTCTTTTACAACGGCTCTTCCAGTGAAAGGTCCTCTCCCTTTCTCTGTGGAGGGTATTTTGTGATACTCTGAAAAATCAGCTGGGCTGTGTATCTGCTTGATTTTAGGGAAGAATTGCTGGGTTAAAAATGTGTGATCTGATAAGAGGACTGTGTTTCTAGCCAGTTTCCAGTGGTCAAATAAACAGACAGTGTTGGCTGATCACATATTCCATCATGTGGCAATTTTTTAGTACTCTGACATTTTTCAGACACTGGTTGTTTTTTCATGATAACATCATTGTGGAAAATTTTCAGAACGTAGGAAAGTTAAAAAAGGAAAATTAAAATACTCGTGATCCTATGACTCTGGGATAAAAACTATAAACGTGTTAGTGGATATTCTCCCAGGATTTTTCCTATGCATGTTTGCGTGTTTTAACCCTTCTCTAACAATTAAGGAGATAAAAGCTCCTCTCTCTTCTTTAGTCACAAAAGGAAAGATGCTAAAAGATGACATGAAAACTTAATAATTTATTTGAAGTTTTGTTCATTATACTGTGTCTTTAAACAAATGGGCTCAAGAAAAATGGGTACATTTTTCTTTTAAATAATGAAAAACATCCGGGATAATGGATTATACTTGTCACAAGAGTTTAATGAAGAGTGAAAAGAGTTATCTGAGTGTTGTTACCAACTCAGACAGATTCTATGGATATGCCAAGCCACAAAAGTCTTTGGGAATTTAGGCAATGCTATACTTAGGGTTCCCGGTGTCCAGGGCTATGTCAGATAGAGCAACAGCATTACTTGGGAACATCAGTGAGCGTGAAATTGATATTGATTTAATGCCCCACAAAATGTGTTCAGAAATCTGAAATGTAGTTCTAAATGTAAACCTGAATGCATCTTTTATTTCATCTTTCCTTATTTTCTCTTTGTTCTGGCTTCTTCCCCCAATTAAAAAAAATATTTTTCTTTATTGTTTTTATAAATGTAACATATGCTGAATTCTTTCTGGAATAAGGCAGATATATTAACAAATATGTAAATAAATAAACAAAACCTATAGTAGTGCAGGGTGAGGATATAGTAAGTTTCCTTGAACTAAAAGGTAATTGTTGAGAAGAGAAGACTTTCTTTTACAAAAAGAGGAATAGGCAGAAGTCAAGATATTTGGATCTTATTCTTGTCTTGATGTTTCGTCTCCTTTCTTTACAGTTTTTGAGACTAAACTTGAATGTATGTAAGCCATATTATTGAGTGTTAATGCAAAATCTGTGCTTCCAGGGTTAAATTTAGGAAAAGAAACAAAAAAATTCTGCCCACTTAACCCTTTACTTTGAGAATAAATGAAAAGAAAGAATTGATAACAATTATTTGTAACTTATGATTGTAATTAAAAAATACACTTGCTTGTCCCTGTTACAATTGATTTCTTTGAGCAAATCTACCATATTTTTTAGTGTCATTAATAGAAGTCATAAATCACTGCAAGCTGTTTCTGTTAACGGCACAGTAATATAGGAACATGAGGTTTTAGGATGACATCCTGTTAGATATTTAGCTAAAAATTGCTTGCACCATTTAATAAATGTGCCAAATGGAGTCCACCCACCGCACATTAAAAACTAAAGCTATCAAAAGTTTCCTTGGTTTCCCAATACTTTATGAAGTCAGGCTAATCTTTTCCATTGTAGTTATTTTATTTGCTTTTTTTTTTTTTAAAAGATTGGCACCTGAGCTAACAACTGTTGCCAATCTTTTTTTTTTTTTTTCTGGTTTTTTCTCTCCAAATCCTCCCAGTATATAGTTGTATATCTTTTTAGTTGTGGGTCCTTCTAGTTGTGGCACGTGGGACCCCGCCTCAACGTGGCCTGATGAGCGGTGCCATGTCCGCACCCACGATCCGAACTGGCAAAACCCCAGGCTGCGGAAGCAGAGAGCGCAAACTTAACCACTCGGCCATGGGGCCGGCCCCTGCATTTCTTATCTCAAATGAAAATCAACATAGCATTACTTAGGTCTTGTAATCCAGATTTTATTAAATGTAGTTTATGTCTATAAATTTCCTGGTATATGTATATATATAATGTTTGTCTTAAGAGTTTAATAATATATATGTATATAATGTAACTACTTTCTTTTAATTGATTATATGTCTCAATTAAGCCCCAGTTCATTAACATGGAAAACCAACATATCTGAAACAACTTCATTCTATAGAATAACTTAAGTTTTCTGTTTCTCACGTTCCCTGTGATTTGTGCTCCTCTAGAGGCCTTTGTCATATATTTTCACTTCTTATACTTCTAAGTTAATAACTAGAACCATGAACTCTGCTGTAATATACATTTGGGTGAATAACATAATGTTTTTATGAATCTTTTTTTCCAGATCTCTCCCAGATTGACTTGAAAGTAATTATTGTTTTTGAATATTTGTTAGTTTATTTTTGAGGCAGTATTACTAACATATAATCAGTCCATATATTTTTTGTAATTGGTTATTATATTCATATTAATTAAGATAATTCATAGCATACGAGATAATGTCTTACCATTTTCTTCTATTTTATAATGATTAGTGACTCACATTATCATAAATTGCTACAACAAATATTACAGTTTTATAAAATAGGATGGATCAGTTTAATAAAATATTAAATATTTAGAATCTCTGATGCTTGTACTTTTTAGGTCATATTGGAGCTTTTAAGAAAATCCTTGAGCAGCCTCATTTCCTCCCAGGACCTTCACTCAGTGATTATTAATGATATACCATGAAATAGGCACTTAGTAGAATTTCATCTGTTGTGGAATAACTAAGATAGGTGAACTATCCTATTGAGCACACACTAACTTGTACCTTTCTAAAAGAGATACATAGGGCTGGAATTTTTTATATCAACATACATGGATTAGTTACCTTGCTATTTTACTTATAAATTAGCGTACATGCTCTTTGAAGATAAGAACTTCTGAGTCATCTTTATACTCTCTGGTACATTAAACATAGTAGACAATTTAAAAACAAATAGGTGTCTGTCGAATTATATTAACTTTAAAATACACTTTATATATTGTGTTAAATGAAACCAAACTTTCTAAGTACAAAGAGTCTGTCTTGATGCTTTCTTAAACTGTTGTCAGTAACTTTGTCAGATGTTGGCTTGTTATATTTTGTATATATGAAAGATTGTTTGTATATTTATATACATACATGTATATACACATACATATCTATACATACATTCATATATATGAAAGATCTATGTGAGTATGTATTGTTTTTCTCTATTCTTGGCTTATAGCTAGGTGGAAATTATAGTGAAATTGTTTTGAATACCATGTCAGTATTTTTTTTTTACTTCCTCTAAGCACCAAATGCCCCTGTGTGGCACTTGAAAAACTAAGACCGTATCCCCTTAAAAGACTAAGCTGTCTTTTTGAACCATAGGTTTATGGTCTTAAAATGAGTTCTTATTGACTGTATGGTTCCACATTGCAACATCTTCTTGAACCTTCTATTCTTCTTCTGTTGCTTTTAATTTTTCAAGGGAATGAACGTCATGTAATCTCTCCTGGTCTAGCTATGCCTCACGTCCATAATCTTCTCACACATTCTGACTTAAAATTTATTCTATATAATTTTCAATATAAAGGAAACATTTATACTCTTAAGTGGACTTTTAGTATACCATGAGTTGTTTCCCAGGATATATATGGGATGTTTGTGTTCTGGTAGATATTTATGTCAAACAATTTAATAGTTAAGGAATGGTTACAGAATGGTTAGCCATAATATGTTTGAAGTAAACCTTACCATTTCAAGAAGATCAAAATTTCTTTATAAATTTTGAATTTTAAAGTAGTATTTGAGGTAATTGGGATTTTTTGTTTTATTTGGTTTTGATTTTGTCTTAAAAAATAGAAGACTTTGGAGCAGAGTATAAAACATTTAAAGTTAGTGATGCAGCTTGGGGAGTGGGGATTGTAGAAAAGAGATTGGACTTATTCTACATGATTCCTCATGTCAAACCAACTCAAAAAACACTAGAACCAGTGAAGATTACTGGGTAGCATAGTTTCTGACAATATAATGGCTTTCCTAGCATTGAAAAACTTAATATGGGATCTAGACAGGTCCCTGTCACTGGGATATGCATTTCTACTTCATATGTATATGTATGAAATATATATATGTCTTATCTATCTATCTATCTATCTATCTATCTATCTATCTATCTATCTATCTATCTATCTCCAGTTGAGAAGGACCTTGCTAGGTCCGAGCACAAGCTCCTTAAGAGTCAATGGTTCAGTGAAATGGCCAGAAAGGAAAGATGAAAGTTTTCTCTAATCAGGTTATACCATTTCACCAGTTACGATATTTCTCTGGAAGTGTTCTCTGGAGCTTGTCAAAGCTGCCGTGCTACCTGAAGCACTCACGGGTCATATTTGCTGTTTCTAGAAGTTGTATTTTCTAAAGTGCTAGGTGGCTCTTTTATTGATAATTCCCATTTCTCTTCCTAACAATATGATCCTCAAACCTTTTAAGATAGAATGTTTCACACCAATGAGATTCAGGGTGTAATCAGGCATTTATACCATATGTATGTATATATATATATATATATATACACACCATACAACACTGCCTCTTACACAACATTGTTAAGATATTTCCCCTTCAATTCTCTGAGAAGTTTACAAGGAGAATTTGTTATCATTCTGAGAAGAATATAGTAGTAATGTCTACTCAGTTGAAGTCTGGACACTTGCTACTTACTTAAAAGTGAAAATAACAACAAAAGGTGAGCTGACAATACAGAGTGAATAGTCACCAGTTCTGAATATCTGGTGGTTCACACTGTTTCTGTAGGCATTAAACCCCACTGGTCCAGGAAGACCACAGATACCTTTTGAATGAATAGGAAGACATCTTTCATATCAGGTACTAAAGTTTACCATCATATTATTCTTAGCAAAACTTGACCTCACAAATGATAATCATCACTCATGCAAGGCCCTTTTTGAGCCAGATGCTTTCAATTGAAAATTTAGTTTTTTGTATAAATTTCCAATATTTCTGAGGTATGATTTTCTAAAGAAGTGTCCTTGTCAGTGAGAGTAAGCTGGCCATTTGTTTGGCCTCGGTCTTCCTTTCCAACCTGTCTTCTGCTATTCTCCATTTCTTCCTTTCACACAGCCATGTAAAATCATCCTCAGTTTCCCAAATTCGCATACTTATTTATACCTCTAGGAAATTGCTTTTATATTTTTCTATGTTATTATCCTTTTTTCTCTGTGCCAAATCCTTACCCATCATTTAAACTTCAACTAAAGTATCACCACCTGTCTTTGACTTTCTTTGGTAGAATTTATTGCCTCTTTCTCCTTAAATCTTTAGTACTATGCAATACCTCCATTAAGACTTAGTATGCTATATCATAATCATTTGTTGTCTTTTAGGCACTCACTAAGCCAAGATCTTCAAACACAGCAGCCTTTGTGTCTTTACCTTTTATCTCCATATCCACCACTCAGTAACCAGGCAATGCAACCTTTGTGGGGTGAATAAAGCAAAGACTTCAGGAAATCTGCTCATTGTGTGGCTGAGATACATTAAAGAATTGTGAATTCAAGAGAATTAGTGTCTCTAGTGTGCATGCCGTTGGTGTTGACTCTAATCAAGATGAACAATGTGCAATCCTTGATATATCTACTCTACAAATGAAGAACTGTGCACATTCCCAGAGCTATTCAAGTCCTTGCATGTGAATGACAAGCAGTCACTCACCTAAGAGTCAATTCTGCTTTCTTAGCAGCAATATGCAACTTTGTTTATCATCACTGACACACAAGGGTGTTTAGACTGGTTTTCAAGTTCACTCAGCTAAAAGAAGAAGGCCATTGTATGTGACCAAGTGAGGTTTAGTGTGAGAGAGTTGTATTTGGGGGAGTACTTTGGAGTCTGAGTAGTTGTTTGAGGAATTGAACTTCAAGAGCCTGGAAAGAGGGCATTGTTTTAGCTGGAAGCGTTTAGCATCAGTATGAGTGTGTCTGCCTAAAGGTCTATATATTCAGTACCTATCATTTTTAGTTATCACCATGAGTTCTTTTAAATTTGAATTTCCATGTTAAAGTCACTATATTTTGATATTTTTTGATCCTGTGTTTCACCTCTAAGTTGTTTTGATAAATATACAATATTACGAGGCTGGACTTCAATGAATTTTGTAAAGCCAACAACCAGCTGTCCAAAATTTGTTTCTCCTTTGCTCTGAAATTTGTGATACTTGAGCCAAATCCAAACTTGAAGGAAAAGAATTGAACCTATGCTTATTAATGGCGAATGCCAGACTGCAGTCTGTAGAGTTAGAATGTTTGTATAGTGAATACAGAGTTCAAATTTAAAGCTTGATTTAGAATTGTATCTTTTGCCTAAACTGAAATGCTGTGATATGTGGTATAAATGAGGTTGTGATTACAATTTGGTTTGCTCTCAAGGCTCATGGGATGGCAACTTTTTCTTTACTCTCAGACTTAATGCTTTAGCCAACTAAACTTATCCTTATGAATTTGATCTTTAGAAATTCTTAAAATAATCTCCAATTAAATCACTTGGAAAAATTCCACCTCCTCCTACATTCTTTCTCCTCTTACTTCCATTTTCCATAAATTATTCTGTTGATTTTGATTGCAATCAAGCAGTTATCTTTTGAAAATTAAAGCAGGCCAGCCAATAAAGAACCACCTTGGATCAGTGTGTAGAAGACACTGAAGTCGAAATGAGGCTGAATGAACTCTCCCAGCTGAAGAGTGGCAGATGTGTCTTTCTTTGAAGGCGCTTAGCCCACCCACAGAGCAGTAGTAAAATAAGACTTTCATTATAATGGTTGTGGTAGGCTGAATAATACCCCTCCCCACAAAGATGCCTAGGTCTTAATCC
The DNA here is from genome assembly GCF_037783145.1 of Equus przewalskii. NCBI lineage: Eukaryota > Metazoa > Chordata > Mammalia > Perissodactyla > Equidae > Equus > Equus przewalskii. The sequence goes on along the minus strand of NC_091852.1, from coordinate 27,711,212 downwards.
TTGAAACTTGTGAGTATGTTACCTTGCAAGGCAAAGGGAGATTAAGGTTGGCAATGGAATTGATGTTACTAATCGACTGACCCTAAAACAGGGAGATTGTTCTAGATCATCCAGCAGAGTCTGATACCGAACCTCTTAATCTTGTTCACGTGCCCAGTGTACAGCAAGCCAGACACTGAGACATTGGTGCTTGGAGATGGAGGAATACTTATTTGAATTGGCCAAAATAAGTAGGCAGGACTCTGGGTTTGCTCAAATCTGCCTCCCCAACAACAGAGAACTGGGGATTTTTATAGAGCTAAGGGGCTTGGCAGGAGGAGCTTTGGGGAAACGCAGGGGTCACTCCCCATAAGCCCCTCGGCAGTCTGACTTCTGGACTTCAGTGGTTGCTGGTGGCATTCTCGTTCTTCTGCAAAACAAGCTCACAAATCCTCTAGAAAACAAGCTCACAAATCCTCTAGAAAACAAACTTACAAATCCTTGAGGCCCCTGAGTCACCCCTCAAGTTAAATAGGAAAAACAGCAAATTGGTTTATTATCTACAGTACCCCTCAGGTACCCGGCTTCAAGTCCGGTGTGATCACAAGGTTTCTTAAATGGGAGACAGAAGAGTTAGTGTCTGCTGATGGAATCTGAGGAAGACTCAACTGGCCTTTACTGGCTTTGACGCTAGAAGGGGGCCCCAAACCAAGAAGTGGGCATTTTCTAGAAGCTGGAAAGGCAAGAAAACAGTTTCTCCTCTAGAGTCTTCCGAAAGGAATGCAGCCCTGCTGACTCCTTGATTTAACCCAGTGAGACCCGTATCAGACTTCTGATGGCCTAGATAGTAAGATAATAAATTTTTGTTGTTTTAAGCCACTGAGTTTGTAGCAATTAATTACAGCATCAAAAGGAAACTAATTATCTACCTTAGTTTTATTTCAATTATCCTACTGTTTGGTCTACAACTTATTAAGTTCCCATGCAAATCTTCAGTAGTATTTCCTTATTTACCATCCATTGCCTTTGTGACCCCTGCTCTTACATTGAAGAAACATTTTCAGAGTTCCTTTGAGTCATTCATTTGTTTGAAAACATCCATTGAGTTCATACCTTGTGCCAATTATAGTGAACACAGAATCAACATTTGTTGGATTTGGGTTGGGGTGGGGATAGGAAAACAGCAGCAAGAGGCTTTAAATGTCGAAATAAAATCTCTAGGAAGAGAGAGAGAGGAAAAAACGGAAAACATACATTCCGTAAATGGAAAAGACCAAAGCATGTGAAACTGCTTACTGCTCACCCTCTCATAAGTCTGCCGTATGCCCATATTTTAGGACATAGCGCACAGTCGTCAAAGTGTTCTCCAGATAAAAGACCCTGGAAGGCATGATCAACCTACTCCAGAACAAGGCATTATTATTCTTAAAAGCTCATACTCGTATCACCCCAGAAGATCTCTTAGGTCATATTAAGAACTCTATTCCTTCTTTCTTGAGCTATTTTCCAGCATAGCTTAAGGGAAGGCTGTATCTGTTTCAGATATTTCGACCATCTGGTTTCTATTATCAACCATAATAAAATCAATTCCAGCTCACTATGACTGTGTGATATCTATACACCCTTAAGTATGGCCACATTCACTTTGCAAAAATCAATGCTCGTAACCCCAGTAATCCTTTGTTACCAATGACCAGTCATTATTAGTTGGCAATGTGAGAGTAAGCCGTTTCTGTTGTTTCCGATATGATTCGCTTCCAGAAAATTTCTCATTTTACATTTCCTGAATTGGCAAATGCACATTTGAAATTGCAACTAGCCACCATGAGACTTCAATAGTGTTCATTGCAATCTACAAAATGTTGTAACAGGTTGTGTGGGCACAGTTCAGGAATCAGAGGAATGTGTCAAGTTTCTCATTCAAACGGAAGCATGACTTTATTGATTTCTGAGGTGGCAGACATGCCAAGGCATCCAAGTACCAGGATGCTATCCAAGGCAGGTTTCTGGAGAGGAACAACCCCTGCTGGGAACCCACTGTCATCTACAGAAATTGGATTGTGTTCTGAACTCCATGTTCTAGTTTTCAAGTCACAAATAGCTATGGTGACAGAAAATCCCTACTCCAAGTACCATCTTATTTTCAACATTGTTAATTCAGATACTTAAGAGTTAGGTTGGTGGATTTTCATATTTTCTTTCTTCTATGTTTATTCTTGTGTTTCTTGAGAATATATTCATGAAGAACCAGACAGAAAATAACTGTAGTTATGCTTTATTTCTCATTCCATTCCAGGATTCATGAGAACTCTATCTTGAGTAGTTTATTGCTTTAAACGTTATTGTGCAAGATGTGGACTTTCAGTGTTCATCAGTTAAATGTTGTACTTATCCCAAAGGCAGAAGGGAATATCTTTAGCTTCTTGGAAGCACTTGTTTGGTTGGTGGGTTGCTTGGTTCACTTAGCATAGCTGTTCCTCACAATGTAAAGCTTAACCAAAATAAATTTCTGTAGATAGGACTTTTTCTCAAAATACTACTTTGTCATAGAAATTCTTATTCTGAATAATGTTGATTTCACACACTTATATAGCACTCAGAATTTTCTATAGAGCTTTCACATTGTTTTTATTTTAGTATATAGCAACTCATTAAGAATCATTTATATAAAAATACAAATTCCTAGGCTCCTCCATGAAATTCTGATTCAGTAGGTCTGAAATACAGCCCAAGAATCTCTTTAACAATTGGGATTCTTACAGTTCTTATGATAAGGTGATTCTTATGAACAAGTAAGTTGCCTAAAGACTCCTCTTCAAAAGAATGATAGTTATTATTATTCCTACTGATTGTGAAGAAACTGAGGCAAAAACCAATAACTTTCTATGGTCACAGACCAGGTAGAATCTGGTTCCATGTGTTCTTTCCATTGGTTGATGTTACTTGCTCTGTGTATGTGTGTGTGTGTGTATTTGTGTGAGAGAGAGTGAGTGAGCGATATAGGAAGATAATGAAAACACCTTTCCCCCTGGGTGTCTTCTGATACTTGGTTCTTTCGAATGTAATGTCTGTGGAATCTAAGTTATCATAGCACTAGTTACAGATTGATACATGAATATACTTTTGCCAAAGAATCATTATTTCTCTGATAAAGCAAAGATCTTAAATGCAATGAAAAATTCATGGTAAGAAACAGTTTATTCCCTTTTCCAGGGGTATATCTTTTATGTGTTCTGTACTGTTGGAGAGTAGGTCCTCCAGATACAGTTTGGTTCTTGCAGTTGCCGTGAACTTAATATGATCATGACACAAAGAAATTTCAGCTGGTACAATTTCCTTCAAAATATAAAGACTACAGCTGGTTTCTTATTTTTGTCCATTCTAAAGATACTGTGGCTAGCCTAATTTGCACAGGCTCGCTGGATCATGCCTAATTGAGTTAATGAAGCTCTTCTGTAACAAGAACCCTCTAAAGGAAAATAAAAACACAGAATGAAATTTCAGAATGCAAATTAGCTTGGCTTTGCTGGTTTTCACTCTCATGGGTAGAAGACACAGTAAAAGAATATCCTTAAATTAAAGGCAATTACACCACCTAGTCAAAGATCAGGTTTATCTAATACTGTCACAGGGGAGCTGCCTGTGTTCTAGGGAGAAAAGCCCATTCACTCGGAGATTGTTGTCACTTGACCCTGCCTGGGATGCAGAAAGCTATTTGCTGCTTAATTCTAGTGACTTGATTATTTCAAGTGTCTGTTGACATCTTTGAGGATTTATGGTTTTCATCTAATCAATGGAAACATATATTGAAAAGATTATTTGCCACAGTGGAGATTTACATTGATGGCCCTTTGTTTAAGTTTTGTCCCTTCCCACTAAGTGGTTTGTTCCTTTCTTGTAACACGTTTTAGATTTCTTCTTACTTGGCTGTAAAGACCACATAGAGCTTTCTAGGGCCATTGAGGTCAAGGTATTTCAAAACTAACGATGTCTTTATTTTCCTTTTGGGATATGGAGAACTTTTAGTCTATTAAACTTAATTTGATTTCCCCCCTCATTCAATTTTCCATTAAATTTTATATGATTAGGAAACTTTAAGGAATATGAAAATAGAATGGCCATATTTTACTAGCTTTACTCAAATTATTTTTTAATTACATATTTTCAAATGCTGCAGCTATGTTTAACCATAACAGTGGCAAAAGCCAACATAAATCTATTCTCTTCCTGGAATATTGGAAAGGGGTCAGTCAAATTAGAAAAATCTTGGCATTATTACAAAGTCTGTTATTTTTTTTACTGTTTAGAGGTGAACAGAATTACTAGAAACCTAAGATATCAAAGCTAAAATCTAATGATTTAAAAGGTGTCATTATATGTAGCTGGTGCCTGTGCTGATTTCTTATTGGTAAGTGGTCGAATAACCGGAAATAAAAATGAAGTGTGACCCTGGTCTCTCAAGATCTTTTAGTTTCTGTTTCTCTATGGGTAAAGTGAAGAGTTTGGACAAGATGACCTTTGTGCCTTTATATTTTAAAATCCTGTATTAATATAAACTAATGAAATATATTTTGAGTCTAGCAGTACCGTGGGCAGATTTGTGGGAAATAGTAGAAACCAAAGGGATGGGCAATGAACTCAGAGAGGAAGCAGGCTGCTTGAGGATTCTCCTTCTGATTTACCCATTTAAGTAGCTATATGAAAAGTCATACTATGTCTTGGCGCCTCATTTTTTGAGTACTTAAAATGGAATGATTTAACCAAGTCAGCCGGTTGAATTCCCTTGTTTGTTTTTGGATCAGCTGTCTTTGATCCCAGTCTAGAAGAGGTGGGTAAAACAAGGACATCACAGAGAACAATGTAAGACTCCAGCATGAAGACGGGGTACAGAGTAACAGTGCTGTGGAACGTAAATGAAGAGGGGAGTGCACGTGGGCTGAAGGAGATGTAATGAAGGAGAATCCAAGCTGTTTATATAATCTATGTCTTTATAACCCACAGGATGTTATAAATTATTTAAAAAAATTAATGCCTCAATATTATATGCACAACTTGTTGATGAGGATCATTGGTTACAGTGAAATTTTCGCCCTTGTTTGACTCATGGAGAAACCATGACACAGAGAGGACAAGTGGATTTATGAGATGACTAGATCTGTAACAGCCTTTTGATCTATAAAATGAGGCTATGGCCATCCCCACAGGGCTATTGAAAGGTATAATGAGATAGCGCAGGCAAAGGACTCAGGAGTGCTTGGCATATTGCAAGCATTTGGTCAATGGAATTACAATTTTCACTTATTAAAGTAACTTTTAAATATGGCAAACATTCAGGTCATTTAACCAGAATATGTACATTTCATCCAAGCACGTAAAGACGACCAGGAAAATTGACCTATCTACATGAGGACTGTTTTCAATGTAGGGTGGTAGGTATGGTGCAGAGTAATCAGGCACATGGCCCCTTGACATGACTCAGAATGAAATTAAAGCCCACCAATCCGGAAACATCCTAGTGGCATCCACCTCTGTCTTCCTGCCCAGCCATTCATATCTCAGACTTTCCAGTCCCCAGAGAAAATCTTGTCTAAGTGGCTTCAAAAAAGACCCGTAATAGAGTGACTATTGTTTAGTGCAGTTCAGTAACTAAACCTTGTCAGAGCCAAGGCAACCAGAGAGTGAAGCTCATTCACCATGGAGCCCCAGAATTCCCTGCTCTCTTTATAACATCACCAGACATTTTTCTACAATTTCCCTTTACTTTTCTCTCCTTTTGTAACTCTGCAGTGAAACTTCAAAGAAATTCGGTACTCTAGAGTTGACTAATCATGCTGAAAATTTCACATGATAAGATATTCATTTCAGCCCCAAAGCACTGAATTATTTCCTGTTATTTTAAAGTATGATGTTTGTTAAATTTGCACACAACTTACTAGTAAATGCTAAGGATAGATCCCTGGAAAAAAGTCTTTATTTAAAAATATGGGGGGAAAACCAATACAAAAACAGTTAAATATGTGAAAAAACCCAAGTGCATGAATGATAAAAATATCGTCTTCTCTCTTAGCAATAATGAAAGGCAATATTGGGGCTGGCCCGGTGGCACAGCTGTTAAGTGCACACGTTCCGCTTCTGGCGGCCCAGGGTTCACTGGTTCGGATCCCAGGCGTGGACATGGCACCACTTGGCATGCCATGCTGTGGTAGGCATCCCACATATAAAGTAGAGGAAGATGGGCACGGATGTTAGCTCAGAGCCAACCTTCTTCAGCAAAAAGAGGAGAATTGGCAGCAGTTTGCTCAGGGCTAATCTTCCTCAAAAAAAAAAAAAAAGAAAGAAAGAAAGAAAATAAATAAAAGGCAATATTATTATTATTATTTTTTACTAAGGTTATGAAAGTTAACATCCTTGTGAAATTACTGTTGTACATCATTATTAGTCATGTTGTAGGTATACCACTTCACCCCTAGTGCCCTCCCCCCACCCCCCTTTCCCCTGGCAACCACCGATCAGTTCTCTTTGTCCATATGTTAAGTACCTCCTATGAGTGGAGTCATACAGAGTTTGTCTTTCTTTGTCTGGCTTATTTCTCTCAACATAATACTCTCAAGGTCTATCCATGCTGTTGTGAATGGGACGACTTTGTCCTTTTTTATGGCTGAGTAGTATTCCATTCTATATATATACCACATCTTCTTTATCCAATCATCAGTTGCTGGGCACTTAGGTTGGTTCCATGACTTGGCTATTGTGAATAATGCTGCAATGAAGATAGGGGTGCATGGAACTTCTGGAATTGCTGACTTCAGGTTCTTAGGATAGATACCCAGTAGTGGGATGGCTGGGTCATAAGGTATTTCTATTCTTAACTTTTTGAGGAATCTCCATACTGTTTTCCATAGTGACTGCACCAGTTTGCATTCCCACCAACAGTGTATGAGGGTTCCCTTTTCTCCACAGCCTCTCCAACATTTGTCACTCTTTTGTTTTTGGATATTTTTGCCATTCTAACAGGTGTAAGGTGATATCTTAGTGTAGTTTTGATTTGCATTTCCCTGATGATTAGTGATGATGAGCATCTTTTCATGTGTCTATCAGCTATCTGTATATCTTCTTTGGAGAAATGTCTGTTCATGTCCCCTGCCCATTTTGTAATTGGGTTATTTGATTTTTTATTGTTGAGTTGTGTGAGTTCTTTGTATATTATGGAGATTAACCCTTTGTCGGATAAACAACTTGTGAATATTTTTTCCCAATTAGTGGGCTGTTTTTTTGTTTCAATCCTGTTTTCCCTTGAAAAGGCAATATTATTTTTACTGAGTTCAAGATTTCCTACATTTTGGACATAGTCAGTGGCAACATGATAATTGAGAAAAATCTAGGATTTTTTTTTTTCTTTCAGTAACTAAATGAAAGAATCAGGGAGTAAGACCACCAGTATCTCCTATGCACACATCAGCAATCAAAAGGAGACCAGGTTCTGGGACACTTTTCTGTTCAACATAGTGGTCTAGGGCTTGGTTGAAGGTAACCAAAAGACACTGTTTACGGGTAAGGATTCTTTTCTCACTGATAATGACTGCAAAAATAGTTAAATGATTTCTATGATTAGGTGTAGAAAATATATTTTCATGGAGGTACTGGTAAACATGAACTTTGCTTTCTAAATATGAAATTAAGAAAATACAGAAAATAATATAATGAACAGACATCTATTAAATCCTACTATTGTCACACTTCAAATGGAAACAAATGAAATATTATAGTATAAGTCTATTCCCTTTCTTTTTCCCTTCTCCTACCTCCTGCATCAGAGAATAAAAGTATCCTGCTGTGGATATTTATTATCTCTGTTAAAGTCTGTGTGTCTAAAACCTGCGCGTGTGTCTTAAGCAGTAGATAGCACAATTTAGCATATTTTCAAATTTTACATCAATTGGTATCATAATTTACGTAAATGATATTATTCTTCAGCTTAGTTTGCTCAATATTATGTTTGTTTTTTTTTAAATCTCTAAAAAATCCAAATGAGATTAAAAGAACCCAATTATATGGGAATATAAATATCAAATCTGTTGAAAAAAGTTATTCATGTTAAAACCTATAGTCTAGATCATTGATTTTTATTGCCTCAAGTATTCCATTGAATTAATAAACCGTAGTTTAGTAATCCATTTTTAAGGTAAAACGGTTTAGATCTGAGTGGTTTCTGTTTCTGATTCCAAAAAATGCTGCAACTGATAAGCTCCTATGTGCCTCTTCAGTTACATAAGGGAGAAATTTCCCAGAGATTTGCCTGTTCAATTTGCGGAATTGAAGAGCAAAAAACAAAAATAAACAAAAACCCCTTCCACTTTACTAGATTTTGCCCAATTTGTCTTTCATGGATATCTCAATTTATAGTTCCACCAGAAATAAATAAAGTTTATCTTTTCTACATATCCTTGTCAAAATTTGGGTTTTCAAAATTTTAAATTTTGTCATTCTGATGGGTGTGAAATGATTTCATTGTTAATTCTTTTTCCCCTGGTTCCTAGTGAAACTGAACATTCTTCATAGGCATATTCTTAATTTGTGTTTGATCTTCTGTAAGTTGCTAGTTAATATCCTTGTCTCTTTTTTCCTGTTGTATCATTGTTCTCATTAATGTTTGAGTCCCTTTGCTAATTCTGTGTCAGCTAAATTATTGCAGATATAGTCTCTCAGGCTGAGACTAGCCTATTACCTTATTAGGATTTTTTTTTTTCAAATAAGGGTTTTTAATTTTAGTGTAGTCACATATATCAATATTTCTTTATGATTATTGCTTTTTGTATCATGTTTGAGAAATTCTTCTCTGTCCCAAGGTCATAAATATATCCCACAAAATTTACTTTTCTACATTTACTGCTTTAACTCATCGGAAATTGCTTGTTCTCTTGGCGGGAAGTGGTGATCTGATTTTGTTTTTCCACATATGTGCATAGGTGTCCCAACACTATTTATTGGGTACTCCATTCTTTCTCCTCTGAGTTGAAATGCTGCCCCTGTCTTATAGCAAGTTTCCATACTTGCATGGGAACCTTCTTCTGGTTTCTTTACCCTAACTATTTTTTAAATCCTTGTCACTTTAAGTAATTTACATTACTAGAAACTTCGTTCATTCAACTTTTGAAATTTATGGACGTACTTTTTTTCTTTATAGTCTCTTAATATTTAAAAAAATCTGTGGAGCTGGCCCTGTGGCTCAGTGGTTAAGTTTGCACGCTCCGCTTCGGAGGCCCACGGTTTTGCTGGTTCGGATCCCGGGTGCAGACATGGCACTGCTCGTCAAGCCATGCTGAGGCGGCATCCCCATATGCCACAACTAGAAGGACCACAACTAAAAATATATGACAATGTACCCTGGGTCTTTGGGGAGAAAAAGGAAAACTAAAATCTTAAAAAAAAAATTCTGTAAAGTATCTGTAGCTCAATTTCCTTTTTTAATCTTCATGAGGTTTACTAGTGCTTATTCGTTTTATCTTAATCAGACTCACTGGAAATTTAGGTTTTTAATTGCTGTGTTCAAGCAATGGGAATTTTGTTTTGTTGATCCTTTCTTTGTTTATTTTTTGTGTTTCACAAATTTTAATCTTACCTATTACTACTTTCTCCTTTCTTTAGACTGTCTTTTTTTCTAATTTATTTTTTTAAAAAAATTTGCACCTGAGCTAACAACTGTTGCTAATCTTTTTTTTCCCCCGCTTTTTCACTCCAAAGCCCCCCAGTACATAGCTGTATATTTTTAGTGGGGGTCCTTCTAGCATGTGGGACACCTCCTCAGCATGGCTTGATGGGCAGTGCCGTGTCCATGCCCAGGATCTGAACCGGTGAAACCCTGGGCTACCAAAGCGGTGCACATGAACCTAACCACTCGGCCATGGAGCCGGCCCCTCTTTTTCTAATTTATTGATTTGAAAGATTAACTCTTTTCTAATTTATTGATTTGAAAGATTTATTTTTGGTTTGATATTTTTTCTTTTGCAGTATATTCCTATGGTATCTACAGCATCTTCCTTCCATTTGCTTTGGCTCTGTGTATCCAGCTTCCAGGTAGCTGTCCTAGAGCTGCTTTTTAGGACAATTCCCTTTACCACCAGTTACTGAGCTAAACAACATTCGTTTTACAGAGTGTGTGACATGATAAATACGGGTGTGTCCAATATAATTTCTAATTTTCAAATTACTGAAAATTAGAGTATTAGAAATTACAAACCATAAACCTACTTTTCACTGTTCGTTCACCAAAGCTTTGGGGAACAGGGTTTCAGTGAATCCACCATGTTTGGCTTTCTGCCTCTACAGAATCACTGCAAGAACTGTTATTTCTTCTTCCATTGCTGAACAAAATTTCACTTTACTACTCGTAAAAGCATCTCATATATATACACACACATGCATACATAGATCCTCATATATACATAAAGCTGCTTTTGTCCAGTGGACTGTTAATACCCATTTTGTTGCATTTATAAACGACTCCACGGCCGGTTAGCTATTTTCTGTAATTAGACAGCTTTCAAAATCATAGCTCATTACTTAGAATAGGGCTGAGACAACTCAAGTTTAAGATTATTTTTTATTGACTTGTCAAAGACATCCCTGATTGTGTGATTTAAGCCATGATGTAGCATGTTATCTTTACATGCAGGTGCTGTTTTCATATGCAGGAATAGGAAGCCCACCAGGGACTGCAAACTGCCGCATATATTTAAAGCCAAAGAAAAAATACCTTGGGTCAATATTGCTCAGGAGAAACTTAATTGCTGTTATTACTCCACTTTTTAGGTCTATTACTTCAGGTGATTGTGCTGCCGTGTTATAAACTATTTTCTTATTATTGCTTCAGTGTTTCAGAGTCACGTGCCATTTCAAATCTGTCTTCATTTGTCAGATATCTCAAGTCCAGTGCTTACTACTTTTTTTTGCATATTATCTTGTTCCTTTATTTTTCCAAAGGCAAGCCCGGGTTCTCTTTTCTGGGGTATGTTGCTACTGATAACTCTTTTACCTTAAACAATTGGTCAGTTTCATAGATTCTGTTTTAATACCTGACATTATCAGGAGATTTTCTTATTAATAGAAATGTATTTCCCCCTTTACAGTGACTTCCTTGCTGCAAATTTGTGGAATGGCTTAAGAGCTCTGTCATTTACACAAAGGCTGGTAAATGTTCATGACTGCCATACAGGCGTGAAATCGGGTCATGTTCCTGCCTTATTTTCATGCCTCTGATGATTTACCGACAGGATGAAGAGCAAACTGTTTAGCATGAACTCTTGGCTCCCACCCCCCTCACCAACAGTTTTTCCCATCATGAACCCTGTCCAGTCCCACTAAATATCCTATGTTCCTCCCAAGGTGTATGTCCACATTGTGTTCCTTCCACTTAATTTCCCGGTCTTCCTTTTCACCATCTGGTGAATCTTTCTTGTCTATCACCATCCAACTCTTTGAAGATCCTTTTTGAAACCGTTCCCAGTTCCTTTAGCAGATCTGCTCAATAACCTACTTTGATCTGATAACAACCTTCATAAAAATACCTTATAGTCCGTCAAAGTACTTTGGTCTGCAACTATATATGTTTTCCTTTGTTCCCCTAGAATGTGAGTTCTTTTATGGCAGGGACTGTGGGTTTCTTGTCCTTTTCTTGCCCAGGACTTGTTAAATGCTTGGCATGAACAGGTGATCAATAAATGTCAGTATGAATGAATGAACGTGGAATGAATGAACAATCTTCATCGCCACTTTTTTGGGGCATATCTTGACACAAAGAATCTCTGACTGATAGGGGACATATATTTAACAAAATTCCAGCTTTGAATTTTCATGCATATTACTTTTATTACCTTTCTCTTTTTTAAAAAATTCTTTTTTTATTGAGTCTCTGTTGTATCCTAAGCATAGTGTTAGCACAGACTTAAAATGTAAAAAAGTTTTTGTATTATAACGAATAATCTATGAAAAAGATAAAATGGACAATTGTTCAAAAACTTTAGTTAGGTAACACTTCCACATTTTAAAAGAAAGGCTGTTCTGTCTCTAATGATTTTACAAGATGTTATGTCATAGCAATATCCCTTTTCCTCTTGTTTCTTTGCCATGGTTTATCAATCAAATCATTATTAATTGGATTTTGAAATCTGTTTCTTCACAGATGATAAGATATTTGGGGCATGTAAACTCTATGATCTGCATGTAAAAAGCAGCATCTGTGGGATGGGAACTCGGGTCATATAGAGCCGTTTCCTTCTCGCCATCCCGTGTAATGTAGGCATGCCATTTACCATCCCATCGTAGATTCTAGGTCATTTCTCTTTGCTGATTACTTTAAAACACTATTGCAACACAGAACTGTCTTGTATTTTCAAAGGACAAAATGAAGTGGAAAATTACTATGTTTTGCAAAGAATTGAGTTTGTATATATTTGGTCTTGTTTTTCCTAGTGCAGATAACATAAGTATGTGATTTCTCTTAAAATTTATAGTAGCATAAAACTGATAAACTGCAGTTGCATAATTATGTTATTTAAAATTTTTAAATAGTGTGGCTGCTTTCAGAAGCTCTTGAGAAAGAGCTAAACTGCCCATTTTTAAAGTGAATTAACTCTTGAATGACACTTGAGTGCTGTTGTCTTGGGTAAAACCATCTATGAACTGAATTCTGTCAACTAACAAGGAGAGCTCAGTGAAAAATCTGTTTCTATAGTTCTAAGTAAAACTTTATTTGAGTAAACTGTTTCTCAATGCAAACCTTTAATTTAAAATATACACTAAAATTTTAAGAGTAAATATCATTTTATACAAAAGTATGTATGGTGTATATTCTTTGTCTCCTCGTCATGAGAGAATATAAAAAATACGTCAGTAACAAATTCACTAGAGATGGTATTCTGTGTGCTGTTAAAAATGTTACTGATTGTTTACATTAATCAACTCACTGAACAATTCATTGAGTATCTGCTACGATTAGACACTTTGCTGGCAAATTGACTTCATTTTTCATATTATGTAGTTCAAAAATAAAAAGGGAAAAAATGATATTGCCCTATAGTATCTGTCTTTAGTTTAATCCATTTTAAAAGTATGATCTGCGTATCATCTAAACAACCTCAGCAGGTCAGTAAAGTGGATAATCAGTTCACATAGTATGACATGGTCCTTTAGAAGTCTTACAAACACTGTATGAAATACTCTCCATGATTAATTTCCAGTTAATTGGAAGTTCTTTTTGCCTTCTTTCTTAATTTCTGTCCTTCCACCAGCATTTGTTGTGCAACCTCTAAAGACTACATCAGTACTGGACATGCAGAGGTAACAAACGTATCATCTTTATCTGAAAACACTTCTGAAATACTTATAAATCCAGTTAAGTAAATTTATAAGTTGAGATCCACAACAGAAGTACTACAAAATAATAGGGGCAGAAGATAATGCCTGAGATGAACTGACTTTTTTTTTTTTTTGCTGAGGAAGATTAGCTCTGAGCTAACATCCATGCTAATCTCCCTCTACTTTATATGTGGGTTGCCACCACAGTGTGACTGACAAGTGGTATAGGTTTGCACTTGCAATCTGAATCCGTGAACCCTGGGCCGCTGAAATGGAGCACACCAAACTTAGCCACTATGCCACAGGGCCAGCCCTGGAGATGAACTGATTTTTAAAGGACTAATGCCATCTAATTTGAAAGTAACTCCTGCACTTTACTCAAAATATTTAGCAGAGAAGAATTACATGATAATTCTGTTTAAATAAGTATTTTATTAAGCAATTAACATGTGCAAAGACATTATAAATGACACTTGGGGATGGGGAAAAGAGCGCAAAGTGTCAACCCAGCCCTGGTTGTAAACACTTAAACTTCTAGAGATATGTGTCAATATTTTAGCCAGGGTGGGAAGATCCTGCTAACACTGCCCAGGCACACCATTTCTGCATTTCCACTTTTCAGCCCATATCTATGCCATAGCTGACTGATAACCAAAGTCTCTACAATCTCTTACCTAATAATTAGGACATTTGTTGTCCTGACAGCCTAGTGAGATTTTCCGAGAGAGCTTCTGTTTGGAGTGCTTGCAACGATTGGATTGAGTTATTAAATAATATTTATTATTACAGCTTTTCATATCAGATATATAGACAGTGCATTTCTAAGAAGCACAAATATTAAACTATGTTTAATAAACAGATATCATATAGAGGAGTTGGGAGCTCCTGAGCAACAACATCCCTACTTGCTTGTTTAAGGAAACAACTTGTAAATGGGCCTTCACTCATAGCAACATCTTATGAATAATCCTGTGGTTTTGCATAAAAAGAACTTCATATGATCTTACTCATTTTTCACGGTGAATGTGTGTTATGGGATAACTTCTGGCAATGCTTTATATGTACCATTGTTTTAAGGTGATCATCTTGGGATTTCAAGAGAGTACCCTCTGTACAGCCCTTTGATGGGTTAGAACACTGTATAAAGAACAACTAAATTAGTTATGAAATCCCAAACTTATTTATCAGTTTATTTGCTCCTGTATTCAACAAATGTGTGTTGCATATTGAGAGGGAAGGAAGGAAGACGGAAACCATCAAGATTGTCTCAATTAGGTGTAGAGACTGATGTGGAAATACATGATTTCAGTAGAACAGGGGCTCTCAAACAGCGTGCTTCGGAATCACCTGGAAGTCTTGTTAAGACATTCTGGGTTCTATCCCTGTAGTTTCTGATTCAGTACATCTGGAGTAGGGCCCAAGAATTCGCATTTCTACTAAGTTTCTGCTGATGCTGAGGCTGCTGCTCTGGGCCCGTCTTTTATAACCACTGCAGTTGAGTGTAAGGACAATGACAGAGATGTGTTGAAGATGCTTCCAGAATAGAGACAGGAGATCCTCAATCTATTTGAGAAGTTAGGGGAGGCTTTTAACAGAAAGAAACATTTGAGCTAAGACTTGAGGATCATTTGGAGTTCTCCAGACAAGAGTTAAAAGTATTCCAGGCAGAGAGAATGGCATAGGCTACAGCAATGTGGCTTATTCGAAGCACTCAAGTAGCTCAGATTCTGCAGTTCAAGTTGTGCTGGGGAAAGTGGGAAAAGGGAAGCTGGAGAGGTCGAGGTAGCCTTTGAAGGAAAAAGACTGAATCAGGAAAACCCTAGTAAAATATTTACAATTTTGAAAGATGATTCTGCCTGCAGTGTGGAGGGAGAGTGGATTGGCTAAGTTCAATACTAAGGTTAAAATAGACAATAAATGAGGAGGGTCCGGGCTACTCTAGTGACAGGGCTGGAGGGGAGAGAGCGATGGGGTGACTCCAAAAGCAGCATTAATAGCAATTTGGATGTGGCCACTAAGGAAGAAAAGTCACCAAAGGTGCTCTCTGGATTGGCTGGTTTGTTGGAGGTGCTATGTACTGAGACTGAACTTGCAGAGAATAGAATATATTTGTGGAGATTAGGTGGGGGTGGGAATAATTTGAGTTTCTCTTTGTCTGTGAAACGTGCACTTAGAGATGTTGAGGAAAGAGACGTGGGTACAAAAATATGGATTATTTTGTTGCTGTGTTAGCCTTGCTATATATACCTATATACACAGGCATATATATCTAATACAAAAATATCTATATGCTGGTATCTGTCTATGTAGACACAAAAACAGAACCACATATAACCCTAATTTAATTATGGCCTCAATCTACAGAAATTGTTTATTTTTACTTTACAAAATTGCTTAGAGAACAACTTAAACCTAAAATTTTAGAAAACATTAGAAAGCACGTAAACTATAATAATCATTAAAAATTCAAATCATATCCATAAAGCAACCATCATTTCACCCTACAAATATCTGTACGAATGTCTTTTGGAAGCCTGCCTGAAATGCAGAATTATTCCAGTAAGTTGGAAATGGCACCATGACAAAGCTTAATATCATGTATTTATAGTTATTATAGATATTGATATTATTTTTTGCAAACATGATAGAATCAGGAATTCCTGCAGGTGTTATGTGCCAGCAATTGGTTGAAAAGTGTGCACATTAATATTTAAGAGGAAAGTAAAAGAGCCTTCAATAATCTTCCAACATTTCAGGATTTGGAGGTAGAAGGATAGATAAATAATTTGTGCAAACATCATCCTTCTTCAAGCTGCATGCATACTAAATACTCTCCATTACAGCATTGGGGCATTTAAAGGCTGTTCGCGATGTCTCATTTGTAAATGTAAACTGACCCAAGTCATTCCTGTGCTGAAATCTTGGCAGCACTTTGCCTGTTTAGCAGAACTGAGCCCAGAGCTCAGCTCTGCGAGGAAGCGTCCCTAACTGGTCTTTGCCCCCCGGTACCTAGCACAGTACTTAGCACATGGTGGTATTTAATAAATTTTACTTAGTGTACTTACAACTTGGAATCAGTACGTTTCTTGCAACCATTTTCTATTTGTTTCTGCAACTTCAACTCATTTTGAAAAACTGAGCAGTTATTTTTTTCCCTTTCTGAATCATTCTTGAGCAAAAGGTGTGCTTAGTTATCTTTATTAAATTTTACTGGAAATTTGTGGACTTAAGCACTGCATTGCTGCTCACAAAATAACCAGAAACATCTTTTCTACAGCCTCGTTTTTAAAGACATCAGTCCAGATGGACATTATCATCTGGTAAAGGCACATAGGGTGGGGGCAAGGACAGACTAGCAAACGAAGCTTATTAATCTGTAATTTATTTGGAGGAATTCAGAGAGAGCAACAGGGGCCAGCCTGGTGGCACAGTGGTTAAGTTTGCACGTTCCGCTCCAGCGACCTGGGGTTCGCCAGTTTGGATCCCATGTGCGGACATGGCACCCCTTAGCAAGCCATACTGTGGTAGACATCCCACATATAAAAAAGTAGACGAAGATGGGCATGGATGTTAGCTCAGGGCCAGTCTTCCTCAACAAAAAGAGGAGGATTGGCAGCAGATGTTAGCTCAGGGCTAATCTTCCTCAAAAAAAAAAGAGCAGCAGACAAAAAGAGTTCACCAGTATATGTGAATGTGCATGTTGGCTAGTCTGTATAGAGGTATTTAATGAATTTGCTATACTCTTAGAATTGGATCACTGCTTTTCTATGAAAACTTGAGGTAAGAAGTTAGCGTGTGAGGAGAAAGTGTAAGAGCGTTTCAAAACTTGAGTGTGTTGGTTCTAAGAACTAAATTCAGTCAGGCTCTGCTTGAAATAAAAAAAATATATACTCATCTTCTTTCTCTCTCTCATGTGAATGTGCAATCTGAGTTATCTTCAGGAAAAATCTAGCTCACTCTTGATCAATGAGACATAAAGTAGAAGCATCAACTTAAAAAACGTCATCCTATTAAATTCATAGTCTGAGATCTCCTACCTGTTTGCAGTCTGAAATACTGAACAGGTATTCTCAGTGTGCAATAACCGTTCTGTGACCTCTCAGATGAGGTGTGGTCTATTTGCATGACTTGAATAAAATAGATGACCAGATTATCTCTGACTTTATTGCCAAGGTTGGATTAATTTACTTGTGCTTGTCTTTATTTAATAATATTGATTTTCTAATTAATGAAATTAGGCATGCACAGGGGCATGCACATTCTTCTTCCTCTTTAAATTTATTTTTAGATTTGTGACTACGTGTGAAAATCCCTGTATCTCTTGATTTTATGTTTGTTTGGAGTTCAGCAGTGAATCATTCACATGAGATTGGCAATTAATTGAGCAATTAATTGAGTTTTAATAGCTCTAGGGGAAGAATAAAAATCTGAAGATGGGTTTTATTTCAGAGTGGGGAAAATGGAGAGAATCCACAGGAAGCTGTGCCTTGAGCTCTAAAAGTAATAACAAAATATCTGGGAAATTTAGAAAGATATTTCTTCTCTCAGGTATTAGCCTTCCTATGTAAAAACACCTAATGAATGGAATGTTCCCTAGGTGCTTTCAAACTGCTGAGATCATAAAGCTTTGATGGTCTTTTCTTATCTAATGCTTTTGGTATTATTTAATTCATTATTCCTTATTGAATAATGTTAAGGCAATTTTTAGGGCCTCCTAAATACTGTCATCATGAATTAAAACATCCAGGTAAATCTGTTGGAGGGAGGGCAATGTTATAACAGCTGTAACAGTAGATAATGTCCAAATTAAATACTTTAAAGAGGGCTGGCCCAGTGGTGCAGCAGTTAAGTGCACACGTTCCGCTTCGGCGGCCCGGGGTTCGCCGGTTCGGATCCTGGGTGTAGACATGGCACTGCTTGGCAAAAAGTCGTGCTGTGGTAGGCATTCCACGTATAAAGCAGAGGAAGATGGGCGCGGATGTTAGCTCAGGGCCAGTCGTCCCCAGCTAAAAGAGGAGGATTGGCAGATGTTAGCTTAAGGCTAATCTTCTTCAGGGAAAAAAAAAATACTTTAAAGAGACACTTATTGGGAAGTGTGGTCTTCTTAATTGACAGTACCAATAGAGTATTCATTATTATGTCTTACTATCAATTATTAATGTTTTGATGATGATGATTTTGGCAGTTTTAACAAGAAACTACCATTTTCTTCCAGATTCTTTTGAGATCAATTGAGACAGATTTCTATCGGAAAGACTAAAAGATGAATGTTTTATCCTGTCCTCGGCAGTGTCTATAGATATTAATAGGTTTTCACAAGGGTTCAGATGGAAGCTGAAGCATTAATAGAAAATGATATAAGTGGTTTTGAGGAGGAATGGAGAAGGTTTCTGGAACTGCCACTTCTGCCAAGTATCTGGAAAGATAAGGATGAATGATTAGTATTACGATAGTCACCTTTAAGTGAAAGTTAAAATATTCGTTAGAGAATTATAGTCTGCCAAGTTCATGCACACATGAATTCTAAAATTGTTCTACCAGAATTGAAATATAAACAAAATGTAAATATTATCCTCATTCATATTTTAATCATATTATTGAACAATAGTTAAAAGTGTTCTGCATAAGGTGAAAAATGCAGAATTAATAGCAGTGTTCCGTAAATACTCCTACTGGGGCTTTTCACTCATGTGGTACAACTTATGCAATTCTTTTTAGGGGGCAGAAAAGAACTTTGATCGTTTCCATGTTACAGATAGAGGAAATGAAGCAAAGACAATTTTCATGAAGGTTAGAGATATGGTTAATAGTCGAGAAAGATGGCTCCATCTATTTTGAATTGAGAAAAAAATGCATTCAGTCTGGCTTTAAGCCAGTTTTAATATTAACAAGATTTATCTGGCTGATTGCCATGGACCCAGAGCCATATGACTTTTGAAGAGCGCCTGCAGTTCTTAAGAGATGATTCAGGGTTCCCCAACCTCCTAATACTCCAGAAACTGAGCTTTCTCTTCATTCTGTTGAAATAGTTTGGTATTTCTTGACTATTTCTAGATTGTTTGCTTATCATTTTATTTCTGGCAGAAGTAGCATAAATGTATAATAGAAATATGCATATCTTTAGTAGCACCAATAGTTTTAAGTTACATAAGAATGAAAAACATTACAAATAACTCTCTAGAATTTTTGGAACATATTTTAACCTAATGGAAACAGTAGAGCATTAAACCAAGTGTGGAGTCCTGTGTCACTGCACAGCTTGTATGCCCATGAAGCAAGCCCTGAATAAACCAACCCATGGAAAATGTGTCCTTACTAGTGGTCAAAGAAATGCCAATTATTAAGGTATTGCTATATATTTGTAAAGGAGTTTTAACATTGTTAGCATTGAATTACATTTTAATATTTTAACATTAAATTATCCACATGTTAAAATGGCAGTCCCCCGTTGCCATCCATTCATACATACCTATGGTCTTAGAAGCAACAATATATAGTAAGAGGCATAAAACACTCATGTCCTTTGACTTGATATTTCTAGTCCCAGGGACTTAAATTAAGGAAATAATTCTATAGAAACCAGAAGATCCATGAACAAAAATATTTAGTATAGGGATGCTATAATGGTAACAAATTATAACCAGTCTAAGTGTACTCAACTAGAATAATAAATTATAATATATCAAAAACTTTGAATATTAACCAACTTTTAAAATGTTAACCTTATAACATTATGTCAGAGCTCTGAAAATGTTTGTGATACCTGTGAAAGAGCATCATGGAAGCTAATATGGGCATAGTGCTATGTTTAATAACTATGTAATGTAAAATAGGTGTAACAATGTGAAAAATAATATGCCAAAGATGAAAACTTATGTTAGATGGTGGAAATATTGCTCCATCGTTTTAAATATTTTTTTCAAGCCAGGGAGTACACATAGAATTCAGAAGAGTCTTCTCTAGACTTCCTACTAGGTTTTTATCTAATCTATTTCTGAATGCCTCTAATGAGGATGACTCAAGTACCTCTCTGAGCAGCAATTCTATTGCCTAATGTCCCTTGCAGAATTTTTTGTGATGTTTAGTCTTAATTTCTTCCCTTTTTAGCTTTAGACCATTACTCTTCATTTTAGCCTTTTATTACCATTTAAAAAATATTTTTATAGTCCTTACAAATTCCTCAAATTGCTTTTTCCCTAAATGAGGAGTTTCCCTGAAGTCATTCCATGTATATAACTGCCCTGTGGATGCAGGGCAGAAAGTCTTGTCTCTGCAGTGCTATTAAAAAGCAAAAACCTCTATCTTCAGATCATAAACCTGGGACTTTTTATGTTAAGAGAATATCATAGGAGATTTTGGGGAGGGTTTAGCTTTTCTTTTGTTAGACAGAGAGCCCTTAGAGATTCTGTCCTAACTTTTGATTTTACAAATAAGGAAACTGAAATAGAAAGATTAAGTGCTTGGTCAACACTACACCTAATTTGTGGCTAACTCATGAGTTCAATCCGGTTTTACTGACGTCCAGAACTTGCCTATTATATTTGATAAAAGAGCTTATTGAATACTACCTGTATTTGTTTACGAATTGTGTGAAAAAAGCATTTTGCATTGCAACGTCAAACTTAGGGTTATTGAATTTTGGTTTTAATTTCTCTGTCACCACTGAACACTTTATTTTTGTTTCCACCAACCTTAGTTCTTTCATAATTTTATTCCTTCCTGTACCATGTAATCGGCTCCAAAGAGACCGTGACCAAGAACTATGACCAGAAACTTTCTTCTCTTGATGCTCTGGGTGAGTTTTAGCTTCATGTTGATACACTCTTATCAGAGCATGCTCTCAGAGATAATGGGCAATTTTCTCAGCTTCCAGAAGCTGTTTATTTATAACATTTCACAGGGTTGAACACTTTACTATAGGAATGAATTACGACTGTTACTATGGTTTCCCTTTAAAACAAAACAAACAAAAGAGAAAACAAAAACAGTGGCTGTTCATCAAATACTAATTTTCTAAATCCAAACCTGAGATCTTTTAGGATAAATTCCAGTATGACTTTGCTTAGTTGTTACTTATCCACCAAAAAATGAATACCCCTCTCCTCAGCAAGGTATGTGAAGAAAACTGTTTTGAGTTGCTTAATTCTGCAAAATGCTTGTTTTAAGATGTTTGGGTTTAGATATTATAAACTGAGTCCTCTTGGATGATGTTTATGGTCTCCTGCATGTCAGATTTTAGAGTTCTCAGGTTTTTAAATTTTCTTAATTTGTAAGTTTGCCACCATTTAAGTGTCTAAAGCCAAATATTCCAGAAAGTAGAGTATAACTGTTCGCTATAAAGCTTTGTTTTTGTTGGAACTAGCCAGCCTAACTTCTTCACTGAGACCCCAAACTCTTGAGTGTTCCCCAGGTAGAGTTAGAGAGTGAGTGGTAGAGAGTATTAGTCGGAAAGCCTTCAAAGAGAAGTTTACTAATGACAAGAAGGCATAACTTGTTCAACTCTAGTGATAAACACCAAATGGGCTCATTGCTCAAGGTAAACATTGATAGATGGAATATGCCATGGGAACCCACGAGCAGGAGCACTTTGTGCATACCTGTGGGCAGTCCGTGGCAGCTTGGTGCTTTTATGAGAGAGCTTGGTGCTTTTATGTGTTAGCCTGTGGAAATGATTCCACTTCTGAAATGCTTCAAGAGTGTTTAAGTATAATGGGCTTTGTATTGCCTGCCTGGTCTGTACCCTGTAGAGCACACTCAGCCCATTCAGCTTGAACTCCATTTTATCTAGCTCTTTATCCATTAGTTTTCTCCTGACCTTGGGCATAAAATATATGTGCTTTTTATGCTGTGGTGCTTTGTGCAGACAAAGAGGAGTAGCGTTACCTATCCATCACCATTATGAATGATACAGCTTAAAACAAACACAGGTCAGAGACAGATATTTTAAGAGCAGATTTGTATTGATTCCATCACAACATTGAGCTAAAAGGAAAAGAACTCTGAGACTATAAATGATGAAGCAAGTTTTGACAAATAGCCACAGCCACGAAAGTCGACTTACGAATGTGCCTCATGGGCAGTCACTGGTAAGAAAACAAAATTTGTTATTATTAAAATCTACCTTCCTTAAATGTGTTTATTACTATACTTTACACAGCACATTTGAGCATGACTGTTTTCTCATTCTCGGTCTCTGATTGACTCTTGAAAGAGCTTTTTTGTTAAACCCGAAAGCTTATTAGATTCCTTGATCTTTATTAAGTTGTTGCTTTTGAAATATTTAAACTACCCTTTACCCGTAGGTGGTGGCTTATTTGTTTTGCGATTTGACTTTGAGCACATCTGTTTAAGATTTGGAAAGTGTTTGCCTTATGGCAAATAGCGTGTTATTGAAGCATAATAAATTATGATTAGTATACTTATTATCACCGTTACTGATAATAATCTCAATTTGAATATAAAGAGTTCCACTATTTAACACAATAGTCACATATATTGTCAAGTTATAGTCTTAACCCACTTTCCCAGTCGTTGAGATTCTAATGGACTAGATTTCTGCTACGAGAACAGTCTTCCTGGTTCTTGTAAGAGACTGTACAACAAAGGGTAACATTTATTCATGTTCTTGTGCTTGTACTTTGGCTGCAACTTCATTAGGCAAGCAGTGTTTTCCTTCCCCCCTAACAATTCACTATTGTGCATACTCACATGTTGTTATATCCGAAATGACAGTACGTAGCTGCAGGATAGATGCTCAAAGACCACATATCAGATATCTTGTGTATTTTTGAAAATTCTGTAATAACAAAGGAAGCAATCTATTTTTCTGAGAGGTAGAAAAGTCCAAAATATAAAGTTTATTTTCCTCACACTGAAATATGGCCTTATGGAATATTTTATAATTTAACCAATGGATTGTTGTTGCTTAAAATAACAGAATATTTTAGTAATTTTCACATAATATTCCTACCTATTCCTGTAACAATTATGGTGGCAAAAATGTTCATACCAGTTTGTATGCATAATATGACTTCGAGTGTGCAATTACATTTTTATCCAGAGGTACTTTTCAATGCAGTACTGAATCTGAGTTTCTTTATTGATAACGATCCTCCGCATTCAATGGCTGCATTTTCAGGATTCCACTCCATCTCTCCTAGCTTCAGTATTGGATTGCTATAAAGGTTCTAAGCAGTAAGTTGCCTTTTAGACTTTTCCAGGCTTGTTTTAATACATTTACACTTAAGATCAGTGATGAAGACTGGAAGAACACTGGATTGCAGGGCAGAGGATTTGCTCCTTGTGCTGGAACTGCCATTAGCCACAGAGGAGTCTCTCTGCTTTCAGTTTCCTCACCAAACACAGGACTGAACCAAATCACTTCCTCCTTCTTTCCTTTCTTCCTCTTCTCTCTCCTCCTTTGCCTTGTAGATAACATAACTACCACCTTGGGTTGTGCTGAGAATTAAACAATAATGTTTGAAAGGGGTCTAATACAGTATTTGGAATGTAACAACTGCTCGGTGAATGGTTGCCACTTTCTTCTTCTTTCTCTCTTCCCCTCTTGCCTGTCTATGTTCCAACCAACACTCCCATGCTGAAGGGATATTACGTGCAAAGCACAGGGTCAGGTGCAATATGAATCACTTGCAGAACCTGTCTTCAATGTGCTCATGTTCTAGTAGAGGGGAAACCCCCACTTCTTATATACAGATTAACTCTTTAAGGTTAATTTTCTTGTAATGTTAATTAATTGGACAGTTCTTTTGTGGGCCCCAAAGTTAATAATCTTAAATTATTTTTCTTTAATACTGGTTAATTAAATTTCATTTATAGACTTAAATTTTGTCCATAGGACTCAATGTGGACAAAATTAATGTATTTTAGTTCATTGTTTGCTTAAAAGTCCTTCATCTTAAAGTTAAGGTCAATTCCAAAGCTTGACTTGAACAAATCTTCAATATTGTCAGTATTATTTCTTACTAAGAAGCAGAAGGTTTCTTCTATGGTGGTAGTATTAACATTTATTTTTAAAACACATACTAACGAGAAACAAAAAATAAAAATCCAAATACGTTTTTTAAAATTTACTTATTTATTTATTTATTTGCTTTATTGTTATTGTTTCTTTGCTGAGGAAGATTGGCCCTGAGCTAACGTCTGTGCCAGTTTTCTTCCACTTTATGTGTGGGTCACCGCCTCAGCATGGTTGATGAGTGGTATAGGTCTGTACCCAGGATCCAAACCCACAAACCCAGGCTGCTGAGGTGGAGCACACCAAACCTAACCACTCTGTCACGGGGCTGCACCCCCAAATACATTTTTAAATAAAATCCCTCTCATAACTAAAATTACTCTTTTTGTATTTTCTAGAATAAAAATAATGAAGATTTTAAAAAATAAACCAAGAAAATAGGTAATTTTTGAAAGAACAATATACGTTAGGAACAAAAATAAAATTTAACTGTAGAAGGCTTGACTTTAATGTGAGATGGGGAGTGTGTAAGCGCAAGTCCTGGGATGTCCCAGAAGTCAGCTATCTGTAACTTTTGTTAAAATATGATTAACAATTTCCCACAGCACCGTGATCAAAGCCCCACAATCACATAAGTACTTAAGATATTGAGAGGCTAGGAAATGAGTTATTTGTTCTGAGGCAAGTTTAAAATTCCTGATCTGTGCACACAGGAAGGGGTTCCAGATCCTTGAGTGGAGGCCTGTGGACCTCCTGTTCTGATCCTTTTCTTTTCCTGGTGTGAACATTAAACACAATGGTAGGAGCTCCTCTCTCCTGTGGTGGTTCCACCTCACGGAGTTGCTTCTCTGATCACAGGGGGATCCCTTTCAGAAATAACTCCATGCAGACACAGGGATGATGTTTTATTACAAAGCTACTTGGGCAGGCCATCTTATTCAAGTCATGACTTTATCCTTTGTCAGGAGTATGACAAAAACAAAAGGCAAAAAAGCAAGATGGGAAAAATGTTACTGTTTTATCTTAAATGGTATGTGTGAGCGTCAAACCCTGTAGGTTTGCAGAAGATACACTGTTGTACATGTGCACTGTAGTGAAATGTCCAAAGTTTGACTATATAGGGTTTCTAAAAAGTAGTATAAAATCTCTAAAATACATTTCTAACATATTTTATATATTTTATTACATTTACTGATCATCAGAGACAATGATTCACTCATAACAGGCTTGAGCTTTTCATCTTCATCGTAATTTTGTTTTTTTTTAATCGTTGGTATCTGTATTTTGATTTCTCTATTTTTGCTTATTTTTCTAAAATAATAAGTGCAAAATGTAAAGAAAGTCTCAAATAATTGCTCCTACAGTATTGTGCAAGGTAGAGGTGACCTGCAGGCGGCCTTACAATTAGAGTTTATCGTTAGACGTTAGGAAGCCCTTATGTGGTCCAGGAAAGGTGTGCATGTGTACAAGCCAGTGACTTACAAAGCAAGTCAGCTGTGGAAGCCCAATATGTAAAACAGGTGAAAATAAGGATGCTCTGATTGAGGGAGGGCAGGAGGGCTGGGAGTTCCCTGAGCTGCCTTCCTACACAGTGGCAGCTTCTAGCTGTGGCTAGGGCTCCGCAGAGCCACTTCCTGAAAACCCACACTCTGTGCTGCTTTTTTTTCTTCTAAAGCGGTATAAGATCTATGCTGGATGAAGCTTCAAAATATCCTTAAGCATGTGTACAAAACCATGCTAACCAGTCATGAGGGATAAATCCTTGCTTCCTGAGCCTTTATCACCCAACCCATTTTATTCTCTTATCCTTGTTTCTGGGTTGATTTTTTTAAAAGGCTTCTGCTTCTTTAAAGCAGTATCTTTCAGCTGTAACATCATTGGTTATCATGAGAAGTTAAAAACTAACAACTTTTAAAGATGAGGCTATTTTATGTAATCACGTGAACAAATTTACTGACCTATACAAATTAATGGAAGAGGCATAAGGTGGAGATAAGAAAACAAAGTGGTGTGTTTTAGGCATTGAGAGCAAGGATCTCTTTTTGTTTTAATTCACTAGTTTAACAACACCATGTAACATTTATTATCAAAACTCATTTGTTTGGGAATATACCTCCTTTTGTTTTTGAGACTGGTACATCCCAAGATATAAGCAGGAAGAAAATTAGCAATTGGGCAGAGAAGGGAAGATAAAATAAAGAGCAAAAGTGTGTATTACCTAGTTTTCCTTTTTCCTGAAAAGCATATTTGATATATAGTCTTTTAAAAAATATATAAAACATCATGATAAAATTAGGAATGTCTACTCTATTTCTGAAAGTTTCTCAAATCTGGAACTCTGATTGTATGTAAGAAAATGTCTGAATATTCTTTTGTCAATTTTCATCTGGAGTTTATAATTCAAGTAGAAATTTTACAATGTTTCTAATTAGTAGCACTGGTGGTTTTGTTTGTTTGTGTTTGTTTTTGTTTTTTTTGTTATGCAAGCTAATATCCTCCTTAAGCAAAAATGAACAAACTTTCTTTGATAGAAGAGATTCCTAAGATCTTTTTAGGGAAGTTTTTAAGCATTGAGAGTTTTAAACTCTCTATTCTTAAGAATATTGTGTGACTGCACAGTTCTGATGAATCAAAAAGAATGAACAAGTCAAATTGCAAGGTGTGATTCTTCTTAATTTTCATCCTTTGAAAGTAGATCACCACCAGGTGAAGAGAACTGTAGACACACCAATGGTTGTGGGGAAGGGAGATGTGTGATAATTAGAGTGCTCAATTTTTTCCCCCAGTCTTTATAGGAAGTTATCTTAGAGATCTTGTTCCTTAAAGAGAAAAAGATCGTCTCTTTGCCTGTCTGTAGCAGAGAACTATAGGCATTTTCATTTTACCATTGATTTCTACAGTTTCATAATTTTAAGTAGGTTGGAGAGTAGCTAATCATCTGGTAGAATGTGGGGAACATTGCATAAGATGGGCTTTCTTCTGAAAAGTATTGGTCTTGCTGCTTGTAATCCCACTATCATAGCTCTTTCTTTTGGAAGTTTTAAGGCTCAAAGTGATAATAATTCTTAGAGTGGTAGGAGACATCAAGTCCTTGTGTGAGGATGCTCCAAGTTTCGCTGAAGTGGGTTAAAATGAAGCCCATAGGTTGAAGAGAGGTGCTTTGGTCCGGGAGAGGAGACCTCTGGAAGTAGGGAGGGAAGTTTCTGGTAGAGAAGGTAAAATATTGCCAACAAATATTATTTTGTCTAGAGTCAGATATGTTTCTGAATTTAAGTTTGGGAAGCATATTTCTGTATAATGGAAGTGTTGCCAGTGTTTGTACAATTGCATCTGAAGTATTAGATTTGTGTTAATGACACATGCAAGCTCAACAGAAGGCCACAATTACCATATTTCCTTTAGATACCACCTAGAATTTAAAAGATTAACATTTACAGAAGCCTCCTAAAATATTGATATTTCTTCTGAATTCTATGGAAAATAGAACCCCTTATATGCCTCTAAAAGAAAATACTTGGGGAAAACTCAGGTTTATACTGAAGGTTTTTATTTGGCTTTTGATTCGAAAGTCATTAGAATTAGTGATTATGATCAGGTTAAAAATAATATAGAATATATAAATAATGTGAAATAATATAGCCTAACTGGTATAGAAAAATCAGATCTAGCTGAGACTACCCTGACCTTTCTCTCCCTCTCCTCAAGCTGAGAATCAGTCTGGTGTATTCTCTTATTTGTCTTTTACCGAAATTAATAATCAGCCTTTCAGAACCACTTGGTTCAAAATCCGTTTAGCTCTGATATCTGTAACAGCTTAATTACCAATTACTTCATGGGTGATTTAGGAGTGATAAGCATGAGAGGTTCCAGGAGATGAAGGCTAAGTCTTCACTACTGACAGGTAATATGCAAGTTGCTGTCACGTTGCCTTGAAACCACTCTTAGTAGGGAGGGGAAAGGGAGGAATGTTACATCTTATTCGTGAAATTTCTGGTTTTAGTTTAATACCTTTGAGATTTTCAGACCCAAGTACTAACTCCCCATGATGCTGACAAATCGTATTAATTGTAATTCGGCACCCCCGTGAGGTACAGAACACTTTCACGTAAAAGTTTGCTGATTAAACAAAAACCTATTGGGTTTTAAAATTATTAGTGATTCAGTTGTGGTAGTTTTAAAATAAAACGCTCCTGTTTCTGTGTTAGTGGAGTCCCTGTAACTGCCAACCCCTCATATATCCTAGTAGAATTCATCAAAATGGTTGGCAGCAAGTTTTGTGAAATTTCCATGAAACAAAGGTCTCATTTCTAGATATCTACTCACAGTGATGACTGCTTAATATATTAGTCTTCAGATGTGATTAACTTAATCATTTGTTTGCTCATTTATTCACTCATTTAAAAATGTCATAGTAAACTAGAGAGAATGCTGTACTTAGAATCTGAAGACTCATGCCTAGATCCTGATTCCATGAAAAGTGTTTGTAACTTAGCTTGGTCATCATACCTCATTTGTAAGAGGAAAGTTGGATTAAAAATATCTATGATTACTTCCAGCCTAAAAGTTGTATGATTCGTTCATTCATTGATCAGGCAGTTTTGAATACCTACTATGTACCAAACCTAATGAATTAGAAGTTTCTTGACCTCAAAGAGCTCATAGTCCAATAGAGGAGCTAGCACATAAATACACGTAAAATTCATTTATTCATAAAATGTTGAGCAACCGTGATGGTACCAATACCTAGCAAAGTGCTAGAAATATTGTGATGCCTAAGGTACCATCCCTTTCCTCAAGGAACTGAGTTCAGTGGGAGACATTGTTTTCCCAGATAATTGTAGCATTCTTAGTGAAGAAGGAGATGGGCTCTTGGTGGGATGGAAGCATATGGTGGGCACCTGCCTCAGCTGAGACTGAAGGTAAAGGAGGAGGTCAGGGAAGATATTTTTTTTGGAGAAAGTGACTTCCTTGCTGCATCTTAAGGAGTATTTATGTGAGGAGAGGGGACAGGAATGTAGGCTAGCGATATTTGAAGCAGGAGGAATTGAATAAATGAAAAGTAAGAGCAGCATAGAAGGCAAACAAATTTATCATGAATTCATCATGAAACACATCTGCATCGTTTTGTGATTTTTACTCTAGTAGCTTATTGCATCAATGTGAAACACTCTTTAAAAACGACTGCTGAAATATTGTATCATTCAGAAAAGGGAGAAATTACTTAAAGCTAAGACAAAGAGGAAAGACTTATTGAAGAAGGTAGTATTTCAAAGAGGTGCTTATACGGAGTTTAAATGAGGAGAGACAAGGGAAATATACTTTAAGAAAGAGCACACCAGGTGAGGAGACCCCAAGCTAGGAATGACATTTTTACCAGGAGCAGTAACCAGAACTAAGATGAACAGAAACATGTACTGAAGGAAGTGCTGAGGCTGGAGACTTGTTGAGAACTACAACCTTAACATTTGACCACTAGCGTCCCTTCTTCGGAATTTTCAACCGGAAGCGGCTGGAACTATGTTTCATAATCACTTCCCCTCTTAAAATTTATAGTTTCTAGGCAGTTCACATTGCATATGAAATTTTTTATTGCTGTTTCACTTGGTAAATATATGCTGAATTATTTCCATATTTCATGCTCTGTGCTAGGCATTAAGGATCCACAAATGAACTGGGCAGCCCTTGCCCTCAGGGAGCGTCAGTTAGGGAGAGTTACTGATGATCTACTCAAATCTGTTCCTTCAAATCTTGTCTTACTCAGACATGGAAGTATGGCTATAATGAGCTCACCATCAGAGCCGACCTCTGTCCTTCACTGAGCTTTTTTCTAATGAGGATATTATTAAACTACTAGGGCTTGATTATCAGCTTTTGATATGCTGTTGTTCTTAGAGTCAAACAGTAAGATCAGGAGTATGACTCCCAAACATGTCAGTCTTTGTTCCTTAGGAACGTGATTGAAGAAAACAAGGGAAACTCAGCTATTCCTACAGACTCCTAAATAGTGATTCTTTGGCTGCCTTCCTTCTTGAAGTAGAAATATACCTACAGCCTAGAGCAAGCAATTCTCCCGCATATACCCCATTTCATATGTTTGTAACAGTAGTTTTAAAAACTGCCCCTGCCAAAGAAAATGCATTGGTCTATAAATGAAACTTGCTATATACATTTTACATTCAGTCTATTTCTTTTCAGAAGAGGTATTTTCAATTCCTGGTCCACTGGTGATTTTATTCTATATTCAGCTTTCCTGGGAGCCCTGGTTTATAACCTCCACATATTTGATCTATAATCCTTCAAAACTAGTCCTGAAGTCTCATAAAGTTTGTCTTCTTGTTTTCTCTCTGTATACAAACAACACTTGAACGGAGACTTTCTATTTCTGTAATATACTGTGGTTTCAAGAGGTATACTCTTGCTATTAAAACTGTTAGTGATAAAATTGCAATTTTAAACCTGCCCCAATCCTTTACAATATGCATTTTAAAAACCATGCAGAGTAATTAGGCAGAAAAATGAAATATTTTAGGATGAGTTTAGCAGTTTAAAATTACATTTAATGGAAAAAAGTAAATATTTTTTCTTTTTTCTTTTCCCCTTCCTTTTGATGACTAAACAGTTTAATGCACATTGTTTATAGAATTTTTGTTAGGTCAAGCATAGTATCCTCAGTGTGTTAAAAAAAAAAAACTTTGTATTTTTTATATGCTGGCCGTATAGATTTAAAATATAAAGTGTCAGGAGGAGAAAAATGTGAGAGGAAAGTGGTTCCTGGAACAGTACCGGTGCTTAGGAATCCATTTCAAATTTGAGGCTAATGCAATGTGCTGCACTTAATATTTGATGAGAAAATGAATCTCATCCTTTTTATGGGTAGTGAATTAATAGCCTATTACTTAGGCAACCAAATGTGGGTCTTACACAAAAACGGTGGTATAGGAAATTACTATTCTTGGAAATAGTCACATGTTAAAATAGCAGTCGGGGGATCACAGAAGGACCTGTAACCTAGGGTAAATATCCATGTGTGAAGAGCTATTCTATCTGGCACTGCCAGCTCTCAAGTCCTCCAGCTTCAACCCTTCCCCAGATTCCTCCACGTTCATATCACCATGGTTTCTTGTCTCCACGCCACTGTGGTTAGCTCAAAACTCCCCTAGCGGGGAGCAGACCTCATGGCCACATTCTGGTCTTTCCCCCTTATGTAGACTTTTTATTTCTTTGTAACTAACTTCGTAATTACCTTCATTTGAGAGCATTTTCAGTGAAGAATCTATGACACTTTTAGAGACAAATTTTGTCAAAGGTTTTCATTTAATCATTTGATAGATTTTTCTAATCTCAGGATTTCTCTGAACCCTAACGCTTATAGTATAACTCGAGTATAGAAAAAGTAATATATGTTTAATTGGATAATAGATATTTATATTGCTTAGGTTGTTCAGGTCTTTTTTTAAACACTTCTTTAGTTCTTCCTCCAGTAAGCAAACACACAAACCAGCCAACCACACCTAACCACTCACTGGAATACACAAAATTTACCAGATTCTTGCCTTTGTCAAGAACAATGTGACATACTTGATTGTGAATGTTAACTATCAAAGAAGAATTTGTTGAAACACTTATGTTTTATATATGTGTGTATTTGTGTATACACATACGTTTGTGCATATATAGCTTTATTGAGATATAATTAATGCATAATAAGCTGCACTTTTTTTTAATTAAAGGTATACTTTTTTGGCGAGGAAGATTGGCCTTGAGCTAAAGTCTGTTGCCAATATTCCTCTTTTTTAATTTTTTCTCCCCAAAGCCCCAGTACATAGTTGTATATCCTAGTTGTAGGTCATTCTAGGTCCACACTCAGAATCTGAACTGCTGAACCCCAGGCCGCTGAAGTAGAGTGCGCAAACTTAACCACTATACCACCAGGCTGGCCCCAGCTGCACATATTTAAAATCTACAATTGGATAAACTTTGACATATATAAACATCTGTGAAAACTTTACCACATTGGTAATCCTTCTATCTTGACCCTCCCTCCCCTACCTTGGCCTCCAACACTCCCTAGACAAATACTAATCTTCTTTCGGTCACTGTAGATTAGAGTTTAGTTTCCAGAATTTTATATAAATGGGATCATACAATATGTATACTTTTTTGCCTGGCTTACATTAAGCATAATTATTTGAAGATTCATACATGTCATTGTGTGTAGCAATAATTCATTACTTTTTATTGCTGAATAGTATCCCATGGCATGGATATACCACAGTTTGTTTATGTATGCATCTGTCTTTTCAATAAATACTGCAAGAAAAGGTGAATATCCAAATGCAAAAAACAAAAACAAAACATGAACTTTGACTCCTACTTTGTACCAAATACAAAAATTAAATTATAGAGCCAAATGCAAAAAAAAGCATAAAACCACAAAACTTCTGAAAAAAGCATAAGAGAAAATCTTCATGATTTGAATTAGGAAATATTTCTTAGCTACAACCCTAAAACCACAAGTCCTAAAAGAAAACACTAACTTGACTATCATCAAAATTAAAAACTTCTCTTCAAAAGATTTTATTAAGAGAATGAAAAAAAACAAGCCACAGACTTGGGAGAAAGTTTCAAAAAATATTTAAAATTTAAAACTTACAGAAAAAAGTACAAGGAACAATATAGTAATACCGTTATATAGAAGTTTGAGAGTATGAATTTAGCTTAAAGTTTGGATAAACTAAGAAAATTGAGTAATGAGAATTGATAGCTCAGATAATGAGCCCTTAGTACTTTCCACTGTGAAAGTATTTTATCAAACCTGTAATTGCTTGATTGCCTCTAGGAAATTCTATTATTTGTTAATCAAAATGGGAAAAGCATTTGCTTTCTGCCACTGTCACCAGTTCTGGTATGTATCCCCATTTGAATCTCTTTGTCTCCATCTAACAGCAGCTCTCTTTGTATGGGTTGCTCATGGCTTTGTGGTTCAGTGGTAGGTCCTTCAGGAAACTGTGCTAACTTTCTAAACTCCACTGGGTGTATCTCTAGCCTTCTGGTGCCCTGACACATGCACTTTTTCAAAATGCATGGTTTTTAAAGCAGTTGTAATTTTGCCAAGCATTTAGCTTGGGCATTGGAAGCATTACATCTTAAAAATATATATATTCAGACATTTCAACCGTTACCTTTATCATTTACAACAGTACCAAAACTATTTTCCAATCCTGGGCTGAAAAAGACCAAGGATTCCTTCCTGACGACTTCGTAAAAGAAATGAACTCTCGAAATTTGAATCTATGTGTCATCACGACTATAGTACATAAAAGAAAGAACTTTTGCATCTTTATTTGCACTTGGGCTAAAGAGACTTGAAGAATTAATTTATCCTCTGAATCCAGCCTACCAACAGTAAACTGAAAAGGCAGAAAAGACAGATCCATTTACCATTAGAGATCTCCTTCTTAAGTACTGGATACTCTGTTTTGAGGCATATTTTGTGCTCTTTTTACAAACACAGCATGATAAGTGTATCACTTGAGAAACCACTGCTTATCTTAAAGTCTTTGAAGACTATTGTTTGTTTGATGGTTTGAGGGGAGGAGTAACTACGAAAGTATATTCATCCTTAGCTTTGCTACATCGTCTGACTACACTTGATTGAATGACTTTATTCAGCTCTTTTCCAGGGATATATAGAGGCTCATCTATACTTACATATATTTTCTTCAATTTCATTACATGTTAATTACTCTTAATATGAAAGAACCTCTATGGCACTGAAACAGAGAATATATATAAATTTTTAAGTTATATTGACCATTATCTATTTAAATTGCTCCTGCCTAAATTGCCTAGTTTGTTTTCTCTCATACCCCATCTTGCATTTGACTTTATCATCAAAGTTTTAACCTTTGTCTTATATAAATACATGATCTACTTAAATTTTAAAGGTCCATCTGATCTTTTTAACTTGATTTATCTACATGCATAGACTATAACTTGAATTGAGAGAATATGAAATGTATTCAATCTGTAATAAATCCTTAAAAAGCAGAATTATGACTCTTTAGTTTTAAGATTATGCAAATTGAGCCTTGCTTAAAACATAATCCTTCTGTTTTTGAAAAGAGAAGTAGCATCAGTTTTGAGTTTGTCTCCCTGGACATGCAGCTCTCTTGCTTGCTTCCTGCACAGACTTTCCCTAAGAATTTCCTGTTGATGGTATCAGTTGAAGATGTAGGAGTGAAATCAATACACTATTACTTTGTTGGAGATACAAGAAGTTTGTCAAAGACTATTCTACAAGTTCCTGTTAATTGCTCTAGGTAGACGGAAACACTTTATAAAGCTTCACATTTACATTGGAAATGTAGTTTGAAAGTCACAATGGTGTTCTTTAAAGCTGACTTCTCATGGGACTTGTAAATGAAAACTGTGAGAGTTAAACCAATAGGCTAAATCAGTCAGCAGAGGTGTTCGTTTCAAACGTGGTGGAGGGATTTCTTTGTAGACCAAGTTCATACCACATTTCTTAAAATTGTGCCTGAAACTTAGGCACTAGAACTATTGCCAGCATGGTTTTGTGTGCAGAAAATGGAAGAGTAAATCTGTTAGGCTTCTTGTCCTTGAAAATTGGAATTTATTTATTGCCTTCATTATGGGGACATCCACAAAGGATGATATCTTCTGTTTTCTCTATTCGAATAAAATAAGCATAAATCTAGCCACTAAACAAGTTTTAAAGAAACAAACCATCGTGTTAAATAAAATTTGATTGTTAAGTGATATAATATGACTATTTGAATTACTGGATGTTTATGCTTAATTTTTTTCTTAAGGAAATTAATTAGCGATTAATTATGTCACCTCAATGAAAATAAGAACAATTTGACTTAAAACTAACAGAAAAAAAGAAAACTTAAGTTAACTATTAGATTGTACATAGCACCGGGCCTGTCATTCTGATTTTAAAAACAGTTGTACCTCTTATGAATATTAATTCTAAATCACTAAATACCATATCTTGAACCTTATCACATTTAAGTTTTTTCAAAACCCCAAGCACCATTTTGTGGCCCTCTGTCATTTCACTATATTTCATCACTGCGTATAGGCAAAGTAGTGATTACATGTAAGATAAGAAGGTGTTATAAATGAAGTTCACCCTGTTTTGGTAATAAAATTATTTTGAGCTCTCACATACTCTAAATGGGTAGTGACAACAGCAAAAGTAAGATGATATACATTTTTGATTAGAGAAAAGCTTTTTACAATAGCACAAACCAGCTGATTTACTAGATTTAACGCTTCCTCTGGCCTGTCAAAGAAAGTGTTTAAATGTACCCTTCAGAGAGATGGGAATTTGACACAATTTAAAGGGACGTCTCTGGGCTCTCTGTCAGAGCAAGTCTGAAGATATGCAGGCTGGTCAAGCTCTCTGGGAGGAACTTGATGGAGAACCTGAGGTTAGAATGTGGTGTGGCTCTGTGAGACTTTATGTCTGTGTCCCATACCCTGACAGGAAGGAGAAGAGGAGGAGAATATGTCACTGCCGCTTGGAAATGAATCCCTGGTAGGGAAATAGTGCAGGTGATTTGGCTCACAATTATTCTCACTGGCAAGGCTGAATGAAAAACGAAAGGGAGAGAAGATACAGGGGACGAAAATGAGGCATCTTTAAGTTGTCTTCATTTGCATAAGGAAATAGCTAATTACTGATCCTGGCAAAATGATGAGTAGTCAATATTTAAAGTTCAAAACCCATCAAACTTCAGTAGAGAGAAGAGACCTGTTTTCTCTCTCTCTGCCATTTCAAGCATTGTTTAAAGCACACTTCCTTTACTTCAAAATTGGGAAAAGAGACAAAGGCTCACTAATTATTATTACAGAAATAATAGATTAATTATTTACATCATTTTTCCCCAGGAACCACACTTAATAAAGTTGTTCCTAAATTTAAAATGGTACAAAAACAAAATTATAGTAAACACAAGTAAAGGAATAGTGGTGTTTGCTTTTTCTTGCTTTCTTGTCAAAATATATATGTATGTTCACACAAATATAAATATATATTTACAAATTTATGAATTACAAAGCTTAATTTTATAACCAGGGGAAAAATAAAGATTTTTCTTCTGAAATAAATGTTTAAAATAACATAGACTATAATAGGTAACACTTGTCTTCTAATAACATGCCATGTCGTTTATTGAGTTCCTGTACAGGTCAGATGCTGTGCTAGTCTTGGGCACACTGTTCACTGTAGAAAGTCCTTTCTCATGAGTAATGACTTCCTCCAGGGCCACTGAGTAACATAAAGGTAGAAACCTTCAGTGTATTTGTGGCATGTGAAAGGCTAATATTTGCCCTGTCCTCACTTAACACAACCACACTGAATCACTCCATTCGCTTCCCTTCCACCCGGGCCCTGCTCCCTGTGGGTGCCCCTTTCTTGCTCTACCCATCCTTTCCTGTACCACAAACCACTTCCTAAAAATCATCAACTTCTGCTATGGGCTTTACAGGTGCGAAACAACCAATATTTTGTTTTCTTTAATCAGAGAATTTAAAAGCATATAAGCATAGAAAGATGATAAAGGTCACCTCGAGAACTTTGGTTGACCTGTCTTCCTGATTCACTTGGCTGCTCAGATTTGTATGGTCAGTGGCAGACACGGGTACACTTATGTGACCTGTACTGTCTTCTTCAGCCTCCTTAACCAAATCCAGATGGCTTAATTTCAGGTTTCTCAAGCTCGGACTCTGATATATTTATGCCTATCAAAAAAAATCCCTACATTCTAAGCCAGAAGCAGGACGTGTAACGAAGTGCCTAATGATAGTAGCCCCCATTATAGCAAACCCTTGTATATGTGAAAGTGGGATTCCCTGGACAGGAAGGAAATGCATGATTACTAACAATTAAATGCATATTTATTCTGACAGATAGAGAGAAATATAAAATACACAAAAACACGTGTAGAGACGTATAATTAGCATTTACTGGCTATTCTCTGCCTTTAATACGGTTTATTTTGGTGGCCTTGCAATATCTTTTATAGCCTAATTCATTTCTAAGGATTAGAAGCTATTGATTGCCTACAGATATATAGATATAGATATAGATATATACAAAATACGATACAAAATATAATACAAATATATATGTATGTTTTGTTTTTTGGTTAGTATACATTACATATTCAGCCACAGACTGTTGGAAAACCGTTTATGGTTAAGTTTATTTTGGGTGTTTTGCAACAGAATTCCAATTTTGACCCATAGTGAGTAACCAAACATGGCCCAACTTAGTTGTGACATATGTTCTACTTGTAGCCAAGTTGAATATAGCCGAAGAAACTAGACATATATACACAAAATGCCTTTAATTTTGTAGAGACTTTCAAATACATTTTTAGCTTCCTCAGCAACAGAGTAGTGTAAGAATGACGGAAGTCTTAAGCAGGGTGAGAGAGGTTAGGATTTTTGCCTTCTGTTCTGCAAAACAATGTAACAGCCCAGATGTTTTCCCAAAGGATAGCATGCTCTTTCCAGATCAGCCAAGACACATTCTTTGTATCCATCTGTGCCTGTTACATGTCAGAAATGAAGATGTCGTCACAGATGTGCATCTGCCATGTTCTATTTCTATATTCCCAGGCTGCCCCGAAGGTGGCAATAAAAAGTCTAGGATGGACCTTGACCTGTGTAAGTGGGGCATTTTTTCAGTGTTTTTATCTGTTGCTCCCTTTTTGTCCGTCTGCACTCTGTGCTTAAGTGCTTCCCATGCATGTGTAGACTTTCTCTCTAGGAAATGCATGGGGTATTCTTTCCCCTGACTTCAGATTTCACTGGCCACCTCACTGTCCCTGCCTAAGCATAGAAGCCCCATTCTAACGAAGTCTGGAATATTCTAATGAAGTCTGGAATATTCCATGTCTGGAATAGAAATAAAATCCCATTTTGGGACTTGTCCAAAGGAAGATGATGTAAAACCAGAAGGCAGCGAGAGTAATGATACTCTTGCCATTCAAAGCCAGTGTTTAAGAAATTTGAATTTAGGATTTGACCTCAAATTCTCCAGGGGGGAGACTCATGTGGATTAAAATAAAAATCATCCTGAAGATAAGCATAGTAATATCTTCTACATTAATCCTCAGCTTGCCAAAACTGAAGTATGGGTGACTACCAAGAGTTTTATTTGCTCTTTTTCTCTTTGAGTCTTAAATTTGAGAGAACATCTGTCTTTATGTTGGGTGTTCAATAAAACAGGAGAAAATGGTACTCTTTTGATATAGGAAGATTTAGAAAATTGAATGATACTGTCTTGAAGAAACAATGATATATGTATGTATCTATGTGTATGTGTGTGTATATATGTGTTTATGTCATTTTTGTGTGTGTGTGTAGGTATATACATATATATCTGTATGGGTATATATCTCTCCAAGCAATTGGATTTTTCAAAGGATAAGGTCATATATTCATAGGTGTGAAGAGACTTTAATGTCAAGATTGTAGACTCTGATCCTGAGTCTGTTTACCTTTCCCACACCAAAGCCTGTAAAAATCATAGAAAAGGTATAAAAACACAAATGTTTATGTGCTATGAGTTGTGTGGACTTAGATGTGCTTCATATATCTCTTTGATACCTCTATAGTGTTTGCTCCAACAGGTCAAAATAAATGTATTTGCTGAAAATTAATGAATTTCTATCCCAGGATTAACTTTATTTCTCTTTAGAGTCTCTCTATCTCTGTGAATACCTAGACATTTAAGTCCACTTCAATACATGTTAAAAATTAGTTAGTCTGGCAATCAATGTCCATATGTTAACCTATTAGAGGACAGGTGTCACCAATGCCCTTTGGATGTCTTCTTTGTCAGTCAAACCAAACTTGCTCTTCTTTTTCTAGATTGTTCACATAGCTCTCTGTACCTTATGCATAGTAGACTCTCAATTTAAGTACCTTGACCAAAGGTTATTCATGGCTGTATTTAGAAGGTGAATAAGAAATTTACTTTTTGCTACTTTCTATCTTTCTATATCTGAAAACTCTCTATTTTAAAATATATTTCTATGATATGAAAACACAAAATGATCTTCCTCCATTTCCAACATTAGAGTTTTTGTATTCTTTAAAATGTAACTCAAAATTCTCCCTATTAATAAAGTTTTACTTTTGTAATCATTCCCTTCTTGATTATAACGTGTGATCATTTTCCCTCTGAATTTCTTAAGAGCCCTCCTCCTCATTTCTTATGTTATAGTGTACATGCCCTATCTCCTTAAAGTGAGGATAGAATTTTCAGGCTATCAAGAAGGTCATACCTTATTGAAATGGAGTCCTGTAGCTTGTCTGAGCCTCTTAATACTTCTGTAAGAATGAGGGTTCCTACAGGTTTTTGTGGCTCTTAAGAGATTCTTCATTTTACAGTGCCCAGGCTTGTGCCTGTCCTAAAGGTACACCTCAGTTCCCTCTCCCATTTCTTTTCCAAATCTGTCTTACTTATTTTGATTTTGTCCTTGTAGGCAGTGCAGTAGTTTGCATGGAGTGTGAGTCTAGCAAATGATTGATAAATGAAGGATTGAGCCAATTAATTTAGGATAGAATTAATGCATTCCACTTCTTCAACTCACCAGAAGATAAGTTAAAACATAGCAAGTTGCTTCTTGTTTTGTGCCACACCAAATGATTCAGGCCCACTGTTTGGGTTGTTCCAAACTGCTCAAAGTCAGAGAGACTCTGCGAGGATTATTTCTTGCTTCCCTAGGGGCCTTTCTCGTAGCTGTATTTTTCTTTTTATTTTCTAGTAATTTCTGTAAAGGAAAAGTTAAAAAAAACTTTATTGTAGCCTTTTTAAGTTGATTCAAGATCAGAGTTCAGTTGACATCTGCAGGATGATATAATAAACCTTGTAAAGCAGAAAATTTATGTTTTACCCAGCTCTTGGTTACAAGAAGATTAACATGGCAGCCACTCCAACAATCCTCCAAATTCTTTGGTTCACTTGGACAGTTATTCTAGTCCGAGGCAGCTTGACTGATCTACACTGGCTTTCTCATGGATCTCATGCAGTTGTAGGGTTCACAAGAGCAGTCCCACTGCTCAATGACATGCCAAATATCTTTTGTGTCACATTTACTAATGTTCCATGTCTAAAGGAAGTCATGTGACCAACTCAGAATTAAGAGTTCAGTCTACCACAGAGAGCAGGGAGAGGGGATAAGTCTTCTGTGGTCACGTTTGGCTTTCTCTTTTCTCCAGTGTTGTTCTTGACCATCTCAGAGAAGGTAGTCCTATGTATTCAGTGTCTGCCATTGTGCATGCTGCCCAAGCCTCTACCTAGGTGAGTTTCCTGTTGCTTGGCCCTCCTTTTATCATCATGACTCTTCTCGTGAAGCTTAAGAACTTAGTATCTAACCTCCATCCTCTGAGGAGCGCAGAGAAGCGGGTTGGTGGGAATGCCTGCGTTTGCTTTCCAGGCACCTCACGGAGACTTCTTTTCTCGGTGCTCTGGGAGAAAGTTGGTACCAAATCCAAGGAACGCATGTAGTATTCTCTTAAAAATTGTCTCACCCTGGTTAAATCTGACACAGCAAGAGCAACCTGCTACCCACTCTCCCTGTCTGGGAGAGTTGGCACCCCAAACCATACCCCAGTTCTCCTTAAGAGAAGGAACCCTGTGCTTTCCAACTATCCGTTGACTCTCTCTTTCATGCAGAGTTGAGGGAATCAGTTTGGTGTTACTGAGGTTGTAGTAGGTCAGTTAATAGGACAGTCCTGTCACCTCTTAAAAACCCTGCAAGGAAGTGTCTGTTGCCGTCAGCTGGCAGTCGAGGTCAATAATAACTCCCTTTAAAATAAGTGGTGGAGGAGGGGCAGAGTATTACCACTTGTGTCTTCAACTTAGGTCTTAGCTACAGTTGAAATATGACGGGAAAAGTTCTACCCAAATCCTAATATGCATTGTTTTATTTACACTTCTTTGCTTAGGTCAACATATGGTCTTCTCTTTAATTGGAACAGGCTGGCTGGATCCCATCTCTGGTTTGATGCCCTCTAGGGTTTGATTCTGCTCATTTTCTATCAATAAACTCTGTGCATCTTTATTCCAAGCAAAGAGATGTTGCTTTGGGTGGCACTGAGTCAACTTTTTGGAGATCTTCTTCATTATGGTTGGAAAATTGAATTATTATACCTATGGATTCTGCAGAAATATTGTTAGCAACTTCCAGAGAAAGGCCGTTAATGATTTTCCTTCATATTGAAGTCATTGAAAATGATCACATCACCTTCCACACAGGTTGGGATCTGAAGCCATTTACAAAGACTAGTTCTTCAGACTGCTGAATAATTCTATCAGTCTTGCATCCATGTTAATCTTAAGAATCATTAATCTTTTTTTTCTTTTTTTGGTGAGGAGGGTTGGCCCTGAGCTAAAATCTGTTGCCAGTCATTCTCTTTTTGCTTGAGGAAGATTGTCCCTGAGCTAACAGCTGTGGCAGTCTTCCTCTATTTTGTATATGGGACACTGAGACAGCATGGTTTGATGAGCCATGTATAGGTCCATGCCCGGAACCAGAACCCGTGAACCCTGGCCACTGAAGTGTAAAGTATGAACTTAACCACTATGACACCAGGCCAGCCCTAATCTTTCCTTTTTAAAAGAAAGGAATGGAAAATGAAAAAAGACCTGCCATAGACTCTCTTACGTATAATAATGAGAGTTTTTATCGTTGAAAACAATAAATTCATGAGATATGAAGTATATAGGGATGGAATTAAATGGATTTAGGTTATAAAAACTCCCAAATTGAATTTACTTGAGGGAGAACAATCATATAAAGCAAAGATTTTCTTACGTGGCTTTTGGAATTTTAAAAATGTTAATGACAAAATATGTATGTTCTATGCATCATCAGGCCCAAGGCCTACAGAAGTTAAAATCACTTAAGAAAGAGATGACCAATTATTGCAAAATGTACCTTTTGAAATAATTAATTGGGAAAGAAAGAGAAAATGCTCAAAAGTAATAAGATATCTGTTGAGCAAAAACCAACCCCCAAGTTACAGTCTTATTGATTGTGCTTTTATAGGAACTTTGTCATCTAGGTGTCATGGATGTTCCAGGAATGAAGTTCACTCAACCTTACTTTCAAGGAATGACAATGTTTACTGTTGGTGGTGAATATTTGTTATGACAGCAGTAGAAGAAGCTCACTATCAAAGGCATGCCCATGGAAGGAATATTCTTTTCATATCCTGCTCTGGTGCTGCCATTTTCTTAATTCTCGTTTAAATGACTTGACCCATGTCTGAATTAGCAGAACAGTTGAACCGTAGATCTAAATTTGTTAGGTTTTCTTGTCAGGAACTCTCAGAGTCCGCTCTCTAGACCGTGGTGGCCAGTGCATCCTTCAGGAAATCTTAGGGCTGGGCTTTTATTCTATTCTGGTTTTCCCTTTGATGTGAATTTAGCTTTAGTTAAGTGATTGAAAAATGTATTTTCTTAAATGGGGTACTATTCTTGCCACAAATTGTGTTGGAGAACATGTATTCATGTAGGCACTGGTATGTCTCTGTGTGTCTCTGTTGAATGCATTGTCAAGTAGGTCATTTAACTAACTGAAATGTTAGTTGCTCTTAAAATATTTGAGAGCTACTAGTTATAATATAGAATGTAGAATATATTTTTGATTTTGCTTTTTAATTGATACAATGTTGTGCTAGTAGTGGTAAATATTAAGTATCTTGTATGTGACATATCTACTTTTTAGCACCATACATAAATTAAATCATTTAATACTCACAACAGTCCAGATATGAGCAGTATCCTATGCATGTGAAATAGATGTACTAATATTAGAGACGTGAAAATGTGTATATTGTAATGTAGGCTTCTTATTATAACTACTAGAACAATATGCAAGCCTATAGAACAGGAAGAACGCATTCTTGTGTATAGAGAATTATTACTATTTTTTGTTTGTTTCTTTGGTAGTAACATATCTATCTTATTTTTTTCCAGTTTTATTGAGAAATAATTGACATATGTTGTGTAAGTTTAAGGTGTATAGCATGAGGGTTTAATTTACAGATGTCGTGAATTGATTACCACAGTAGGTTTAGCTAATATCCTTTCTCTCATATAGATACAGTCATGCCTAGCTTAACAATGAGGACGCATTCTGAGAAATGCATCATTAGGCAATTTTGTTGTTGTGCAAACATGATTGAGTGTACTTACACAAACCTAGATGGCATAGCCTACTAAACACCTATGCTATATGGTACTAATCTTATGGGATCACCATTGTATATGTGGTCTGTCATTGACCCAAATGTTGCTATTCAGCATATGACTGTACAATAAAAAGAAAAAAGAACTTCTTCTTGTGGTGAGAGTTCTCAGGATCTACTCTCTT
Source organism: Equus przewalskii (assembly GCF_037783145.1). Classification (NCBI taxonomy): domain Eukaryota; kingdom Metazoa; phylum Chordata; class Mammalia; order Perissodactyla; family Equidae; genus Equus; species Equus przewalskii. Next base: position 27,667,478 of record NC_091852.1, on the reverse strand, counting down.
AACTTTCCTATATATCACACAGCAGTGTTAACTATACTCTGAGAACTGTTATTTTTCTTGAACAATATAGATTGGTCTTTCAATTTTTCACATTCCTGGAAATACAACAAAAAGTGGTCAGACTTGGGGCTGGCTGGCTGGTGTATTGGTTAAGTTCATGTGCTCTGTTTCAGCAGCCTGGGGTTTGCAGGTTCACATCCTGGATGTGGACCTATGCACTGCTCGGCGGCAACCCACGTACAAAGTAGAGGAAGATTGACACAGATGTTAGCTCAGCGACAATCTTCCTCAAGCAAAAAGAGGAAGATTGGCAACAGATGTTTGCTCAGATGTTTTGCCAATCTTCCTCACCAAAAAAAAGTGGACAGGCTGTCTGTTCCCCTCAACTCTGAATGATTACCTCTTATAAGTTGTACTTTGACCGTGGTTCTGGTCAAGTTAATCAGTGATGTTTGTATTAGTGTTTTACTCCTAAATTAACTTGACTAGTCCTGTCTAATCTTGTTTCACATGCTTCACATGGGATAAGTGTGTGAATGGAGGTCTGAATATAGATACACTAAATTACAGTGTTTGAAACTTCAGCACCTTCTTTGCGTGGTTACATGGCTTGGAGCAAGAGTTAAGAATAGCATCCTTCTTCGTATAGAATGATTAAAAAACAATTAGCTCAATATCCTAAGTTAACATTAGAATGTTTTTTCGGGCTAATTTATAAATCGAATAATTTTATACTGCCTATTGAAGTAATTTCCATTGGAGTTTGTCATATTTGTTTTGTTTTACTTCATCTTCTCTCTCAAAGTTTATATTGTTTTCTCATCCATCTCTCCTTAGAGGCAAATATTCACACCTATTTTTATTTATGTTTAAAGTCTACAACCCTTAAAATGTAATTACTCTTAACACATTTTTTGTTATGTACTAGGAGTAAGCAAAGATGTTACTCTATGAAAAAATACTTGGAACATTTGTCAACAGATTACTTGATTTACAGACACAGCATGTAAAAATATTCTGCATGATATAATGAGTAAAATGCATATACCACAAGTTAGAGTTACTAAGGGAAGTTATTGCATCAAGCCAAACCCCTTAAATATAGTTATTTCCCATGCTCTTCTCACTGTAAATTCTTCCCTGGGTCATCTCATCCATCTGCATGATTTCAAATATCATTTTCATGTTAATGACACTCAAAACCATATTTCAAATCTGGAGTTTTCCCTATTTCTTCCTGTATCTCTTGTCTTAGGTAACACCATCCTTCTCTGCTTACCCACCACTCTTCAGGAAGGAACTAGGAGACTAGAAACTTGAGACTCAATTTACCACAGCTTCCTCTTAGATAAAATGAACACTTCCTGAACGTGTGGAATACTTATGCAATGTGTCTCAAACTCATCTCTTCCATTCTCTTCCTAGGAATTGTGTCCAAACACAGACTTCATCATCTTGCATTAAATAAAGTACAGCAACCTTCCAACTGATCTTTCTCTTTGTCCCCCTCTACTAAACTCCCTTGACAAATATTGTGCTTTAGAATGTGAACAGTTTCCTCTTCCTTTCTTTGTGCAACAATATCCGGCTCCATACTGCCTACCAAATGAACCCTACAACCCTTCCAGCATCTTGCAGTTGAACCCAGCTGACTGCCTCTGCATCATGTTTCAACATGCTTTGTCACACTGTCCTCCTTACGCTGTCCCCAAACAAAAGCACCCAAGTAGTGACCACATTTCACACTGAATTCTCTGCAGCTTGGTCATAGTGTTTCCTGTGCCTTAAATATCCTTAACATGTGCCTGTCCATGAGAATTTTATTCGTGCTGTTGGGCCTGGCTTCCCTGATCTTCAGCAAAATTCATTACTCACTGCTTTGCGCTTCCTTAGCAATTGATTGTTTCATGTTTCCTTTTATTCACATGCGTGTTTCCACCACTATTTTGTAAGACTTTTGAGGCACTGTTCTTGGAGCCGACAGGTGCTGAACAATGTTTCATACAGAGAGTCTGAGAGGTGTTCGATAAATGTTTGTTAAATTGAACAAATAGTACTTCTGCTTAATGTTTCGTAAATGTGAGTATAATTTTCTGCAAGTAATGTAAGAATGTGCTTTATACAAACACATCTTGATATATTATATATCAATCTTCAGTAGATACATTCACCAGTTTTGTCATCGGCTGAATATTTTAATTAAACTGATTTACCTGAAATAGAAATAAAATACTTCTTACATCACTGTGTCCTTTCATACTTCCTTCCATGTCTTGTTGCTTCATTTCTTCTTTCAAGTTAGTGTTCGCCAAGTCAAAGTCTTTATGCTGTTCTCCCTCAGAAGCTCGCTTTAATGAGTTTGGTTTTGGTTTATCATACCTGCAGCTAACTTGAACATTTCTCATAGACTCTTGTGGGCTATGTGAATTGACTTGTTTGATGTCTCTTGACATTTTGGGGATCAACTCTTTTCATTTCATGTTTTTGAAAGATTGTATTTACAATATTTATACGTTTGTGTCTATTCTAACCTAGCTTCAAAGGGATGTAAGATTAGCTTACAGGGCACTGGTCACTGTTATGAGATAAAATGTTGCAATGGTGGAACAGGAAAACATTGCGGTAAGATAAATTGATGTTAGAAGTAGAGTTGGAACACAGAGCCTGTGTCATGGACTTCTATGCCTTTGCTTTTGAAGTTTTAGCTCTAAATCTCCTGACAGCTATGGAAATGAAAAAGAGCAAACCTGTGACACAGATGCACAATGTCCATAAAATAAAAATAAATCGGTTCTTCAGGGAAATCATAACTATTTCTGAGACTGAAACCAGGGAAAAAGATTTCTCCCATAGTTCTTCAGAACGAGGACATTGTCATGTTGTAAAGAATATTCTCTGCATCATATCCATGTTTAACTCTCCTCAACTTCCTAGGACAGTTGCTTATTAAAGCCCCTCAGTATAACCTGGGGAATTATACCCAAAGACAATTCTGTAATATTGTTTCCAGCAACCAGCAGAAAATAATGCTGGTATCCCAGTCTCTGATCCTCTGGATAATCAAAGGATCATTTTTATATTAAGTGGAGGGATGGATGAGACTGCGGTATTTCAGCTAGTTATCCATAATTATTCCTTCTCTGGCCAAGTCATAATAAGTTTTGTCCATCAGTTTGAGGTTGAGATGCCTGATAAGTATAAATGAAAGCAAAACTGTGTGGTTGGTAAAATGGAGTTTCACATTTTAACACTGATATTTGTTAAGACTAAATTTGTACATCTTCTGAAGAAAACTAAGGAGGGTAGTAATATGTGCTCGGATAGGCCAGCCGCCTTCCATGTTGAGGTGGAAGAAGTGAGCGCCGATAATTTCAGCTGTGTTTGTATGAAGTATGTCAGATCTCTTCTTCAACAGGATTAGTGGCAAATTGAGGAACTACCAATCTATGCCATAAAGTGTGGATATAATAATTTGAACCTGAAAAACTATTAAGAAATTATAAGCAAGTATCCCTCTCACTCATTAAATTTAAAACAAAAGGCCTCTGTAAAACACCATTTGAACATTGAAGTGTGGTCAATGAGTTGTAATATATGAACTTTGGTAACTGAATGAGGTAATGTCTGTATAGACTCAGTCACTGAAAACAGTTAAACACTTCAGAGTATCTACGCAAAACAGGACTTTGACTTTAGTTGATTTGCATAGCCATTTTCTTCTGAAATTCACTGTGATAAAATCTATTATAGTTGACTCTGTTCTAGGGTCCAGTATCATATATTTTATCAGAATGGCATAGTTCCCCTCACAATTATCTCATGTTCTATAATTCATAAATAATTTTAGTGAGAAATTTTCCATTTAATATCTGCCTTTTGAAGAATAACCTGAAAGGAAACAGTTCTTCTCATTAACACGGTAGGGATCCTGGAGTCCAGGTACCCCTGGTGAACTCTGCCATGGCTTAAATAGAATTACTAAAAGTTAAATGATCAGAAACATGTCACCATATGTCTGAACAAACAGTGGGCTCCTTGACAGGGATGGAATATAAGTATTAAAACAAATATTATCCTTCCTGCCAGGAAATGGATTCAAAATATGAAGAAAGAAATTATGTCTGTGAGTGAAAGAGAGGTGAGAATAGGCCAACCTAGTGTTAAATCTTGTGCTGCTTTTTTCCCTCAGAAGGGAAGAGATAAACATTTAAAACCTGTGATTATATGTCCCAGAATGTTCTTAAATCTCCGTCATATTAAAACCTACCAGGAAAACTGATATTCCAGGAAGTTTTTCCTAGAACCCTACTCGCCATGATTCAAGAAAGTAGTTTTGGCTTTGGAAGGGGGTATATACATGAGAATCACTTGCAAATTAGAAAGAAAGAAAAAAAAAAGATTGGCTTTATTGTGTGACTTAGCTGCTGTTACCAAAGGAGCAGATATGTCAGGATTCGAACGGCCAAGTTCATATCATGTGCCCAGTAGATTCTTAGTGAATGGAACTCTACTTGCTTTCAAGCTCAAGTCCCCAGCACCAGGGGGAGCTATGATGGCCATGAGAAAAAACTCAATTAAAGAAGTCTTTTTCTCACTGAGTAAACATTCTTTATTATATTTTGTGTTCTTCTGAGTTAATTCCTGAAAAACTATAAAATTTGCCCATTTGATTATAATTTGCCCATGAAACCCGTCATGTATATTTTGCAAAGCTGCATTGCATATTATTTTATCTTTATAACAATAAACCCTTAAACAGCACTAGTGATTTTAGGGATCAGTGGCTGAAATACACGCTCTCACTTCCTATAGTGAATGTGTGCACGTTATTTACCCAGCAGCCTCAGAGTCATCATCACTGAGCAATTGAAGGAGCATTAATCTTGCAGTAAACATAAAAACCATCCACTTGTGCTGTGGGGAGAATGGTAGGATATGTTGGCTTTCTGTGCCAGTGAATTCAAGGCTGAGATAACTTTTTCACTTGTCAAGTCGCTGTCACTTTGTTAAGAATTAGAGATTGTATGTTTCCTAAATTTATAACAATATGTCAGTCTATTGCAACTAAATGAAAATGAGCAACTCTGGCTTGTTTTTAGTATGTAAGAAAAAGGTTTATTATATCGCTACTGAATATCTTGTCTTTGGAAACTTGTAGCTATTTAATTGGTGTGTAGCGTATTAAAATGTAACAGCTATGAGTTATCTTTAAGGAGATTCTTAATGGCGTGTCTTGAGTACGACTCAGGTAATTTTCTCTTTTATTCAGGAGGCCATTGACTGTCATACTCTGATATGCAGTGAGTTTCTTGTTTGGCTAGAGAGAAGCTACCCTGGCATGCTCAGCTGTCTTCAGATTGCAGGGATGGAGCTGTTGGGGGGGAATGATGCAAATCCATAAGTATCTTCATCCTATTCTAGACCAGTGTCCAGGGAACTTCTGGCACATCCATAGTGAGAGTGCTGTGTTCACACATGTGTAGGCAAAGGCAGTCCTTTTTTGCCTTTACTCTGAGATAAGGCATGTAGGGAAGCGAATGGCTTAATATAGCAGCTCCTTCCATCAGTTCCTGAAGGTAAAGGTGGGTCAGTATTCATTTGGCAGATAATTACTCTGTGCTTATTGCTGTGTTCCACCCTGGGGCAGCCACACTGAGGAGGAAGAGACAGAGTCCACCCTTCAGGGCCAAGTGCCATCTGTTATGTAGGTGCTTCAAATGTATGACATTGTTCCATTGGGGAGGACATGACTGGAAATATATTATGCAATCCATCCCATATTTTTAGAAAACTGTCACTGATAATTCTCCCTCCTTCCCCATCCTCAGAATATCAGCAAGCCATGTAAAACTGACCTTCAAATTATTCTCAACTCTCACAGTGCATACATATATCAAGTCACCTCGTTGTATACTTTCAATCTTATAATTTTATTTGTCTATTATAACTCAATAAACTGAAATTAAAAAAAAAATTCTCACCTCTCTCCAATTCTTGCCATCTCCACCACTTTCCTGGTGTGAGTTTACCCTTATCTTACTGCTGAGCTATGGCAGTGGCCTCTTAAATGGCCTCCCTGCATCCCTTTTATGTTCTGCCCCAATGCATTTTTTTACACTGCAGTTAAAATGGTGCTTTTCGAAACTGTAGTTAGATGATCAGCAGCATCCCCTCCCGATAAACATCTGCAAGTGCTTTGGTGGCAACACACTTACACGTACCTTGAAAACATTTCTTTACTTTCTGGCTGCTTTTAGGAAAAAGACCACAGTTCCTTTTGTATCTCCTTAGGCTTTGTCTGAAACCCTTTGTCTAATTTCCTGAGTTTAATCTACTATTGAAAATCAAGCCTTTAGAATTTTCTGTGTGGTGGCCTCATATCTCTTCTAACAGCAAGTATGTGGGGTTTCATTCATGTGATTTTTGGTGGTGAGTTGGGCCATTTTTTGGTGTTTTTTCTTCTTTCTGGTTATTTTCTAGATGTCTGACCTGTTGAGTAGTAGTTTAATATTTTTGATATTTCAGAACTTACTGAATAAATTTCTATCCTATGTTTGCATTTAAATATGATATTGTTTTATTTGGTAAGTTTATATAAAGAGAGAAGGAAGTTCAAAAATTAAAAAAAGAAACAAACCATAGTTACAGATTTCTTTGGGCAGTTTCGTAAATTGAAAGCTTATCATTTCAAAGACTTAAGACTAACAAATATAACTCGTTCCATTTGGTAACTCTGAGGTTCAATTCAGGCTCACCTTTGACATAGAAATAGAAAATTATTTGTATTTAGGGGCAATTTTTCTCCACAGGTACATAATATATTCTTGAAACGTGTAAGTTACATTTAAAGATTTATTCCAGTGTTCTTATAGTTTCATTCTTTACAGTGAAACATCTTATATATGATATTTAGTGTTTTAAGAGTTGATCTTCTGATTTTCCACGATAAATTGATTTTCCATGGGATTTTCCATGATCCCTTAAGAAAAGTGCCATTACCTGTTTTCAGAATCTGTCTTCTCCCTTCACATAAAACAAATACCTACCACAGTTTGCCTTTAAAACTATAAGAAACGCTACTGAATAGAGTAAAATGGTGAAATGTTCTCTTGAGAAAAATGAGACGTCTCTGAATCATTTAATTTTTATGCTCGCTTCTCTTGCCCCCTCTCCCGTAAATGATTAGAGACCACAGGATGACAAGCACTTTTCTTTACTGTATTCTAGCTCCAAGGGGAGAACTGTGAAGAGCTGGGGGGAAGGTAGATTTCTCCTGAAAAATTCGAAAGCGTGGCATAGCCTTGCATTTCTGAAACTATTCTGGGTTTTAAGTCAAGTTGATGACGTTTAAGTTGGAAGGAAGCTAGTCAAAAAGTTCATCTTCCATCCTAAACTTTCTCAGACACTTGGCAAGAAAATTAGTAAGTGGTCTATCCACTTCACTCCGCTAAACAAAAATTGCAAGTGTGAGATTATTCTTTCAGAGTTTTGATTTCTTTACATTTTCTTTTCATGAGCTCAAGCCTTGTTCTTGAATTATCACTCAATTTATTGTTATTATTTATGGTTGATAATAAATATTTGTAAGTCTTGATTTTATAGAATTTTATGTATTTCCAGACCTAACAGTTTTCTGGTACTCTCATCATTGGTATAAAATTGATAATGGTCAGGGGCTGGCCTGGTGGTGCAGTGGTTAAGTGTGCGTTTTCCCCTTCGTGGTGGTCCGGGGTTCGCCTGTTCAGATCCCAGGTGTGGACATGGCACCGCTTGGCAAAAAGCCATGCTGTGGTAGGTGTCCCACATATAAAGAATAGGAAGATGGGCATGGATGTTAGCTCAGGGCCAGTCTTCCTCAGCAAAAAGAGGAGGATTGGCAGTAGTTAGCTCAGGGCTACTCTTCCTCAAAACAAACAAACAAACAAAAATTGATAACGGTTGAATGTCATTTACTGAGTCTTGGTATTTAAGAGGACCTCAGTTCAAGAGGATAAAATATGTGTTTGGGAATATTTTTCAAAGTTGGGACAAAAATGCCTGAGTACATCCAGATATCCAGAAGCTTTGGGAACAAATCTTGCACAACTTAGATATTAATAAGCTTTCTAAAGATAATCTTAAGATTTATAAAATCTCATTTATGTAACATAAAGTAATTATAATTTACTTATATGTGATTTTAAAATTTTGAAATAATCCCAATCTTGTAGATAAGTGGAGACTACAATACAAAGAACTTATTTTCCTGAACGATTTGTGAATAAATTGCTGACAAGGTGCCATCACACTCAAATACCCGAATTTCCTCCAAACAAGGACATTCTCCCATCAAAATCAGGAGGAAAACATTGACGCATCGTAATCCTCAGACCACATTCATCTCACACTACATTTCAGCAGTTATCTCTAGTCACACTTCTCTAATTGTCCTCAAAGTCTCCAAGTTAGAATTACACTTCTCCTTAATTATCAGTCTGGAAGAGTTCCTCAGTCTTTCTTTGACATTCTTGATCTTGACGATCTTGATAGTTTTGAAGATAACAAGGCTGTTGTATCATATAATGCTCTCGTTTTGGGTTTTGCTGATGTTTACTTCTGATCACATTTAGGTTGTGAATCTTTGGCAGTAATGTTTTCTTCGTCCATTCAGGCTGCTATAACAAATGTCATAGACTGGGTGGCTTATAAACAATGGAAATTTATTTCTCATAGTTCTGGAGGTTGGGAAATCCAAGATTAAAGCGCCAGCATGTTTGGTGTCTTGTGAAAGCCCACTTCCTGGTTCATACAAGGTCCTCTGTTCTCTATGTCCTCACCTGGAAGGGGCAAGAGATCTTCGTAGGGCCTCTTTTATTATTTTTTTTTTTCTTTTTTTGAAGAAGATTAGCCCTGAGCTAACATCTGCTGCCAATCCCCTTTTTACTAAGAAAGACTGGCCCTGAGCTAGCATCCATGCCCATCTCCCTGTAGATTATATGTGGGCGGCCTACCACAGCATGGTTTGCGACGCCATGCCATGTCCACACCCAGGATCCGAACCAGTGAACCCCAGGCAGAGGAAGCGGAACGTGCGCACTTCACTGCTGCGCCACAGCTCCAGCCCCTGGGGCCTCTTTTGTAGGGGCTTTAATCCCATTCATAAGGCCTCTACCTTCATCACCTAATCACCTTCCGAAAGCCCCACCTCCAAATACCATCACATTGGGCTTTAGATTTAACATGAATTTGGGAAGGATACGAACCTTTAGTCAGTAGCAAATATTATAGAAATGATGCTGTTTTTCTCAACATATGATTTAGATTTGTCCTATTGTTGATGTTGTTAACTTTGATATCTTGATCAAGATTGTTTTTATGAACCTTCTCCATTGTGAAGTTACTATTTTCCTTTATATTTAATAAATTCATGTGAAGAGTTACTTTGAGAATATGTAAATATACCATTCCCCCTGAAGCTTTTCAATTTATCCATGTATTCATTTCTTTCAGTATGGATTCTTATCTTTTTATTTTATTCATCATACTATAATCTGGTAACTTTTAAAAAAATTTTGACGTTCAAATTGTTCCACATTTGGCTGATGAGAGCCCCTTCACGCTGGCTTCTTTATCCTTTTAACCTGTCCCTCTCATTCTTTGAGTACTTCAGTGTACAACAGATATTCCAGGTACATCTTGTACTTTCCTTGTACCAGTGCTGGATGGAATCAGTCATTTCTCCAAGGAGTTCTGTTTCCATTTACTAGAGAGTCATATTTAGAAACCAAGATCTGGATGCTAGGTATGGCCATTGCTATTGAATAGAGCTTCTCCTGGCCTCTCTCAATTCATACAGCTAGGGAAGGTGTGTTTGGTAAGTTTAAATAAGGAGTGTATGTGTGTGTGTGTGTGTGTGTGTGTGTGCCTGTACACTCATTTACAATTATATTCATTTCTATTCAATATGTATACTTTTAAAACCATGAGTTCATGCCAGTACCTCCAATTCCAATCTAACACCACACAGTTCATTCTAATTTTCTTATTTACATAACATTTGATGGCATAAAATTTTATTTATTTTTATTTACATTCACCACAATACAGGGAAGCAGCCAAGATGAATGTTTTCCTTTGCTTTATTTGATTTGAGCTCATTAGAATTCCTTACTTTTACAAAGCCAGCAAATAATGGAGGCAGGCGCCAAACCCAATTCCCTTTCCGTGTTTACTGTTTCTGTCTCTGTCTCTATTTCTACAAAAACAGGAATTAAATTTTTTAACTTCAGCTTTCATTGTGCACTTTTGCTTTTTTTCTTAAAAAATCTTAGTATGATTTAAATATAAATTTATATAATTATTTTAATATTCAAAATAGGGCAAAAGTTTGGGCAGTGTATTGGGTGAGTATCATTACACCTGCTTGTTAGTAAAGTCAAATTAGTAGAAAGCAGTGAGAATTGTGAAAGTGGATGGTTATTGGATTTTATCTTTTTTTTTTTTTTTGAGGAAGATTAGCCCTGAACTAACATCTGCCACAAATCCTCCTCTTTTTGCTAAGGAAGCCTGGCCCTGAGCTAACATCCGTGCCCATCTTCCTGTACTTTATATGTGGGACACTTGCCACAGCATGGTTTGAGGTGCTGTGCGTAGGTCCACCCCCGGGATCCAAACCAGTGAACCCACGCTGCCGAAAGAGAATGTGCGAACTTAACTGCTGCACTACCAGCCTGGCCCCTGGATTTTATCGTAGTGAGATTTGCATTCCTGAGAAGGGAATAAAGCATAGTCCTGATTCCTAAAAATTTACTTAAAGATCCAGGTGTTAATAGTATTGCTAGGTAGGAGAGTGTACTCCCTTCCCCCCTCCCTAAATGAACTTAGTGTTGGATCGCAGAGTGTGATCATTTGCTAAAGCCAAAGGCTAATAACAAAGGGGGTTAACTGACTTATCGCAATGTGAAATTGCAGCTACTGCACTCATCCAGCTGATGATTTAATCTAACTGGGTTTGTGTTCTGCTATGTAGACATTACACTGTGATATGTAGGATAGTTACATACATTGCTTCTAAACAAGGTTGCTTTATTCTGTGCCAAGAATGCCTTACAACCTCCTCAACATATAAAGAATATTTCAGAAGATGGAGCTTTGCTCTGGAATGCTCTGTGGGCAGCTGGTTAGTATGCTGAATTTTTAGTAGCTATTAATGAGGATCCTATCAGCTTATCAATGTCCAATTTTCTGTTCTTGCACGGCATAATTCTATGAGAAATCTTTGGAAACTCTTGTATCCAGTAACTGCCCTTAAAAGATACCAAAATCCGCTCTGAACTAAAAGCTTCTCTGATTGATATATACCCATATTAAGACAAGCCTACCATCTCTACTTAGTAACTTACAAAGAGGATCTTGGACTAAAAATTCATTCTATCCCGTTCATAATTACTTTTTGGGGGCCAGAACTTATATTTATTAAATATTCCATTTGGAATGTTATTTATTAACTGACAGCTTTCTCCCACTTTAGGTAATTTCTTTCTGACTTAGAGTAGCCTTTGACTTATAATTAGAAACCCCTTTATTTGTATAATTTTTTTCAATTCCATTCATATGCATATCATTTTGATAATGGCCCAGGAGCCCAACTTTGCTGGAAAACGTTAATTTCACTTTTTATTTCTTTTCTTTTTCTTTTTCTGTTTTCAGTCCCTCATTCAATTCACTTGCAGGAAGATTGATTTTGAATAATACGGTCATGATGTCAAAACAGTGCAAATTATACCCTGCTGCCATCTGGAATGGTGAAAATAAAAGCTTTATTTACACTGGTTTCTTTAAGAAAAGAATAATAAATGTTCCCCCCCCCCCCTTCAGAGACTGTATTCTGGAAAGAAATGGTTCTTGTTTGTAGCCTGATAGTGTGGTTTATTCTGAAAGATAATGACTTGAAAACTCATTTGCTATTCAACAAAGTAGCAAATACTCCAACCACTAAACCCTCAGCTTTCCCACTGTGGGACACTAATCTGTCTCCTCTCCCACACGAATCTATTTGAGGTAATCATGATAGGTCCCATGTTACAGAGGAGGCCCCTGTGTGGCCTAAGGTCATATAGTTGATAAGCTGAGTCTACTTATCTCTAGTTCTCTGGTCTGTGTACTGTCTGTTGGTGTCTGCTCAAAGCAGAAGTCCTGCCATTTTTAGCCCTGCCTAGATAATTAAATAGAAATTACATAAGGATTAAAGACATAGGCACAGTCCTGAATTTGAGCTCTCTAGGGAAATTATTTGATATTTATCGGCCTTTTCACAATCTTTCATTTCTTATCCACATTTTCCTGGCTAGTACATATGGCAGAATTCTGTTTCTACTTGGAACCAGTGCTCAACAAATGAGAAGCCAATTGATCAGTATCAAAAGGTGGCTTGTTTTTGTAGAGCAGAGTGTTTTAAAATTATTACATCCCATGGAAGTTTAGTCTCTAGGCCTTTGTGTTTAAAAAATAAAAGTAAAAGTTGACCAAGTATTAGTATTATTTTCATTTGCCTTCCATTATGGATTGACTTTGATTACGAGTTTTATCACTGTTCATGATGAATATTTATTCAAAGAACAGCAATTGGCATAGAGAAAACATGTTGGAGTAAAAATGCAACAAATATAGAGTTAAAAGATTCTTTTATTTTTGCTCTATGTATGACCTTGAATGAGTAACTTAATTTTGCTGAGTCTTTGTTTTGTGTCTGCAGAAAATGGCAATTATGATACCACCCTCGCCTGCCTCAAGAACCCTAATAAGGCTCAAATGGTTTCAGTGTTTTCAATCATTCACAACAAAGCTTTGCTGTCCCAAATACTTACAGCTATTTTTTAAGTTTGTTTTGTGGAAACAAATCATGTTACAGTATGGATTTGTTTTATCTGTGCTGTTGATTAATCAAAGAGCCTAAAATCTTGTTTAAAGGGAGAATTGAGGGCTTTTATGAGCTTTGAAGAGGTTACTTGGCACAGATACTGCCCTGTAAATCCACTTGCATGTCTAGATAATCCTTGTTTTTTGTGATTTGTGTACAATGTTTTTCCATTTACAATTTATTGCTGTGGCTCTTGTTATGTCAACCCATAGAGTCACATGCCTCTGTTCTTTTTAAATCTCTTGTGGGAGCTTGTGATAGAGTAAGTACATATATGCTAATATTTTACTAGAGGCCAGGCACTAGTGGTAGGCAGCAGTAGGCACATTTAATGCATTATCTCATTTGACCCTCCCATCTATGAGCTGGGTACTTTTATTACTCCCGAAGAATCCAATTATCCTGCAGATGCAAGTAAATAACAACAATATAGAAATTCTTTAGATTACTTCATACCCACTGCCTGGCCTGGTCCTGGCACAATGGAGGCCTTTAATAAATATCTGTAAAATGAATGATGCCATCTATTGACTATCTGGTAGATTTTTTAAACTAATAGTTCAAAAGCAGTTTTTCTTTTAATATTTTTGCAACTTTCATAAATATGACCATGCTTTCTTATCTGACCACATTAAGATCAGTATATTTAAATTTTCCAGGAGAATTTTTGCTTTTTCTTAGATACAAAAACTCACTGAATTTATGTTGCCTTGATTAGTACTGTTCCTCTCACGGATGAGGATGCCTTCAATATGATGGAAAGATCGAACACTTTTATTTAAGAAAATATTCTTCATATTATCCATCTAACATCTGACTTTCTTATGTTAATAAAAACTTCCCTTACACAGTCCTTTCATCCATCAAAAAAAAAAAAAATATATATCATTTGTGCTTCTGTAAGATTGCATCACGCATGCCTAGATCTTTAAGATATCCAGCCATGGAGAAATCTTTGCTCCCGTCAGTGAAAGAAGACCCAGAGTGTTTGCCTCAGCATACAACTGAATGATTCACTTTGGTTTTATCATTGTTTTGAACAGCAAGAATTCCATTATTCTAAAGATAGGATAATAGAGTATAACAATATTTTATTGTGTTCTTTTGAGTTTCATTGTGTATATATGTAATGTTTTGTTATGTGGTTGCAGTTTTGACCTGTAGAAGCTCACAACCAGTATAGGAGGGAAGCCCTCCTCTAAAATGAGAAAAGCAGGAACTGAGTTGTGTGTTTCTAGTGCAGCAACTGGACTAAAGTAGAGAAGGAACTAGGCCTAAATTACACTTCTCAACCAATGAGAATCGTTTGATAATTAAATAAAACTTATCATTGTAAAAATAAACAGTCATTCACGATTTTTGTGAGTCTATAAGTCTAATACTACTTAAGACACTGTAAAAGATAGTTTTTCCCTCTTAGACTTATATTCAAATTGAGGAGACCAAATGTATAGCCACAGAACAATTAAAGAATGATTAACTGTTTGAGTGGCAGTAAGTAAGCCCTGTAGGAATTCAGAGATGCCACATGAATGAGTGCTGAAAAGGTTGCCAAGATTTCCTAAACATGTCTAATTGCCAGTGTTTATTGAACACTGTGATGGTTAAACAGAAATAACATGTAGCCCCTGCCCTCCTTGAGCTTATGAGTTCAAGCTTGTGCATTGACTGCAATAAGGGGTTTATTGATAGCACCAGTTGGGAGCTTTTAAAGAGGAGCCACTATGAACTGTTTGGTCCTCAGAAAAGTGATTCAGGGGGATGGGTTCTCTGAGAAAAAAACCACTTATCTCTTCCTCCAGATTCTGATTTTGCGCTATTGCACTGCTATTCTCAGCGAAACTTCTATATCGTCAATAATACCTAAATGACCAGGTATACTTGCCAAATCTAATCCTGCTTTTAGAAAAGCGTACTGTTGATGTAATTAACATGATTTTTTTTCATAAACATATTTGCTATAAGTCTGAAAAATTGGGATGTGGCACCGTGGCAGAGTTCTTCGTTGAAAACATCTTTACATCATTTGGGATCAGAGTCCAAGCACCATCTTGATTGAATTCACTCAGAATCCCAGTAAGATTAGGTGAGAGGAACTGCTCAGGGCCACCTTGGAAGAAGGTTGTGGCCTAGCAGGCAATTTAGTTTAGTGGTTTCCTGTCAAATAAGAGATTCAGTGTTTGCGGAATTGGAGTGAAAGTAAAGGCATGATTAAAATTGTTTATGGATGGACAAAGAAAGTAGCTTAGCTGAGCAAATTATGCAAAAGCTCTTACTTGATCATTCACGGATATCTAAAGCATGACTCCCTACAAAACAATGTCAGACTATTTTCTCCATGCGTTCCTTTCAAGTCCTGAGTAGGTCAGGGGTTATTGACAGAAGTTCTATAGCAATGGGAAGTTTATTCTGGAGAAGGCTGATGTTCATTTTTCTCTTCCTTAATGGAAGTGTAAGTTTCACATCAGCATGTTTCATTAAGACACCAAACAGAATCAAAGAGTGTGCTGTGTTTCTAGGTCTGTTATAGCTGCCATTCCAAACAAAATATGTGTGACTTCTATGATTCACTAAGCACAAGGATGTAGTAATCTGCCCTTTAATGGCCTCTCAAAGTGACAGACCAAATGGCTTTGTGAAGGTCAAGTCTGATTTAAATTGTTGATGAATTAGTAGCTAATTCTGCATGATTGAATATTAATATGGAACAGTGATAAGTAAGGCACTTTAAAGCTTAATGAGCACATTAATGAATAGGACAAAATGTTTTTCTTTTCACCTCATGCAAAAGTTTAAAGCTACTGACATATTGACAATTTGTTAATTTTTGAAGCTGCTTTTTCCTGGAAAAGTATATGTGGTTAAGGTATAAAGCGTATTGATTTTTTCCCCCCAAGTTCCTGGTACCACATATTTGATGAGCTGTCAAAATTGATGTTATCAAATAGCCAAGGCAGTTTTCTATAAATCAGTAGTAAATGTAGAGGTTGAAAAAAAAGCAATTAGCATCTTCTAAACTACGCCCACTGAGATAAGCATTCCTATTAGAAATTTCATTATTTCTACAGTTCGTTTTATGTTGAATACTGAGTTTTATTGCCAAATACCTGACAGTCAAATTGGAAACAAGCCACAACTGTCAACGTGTAAGAGCTCTGGCTATTTGAATCTGTTACATTGTGATGTTTCTCATGAAAATTTAATGAAGAAAGTGCATTCAAAGAGGTTCTGTACAGAAGTGGGATAGATAGAATTTAATTACCCCTATTAAAAATAAGAAAGGAGTGCTCTTTACATTCTATGTCCGATTAGTATGCAAGAAAGATTATCTTTGTTGTGCACTTGTGTATATGAAAAGGGGGCTCTAGAGTGCTCTTTATGAGCCAAAAGGAAAAGAAAGGTCATGCAAATGTATTCACCGGCTTTCGGTAGGGCACAAGTCAATTTTGTCATTTCTCCCCAAGGTAAGGACTTCATTTCTTATAAATGGTTATTAATTCTAGATTTCTTTGGTAAGAGTTTTCAGTAAGTGACTCAACAATCTTAAGTCTTTGACACTTACCCCTGATGGGTGCTGAATATTGGCTTGGTTCTTCAGAGAGATGAACTTGTAGAAAAGTAATGAGTAGTACCGCAATGTTAATGCATTCTACTGTAACTAGTAGTTAAATGCCCAGGGGGAGATAGACTGCCCAGGGAAATACAGAAAAGAATCCCAAGGGGATTTTTTTTATTAACCTGTGTTAGTTTCTTTTAATATGGAAATTAATAACAACAAACTTTAAGAGCTGTTTTAGAAACTCATTTCTAGGTGACTAAAGCAGTATAGTTGACTTTGGAGCACTTGAAGTAAATTATTTTTATCCTTTGAAGCATTTTATGTCAATAGCTGCCAAGTGAGATGTTTAATAATATAATCTGTGTGGTACAATGGCTATTGATCTTTCTGCTTTTTTTTTTTTCCTAAATAAGATTGGAACTACACTATAGATGTAAATACATTGACAAAACCTTTAAAGCCATAAAGCACAACTGGATAAAATTCAAGTGGAATAGATTATTAAAATTAGCATAGCGTGATTTGCAAAATACTCTTTTATCTGATCTGTAATTTTTATCATTCCCTTGGAGCCCTGAAAAATCATCTTGAAATTTCCTTATCATCCACTGTCTCTTCTGACACTTGTCCACTGTAGACCTCTGCTCGGCTGACAATGTGTAAGCATTCAAATAAACAGAATGCATTACTACTTCTTCAAAAGAGTCATGTCTTCCAACTTAAGTAAAATGAAATTAACAATTTTTTGTAATTTTTTTAGTCTTCAGCCTTAATCAGCTGATGGGACAGGAAAATATTTTCTAGTGAATCCAGGTGTCAAACTCACCTTGCCTCAAGAACTTCTTTTGGTCTTTCATAAGTCTCTCAATGGAAGAGCCAGAGTCCACACTTTTTCCCTACTAGCCCCTCAATTTTCTTTTACAAAAACCTGGACTTGTTGTTTAGGGCACTTTCCCTTTCTTGGGAGCTGTATTCTTTGGTAGTATTTTGACGTTCTTTGACTATTCACATTCGAAATCTCTCTCTCTCTCTAGTCCTTAATTATTCCTGTGATCAACTCTCTACCAGAAGTAGTTTCCTATTTGGTGTAGTAGAAAACCTTCTTTTTAATCATTAGGATATATTCATACTTAGGCTTGGGGATCACTGGAGGTTCTCTTAAAATCTGTCAATCCGAACTAGCTTGATAGCAAGATATTTGGATAGAAATGAGACATGAAGGAACTCATGGATAAACTGACGATAATTGAAAAGCACAAGACAGTGGGGGCCAGCCCAGTGGCGTAGCACTTAAGTTCATGTACTCTGCTTCGGTGGCCCAAGGTTAGCTGGTTTGGATCCCAGGTACGGACCTACACAATGCTTACCAGGCCATGCTGTGGCAAGTGTCTCACATATAAAAGACAGAGGAAGATGGGCATGGATGTTAGCTCAGGCCAATCTTCCTCAGCAAAAAGAGGAGGATTGGTGGCAGGGGTTAGCTCAGGGCTAATCTTTCTCAAACAAAAACAAAAACAAAAAGTCTAAGACAGTGGATTTAGATATTCACTACCATGGTAGATCTGAGGAGGAAAAGATTAATATAATTGAGAGAGTTTGCAAAAGCTTTACAGAGAAGGTGATTTTGGCTGCATGCTTTCTAAAGACATAGAGTAGTCAATGGACAGTGGATTTGTCTGGGGAATGGTGAGAATTTCATTGTGGGCAGAAGAAAAGTTTCCTATAGGGAAGTCATTCATGAGAGGCTGAGAAAAATGGGGCCTGACTTAAAAGGACTTTGCTAACCAGATTTAGGAGATTGAGTTTACCCCATAAACTATAGAGGCGAGACAGTGGAGAACACGTAGATTGGACTGACAGCACAGTGGAGGCATCACAATGGAGCCTTTTCTCTAGAAATTATACCTCACTTAGACTTCAGCAAGACTGACAGGGATCATAACAGAAATCGTAGGAGACATCCAAGGAGAAGCTAGGTGATCTGTCTGATGATTTCTAATGTTTGGCTCACTAGTGTTTGTGATTTTGAGTTATTTTGGAATTGGTGGCTGATGAAACTTCTTCAGAGGTCATGAGAGTGTTGATTAAATTAGCACAGGCACAGCTGGAAGTTAAAATGATTTGGTCTTCAAACAAACAACTAAGTTCTAATTTGGATAATTATCACCCATATAACATTCCTTCAGTGTTTGAATAGAATATACCTTTTTAATGCTGACTGGAAGAGCTAGCAATGTGGGTTATCAATGTGGGTCATGCTTGGGGATTTAAGAGGACTTCAGTTTCTCAAGAACTAGGCTCTGGGACAATTTTGATGTGGGAAAGGGAGAAGTGAACTTTGGATGAGTTGAAGATTCAAAATTTAGAAATTCCATCTTTGAAATGACTGGAAGTGGTGCAGACCGTTGGAATGGGAGAAAATACTTTCTTAACCTAAGGAATATATGCTTTTGTGGGGTTTTTTTGAGTTGTTTTTATTCTTCTTTTGTAAGGGAAACACAGACAATTTTCTGATTAGTTGAAACTTCCTAGAAAAAAATTCATTCAGGGTGAACCTTACGCTTGTGTGAGAAGATATAGAATTTTGCTTAAAAGTTACAAGAAAAACGTATCAGGGTTGAATACAGACAGCTTAGTCCAGCTAATCAGCTTACTCCCAATGTACTCTCCAAGCTAGCCCTGCTAGATCCCATGGTTTTCCCTCAGTGACAGGTTTCCTGCCTCAATGACTGTACTTGTGATGTTCCCATCTTTTGGGCCAAAACTAGTTCCAAAAGGCCCATTTCAGAGCTTCCTCTTGATGCTCACTGACCTCAGGCACATGTTCTATAATTACTTCTCCCTCTGTGCTCCCAGAGAACTTGGCTCATCCCTTCCTCATGGTCTTTACCACACAACTGAGCTCTTTTGTGTTACTGAACCAGGTTCGTTTTGCCCCTTGCATGAGAAGCCAATCATTGAAACGATGAGTTTGCAGTAGAGAAAGTGTTCATAAAGCAGCCAAGCAAGGAGATGGGAGAATAAATCTTAAATCCACTTCCCCAAAAATGGGGACTAGGGATATTTATGAGGTAGAGGATCAGGTAGCCTGAAATGTGGGGATAAAGCGGAGGTGAGGACAAGTGAGGTAATTGATGATCTCTGCCACCGTAGTCAAGCTTCATGGCTCTTCAAAGGACACACGTTCCCAAAATGGTGGCGTTAACATGAGCTGAGGGTGGAGTTTTTGGCTCCTTGATGTCAGGAGCTCACCTGTTGGTACCTGCTCAGGCCTAGTTGGTACATTGGTGGTCTCAACCGGTCTGAACCGGAAAGGAGCTAATTCAGTTCATAAAAAACAACTCAAGCATCATTTACCATGGTGACCCAAGCATCAGGGTTTTTATCTATGAGGAACCTAGTGGGAGTCAGATATATTTTGCCTAACCAGCACAGCTAACAATGGGTGGGTTAACACATAAAAGCTACGATTAATAACTGACTAAAAAAACTTTAGTCACTAGCTGCCTAATCATTAATGGCTAATTGTCCACTGGTTTCATTTGTTCGGCTATTGTCCTCTTACTTAGACTTTACGCTCTTCTGGCCAAGAACAACATTGTGATTGTACCCTAATCTAATAGTGCAGTGCAGCCCAATTTGTGTTATTTTCTCAACAAATGCTGAATAAGGTAATGGGAAAGATTAACTGGAAATATCTCTTGAATCTTGGGCGTCTGACTTAACATAATGTTCGTATCACCTTTTGTCTTGCAGAGGATCAAATTCCCAGGGGCTTCCCTACCATTGACATGGGCCCACAGTTGAAGGTGGTGGAGCGTACACGCACTGCCACCATGCTTTGTGCAGCCAGTGGGAATCCGGATCCAGAAATCACTTGGTTTAAAGATTTCTTACCCGTCGACACAAGCAACAACAATGGCCGTATTAAGCAGTTACGATCAGGTAGGGTCTTGTCACTGTTTCCACTAACTCCTAGAGAATTTTTTTTAGCTTCTCTCTTTATTTTTATTTTTATTTTATTTATTTTTAACTTTTAGGTATTGATTTTTCTCCCTCTTCTCTTTCTCTGTTATTTAATGTGTTGTCCATGTTTGTGATGTCATAGCCTGTTTCAGAGTCTGTCTTTCTCCTTCTCTCTGTGTGTTTTGCAGCTTCTGTTTAATCCACATTGCTCACTGCTGTGACTGTATTTTTGATAATTTTTTAATTTACTGCTTTTCCGCAGTATTTGATGGATCCATTTTCTCCTCTTTCTTTCTTCTTTCTCTGTTTTCTTTTGAAACAAATTTATTTCAACATTGGACTTCATTCAGATCTTGCAAAGGAGTTCCAATGGTTATATCCATTAAAAACCAAAATGTTCATGTGAAACACTAAAATGTAAAATGATTCAATTTTATTAAAGTTTGTTTTCTGTGTCTTTTCTACATTTGAACTCATCACAGTACCAAAGTTTAGTAAGTTTGGTCACGTCTGCTTTCTTTTTACTAATACATAAAACACAGAAATGTTATCTCATGAGTAACCGATGTATTTTTTATGAAGTCCTTTACAAGGTACCAGTGAAAGGAGGGGATTTTTATTAATGTCATTGTTATATTATGAGTGAGCATTTTCTACACGTTAGCCACAGTAGTGTGCGCCCACACTAAAGATTTTTGAACCCTCCAGTGACTGGATCTACAGAAGTCTGCTCTTGGTGTAGACTCCAGCCTTTGCTTCTCTCTCTCTCTCTCTTTCTCTCCCACCCTCCCCGTTGCCTTTTTCTCCCTCTCCCATCCTCACCCCAAGTTTATTCCTTTGCTCTCTTTAGATTAAAAATAGAGATAATTCTAAACTTCTTACGTTTTAGAGCCTGTCCCTAGGTAATTTCACAGGGACGTATACTAATAAGCTGTTTACTTTGACATTGGTAGTAATATTGATATAGAATTCTAAGTTGTTTAACTGCCTGTCTTCCCAGAATTCTCAGCTTTTGACCTGTCCTGTGATGTTAAAGCGTCTTGTTAACTGCCTCTTTTGCTTGTTGTCAGCAGAATTGTGTAGATTAGCATTATGTTATTGTAAATAAAGAATTAATTATTCACATGTAACATAGATGATTTAGTATATAAAGCTTTAACTCTGAAAAATTTGTACCAAATTATAAGGAATATAATAATATTTTTATGCTGTCTTTCTTCTCTCCGTATTTAAATCTCCAGAATCTATTGGTAAGTGCTTAGTTCTGAAGCGCACTTCACCCCCACTAATTTCCATATTCAGAATATTATTATTATTATTATTATTAATAAAATGCATGGCATGCATTTTACTAACTGTCAGTGTAGACACCAGATCTCCTTAGTGGCGCGCACACGCACACATTCACAGAACTGTTATTGTAAGAACACTGTATAGAAAAATAAAATAGTACACAAGTGATATCACATGAATGTAGCTTAGTAAGTAGCATAAGCTATCCAATCAACAGTGTTTGTTTCTAGTTAGTCATTAGTGTTTTCTATAACAGTATATATATATATGCATATCTATATATATACTTAAATAGATTAGCCAGTATTTTCCTAAACTATGTCTTTAAAAAATATTGTTTAGTTTTTTTAAGAATATGAGGCATATAAGATATAACCCTATATGACCCCAGACCTGAGAACTCAGTTGCTTCTCTGAGAAAGGCAATGCTGCCTATTGTGGTCTTTGCCCTCTGTGGTATAATGCAACTTGCTTTTACGATCTAATAATTCTATCTAATATATTCCTGTTTTACCAGTAGTGTAAATCAAGTTTCTTTTACGACCTTATTTAATTCTGTAAATCTAATTTAATTCTTCTCCCCAGCCCTAGCCTCCTTCTTCTCGTACTAATGCTTCTTCTTTCTAATCTTATTTGCATTCATATTATCCACCCAGGTGGTACACCAATAAGAGGTAAGAGTGCTGAACTAACGTTCACAGAATGATCTTACTCATTCTCTCTGTCCTTTCATCACTCTCATCTTTGTCCTGTTCTCAAAAGCATTCCGATAATGTCCATCATCTTTATTTTTTCCCTTTGTACTGTTTGGTTATGATCGGTGACTCTCATGTTGTGAACTTTCCTTTCCTTTTTCTTTTTCTCCTTGTTTTGTTCATTTCTTTCTTTCTGAAAATGATTCTTTCAGTTGTGATATGCTTCAAAGAAAGCATATCCGGGTCTTTAGACCACAGACCAGTCACAGCGTACCATCTGTCCCTCTTTTTTTCCTTTTCTTCTTCTTCCTTTTTCCTTTTTTTCTTTTTTTTCTTCTTTTTTTCCTTTTTTTTTTGTCCAACCGGAGAAAAAAAAAAGATCATTTTTTTCTTCCTTAGCTGTTCTTGTTCTGGACCAAAGCCAAGATGGTCTGGAGAACAGTGGCAGACATGCAGAAGACAGCCTGGAACGTCTCCTTTTTGTCTTTATCTTTCAAAAGGTTTTTGCTTTTGCTCTTCAGTTCTTTTTTCTCTTTAAAGTCTTAAAAGTCAAAGAATGACTCCCCTTTCTACCCGATCCCACTCGCCTACGACCTGACAGCAATGCTTTTTTCCCCCACTTCTTTTTTTCTTGGATTACTCGCCTCTGGATTTTTGGATCTTCTGTCCTGGCTATGGAAACAAAAGGTGCTCAGTATTCTTGGTGGTATGTGATATTGCTGGTTTTTCATACTTTGCCTCAGTGTTCGTTTCTTTTATAATTCTTGTTTTGTATTTTTCTGGGGGTCTTGTGACACCACACTGCTAATCCCACTGGTGGATTTTGATGGGTGTCTTAGGGGATCCGAATCAAGGTCCTCAAGCAGTGGTTGGTTGGCTCTTACTCGCTGGCATAGGCCGTTCTTTTTAACTTTTTTAAAACCTTCTAATTCAACTACTCTTTGTTTTTCAGCAAATGTAATAAATGATTGTAAGTCGTGGCATACTGTCTTTCTTTTCTTAAAAATCTGCATGTCTTAAAGGGAGTTTTATTTCTTTAAGTAATATTTTCATAATATCTAATGACTAATTTTATTTTTTTTGCTTTGTGCAGCCTTTTTGTACTCGCTGCGTATTTTTGGCTTTCTTCAGCAGAAGACTTTCTTGAAAACCCGTCCTGGTTTTTTTGAGCGTGCCTATCTTTTGCGCCACTTTTGATACCAAAATGAAACAAAACAAAACCAAACCAAAAATTAATCTTTTGTTTTATTTAAAAGCCATACTTCCTTGAAGCAGTCTCACCCATCTTCATTTTATTAGTCTAGGAAATAAGAGTGTTAATTATGACTAGAAGTCTTGCTTGGGAAAAGAGAGATTGTTTTCTTATGCTAGCATTGATGATGTAAACAAAATAAATAATCTCTGTATGTTTTTCTCATCGCATCATCTTCTGTCTGTGCACCTTAGCAAGAAATTGAATCGACGTTGAGTGGACCTTCGCTTTGCAGGGCTTTTCATATTGTTAAGAGGTTTAGCTTTCTGAACCGTGAAAGCCTTCTCTTACCATCTCTTTGGCAATATATTTTATTATCCATACAGGCGCCCTTCAGATCGAACAGAGTGAAGAATCTGACCAAGGGAAATATGAGTGTGTTGCCACCAACAGCGCGGGCACTCGCTATTCTGCCCCTGCGAATTTATATGTCAGAGGTAGGAATGACATAACCCTGGTGTCTCTCCATTCAGGCTCAGGGGGAGTTGAGATACCCACAGGGTCTGTGTTGTTATGTCAGTATTTAACCAGCTGATTTGCTAATAGTTGCAGTAGCTGAAGCATTTTAGTGAATAGAGCGTTAACAATTTTTAATGTGGTGTTTAAAAAAAATTGACAACTTCTGATTAAAATCTATCCTGAGGCTTGAAGTTTGTAAGTATAGTTGCATTTGTACATTTTAATTTCTACTTTTACTGCATTGATTGAACTGTGCTTTGCATTTGTTTGAGATTTTCTTCTTTCCCTCCTTTTTTCTGTTGCTCTTTCTCTTCTATTTTCTTATGAAATTCTGAAATAATTGCTTGGTGTGCTACTAATCAGTTTTCTGTGCAACGCCAAGCATAAAGGTGTCTATGTCTTCAAGACCTCTGCTGTGGTGCTGTAAGGATAAAGCTGCTAACTTAAAAGAATAATAATAAGGTGCTACATGCAAATAGCATATTATTTTCTTCCTTATTTTTATACTTTGCTGTTTATAAACACATAGTATTGTGTGCATATGCCTACGCATATATATATATACACACTTTTTTTTTTTAATTATTGACTTTCTGAAAAGCTTAATCTTTCTATTGCCATGGAACACTGATTGCATTTTTAAAAATGATATTACTCCTTGGGAGAAGAATGAATTATGAGCATATGTATTTTCTCATAAAGTAATAGAAATAATTAAATTCTGAGCTTATAAATGGCTATACCTTTCATTGCAAAGAGAAAAAAGTATTTCTTCTTCCCCAGAATCCTCAAAGCCGGTTCCTGTAGGTTTTTTGTCCAGTGGAAACACTCTTATTCCTGGTCTACATGTCTGTGAATAACCACAAAAGGTGTGGGCGGGGATGGGGAGAGAGAAAAGATGTGAAGGCTTTAAGGTACAATAGGATGAATTTCCTTAGGAAAATACCTAGCTTGATTTTGAAATTTTTTTTTCAAGTTAATTTCATCTCCATGGGGATCTTTTTCTCTCCTGTCTTTCTCTGGAGTCTGGGGTGGGAGAATATGAAGAAACACATTTCTTCTCCAAATTCTTTGAAAGCCCCTTGATCCTTTCTCTCACAATGGTGACCTCCTTTGCTGCATGAGGCATGTGTACCTTTTCAATGGAAAAATTTCAAAATGATGCTAGCTATTGTTTCTAATACCATGTTAATCCATGAGGTACTGCTAACTTTCTCAGCTGAGGTAGGAAGGATGAACTAGAGCAAATAAAGATGTTCAAGTAGCGGTTGAAAGCCTTGATATGGCCTTTTTACTCTCTCTGTGTTTCCCTTGTTTTTCTCCTTTCCTCATTTCATTGTGTTCTGCATCAAACCCCCTACATCCCTCAGAGCTGCGAGAAGGTTGGTGTGTTTTTTACTTTTTACCCACCTTACAAAACTATTAATTAAACCAATAACAAAGAATACAAATGAAATGAATGTAGCTGCATTGTGGTCTTCTTTTGGTTAATGGTATGTTTTAGCAGAGAATGCCCTGGCCATGGCTTCCGGTGCTTGCTGGTGGTATCTAACTGTGGTGCATGATGGGAGAGAATGTACCTGGGTGCATGGTAACTGGTAACACTTAACTCTCTCAGATCCAGTGAACTTGGTCAGTGTTCCTGCTTTCCTTCCTGCTCCACTCTTCCTATCTCCTGCCCCACCTTTAATTTCTGTCTTATGAGGATGCCTGCTGCCCACAGAATGACTTTCTCAAGTTGCTCCCCTAATCCCAAGCATGAAGACTAAACTCTCCTCCATTTTTCTTGATCTGTTCTTTGACACCTCAGAGTCTCCACCGGCTCCTGCTTGCTTTGTGTAACCTGTGAACTGGCTGCAGGAGGCATGCTTAGCTCTCTCTTTACTTCTCCTATGCCTATCATTCACCTGTGAGGCCATCACAGCGAGCCCTCTCTAATCAGCAGAGGTTTATCTCAACCTTAAGTACAACCAAAAAGTTTACAGACAGAATTATTTACTTATCGTCTTCTGGGGGATATGAGGTTGTTTGTTTATTAATGTATTTATAATTAAAAAAATGACTTTATGATCCGTATTTAAGGTATGCTCCTAATGATTACCTCTTGATCTAAAATACTCATGGTGTAATGTTTTGCCAATAAAAGCCCAAGAAGAAACCTATTTGTCTCTTACCCTCTCCTTGTATCATGTCCAAGACACATGTACTTAAACACACATAAACATGCAGATTATCTAAAGCAGGAACACTGAACTGTAATTGCTTGGTAATTTTTTCTGTGTTGTGTTGTTTTAATATGACCTCTTAATGTCGTGTCCCACTGTAAGTTTTAGATCCAGTGTCCCTCGGTGTGAATGTCATAGGCATAAAAAGCTTCTTACTAGATTTTGTTGTTGTCATTTATGTTATTTTACATTAAATGTGGACTGAATGGAATCCTGAATGTGAAATAGCCAGCTCCCTTCCTGAATTTGCAATCCCTACCTTTGACAACCTAGCTTAATCTAATATCTTCTGACTTTCAACTCTATTATTCTCTAAATCCCTGTCTCAATCACTGTACTTTACCTCCTCCCTCTGTGTTTAGTTCTACCCTGTTATTTCTTCTGCTGTCATTGTTGCCTTGGATTCCAGCCATTCTCCCATTGTCCAAAGCATGGGCCTTGAGACTTCATCTTGTGCATGCCTTGCATGACCCAATCCAGTATCTCTACTGGCATTGACTTTGTTTCCTCTTCTGTGACTGTAAATCAATATGTGTATATATTTTTGTGTTTGTTTCAGTGTTAGTGTGAGGTCTTGAGGCTGCATCTACTTTGAGTCTGAAAGCAAATAAATTGCACTTTCAGTGTACTCTAGATGATGTTCTCCAGGGCTGGGATGTGATAGTGTGGCCCCACACATACATTCACATCAACTGGAAGTGCACAGCACTGAAGTTGGTTTTGATACTCAACTGAAACCTGCTGGTGACCTTCCAGCCCCCTTTTCTGCATATACATGCATGCATAGAATCATTGTTGTATGCATGCATGTATATATTTTTGTGTTTATCTTATGCATGATGTTTGTGTATTGTTAGTTTGTAGATAGTTTTTATTTTTTTGTGGGGCCCTTGTAGGTCTGAATCAACTTTTGTATGAATGTGTCTAAGATATCAGTGACTAAACTTAAGAAATCTTTTCTGTGTATACACATACCATACTTGTATGGTCTGTATTATCCACAGTTTTTCTTTGTTTTCTTTTTGGACAATCCACAATATGTTTCAATTGTTTAATTGTGTCTGTACAGTGCATGTCATGTGTTTAACAAGCCACTTTTTTTTGCCTTGTATATTTTATCATCTTCCCTTGTGTTTTGTTCCAGTTCGCCGCGTCCCACCAAGGTTCTCTATCCCACCCACTAATCATGAAATCATGCCAGGTGGAAGTGTTAATATCACCTGTGTGGCCGTGGGGTCACCAATGCCTTATGTGAAGTGGATGTTGGGGGCAGAAGATCTGACACCTGAAGATGATATGCCAATAGGAAGAAATGTCCTAGAACTCAATGATGTAAGACAGTCAGCAAATTACACCTGTGTTGCGATGTCGACACTGGGTGTCATTGAAGCAATAGCACAGATCACTGTCAAAGGTAAGCACAGAGGGTTCGGGTACACACAAGTCACCTGACTAATGCCTCTACAAAGTCTATTCTTAGAATTCTAGAATGAATCAATTCATTATTCAGTGTTTCTGTCATAGTTTAATCATATCTATGATATCATATAAGAGACACATATCTAGGTAGGCAGATTCTATTAAAAGTATCAGCAGCCTAAGCAGCAATAATCAGCAAAATGTTTAACAAGAACCTGGGCCCAGGCTACTAACCAGGCAGAATGAGGAGTGCTAGATACGGTCAACCATTATGGTAGGACTGATGCATCAGGTTTTATATTAATCCAGAACCTTACTAAGAGTCACATGATAGAAAAATACAAGTAAGTGTAAGTAAATGCTCAAAATCTCTGAAGACAAAGGGAGAAAAATGAAAAGGAAAGAACTGAGATTAATATGATCTGATTATAGATGTTTTAAACTTTTGATGGGTCCTACCATTAAAAATCAAAATGCAAGTGGCATTATATTCTGTTTTAGTTTTATCTCTCACCTTGTATAGGTGAAGTGCTCAAGACATATTCTTTTCTTAAAATAAGATTACTAAATATAACCAGACTACTTTATTCCATAGATATTTTTGAAATCAAAGAAAAAAAGTAAACATGTGAAGTTTCCAGTTGTTTTCACCCAGTGTTTATAGAACTTAAAAAGAGATTTGCCCTATAGGTCAGACTGAGGGTTACTTTAGGTTTCTACAAATGTCTGAAACTATTGCAAAATGAACACAAATGATCTTCCCTGTCTAGGAAGTAGGATCCTAAAAAATGCAACATACATGTTATAATCAGTGTCATATCTCCAATCAAGCATATGTATCAAATATATGTCCTATAAAACCAATAATGTGATATGAGAACAAAGGTGTACACCATTGTCAACATTTAATCATTTAAAATAGTAGTGTTGTATTGCATATTCTTAACTGCATTAAGCATATTTATAATTATCCATACGTTACAGACAAAAACCCCATACTGTACGGTAAATATGACTTAGAGAAGCGAATAGTCTGCCAGATATCAGTAAACACACCTTTAATTAACAATATTTTTACTTGCCTTAAAAATTCAGAAAGTGGCCGGCCCGGTGGTGCAGCAGTTAAATTCGCACGTTCCGCTTCAGTGTCCCAGGGTTCACTGGTTGGGATCCCAGATGTGGACTTACGCACCACTTGGCAAGCCAAACGGTGGCAGGCCTCCCACATATAAAGTAGAGGAAGATGGGCACGGATGTTAGCTTAGGGCCAGTCTTCATCAGCAAAAAGGGGAGGATTGGTGGTAGATGTTAGCTCAGGGCTAATCTTCCTCAAAAAAAAAAAAAAAATTTAGAAAGACATCCAGGGAAAATTTGGATCACCCACTTCCTTGAAAAATGCCAGGCCAGAGTATTTAAACAAATGTCTTTTTTATTATTATTTTCAGTAAAACCCTTGGCCAAATATTATCATTCCACAGTAGAGTAATATGCAAATATTGAATCTTCTCTCTCCTAATAACCATTTCAGCTTTAAATATTTGAAGGTTTTCTGAAAACTTTCAGGAATTCAAAAGCAGGAGTCACATTAAACGAATATCTTGTTCAACTTCTTATCTTTGTTTTCCGGACTCTTGCCACTTCCCTACCAGCTGCAACTCAAAAATAAATAAATAATGCTAAAAGGTGAATCTTGAAGGCAAAAAGTGAATCAAAATGAAAAAAGGAGCTTGAGGAGAGAGAGGAGAAAGTACGGACTCACTCATTCAGTTAGTCATTTAACAGTACTTATTAAAAGCCTGCTGAGTGCCAGGCAATGTTCTAGGTCTTGGGGATACAGTAGCAATCGAGTGCAAGTTTGCTACTCTTGAAAAGCTGCCATTTTAAGGAGTATTGGACTTTTTGCCTTTATGTTGATGAGGAAAAAAGTGAACTAAGGGGCTGATTATATGAGTGTTACCTTCTGAGTTTTCTCTAAAACGTTTGCTAGTTGAATTCTCCTTTCTACCCTAATACCACTACCTTTCAGAGTCCTTGTCCAGGGTAAGACACTTAAATATGAAACGACCAATGTAGATGGTTTGTATTCCTCATTGGTAGCATTTTGAGTTGCATTCTTTGGCTGAAAGGAAAGAATTGGTTCTCTGGAAGATGGATTTAATTGCACATGTTTATCATGTAGCTATAATCTCAGATATTACTGAAGTTGAATATAGAATACATATAATGATAATAAATTACTTTAAAAAGTGGTTTGCGAATATGATTTCATTTAGTTCCTTCAGTATTGTTTTAATATTAAGTAAAAAACATGAATTTGAAATTATTCTTTCTTATCTTAAAATTCTTGCTTAGATTATTTGTAAGAAAATTATAGTAACGTTACCTATGTCATAAAACTGGAAAACAGCCTGAATGCTATTCCTCCACAGTAATGTAATGCCATTTCAATATATTCCAAATTTTATTCTTTTCAGTGTTTATTGGTATTTAATTATATCTTTATTTCTTGAAGCAAGGGACTAATTGGCCAAGCTTTGGGTCATAATAATAGTAGTAATTGCAACTAATGTTTTTTGAGGGTACCAGATACCTTCTAAGAGCATTACTGGATTAGCTCATTAATCTTCAGGCAAGTTCATGAATTACAGTTAGCCAACTGTACAACTCCAGTAATGCAGTTTTTCCCATTTTTCTCATGAGAAAACTAAAGCAAAGGGAAGTTAAGCAAAGCATGCAGGATCACATGGCTAATAAGTGGTGGATTTGGATACAAGCCCCCAAATAGAACAGTATAATGCCCTTCTAGTAAAATGAGATTTGTGTCACCTAAACATGTCTTACAGTACTTCCTGATCACTTAGAAAACTATCCTTTGCTATAACTTCATCTAATTAAATCTTCAGTTGATATATAATTCCGTTATTCCAGTTGTAGAGTTTATAGATTCTTATATAGCATCTTAGAGATGATGGATAGTCACTGCCTTTTCTTTTCTCCCCCCAAGCCTTACCCAAACCTCCAGGAACTCCTGTAGTGACTGAGAGCACAGCTACAAGCATCACACTGACATGGGACTCTGGGAACCCTGAGCCTGTCTCTTACTATATCATTCAGCATAAACCTAAAAATTCTGAGGAACCTTACAAAGAAATTGATGGGGTGGCGACCACACGCTACAGTGTCGCTGGACTAAGTCCCTACTCGGATTATGAATTCAGGGTTGTTGCTGTCAATAACATTGGGCGGGGCCCTCCCAGTGAGCCTGTGCTAACGCAGACCTCAGAGCAAGCGCCATCCAGTGCCCCAAGAGATGTCCAGGCGCGCATGTTGAGCTCAACCACCATTTTGGTACAGTGGAAGGAACCTGAGGAGCCAAATGGACAGATCCAGGGATACAGAGTTTATTATACAATGGATCCCACTCAGCACGTCAACAACTGGATGAAACACAATGTAGCTGACAGCCAAATCACTACCATTGGCAACTTAGTGCCCCAGAAAACATATTCTGTCAAAGTCCTGGCTTTTACCTCAATTGGAGATGGTCCTCTTTCAAGTGACATACAAGTTATCACTCAGACAGGAGGTAAGTCTGATTCTAGATGGGGAGTAGGGCAGGAGGGGGAGAGTTTGGTCCTAAGAGATGGGAAGGGCAAAAACATGGACCCTGAAAGACTAAAGAACAATTTTAAGCAAAAGGATGTATGTAACATCCTTACTTTTAAATTTGTATCCAAATGGCTGGAAGACTTTTCTGCGCAAGATGGATGAATGTGTCCTCCGTGTAGCATTTTGAGAATAGAAGAACCGTGCTTCTTTATACTAGCTACTCTGATAGAGTATTGTCAAAAACTTAATCTGTGAAAGATTGGATGGTTCAAGATAAGGTTAAAAATAAAACCATTTGTCAGGAGGCTTCAGATATTTAAATGGCTTATATTTGCTAGGAGGCTACTTACTTAAAAATAGTCTTCTAATGGCTTTTTGAGTTTTTTTCTTTCTGTGGCCTCAGGGGATGAAGAAAGACAGTTACCAAGATCTAAGATCAAACTTTGGGGCCTGATTCATCTATTTTACTGGGTCTTACAGTAGATGCCAAACTATTTTATAAAGAAAAACTTGGCCCTGCCAGGGGATTTTATTTTCATGAGAGGATATTATACCTCTCTGGTCTTTGATTCCAAGTGATCAGTTTTGCCTTGGGTTGGGAATATATCATAGGAGCTTTCTTCTAAACTTTGTTCTTGACTGTCTGAGAGCCATTCATTCGAAACCTTATTGTGTCGGTGCCTCGTAGACTTACATTAACCTGTGAGTGCTTTAGCAACATGCCTTTGGTTTGTGGGGAACCTACATAAGAACCATATTGTTGGAGACATTATCTATATCCATATGTGTAACTCATTGCTAATCTTGGGAATGAATTCATGAATTTTCTCAGGTATCAGAGTAGATAAACCTACGTTTAACCACTGACTTGTTCTCGTGTCATGGGCTTTCTCAGTCATGACTGTGAGTGTTTACCTCTTTGCCCTGGACTACTAGAAATCTCAGAACATGTTTACAGCCTGCCTGGCTTTATTTTATTTTCATATTACTATTTGGTTCTTAGTGGTTTGTTCATGGATTTATTATTTTCTCTAATAAATTGTATGAAAGGAAACTATAAAAATATGTTTTACCATAGTTACATTAAAAACCATTCATATTTCTTTCCTACTTGGCTTTTCCTGTTCTGCTGTATTTATTTGCTGTATTATTATGCAGAAAAACACTCTAGATTAATTTTTCCATAAAAATTTCTCACTGGAAAATGTAGAAATCTGTGAAGCTTGTGTTCTTCTGAAACACACTTCAACCCATAACAGGGATATAGATTAAATAATGGATGGGAACATTTTATAACTTCATAAGTATACATAATAATGATAGCAGCTAGTGTATGCGGGGCATTGTGCTATGACCTTTGCATATATTAATTCTTACTGCCCAATTAGGTAGATGTGGAATTATCCCATTTGCCAATAAGTAAAATAAGGATCAAAGAAGATAAAAAGATTTAGGAACTTGCTCTGGGTCATAAGGCTACTGAGTTAGACAGTTGAATTTAAATCTAGGCACCCTAGATACTTTTAAGCACCATTATCTTTCAAATTAATGATTTGCTAATATCATAGTTTTAGTGCCTGTTAAGATTTTTGTGCCTAAGTGCTCAATAAATGAATAGAGGCAGGAAACAAAGTGTACATTTATTCATGTCTTAAGAAGGCATATTTAAGAATTATATATAATTTACTTCTGAGATATGTGAGGTGGCTCTTAGATTATCCCAGTACAAAAGTACATGAAACCTGTTAGATATGAAAAAAACGTTTATCTGAAAGAAGAGGAAGAAATACCTTTTTTCATAAAAGGTCATTATGCTCGATCAAGAAATTTGGTTCTAAGTTTTCTAACCACAAATTAAAGCAAAGACATCTACAGTATTTTATAACTCACTTTTCTGATGGTGGGAGGATTTATCTGTCTGAGAAATTAAATGATTCCTGGAACTAAATTCAGCCAGAACATAAGAATCTTTGGGAATCATGAGAATCCTTGTATTCAGAACATGGAATGACAGACAGCAACGCCTTCAGTCACAGTTTATTGAAAGATATAGAACTGATGTTTAAATAGGTCATATTTTGATTTTTTATATTACCAGGGGACATAGTGTAACATAAATGATAATTCAGTGAAGGTAGTATTGTGACAGGAGCAATTGAGCTAATGTGATTCAAGGCCTATGCATTTAGAAAAATCTGGATGAATGGGTCACAGATGTATTAGAATAATTGTTCCTGATCTCTGTTTGGCTTTTTTTACATTAAGATATTTCCAAGAATGTTCCATAATAGCTGTACTTTTAATACCCATTGATTGAGAAGATATATAATGACATAATGACTTGTGCCTGCCAAGATCGATAGGCTAAGAAAACCTTCCAAAATAGCGCAATGATTTGATCTATTCTCTAGGCTTAATTAACAAAGGCCATTTGATGTTAGTGGACACCTGCCAAATACAATGATGTTAGTTCTGATATAATTAATGCTGAGCTGCTCCTTTTTCTCGTTGCTGACTATCTAATTCTTAGGATCGTTACAAGGTAAAAACATAAAACCATTTTGAAATATTCTTTTAGAGAGATTGTATAAAATTTAAGTATATGCTTATTTTCACTTCAATTTTATCTTTTACAAACCTGCAAAAATTTACTAATCAATAATATGTATGAGTTTCTCAAGTATATTTTAATTTTCTATAGACAGAGATATGTTTTTATCTTCTATATCTGAAAAGTGTTCATTTCATTTTATTATCTTTAATCCGTTGATACTGACGTACCTATTTTTGTTTAAAATCACACTCCAAAGAAATAGTATTTAGTAACAAAATGAGTTTAAGAGTGAAGTTACCAGTTTTGATCTTATCTAACATTACTGTCACACGTATTAATGCAAATGAAGGGTTGATGTAAATTTGTATATTTCTGAAAATTAAGTAAAAATATGATCTGTTTTGTACTCAATAATATTTCTCCTTAATTGCATATGTTAGTACAATTGAAAATATTAATCTTTAAATAGTTTTAAATGTGAAAAGATTTTGGTTAAGATGATTATTTTCTAGAAGTATGAGTTAATCTTCCAAGTTTCCCATAGCTTTAACTTCTGGCATTATGGTCACTTGCAATGAGTTCTCCTTGAAAATATGTGGAATATATGGCCATTGGCAAGGGAAGAATTTATATTGTGCTGGGAAAAACCTGCACTATTAGGAAATATTCAGGAAGGTTGCCTTCTTACATAGGTTTCTTGTATAGATAATTATTATAAGGTCATAGGCTGACTTTACATTACAGAAGAAGTGTAAATAAAACTCTGATGAGGAAGTGTAATAAATTATGTCTTAAACTAATGCACTAAAATAAATGTTGCTTGATGTTTATGCTAATTGTAAGCATTCTAAATCTGTGAAATCCTAATGTGTGTCTTTTTTCTGAACTTTCTTTAGAAAACATATCTGACCTCTAATTCTTCTATGCATTTGATAGATTCTTGGGAAAGTCTACTGATTTATATGCATATACCTTAATTCTGTGGATCTTTGGAATGAAAAGAATTATATACCTTTACTAAATAAATACTATTGAGAGTATCAACTCCAAACATTTTGAAGAAGCTAATTCTACTGCAAATTCTGGGTTTTGCAAAATTGTTATAATATAAAATTATGACATTTAAAGACATTGTGCTCTAGGTTTCCAGAACTTCATCAATCATTTTATTGGTATATGTCAATACGCCTATATAAGCTAACTAGAAAAAGACATTCCAATAGCCAAAATTATGAGCCCAATTTAAACGCTTTCTCTAAATAGTTTTAGCAATGAGTAAGGGAACTCTGGATGTAAATACAACTATAATAAAATTTAACTTTTTCTTATTGATATTTAATCACAGTTGAAAGATTTGTGCAGATGCTTGTGTATTAAGTACTTATTTTGTCGATGATGTATTTGTGGCACTTACAATTCAGACTCCTTGTTTTGAATTTTGTTATGTTTGTTTTACTGCCGCTATAATTCTGGCTGTTGCTTTTATTGTCGTTGTTATCATTTATCAATAAGCTAGATAAACACATTTTAAAATACATACCGTATTGAAGTACTAGATATTTTAGCAATAATGGGTTTTCTAGTCTCTTTGGTAATATTTCATATTTATAATGTAGCTAGGTAAAATTGTTGTTTAGCCATTTAATATGTACTAACCTTTTTCTCTTTAGAGATGTTCCCTAAATTTTATTCAAATATTGATCTTCTAATATTCTCATCATTTGACATGACATGCCAGTTTTTCTTTCATTTCTTATTCATTCTCTATTGTCTGTCTTTGAGTTGCCTTCAGATATTTATAGAGAGTACCATAATGTTACTACTCGAATACTTTACATTTATCAATGGGATCGTAGTCTTATTTTAGGGAATTCATAGCTCATATTTCTGTTCTTTTGTGAACATTAAATAAGTAACCAAGAAGAAGGATTTAACATTGACACCACTTTACAGAATATAAAGATTTCTTAAATATAATTTTAAAGAAAAATTTGTATTTCTACTTTCATTTTCTCCATTCACATCTAAATTCTAAATTTGGTTTATGGTCAATATCATTACATCTCCCTTTTTAATGTAGAATGATTGCACTTAAGTTTCTGGATGGGTTCTTTTAATTGGCCCACGAGTTTCCCAGAATCTCAGATTTTCCCATAAAAGTTATATTCAGTTAATTGACGAGGGAAATGCTATAACACAGAAAAGCTCTTAAATAAAATAAAAATAAAATAGACATAGACAAGCAATAAGTAATTGAAGATAAAAGGATGCCAGTAAGTTTGAGGTGTAAAGAGTATGAGAGCATTTAAAAAATATGTATATATAAATATATATTTTTATATATTATATAATAAATATATTTTATGTATTTTTATTTTATATATCTATATATACATATGTATGTATAAATTTAGAGAGAGAAAGAGTGGGAAGAAAACACAACTATAAATGTTAATAGAACCTCTTTAGCCCCAACATTTAGTATAAAAAGCCAGTTAACAGAGGATGAAGTATTCCCTGTGTCTCTAAGTGCTACAGAGAAAATAAATATGACAGTTTAGAGTCCCCTAAAGTGTTTTCTTGTATACATAAATTATGATCATTAGGATTAATATGTTTGGGGGATAAAAAAAAATCCATTAATTTCACATCTTTTTTTCTTTTCTTTTGAATTCTCAACTTTATTGTGGTTGTTTCACCTATGACTAAATGACCATGAGGAAGCAGGATCTTTAGGTGAACCCTTAATTTCCAGAAAGTCTGAGTAGTGGCATTCTTTGGGCATTTATAAGCATAGAGCCTGATACAATAAAACGATCCTTTAGAGCACTAGTTCATATGCTAGATTTCACCTGTAGACACATTTTTTCCCCATACAGTGTTTTTCAATCAGTTTCAATTAATTTAATTAATTTCCAGTTGTTAAAAATTGAAACATTTTACCTAGAAGATTCATGAACAACTTCTGTTGAAAAATCAGAAGCTCAGACAAGACTGGGTCCACGTTCCACAAGGCAGCAGCCTTCTGGCACTGAACGTTACCAGCTCTTTCAGGTGGGCCGGGCACTGGCCCATTGTCCCCAGGCTCCATGTGGTCTCGCACTCATCTAAGTGATCTGCCTGACACCTCTAGCCATTTGTGTTTCTACCACAAGTTTAAAA
The DNA here is from genome assembly GCF_037783145.1 of Equus przewalskii. NCBI lineage: Eukaryota > Metazoa > Chordata > Mammalia > Perissodactyla > Equidae > Equus > Equus przewalskii. Next base: position 27,630,387 of record NC_091852.1, on the reverse strand, counting down.
TCTAGTAAGTTAAATTACCCTCCACACCACTTCAAAAGAAGGAGATGATGGAAGCAGGAAGGAGAACCCCTTATATATTATTTAAAGAGACCATCAAGCCGTCTGGCCGCTACTTCCTCTCTAAGAATAAAATGGACAGTACACCCTCTGAGACTTTGATGTGCCTATTTAATTCAGTATTTAGAAGGAGAGGGCTCTTAACAGAACCAAACAAAATTAGAGGATCTGTGAAGTTTGTGTCACTAAACAAAGATGAAACATTGAGACCCAGGGGGAATTTGTTCAAGACAAATTAAAAGCAAAGAAGTAAACAGTTTAAGTAAGAAAAGGTTAATTAGACTCCCAAGATGTTTTCAATCAATGTCACTTAATTTATTATTAGCATTAGGCAGGGAGGAGACACGTAACGAGGAGTTGTTATTGTGAGAAGGCCCTTCTATGTGTTCATGTCTTTAACTCTTCGCTGTACTGTATTCCAGTTTGGTTTAGGTCAGGAGTTATCAACAAGACTTTCTTCTTCCCCAGACTCGTGGAAGTTGGGAGAGAGAAAAAAGGGAATAAAACTAGAGAAAAAGAAGTGACTGCCCACATATGTTTGTGTGCGTAGTTTTAGGCTGAGAAACCCTTTCATCATCTGAACGTTAAAAGCTGGTCATAACTTCCCCAACTGATTGGTCTTGGCTGCCATTGTTGCTCCTGCTGGTGCTTTTGGTATTTTCCTATTAGAATTAATGCATTTTCCATTTGCTTTGCTTTTTTCCTGTTTATTTTTTTATTTCCCTCTATTCCTCCTTCTGTTGCTCTTGATCTTTTATCTTCTATGGTCTCTGCCCCTCAATATGAATGACTGTTGGGTCACCTACTGGGGATGTACATAAAAAAAAAAAAATAGATACCCTGTTCAGAAGGTACGTTCCCAGAAGCATCAAATTAATGAGTATCTCAAGGCCTGTGATACAAAAAGGGAGAGAAGATGATGAATACAATTAGAAATATGAAGCACTGATTATTGGTGGCCTTAAGCATCAGTCCAGACATGAGTATGTGTGCTCGCACATGTATACACACACACACACACACACACGGACTTACAGGTTAACAGACCAGACAGAGGAATAAAATGATAATTAGGGATCCTAGAAACCTTTCTGGTAGATTTCTTTAGACTTTAATCTCTTTTTAAGTAAAAGATACTTTTTAGTCATACTACAGAGAGATGACTATGCAAGGAAAAGAAAGTAATACATTTTCTATTTCCAAAGACCTTCTTTCTTGTGAAAATAATGCTTCAAGTATTATTTAAGAAATTGATGTCATACATTAGCTACAAATTATATTATGTTTTGAATGTTTATACTCTTTTGCCAAAACACTTTAGATGTTCTTTTCCCCTCTGGTGTGAAGTACCATTCTTGTTGTTTTTTTATTAAATATACATGGAATTCTCATGTGAACTTGTGGGAATATGGACGTATGTTCATCTATAGCACTTTGAAACATGCCACAACATCAGGAGAGATGATGGAAATATTTAATGGCCAGCAAGGTGTGGGTACCAACCAATCAGAGCAGACATTGGACAAGAACAATGTACGGTTAGCTACAGTAGTAATGCCCTAAGGTCTGTTAGCCTTTGTATAATGCATGGAGGACCTAATGGAATTAGGTGTTAACTAGGAGGCTGAGATTAGTAAAACTGATTCTAATTCATTTGAGTATGGTGTTTTAAATTACATAGAGGTCCCATTTTTTGTTACATCTGATGTATACTTCTTCCAAATTGTCTATTGCTTGACTAATATGAGAATTACAGATGACCTCTGTTAAATTACTATATTTCTGATAAGTGTATTGTATAAACTTTTTAATTTGTGTAGTAATTTAGCTCTCTCTCCGTAGGGACAATATCAAGTTTATATTAGGTTTAGTGTATTCAGTCATTTAAAGTCATTTAGGGATTAGAAGTAATTATTTGTAAGTGATAGGGTTTTTTTTACTTTTTTCACCTCTTTTTTAAAACGTAGGTTGGTAAGAAAAAATGCTAAGTGATTATGGTTGCCTGTAGGTTTTGTTAATGGAGTGAAGGTGGGATTTTATAATCTTAATTGGGGATAATTTTGAAAGTTAAATGCAGTACTAGAATAAGTTCCCATTCAGTTGTAAAACAGCAGTAGCTTTTATGTATTTAGCACTCGTCGTGATTTAGGCAATATTTATTCCAAGTGCATTATATAAACCATCACATTTATCACTTACTACAATATTATACAGTAAATAATTTTATTGCTCTTAAAATTGGATTCAAGTCTGGCGTATTTGCTAATTCTACATCTTGTGTAGATACTAAACTACTCAAGGACAAGGACAGTATTCATAATATTATCCTTGTTCCTTGACGGAGGGAAAATGGGCTTTATATACACAGGTTAACTTGGACAATGGAAGGGACCTAGCTCTCCATTAAGCTGATACATGTGGACACTTTTTGAAAGGTTTAAACGGACGCACTAATGAAAGAACTTCTGAATATATTGGTAATGGTGAGCTCAGTCCTTTGTCTCCCTGTTTTTAGTACCAGGGCAGCCGCTAAACTTCAAAGCAGAACCTGAGTCTGAAACAAGTATTTTGCTCTCTTGGACACCTCCACGTTCAGACACCATCGCCAACTATGAGCTGGTCTACAAGGACGGGGAGCATGGAGAGGAGGTAGGACTGCTTCTCACCTTTGAATCATTCACTACACTGAGGCACTTCCCTATCCATGTGTACTTAACGCAAGTTCTGTTAAAAGGTCAGATGTCTATAAAGGACTTTGGTGGAAAAGGTTTCTTCATCAAAAGAGAAATGTGACTGAGAAAAACAGAAAGAGTGTTTGGGGACTTGATAATGGGAGGGGTGAGAAAACAAAAGACAGCTATTGTCCCTTTTGGAACTATGTTCTGTTTAGGTTTTCAGGCTACTTACAGAACTATCAGATTATGAAAGAATACACCCCATGAGACTTGGGAACTTCCTTTATTTCTCTTCTGCATTAAAGTACTTAAATCACTGTAGAGACATGAATTAAATGAGTTCCCAGGCTTTAAGTAGATGAATTTGTCCAAACTGGTTTCAGAGAAAGGGGCCCCTAGCAAATATTTATTTGTATGCCGAGAATTATTTGATATAAATGTTAGTAAATATAAAGTTTGAGTTTGTTATGCAAATAAAATAACAGTAGATTGTAAAAACTAGAAATTGTTGATAATTACTGAAAAGAGACACAAAAATCAAAATGACTAATATGTATATTAACGGGCATTATTCTGAGGGTTTCACATACATTAACTCACTTAATCTTTGCAACAGTGCAATGAGTCAGCCTCTGTTATTAATCTATTTCACATATAACACAATGGAAGGACAGAAAAAAGTTAATTTGCCCAAGTTTCACACTACTGAATGGCAAAGCTGGAATTTGAATCTGGGCAGTTTCTAGAATCTACGTTCTTACCCGTTAGGGTACACTGCCTCTTGGGTGCACTTTGAATAGATTATGGCAATTGGAATTAAGATACGTCTAAAATTTTCAGAACGGGAATATACAATAGTAATGAATGTGTTTCTTTTGTTATTGTGAAATCCAATAGGGAACGTTAAGACAAAAAAGTTAGTAAAACCATATGTGAAAACTTAATCCACACAAACCATTTTATTATACCTCTTAGCTTGCTTTATCTTAAAAAGATCTTCATGAAGCTGAAGAGACCCTACGTTCTAATAAGGAATCCCTTTTTTAAACACTCACTCACTAAATGAACTATTATCAATGAACTTGTGGCACATCATTTTGAGTACTATAATAAACGAATATGATACTGGAAACTTCCATTTTATTATGTCTGTTTAAATTAAGCAGAATCTCCAAAGACCAAGTTCTAAATGAGGTGCTCTTACATTTAGCTAACAAAGGCAATAGAAATTAATTGCTCAAAAAGTAACATAATTGAAATGCTGGTATAACTTAAAGTACTCATGTTACGACTATTGACGTTTTTAGTAAGACATAAATCAGCATTAAATTATTTTAAATCCTTACCACTAACCCCCTAAAAACTAATAAAAACAGAAAAGAGAGGCAGCCCTTTGAGAAGGCCATGGATGTGTGAATGTGGGCACACCTACGTTGCTTTACAGGTGTTTATTTATGGAATCCCTTTTTTTCTTGTTATTTGGTAAATCTGAAATTTCTGAAAGCTTTTGTATTTGCAAGCCAGAACCCCCCAGGGATGTTTTTCTCTAGTTTTATGTTTGAATTCCCCTTGACTGATTTCTGTTTGTGTGAACAGCAAATACTATTTGATATAAAGCCTTAAGATTATTTATGCCATTACTGGATTAAATATTAGCTTGCATTTGAAGGTTTGCTACAGGCTAACGTTCAGTCTGAGATTGATTACCTATAGACAGCTTTATTTCTGCTAAAATACAAGGCAAATTTCAAACATGAAGAGCAAGAGCTATAACATTCAATTAAAGAAACCTTATTTCAAAAGCCCTTTATGATGTTAAAAGTTATAGAAAAGTTGTATTCTTTTTTCTAGTTGTAGGCTCTATATTCACCAAGAAAGGAAGCTTTAAAATTATTTTAAGTCACCCTAAAGTAATGATATGATTTCATATAAATTATCCAGCTTTCTTCAGTAACTAACATCTGTTTTTTATCCAGTCAGACCTTGGCAATGTCAGATCTCATTTATAGCAACCTCATGTAAACTCTACACTGTTTCCTGTTGTTAATTCTGGCCGTATCTTTTTTGCTCCTACTTAGATTGCAGAAGGTCCTAGGCTATGAGCTAGCCATCTCTTCAAATGGAACTGCCCCTGCTGGGCATGTTCTACTCTCAGGGGCAGGTGTCAGTTTCCATTGGTGAGCTCTGCCACAGTGATGCACATGCCCTAAGGGTAGAACACATTCATGGGTGGTGGCCTCTCCACTTCCCTGTTACCTGCTACCTGTGGATAACTGTGTCGTCATTAGAAAGATCCCTGGCTTCTCTAATTCCAGTTGCCTTATTCATTGTAGAAACTTGCCCTTTAAACTCTGATATTTTCCTTGTGTAATTCTCCCAGTAGAGTCCTTGATACATGCTGTTGATTCTGTTTGTGGTATTTTGATAACATTATAACTCTGATGACAGAAATCTGATGTTCCAGGCAGGGTGATAAAAATGTTTGAAGGAATATTCAGGAGAATGACCAGTTCTCTTGTTACTTATCCACAGCAACGAATTACCATTGAGCCGGGGACATCGTATAGACTGCAAGGCCTGAAACCAAACAGCTTGTACTACTTCCGTCTGGCGGCGCGGTCTCCTCAAGGCCTCGGTGCTTCTACAGCGGAAATATCAGCCAGAACCATGCAGTCAAGTAGGTGTCTCTCTTTGCTTACTTTCTGCCCTCTTTTCACTAGGCGATGTTACCGGCTTTTACCCCAAACAAACCTGCTAATTAATATGCTTAATCGTCAGTAGTTTCTATGCTAGCAAGCATCCAACTTTGGGGATTGGAGTACAACCATGAGCTATGCTGGTTTCAAACGTGGTCCAAATAACAGATCCCATTCTCCCACTTCTTAAATTGAAAGACTTGCAGAGAATTTAGGAGATCTCCATGAGAAAAATGAGTGAAAGGAGTCAGATCAGGCCCCATGTTAACAAACCATAAGGCTGTCAAGCAATATTCAGGTTGAGGAGGGCTTAGCAAACTAAAGAGGAAGCAAAAGACCAAACTTTTATCCCTTTACGTTCGCAGGTTGTAACTTTACTAACAAGTGAGTCTTTATTTCACATATTTGTTCCTGCTTAGGAAAGCTCAGCTCTGTGACTAGTTTGTTATTAACTCTGCAAGTAGTACGTGTGGAAATCTGGAACATACACAGAAAATCTGTATTTGGACAAATTTAGGAACAATGGCAAAATCACAAGTACATTTGCAACCCTAAATTGTATTTTGTTTCCTCAGGTTCAATTTCTGTTTGGAACTGTTACTCTGCAGCCTAGTTGTATTTATCACAGTGGGGTTCATTGTATCCAGGGAAGATTGTTCTGCATAAAGTAGTATATAGGAGGTTGTTTTTGATGGAAAGTTTGGTGGCTTATAATACTGTTGTTTGCTTTCTCTTTATTAAAAAGTTTCTACAATTAGTCTATTAAACAACTTTTTACCTTGAATTGAACAGTTTTATGGAGATGTTTCCTTAGATTTTGTTTTTGTATTTATTTTATATGCGATTTTTGATATAGTGACATATGCAATAGATATGTATAATATGAATGCATTGAATTTTGTAAAGAGGATGTTCTATTTATTGATCTAATTTTTAGACCCATCGGCAAATATAAAATTTGTATTTTTTTAAAAGATGAATTTCTTTTCATATAAGCAAGTCTCTTATCATTTCATTTTCTACAGAAACTTGAAATCTTTCAGGGTTTTTTTGATGATAAAATTCGTATTCCTCCTCTTTCTCAAAACATAATTATTCGTATGAAAAGTATTAGGATCCTGTGGCTTAATCCATTAGTGATTAGGGATTATTCCCATAAAATTTCTTTTCTTTTAAAAACTAAAGCATGTAAATTAATGCAGTTTTGTATGTCTGCTTTGAATTCCAGGAAGGCTAATAAGTAATATTGTAGAAAATAATTCCTAAAATCAGACACTTAATTAAAAGAAATGTTACATGCTTCAATATTATATTTTGCATGGTTTACTAACTTGCCTTTTTTCATATGCACATACATACATACATACATACATACTTACATACAGAATGGACTTTTTATAAGCACATCAGAAGCCTATCTGCTCTTTATTTTATTAAAGTATAGAATAGGAGGTCAGAAGGTAGCAATGTAGTGAAAGCCAAATTAGCTTTTTAAAAAGAATTACAAATAAGTCCTTGCTGTTACGTGAACAAATCAATTTATTATGAATAATGATAATGCATATAAAATGGTTTTATAATTTTAAATATAAGAACCTGTAGTCATAATCAATAAAAATGATATTCTAGTGATTTTGCAAATTTTATTCCAAATTTACAAGACTGTCTTATGAGAATTTCCTTTTTGTAAGTACAGGGCGCTTTTCTTTTTGATTGACTCTGGTGAAGAGCACAGACGTGTAAATTCAGAAAGACTGATAATCCTGTAAACATTTGCATGCACCTGACACTACATAATATTAAGACCCACAAAGTCTAAGGAAATACTCAAAGTACATATTCAAACACAAAAATTAAGAAATGATGTACTCATTCTACCATATTGCCCTAAAAAATATGTATGTATATGTATATCTTATTCCACTTGTTTGTTCTTCTTTAGGAACACATATTATTAACTTTAGAAATGATTTCTGACAACAGTTGTGTTGTTCTTTAATTTTCCAAATAATGGTGTTTGATTAATTTGATGGAAAATAATTATTCAGAAGGTGACCAATTTATTTTAGAATGGGCAATAAGGAAGTTTATCTTTCAACTCTTATGTAAATCCTACTTGATATGAATAATTATAAGAAATGAAAAGAATTTTGCACGTAAGTCATATCTTTTCCAGATGGTTCTCAGGATTTTTTTAAAACAATTCTTTTTAATGGCTGTGTTATTGACATTTTGTAAGGGATAGGTGATTATTATTGATTTTACCAAAATTTGCTGGTGGGATGTAATTCTTCACTAGCAATGGTGTCTCAAGAAGAGTTAGAATAAAAAAAGCTGAAAGCTGATGTAGGGTAAGTACAAGTTACAGTCAGAATCAACAAGCCTGACATTATCCTCGGGTAGGTAAACCTTGAACTATGCATTTTCATCCTTTATTGATTCTGCATGCTCACTGTACATGGGCTACGATCGATGTTAGGTTAAGACTTTTCCTTAAAACTGGCCAGGCAGTCTCTGTGTTTCAGATAGTCAGAGGGAACCCTTTTACATTTGTTGGGCTTTTATTTCTTTCCTTTTTTTAAAAATTGGGATTGGCGGAAGGGCAGCTAACAGTTTAATGCAACTTTGTACACTTAAGAATCGTTTCACAAGTGAATACTGTATGTGAATCACTCTTGTTCTAGAATGTAGAAGTGAAAGCTTGAAACAGTATCTGTGAAGTATCATCAGACTCTCACGTAATAAATTTTGCACTATTTGCAGCTGTTTTCAAGTTAGATAGTCTCTATCGTAGGGCTGGGGAATACTGAGGGATTGGTTTAGAAGAAGAATTTAAATTGCAGGTAGGTAATTTTATTTGAGGCTCTATTATCTCAAGGTTTCATTTTCACATATTCCCCCCACCCATTATTTAACAATTAATTTTTGTCATTTATTCATTTTTTGGTTTATTCATATTACTAAGCCAAGGTACATAAATTTATCTTTAAAAATTTATTTTAAGTTTCAAAGCCTTATTTTTGTTTTGTTGCCCTTATTGTTCGTTTATTTATTTTTGCCTTTCTTTTGTTTTATCATTTTTTTGTTTTCCAACCACTCCTGTCCTTTCACTCAAACCCTCCTTTAACTCACTACCAAAATAAGAGCCATCAGCTCCTCCTCAAGACATTAGTTGCACCAGCTCAAGTTCCACTAGTATTTTGGTAAGTTGGCAACCTCCACCAGTGGAAAAACAGAATGGCATTATTACTGAATACTCCATCAAGTATACCGCAGTGGACGGAGAAGATGACAAACCTCATGAGATTTTGGGAATTCCTTCGGACACTACCAAATACCTTTTGGAACAGCTGGAAAAATGGACTGAGTACCGGATCACTGTGACAGCCCACACCGATGTCGGCCCCGGCCCCGAGAGCTTGTCCGTATTGATTCGAACCGATGAAGATGGTATGTTGCCTCTGCTCCGTCAGTTTGCATCCTTCTGACAGTCTTGGTCTGCTGTCTTTGATAGGCTAACAGTAATCCGTTTTTCTCTGCTCATCTTTTTTACCCAGCATCGCTATAACTGCAGTAGTTTTTGCCAAAGACCTATCTTTGCTACGGCCTGGGCATTTTTTGTTTTTTGGTTTTGTTTTTGGATCTCAACACAATAATTTGCTTCCCTTTGAAAGAACAGTTTGCTACTATGACCTTGCAATCCAGGCCCTTCTCTGTACCTTCATCTAAAGTCTTCTGCTTTTTTTTTTTTTGGCTTTTTGTAGTCACTTCTTTTACATTTTGAAGTTAACTTTTCAAAACTGCCTTGTTATCCTCTTGTTGCCTTTTTGTCTTGCATATTTCGGAGACACTGATGCTTGACCTTCAATTTTTGGCATCTGTTGTATGGAATACCTTTGATATGAGATTAAAAAAAAAGAAGAAAATCCATATAATCAAGAATCTTTTTATTCTACTAAAAAGAAACCTTTAAAAAACACACAACAGTCAACAACCAGTTTTTGTTATTATTTCAATGCTATACCTCTTTGTGCTTTAATGCTTTGAGCCTCAAAGCATCTTCCTTGGCTTTTGTACATTTTTTACATGTTTTTCTATTTCTCTGATACTCTTTTTTTCTTCCATTTTTTCTTTTTTTTTTGGCATCGGTCATGTTTTTTGATCTTTTCTTAAAAGGTAGAGCAGATTGGTTGAGCATTTTCATTGGTTGAAAATGTTTGTATTCCACAAAGGAAACATAGTGGGTCTGCCCATTTTTTTTTTTTAACCTAAGTAAAGAAAATGCTCTGACTGGGTGGGACAAGTGCCTATAATTTTCTTTTATCCGATGATGTTGTTCCAGTTCCTAGTGGTCCTCCTCGCAAAGTCGAGGTAGAGGCTGTCAACTCAACATCTGTTAAAGTCTCATGGCGCTCACCTGTGCCCAATAAACAGCATGGCCAGATAAGAGGATACCAGGTGCATTATGTGAGGATGGAAAATGGTGAGCCCAAGGGCCAGCCCATGCTGAAGGATGTCATGCTGGCTGATGCACAGGTAAGGCTGAAATTACATACCACTGCTTTTATATGATATATTCATTTTAATCTTGAAATGGGCCCCATTTTTTATTTTTTCACATTTTAAAAACCTGTACACAATTCTAGTTTTTAAAACACATGATCCATATTTATCTTCTCAATCACAGTCGACATCAAATGAGGAAGTGAACTGTAATGAAATGACACGTGATTAAAAACATGTAACTGTTTTCTCAAAATACAGATGTTCAGCTTTCTACACCTATATCTGAGTTTGCCTTTCTGACCTCAAAAAAGTTGGTTTTAATCAAACCAAAGGAAGAATTTTAAGCAGCAGTTTTGCTGATAGAATCTACTTTCTGCTGTGCTAAAACTACTTGGAACTAGTTCATCTAATTTCTAAATGTATAGACATTCTTTTGGGGGGAAAGTTATCCAGATAGTATTTTATTTAGTAATTCTTTATCAAATCACTTATTTGATGAAAATAATTGTTTCATTTCCCAAAAAATGAAGAAAATGACAATGATGAAAATTAGTGTTTCCCAGGGAATAAACGGGATCGCCTATGTTGAGCCAAGGTGATTAAAGTGTTAAGAGTAGTTGAGTATGTGAGAAATTCTGTTGATCCTAAGGCAGTGGTTTACAACTATATGGTCACAATTTGGTTTTATAACCAGTTGTTTAAAATAGAGCATTAAAAGTTTTCCATTTTTTTCATAAATTAGAGGTGATTCAAAGGTAATACCATATTTTCCTAAAAAGAAGAGGAAGATTTCAATTAATAACTGCCCTGCTGAGGATTATACATAATCCATGGACTAGGTTACCTATGCTTGGTACAGTAGTGATAGAATATTATGACTAGGGAGGTGCTTTGCTTCTCCAGTGAATTGAAAGCTGAGCATGGAAATGGATGGGATTTGTGAAAATCTGAAGCTTAGTTCAATGGAAAATTCCTTCCTTAGTACGAAAGTGACGAAGGTTACGAACCAAGTTGAGAACTGCTGCACCAGGTTGCAAAATTTTGCATTCTTGTCTCAGTGAAACTAAGAGGCAATAAATATCCTTGTGGTTCTAAGTATTTACTCCAGAGTCTTAATATAACCAACTCACAAAGGTCTTATGTTTGTTTCAGTTCTGAAACATTCTAACTAAGGGAATCTAGATTAGTGGCTAACTTAACAACCTGGCATCCAGCTGTGTAGTTCTGGTCTGAAGGCCACTTCTGTAAATTTAGTTGGACATTCATAGCATCCTTTAGACTCTTGAAAAAGGGCCATTGATTTGATTTTTCTAAATAGTTATTTTGTACCACCTGTAAAATAGAGAGTTCTCATAGTATAAAATTAATAAATCCATCAATGCTTGTACTTAGTTGTGAGTCTGTAATTATGAAGAAAAGATATGACCATCATGCCTTGATATCGTTCTTCAGTTCTTAGATAATCTTCCATGATAGAAGTGTAGTTCTTTTGCTATTTTCATTGGGAATATTGTAGTTAATGGAATTATATTATACAAAATGCCTTAAATGTCAATTCAATCTTTTTTTTAACCTCTCTTACACTTTGGCTTTCCTTCATTTATTTTCTGATTTTCCTTGTGTGATTTTTGCTTTGGTTTTTGATTTTTTGTCCATCTCATATAATCTCTTTGACTGTTCATTGAAATTTCACTATGGCTTGCAGAACTTCACTGGAGCTGTACAATTTCAATATTAATGAAAGATATTAATCTAAATAGTGAATTGAGTTAACTGTGTAATCTAAGGAAAAAGTCAAAATAAATGTTAGAAAGTAGTGTGCATTAGCTTTTTGCTATGCCTTATTGATTCATTCCAATGAACCACACGTTAAAAAAAAAAATTAAATGGTTTTAGTGATAGTACAGAGCATATTTACTTTTGACCTCTCATTTGGGAGTGAAGATGGCACCATAACACACTTGCACTCTTTGGAATTTTATTGTACACACTGTTTCAATTGCTTATTTTTTCTAATCTAAGGAGGGCAGCATTGCCTTTATCAGGCTACAAATTTCTCTTCATTTTTTTTGTTTTGTTTTGTTTCCCCCTTCCCATTCTTCTTAATGTCAATCAGTGGGAATTTGATGATACTACTGAACATGTGAGTAATTTTTGACTGCTGTGTCAAAACAGATTATGAATGCTTGGTTTTTCTGATACGCCTCTTTCACTTATTTGTGATGTCACCACAGTTTGCTTGGATGCATGAACTAACAAATTATTTTTTAATTATCTTCACTATGTGGTACACTTTTTTATTTTGGTTTTTGTTTTGTGAAATTGGCATGGTGCTACTGATTACATCAGAAATGTCATGAGCTCACATTGTTTTGGTGGCTGCTACTAACCACCTTGTGACACAGTTAGAGGAGGCATGCTTTGAGTGGAGGCATCACAGACTGGAGATATCAAGTTGTTTGTTGTAGGCTGTTCATAAATCTTACTCCAGGGTTATATAGTCAGTGGATAACATGATGTATATCTGGCACTAATTAACTCTATCTAAAAATGGCAATTTTATGTTGTACAAATCTGCATGAAATTGAATGAGTCATGCCAAGAAGCAAAAAGTATCTCATTGAGGGAGGAATTTTTTCAAATATTTGAATGAGTGAATTCTGTTATTTATTGAGAGCACGTTATGTATAAGGTACTGTGGGGGACACAATATGTGACACCTGCCTTCCAAGCTCTTGCAACTTGGGTGGCTAGGACAAATGTAAAGTTGAAAAAAGTTCCATGAAGTGTAACAAAAAGCAATGGCCTCAAGCAATGTGTTAATTAGTAAATGAGTAACAATGTCAGTAAGAGCTATGAGTTCACAGACAGTAGACTGGGATGGGAGAAGAGATCCTGAAACTTAGTTGAGAACCTAAAGGATGAATAGGGATTGAAGAGGTAAAAAGTGTGTGTGTGTGTGTGTGTGTGTGTGTGTTGGGAAGTTGGAGGTGGGAACATAGTTTTTAAAGTTAAGCACAGTGGAAGCAGTCATGAGGCAGTCAAGAGTGTGATATAGTCAGATGACAGTGAGCTCACCACTTTGAAATGAATGAAGGGTTCAGGTTAGTAAATTAGTGCTAACTGTGGCTAAAACGTAGCTTTCAATGTAATGTTGGGAAAGCCTGAAGTGTAAAGCTAAAGAGCTATTAACTCTTCAGTACTGAAGAGACATAAAACATTATTGAGAAGAGAAATAGGAGAAAGGCTAGTAAGAGCTATTCTTTCATTTAGTAAATAAATATTTTTTGCCAAAGCATAGGGCTCTTGTTGAGAATATTGGCAAATATGGGGGGCAAGGTGTCAGTTCTCATGGAATTGTGAGTATAGGAGCGTTTTATAAAATTATTTGACCATGACCTGTAGTAAGCAATGCATTGTATATCCTGAAAAATGCGTGTGTATGTTTAAAATAAACGTTTTACAAAATAATACCTTACCTTTAAATATACATAAACTTTAATATTTTGCGTTCAAGTGTATTGTATTTCTTTAATGCTGGTCACGACTGACTAAACTGATTTCATGACTTACTAAATGGGTCATTACCTGCAGCTTAAAAAACCAATGGCTTAGTGGATAGATTATAGAAAAAAAGATAGTAAACAGGGAAACAAATAAAATGAGCCCTTTTACTAAATTATTCGTGAAGTGATAAAAATTCAACAAACTTGAAGCATTAGAAATGAAAAAGGGACAGTTATGATCCATACTTTAAAGAATTGACAAAAATTTGCTGACTAGCTAAGAATTTGAGGAAAAAAAGAGATCAAAGTTCACTCATAAGTTTTGACGACATTCTACTGTTCATTAAAATATGGCAATAGGGAGGGGCGTCTGCTTCTGAGAGACGTTGCAGCTTTAGTTAAGTTGAACTTGAGGTAACACTTGGCAGTCACAGGAAGACGTTTGGCATATATTTACACTGTATATAGTACTGGAGCCCTGGTGGGAGCTCCAGTACCTGCTCCTGGTGGAATCAGGGCTAGAGATGAATTTAGGATATATGCAGAAAAACTTTTTTAAGGTTTGGAAATGAATGCAGTTTTTTTTAGGACTAGAGGGAAACACAGCATGCAAGTGACTGTGACAGAACATCCAAAAATGCTAACTTTAAACAGGCAGGGGTGAAAAGTAGAGTGGAGATGGGATAGGAGAAGACAGACTGAGGAATTGTGGCTATGGTGTCAGCCTCACCACCCTACGGAGGGTGCAGAAAGCACCAAGGAAGCATGCCCGCAGCTTAAAGAAAGAAGATGTAACCCAAGAGATGATGTGATCCAGGCAAATAGAGATGTGTCCAGCTGAGATTACACCACTGCAGAGGGCTTGACCAATTTCAAATCGCATCCTGTGCGAGAGGAAGGACACGTGTGGTTAACCCCAATTTTATAAATGAGAAACTATTTATATAAGGCTGAGAGTATATAAATTTCTTGCTATATGATTTGGTGATAGAACCAAGCCTCGATTCTTCCTCCTCCTAGCTTTGCCTGCTTTCAGCAGCAATCCAGTGGCATGTGAGGGGGACCGTGGAGACAATAATGTTGGCATTTACCCGTCATAATTTTTGGAATAGCCACTGTGACTGCTGTAATTTAAAATGCCACTGTTGGTGGTTCACTTGGTTTTTATATTCTCTGTAATGTTAGTGAAACTGTTCCAAGATCCTGAAAATAAAGTCTCTCTCCCAAATTTAGTCCATTCTTCTGGCAGAATAATATTTCCAATGGCTCTTCAGAATGGTATCTGAAATTTTTGAATTTCCACACTGATGATATTCCTACTGTTTTGAGAAAAGCACATTGTCAAAACCTGTCATATTTGGGATTGGATTCAACAATTGAGTTTTATGGTGTCCCTTACAGCCTTGCACAGAAAAATCCTAGCATCCTTTACACAATGCAGTCTACTCACTAAACTCTCACTTGCAGTATCTTTAGATGTGGAAGGCAATGACATTGTATATTTTCTTAAATTTATCCACATTCAATTTGAAAACATAGCTGTGCCAAAAAGCTGAAAGGACTTTTTATTGCTGTGTGTATGTAGCTCTAAGGAAAATACCAGAACAAATTAATAGCCAGCACACTATCTAAAGAATCCTGAAACCTTCAATTTGGAAGAACAGTTCTAGAATCATCTAGTCTCATCACCATCCCAGCTTTGGGCCCTTACTATGAGAGAATTAAGAGTTTCAATAAATAGTTTGTGACATTTAATGTTTTCTGAATAGTCATTCTGAATAATTGAACACATATTCATGATGTGGTAGAACAAGTCCCATTCTTTGGTTTTATGGCCTGCTCTCCAAATCGTCAGAAATTTCTCCTTAGCGTATAATGATTTTAGTTCATAGCCTATACAATTAATCAATAATATGTTACTTGAGTCCAGAGAAACTTCTCTGGCTCTCAGGATATCTAGGTCCAACAGATCAACCATTTGGCAAAATATTTACATGGTGATAAAACAGACCGTGTTGGCATCAGCCCCGTCACCAGTCTGTGGACCAGACTATAGTGGATACATATGGAGAGCTGCTGGCATAACAAACAGCTAAGTTATGGATTGCTCTCTACGAGCCAGGCATAGCTCTAAGTGTTTACCTGCTACAACTCATTTAATTCTCCAGTAGCCCTCTGGAGTCCTATTATTCCGAGTTTCACGTGGGAAACTGAGGCACAGAGGGGTAAACTCACTTGCCCTGGATCCCCACACTAGTGAATAAAGAGAGGCTCTAGGAGGTCTGACTCTAGGTTTTGTGTTTTTAACCACTACCCCTTAGATGGAGTAGTAGCTGTCTTTTAGGATGGCTGCAGACCTCTCTTCAAAGTCAGCATGAAAACAGATCATCACAGCATGAGCTCCAGGCATGAAACTCCCAGTGCTTGGCATGGCTTCAGGGAATGTTCAAGCATGCGCAGAATGAAGGTGGAGGTCTTTTTTTACCCCCAGGGCATTCATGGCGTGTTTTGAATTGGTGTCATTCTATTGTCTCATTTCAGGACATGATCATTTCTGGGCTACAGCCTGAAACTTCCTACTCCCTCACCGTCACAGCCTACACCACCAAAGGAGACGGTGCTCGCAGCAAGCCCAAACTGGTGTCCACCACTGGGGCAGGTAACCTTGTCTGTGCATGTATGTGCCTCGAATGTGTTCCAGGCAACAATAATACTAACTCTCCAAACGGTATAGGTGGCTTCTATCAAAGGGAAAAAGGGAAAAAATTGACTGTGGTGAATTTTTGTGTTTTATGATATATAATTCAGAAGAAAAAAAATTCAAGTACATACTTAGCCTGAATTACTCAGTCATTCACCAAATATTTTTTGAGCACCTACTATGTGTCAGGAACTATTCCCAGGATGGGGGATACAGCGGTCAACAAAATAGAAAAATACTCTGTCCTCTTGAAATCTGTTTTCTGACCAGGACTGCATAATTAACGAGTGAACAAATGACTGTAGAATAAAATGTCAGGAAGTGATAAGCTGCAAATAAAGATGTGTGGGCATTAAGGATAGGGCCGGCTCTGGGACTTGTTTTGGAAAGAGTGATTGGCGGACTCTTGGGGGAAGGTTATTTAAGCTGAGACGAAGGATGTGAGGAAACGAGTCCCATGAGATCCAGTGGGCAGATCATCTAGGCAGGAACGTCACTCAGCAGCTTCAGCCTCTCCCAGCACAGATCCTGTTAAAAGAGCTGGGTTGATGACTTACAGTTTTATTTTTTATCATTTTCTCTCCTCACCCCTTGCTGTGAGGATTCTAAAGAGCACAAATTGCATAAAAGAGGGGGAATAGAAATGGGAATGAAGAAAAGCAAAAAAGACTATATAATATCAGATTGCTGCTTTCTGAAGAACAAAGTTTCTTAATGCTCTTTAGAGTTACTTTGGTTGGCCACCTTAAGAAAAGCCAGCAGGAAGGAAGACTTGACGTTGTAAAACCAATAAATTTTGAGATAATTACAAAAGGATTCTCCTCCGATCCCTTTATATAGAAATCTCCCATGGAACGTTTAAACTATGATTTGATTTACTCCTCCCGAATCACTTCCCGCACAACTTTTCAGGAACACACCTCTATGTAAAGGCATAAAGCAGAGAACAGCTGTGATGTTGAGTGCCCTCCTGGGTGCCATGCTCACTGCCAAATTTGTCTAAATGTCATAAGATTTGCCTCGCTCACATCCCGCCACCTGGAACTGCCTCAAGCAGCAGGATTACAGATGGCAAAACTCCTTCAAGGCAAAGTCTTCTGGGCTTTTTTTTCTCTTTTCTTTTTTTTTAAAGAATACCGTTATATCAAGCTAATATAGTGCCCTGCATAGGAGATACATATTCAGTAGGGCATGCTGACTGTCTGGCTATGGAACCAGCCACCG
Source organism: Equus przewalskii (assembly GCF_037783145.1). Taxonomy (NCBI): domain Eukaryota; kingdom Metazoa; phylum Chordata; class Mammalia; order Perissodactyla; family Equidae; genus Equus; species Equus przewalskii. Next base: position 27,613,022 of record NC_091852.1, on the reverse strand, counting down.
TTAGAATGTAGACAACCAAGAGTAAAAACCCTGAAAATGAATCCCAAAGTGAAGAAAATACATTTCATCATAACTGTCATCATCTTAATAAGCCTGAAAGATCTTCCATAAAGCATCAACCTCCTATTGCCCGTAAGATGATGGCCTATAATGAGGAGAGAAAAGTAGAGGATTTATAGCTCAGGGATCTGAATCCTAGAGAAAGGAAAGATGTTTTCTATTTTAATGTCACTGAGACTAGCTCATCACTTTTAGTCACTGTACAGAAAATTACTTAGAATTGTGGATCCCGTTCATATATAGGATTATTTTGGAATTTCCATTCACAATTTCAGATCTTTCTTAATCAGTGGAGAGTTAGGTATTGAGGTAAGAAAAGCTTATAATTTTGATGTCTGCACATTTATTTATTTGAGATCTCCCCACTGAGCCTGCGTTGGAGGTGAGAGAATCCAGATTTATAATTCCTTTAAGAGAAAAACTCTAGTTTTCTTTGCTGCCAACCTACTAGTCAAAAAGCATTCCCTAGTCGTGGTTTATCTCCAGGTAATCAGTGAACACATTAATTTGTTTCATATACTACTACCAAAAAAATCCTTATACTTATGTGACTATGAAGAATTACTGAGTTTCTCTCACAGACGTGAGCCCCTAACAACCATAATTATAAGAGTATTTAGTTACAGCTCCCATGGGTAATTCAGGAATCCTCATGAAATTTTATTTTAATAGTAAAATTCCTGATTTTAGGATATGTTTATGTATAGTACTTATTTCTAGAATCTGCGAATAGTCCTATCTTTGAAACAAAGAGTAGTGGCAATAACTTAAGCAATCCATGTAGGATTCATGTAACCTGAGGGATGCTTTTAAATAAAACGTTGGCTTTTATGGTTTAATGATTATGACATTTTTGCAGTTTCTTTGTTAATACTCCCATTGTTCTGTATCATAATAATTGGTCTACTACCTCAAGTCTCAAGGTTTAAGGCAACTGGCAGATTCATTGGTTTGAAATTTTCTCAATATGTTTACATGAGTTTCACTACCATCCTGAGCAGCCATGTTTAAGGATGGTAGGAAAGATGACTATGACATGGAGAATTTGGGAGTAAGAGGCTTAGGTGAGTCAATTATGATCGCTGCTGCTTGGGTGCCAGATTAAAGTGAAGCTAAGTTTGGAGCCATAGGGACTGAGTGCCTTGGTTCATCCCTAATGGTTGCTATTGCTAAGAAGAAGTAAAGGGTAGCAGCACATATTTGCCATTTCTGAAGTCCTAAAAGATTTTGAAGAGAGAAGAGTTTAGTAAGGGAATAACAAAACTGAAGAGACAAGGGAGAAGAGATTATATGTCGTGACATAAATTAGCATTAGCTTGCTTACTGTGCAACTGGACCCTCTCTGCTTCTTCCAGCATGTTCTCTAAGATATTGCTAAAAATGACCTCCAAGCTCCCCTGAGTAATTACTTAAGTCTCTTTGATCTTACTGATCTTTGATCAGCTCCTGTGCTGGAGGAAGCAGAACCATTACTGACCCTACTACGGAATGGCCTTTAAAAGTGGTCTACATAATAACTCTAAGGCATCGGAAGCCTTGAGCCAGACTCCACACACAGCACCATCTGCTGCACCTCTGCTCTTCCCCACCTCAAGCATGCATTGATCAGAGGATATGGACCCTGCATTTTCCATCTTTATTTTCCCACCCAAATGCCTGTGTGCCAGTGTACAAGTCTTGGCTCAGAGTGAGTAGTTGGTAAATGTTTCATACACGGAGTTTCTGGAAACCAGAAATGGAATGGGTTCCATTGCCAATATGAGGAGTTTTGGAGAATTCTTTTTAACCATATATGCAATGTAGAACTCTCCTCATTGCTTTTCCATTTTTTCTGTTACTCCCTGGATGAAATACCACAACTTTCCAGAACCCTTACCCCAACTTGTTAAACTGTTATTCACACACTCGTGAAGCTTTTAGGCATTCTCTTCATGTGGCTAGACTCTTCTGAGGCGATCCTGGCAGTTTTTCCTCTAGCTGCCTCAGCATTCATTTCTTTCTCAAATCCGTCACTTGTGCATCTAGGTACTTCCAGGCTGATTGCCTCATAGTTTTTGGGCTTAGTGAAATGTCTGCCGGGGAGGGAGTGACTGTTGTTGGCTTGGCAATGGAGAGCACACTGCGATGATCCTGGCACATCAGTGGAAACCACTGGGTCAGAACTGCTGCCCTTACTTCTAGAGCATTACTTTGATCTCAGATTCCAAGCTCACAGCGTTTATATCCCAGAACAAGAAAGGGCATACCAACATCAAAAAACAAAAGGCATTAGTCCAACCTAAGCTTTGACTATCACAGAAGAATAGATGTACATTTTCATAAGGCCAGTGAGGTTTTTTTCTTAGAATTTGCCAGTCCATTATATTTCTCCAAATTTGTATCATGGCAATATTATAAAGTGAAACACTAGGTAATAAAATCTTGTTAATAAATGACTGACAAATATTATTAGAATGGAACCCGTATTTGTGCTTTACATCAAGAAATTTAAAAGTGTTTTATTTATCCTAACTTTACATGCATCGGGGATGCACACTCTACATACCATTATGCAGTTCCTTGGAAACAGAATTTTGGAAAATTTGGATAAATATATTTGATAAAATATATCGTCCCCGGAAAATGTTGAGACTTCGTAGTTATGTTTCTACCCAATAATTTCAATTGAGTTTTTGTTTATTAGAGGATATCTTCTTTGCTGAAAGCCCCATTTTTTCTCAGCAGAGTCTCAGGTGTTTAATCCTTGACATTATTGGCATTTTAATGGGCAAATCATGTCCATGCTATACACGCGTAAAAGGAAATTAAAGATGCTTGTCAATGTCTATCTTAAAGTGATTTTTAACATGAAAATAATTTTAAGTGTATTTAAAATAAAAATAAATAGAATAACTCAAGCACTCTCCAACATATAGATTGTGTTCTGAAACACAATCTATATGTTGTTAAGATCTTTAACAAGGAAGCTTTTTTCCTGAGAAGCAACGAATACACAATTTTTGGTTTGGTTTGGTTCCTGGGCCAACCTTCAAAACACATAATTACCATTACGAACTTCCCTAATTATTCTATCTATACATTGTAGGTTAGCCGAGTTACGTGAACTTATTACAAACTTACCCAGCGTGTGAAACAAAACTATTACTGCATTGGCTAAGAATAGAAATGAGTTAATGAATGTGTTCTTGGACAAAGCACACCACCTTTGGGTTCCCAGTTTTCTGAAATATATAATGAACAGGGTAACCAGGTCATTTCTGAGATTAAGATTCCATGTATCGTGTAGTTCTTTTGTTTTTTGTTTAACTTTTCTCTACATCCCCATGATACTGTTTTCCATTACCCATCTCCCATTAATGTAAGCCTTTCTCCCTTTGTACCATCTTTATTCCCCTCTCTATGAACTTGCTTTAGTTATGATTCTGGTGATACTCATCTTCCTCCCATCTTTGTACTATTCCCAAAAAAACTCCTGGCTCTGTGTTGTTTACCAATATCTTTCTCTGTGGACTTCAGGAATAATTGGTCTCCATTAAAAAAAAAAGTAATAATCTATTGAGTGAGTAGATTAGAACTCTTCACATATCTAACTTAACTTAAAAAGAAAGAAATTATGCACTTATGGGAAACTAGTCCCTGAACACAGAAAGCTTCATATTCTGATTATTAAAAATTATGATTAATGTTAATTGATATAAAACCTTTTGTTACAATTTTTATGTGTATTTTCTTATTTGATATTCACAACAACAATATGGGGTGAGTCTTAATGTGATTCCCATTTTCCAGATGAAGAACTTGATGAGGATGAGTGGTGTGGATGGTAGAGTATAGACAAAAAGTGCAAATTAGATCCTTAGTAAGTCAAAGCAACATTTGTTTGTACTACTTTTTCTTTTACTCTTACAAGCAACATAACAGTATACTTAACTGTTAGGGCTATGGATTCAGATAGACTGGGTTTGTCTTATAGCTTTCTCAATTATTACACATCTGACCTTGCACAGTTTTCTATCTCTCTGAGTTTCATTTTCTTATTTACAGAAAATTAAAATAATAACTAATCAGAGCGTGTAGTCAGGAGTGAAGAATGCAAATCAATTGAGATACTACATGTAATGCTCTTAGCACAGCGCCTGCTACATTGCATGCATCCAATAATTAAATATGTTATAATTATTATTCTTATTTGCTGTATCTAATTGACTAATCTTTACTCGGATTCATTTCTCTGTGACATGAACCTTTCTGTGTGAAGGTTTGATATGTGAAGATGTTAAAAAAAAATTCCCTTATTAGTGTTTCAATAGTAATTCCTATTTTGTGTCTGTTATCAAATTCGAGTATCTCAGCCTATCTTAACAGAATATGAGAAGGAGTATATTTCCACAAAGGTTTATAGACCAAGCATTAGCTTTTTTATAAACAAATGGAATGCCGTAGAGTGGTATTCCCTTTCAACAATGATGAAATGCGAACTCCATGTAGGTTGGTCTTACCACTCCATCCTGTGTGCTCCAGTTCCAGGGAAACCCCGGCTTGTGATTAACCACACGCAGATGAATACAGCTCTCATTCAGTGGCACCCCCCTGTGGACACATTTGGACCTCTTCAGGGCTACCGTTTAAAATTTGGCCGGAAGGATATGGAACCGCTCACTACTCTTGAGTTCTCTGAAAAAGAAGATCACTTCACAGCTACAGACATCCACAAAGGAGCATCATATATCTTCAGGCTCTCAGCCAGAAATAAAGTGGGCTTTGGGGAGGAGATGGTGAAGGAGATTTCTGTTCCAGAAGAAGTCCCAACTGGATTCCCTCAAAACCTCCATTCAGAAGGCACCACTTCAACCTCCGTCCAGTTGTCTTGGCAGCCACCTGTCCTGGCAGAGAGAAATGGCATTATCACCAAGTATACCCTCCTATATAGGGATATCAACATCCCTCTTCTTCCAATGGAGCAGCTTATTGTTCCAGCTGACACCACTATGACACTCAGTGGCTTAAAACCAGATACCACATATGATGTAAAAGTACGTGCTCACACGAGCAAAGGGCCCGGGCCATATAGTCCCAGTGTCCAGTTCAGGACACTGCCTGTGGATCAAGGTAGGATTTGTCTGCTTATGGCCTTCCTCCTTTAAAGGAATGTCGGTCTTTGGAAATCAGTATTTTGAAGCTATAAATAACTGATCGGCCCATTCATATTAATAGGTTCAGCAAAAGCAAAAAGGTAAAGTATGTAAAACTTAATATGTTTTGGATACCTTAGATTTCAGTTATAGAATGCCAAGCAAGTCTGGCTGACAGCACCCCAATGTCCTCAGGTAAGGAAAACACATATAGTTGACTGAATTGGAGAGAAAGGAGAGATCTTTGTGAGAATGGGGTGGTAAAATGAATGCTCTAAACAGGTAGGCAAATCACACTCTTTCTGATCAAAGTAGATGGCATCTAGCTTAAGCCCTATGGTCTGTGGTGGAAAAGGACAGGTCGTACATTTTTAGGAGTAGTTTAAATACACTGTTTTTCCTTTTCCAGCAGTGTTTGCAAAAAATTTTCATGTCAAAGCTGTGATGAAGACTTCAGTGCTACTGTCTTGGGAGATTCCAGAGAATTATAATTCTGCTATGCCTTTCAAAGTAAGTTATTCTCTAATTTGCAAGATGTCATGGGTAAAAGTGGAAGGGGCAGATCACCTGGGTAGGTTACTTATGAAGCTTACAGATTGCTTTGATTCAGCTGCACATATTTGCCATTGTGATCGGTGGTTTTCATATAACAGATTGAGTCATGCGCTTTGGCCATGTGACCTTTCCACTCTAAAGAGGAAGCAGGAGCTCCAGTTGAGGACTGGCATTATTCATGGGTCACCTAGTACTTCCAAGTTGAACTTAATCTAAGCTAGCACTTTTGTTTCTCCTTCAGAAAATGAGATTTACGTGGTTTGTACCTATTTGTGATGAAATATCCTGAGATTTTAAAAATTTGTTTGTTGGCCTGAATATAGGAGCTCAAATTGAGGGCTGGCATTATTTGTGGCTCACCTTGTACTTCCAAGTTGAACTTTTTAATCTAAGCTAGCGCTTTTGTTTCTCCACCAGAAAATGAAATTTATGTGGTTTCTACTTATTTATGATGAAATATCCTGAGATTTTAAAAATTTGTTTATTGGCTTGCATTCTTTGCACATTTTAAATTCGAGTTTGCCTTTGAGAAATGTTAGCAAGAAGTACAAGTCTACGAAATAAAGAGTAGAGAGACATGTTTAAAAACAAAATGGATTTAGGAACAGGAATGGGAACATTTAGAAAAAAAGCGATGTGGATAATACATTGAAAACCTAGAGCATTTCTGCAAACACTCCATTAAGATCACATACAACTGACAGGTCAGATGTTGAAAAGTGATTGCACATTTTTTGGTGTATTTTTGATAGACTTAGAAACATTATGCCATTACACAGTAAGAACAGAAAGAAAAGTTGATGCAATCTTTAAAATGTATGAATCCTTATGGGCTCAGGAATTGCCCCAAGTTAGAATTGACCTGACGTGCATTTCCCCTAAGTAAGGGCACATTAGTTTAGAAATTATATGTTGCCTCTCTGATAACCAAATCTCTTTGATTGGTTGTATCTCTCTAGATTCTTTATGATGATGGGAAAATGGTAGAAGAAGTGGATGGCCGGGCTACACAGAAGTTAATTGTCAACCTGAAGCCTGAGAAGTCATATTCCTTCGTACTGACAAATCGTGGGAACAGCGCTGGTGGGCTGCAGCACAGGGTGACAGCAAAGACTGCACCAGATGTTCTGCGTACCAAGCCTGCCTTCATTGGGAAGACCAACTTAGATGGCATGATTACTGTGCAACTGCCTGAAGTCCCTGCAAATGAGAATATAAAGTAAGTTGATTGAAGGGTTAGGGCTGAAGGATAGAAATGCAGGTAATCAAGAAAAGAAAGTTAAATCTCAGTATTGTACTGGTTATACAAAAATGTATTGTTGTATGTTGAGTAAAAGATTCTTCTTCACAGGCTTACAGTTTTGTTATTCAAGTTCTATTGCACTGTGTTCTGGTGCTCATTGTAACATAGATTCTGATTAATTTAACATTGAATATTTTTTTATGTTCCAGGAATGATGTAGCTTATGGGAGACAGACAAATAGAACATGGTCCTTACTATAAAGGAGTTTATGCAGTAGTATATAAAATAAGATAAATAGTTGAATAGCTAATATTTGGCAAATATTATTGTAATTGTGAGGGAGTCTTACAAAATACGATAAAGCTGAAAGAAACTTTGGGAAATTAGATAAGCAAAAATGGTATATGACACTGTTATTGTGGGTGCTAAAAGGAGAAGTTTCAACAAGTTCAGAATGACATTGGAAAAAAACATGAAAGTTAGAAAATGCAGGTTTTCTGTGTTAGATGGAGCATAGTGTAGAGGCCAATGGGCCTGAAGTCGAAAATTAAATCGATTCAATAAAGTAGTTTGTTGATTGTATGTAGCTAGTTGATTATAGCCAATAGACAATATAGCCAGTATAGCTAGTTGGTTGTAGCCATTAGAAAAGAAAAGTACTTTCACCAAAGTGTAAGTGTGACTACTGTGTTAGACCCTGGAGAACAAAAAAAAGATGTGACACCTGTCCTCAAAGAGCTTACCATAGGGTAGAGGACAGAGTGAAATAGACAGATGTAATACGTGTTAATGATAGCATTACACCCTATCTTCAGAGCAGCTAACCCTGAATCAGATGGGTCAAGGGAGTTTCTGAATTTAATCCTGAAGGACAAATAGGAGGCATACAAAAATCAGAGGGAGAAGATTATATGCAAAGGCTCATTAGTAAAGGAAGCAAGTGATTCTTTAAGACTGGAGTCCAGAGAGCCTGGACAAGATGATGAGAGAGGTATGCAAGAGCCAAGTTGTGCTCAGAAGTTGGGACTATATCCTGTAGACGATGGAAATTTATCAAAGGTCTTTATGCAAGAGAGTGGCATGATACCATTTGTATAATACCCAAGTTTCCTCTTTTCCATTTTAGGAAATATTTGAGTATCTGCTGCATGTTAGACACTGTGCTACTTGCTTGGGATTACACCAGACCCTTTCTCATTTCTTCTATCCCACATAATCAAGTTTAGATGAAACTTGATATGAAAGGTTTGAAGCTCAAGCAGAGGCATTTATACATAGTTTATGGACCATTGGAGCGTTTACATTTAGTAGCAATCTGGTGACATAAAATTAGGACAGTTCTTGAGGAAGATGACTCCTGAAGGCATATGTCAGAAGGATTGGAGCACCAGAGAGAAAACTGTTGAGAAGTCATCACATAGTTGACATTAGGCAAATAACAGGATTCTGAAGTAAGGTGGTGATGGTGGAAATAGGATGCAGACGCTAACTAGAGCAGTAGTGCAATAGGACTTGGCAGCTGCTTTAATGAAAGCATCAAGGCTGAGGAAAATGTCATAGATGGGTCTGAGGTTTAGCTTGGATCACAAAATGAATGATGCTGCTATTCATCCTAAAAGATTTTAAAATCAAGAGGAAATTAATGACTTTAATTTTGTGTATGTTTTATGTGAAATCTCAGTGAAATATATAAAGATGTGGGCTTAAAGGAATTACTAGGATTAAAGATAGAAATTTGGGAATCATTAACAAAGCAGCAATGGTTTTATGGATAGAGACAGAATCGCTGAGACAATGAGGTAAAAATATGAAGCAAAAGGCTAAAAGTAAAGGTCTCAGTTAGTAGGAAGAAGAGAGCAAGTAAAAGACGCAGAGTAAGATTTGTTAGAAAGTTCTAGAAAGCAGAGAACCAAGTCAGGGCAGGGTGATGGCAAAGGAATTTTCAAGGTGGATACAGTCAAAAATTTTCAAAGCTCTGAAAACTTAAAGAAGATGGCTCGAAAAATCAGCTATTAAGAAGTAAGATTATAAACAAGAAGTTTTAATGTAGTGCCATTTGTGAAACTTAGGAAAGACTAATAAATTTGGCTACTTCAGAGTTAACCAAAAACAGTCCTTTCTAAGAAAACTTTCAATTACTTGTTTGATAAGACAGTTGAAGGATTCCAATCAGATGATGGAATTTCCAAAAGATTATTACTTAAATAAATTCACTGAGAAGCAATATCTTCATTTTTGTCCATGCTTCCTTTTCTGTCATTTAGAGAACAGAAAACAAGAATGGAATATTAGTGTAATAGTAATATTTATCCCAACAAAATTTAATATGAGAGTGAGATTATATTTATTCATTGATTTGATAAATTCTCTGTGGATATTTCTTATCTCCCACCATACTGCCAGGCAATGTTTTAGGGATTCGGTGGAAATAATGCCAACTTCCTCATTACTCTTATACAGCACAGTTAATTGGGGGATTTAGACGAGTGGAGAGTCAATTGAAGTGGAGTCCTATGATTCCAAAGATTGGATAGATAAGAAAGGCCAAAGAACGGACTCCCAACCCCAGTTTCAGGGAAGGGGTCCTAGAGAAAGCAATATCTAAGCTGAGGTGTAAAGAACGACAAGAAGTTAGCTGGTCCGTGGGGATGAGGAGACACTGTTTCAGGCAAAGGATAGCGTATGTGAGAATGCAGAAGCAGATAAAAGACTAGCACTTGTTTTTTGTCCACATTTTACTCACCCATTAAGACCTTTCAGCTGGCATCCAACAAACATATTATCTACATATATTACATTGCCAGTACTAGATCCAGGAATAGAAAGATGACTGAGATGAAGCCCTGCCTTATAGTGGAAGAGCAGATACAGAAAATAGGTAATAGGAATATAATGGAGTAAGTACTGCCAGGTACTATGGAAACCTAAATACAGAGTTCTAAACCCAACTTGGGTATCAGGGAAGACATCTGGAAAGAGCTAATATCTAATCTGAATCTTAAAGGGTGAGAAAGATTTTAGAAAAGGTAAAATAGTTGCAAACAATGAAATAACAAGGAAAAGATATGGACTATAAATTCAGTCCATTCTAAAACATGCACTGTCTATTCAGGGAAAGAGCAGTTGAAAGATGAAAATAGTATAGTATAATCTGCAGTATTTACTATTAGTTTGCAAGACTTTCCCTTATTTACATTAAAAAAAAATCTTTAGTGGCTATTGACCAGGTTGGCTTGGTAGAATGTGTTAGACGTTATTAGCAAATGGCATTTTAGTCCATTGGTGGTAGACTTTTGTTTCATTTTCCAACTTCTGTATGAGTTAAGGATATTGCTGAATATAGTTTCTCTTTTAGTGTTTTTCTTTAGCTCGTTCAATTTTTCTCTTTGTTTTATTTATGCACTTCTTTCTTGTATATTTGAAAAGGGAGTCAGGGAGAAGGGATAAGACTTTGGTAGCAAAGAGAACAGATTATTAGGAACCAGAAAAAGAAAGCAAACGATTATGAAAAAAATCATATTCTAGAAATGAAGTGTAGATTCCCGGAAATATATTGTAGCCACTCTGGGGAACAAAAAAAAAGCAAAAGACAAAACTAGAAAGTACTTGAGTGGGAAAAGTATCATATCCATAGGAAATGAAAAGCAAACCTCCTGTTAGCAAAAAAGCCTAGATAATTTATATTTATTAGGCTTCTTAAAGTGATAACTGCATAAAGTTCCCCATCCTGTCTGCTGGGTTGGTTCACATGGTCTGGTCAGATAGTCCAAGAAGCTATGTGCCTGCTTTGCCACTTGCAGTAGTTGGCGAGGTTAGAAATTAGAAAGGAATGTAGCTTTTGGTTTAATATTCTATGGAAGGAATAAGGGGAGGAAATACAATTGATTCCAGATCTTTGGGGTGAGTTGCTAACTTGTGTTGAAGTGAAAGCTGTCTAGGAAAATGTTTCCCATTTGTTTTCTAGCAAAATGCAGTTTTGGTGATTGAGGGGCTGTTTTGTTTATCAACAGAAACCATGATTTTCTCATTTCTGGCCAAGATAATTGGGAGGTCTTGATTCCTACCCCCCAACTCCTCACCACCTAAAACCAAATCTGTCTCTTGTAAATGTAACACAGACATAGCTCCTTGCTTCTGTGTTCTTTCACACTGGGTTTTTGTGTGGAGAAGCAGGTGAGCTTCCTGAGGGAAAGGCTACATTTCTCCTGAAACAGTTGTATGAATCCTGTAGGTTCTGGTGCCAGGAATTTTGTGGTGCTTCAACCTTCTATTTGGGGTCAGAGTGCAGGTCAGAAAATCTGGCAATGCCACCATTCTTCAGAAGCAAGTTGTGGTGACAGAGGGAGCTTCCATGGCTGTATAGAACAAGATTTTACTCTGGGGGCTAAGACAAAAACATACCACACAGATTTTACTAAAAGAAAAAGCTACCAGGAGGTACTCAATGTAAATTAATTTTATGGTACCCATTTTATATTTATGAAAAATAGAAATAAAGAATAAGAGCTTTTTATGAAATTTTAAATTTCTTTGGTTTTACTAATTTGGCTTTCAGGTCATCTACTTTTTCTTTTAAAAAAAGAAGATGTTCTAGGAAGCATGGCTTACAAAGTTGCTTCATAAAACATGTGCACCACTGTTAGCAGTTTAATGTGTTAATGTATTATCTATGTAATGTTTAATGAGAAATGTTTATCAACTGAAGTGGTAAAGACTTAAATTTGTATAGTGCTTTACAATTTACTGAAGATATTAGAATGTTTTAGTTAAGGCTTACAATAACCTTTTGAGGTAGGTATTCCTCTCCCCATTTACAGGTGAGTAAAGTGAGGCCCAGAAATACTAAGCAGCCTGGCCAAGATCATATAGTTGATACTAATAATAGTTTATAGGGACAGAGGGCTTACTAGATGCTGTTCAGAGGCCATTGCACACATTAACTGATGTAGTCTTCACAAGAAGTGTGTTCTCATTTTACTGCTGAGGGAGTTATGAGGTGGACAAACTTGCCCTGGCAACACAGTAGCAGAAACAGAGAGGAAAGATCTGAACCCAGACAGTCTGGCTCCAGAGCCCATATGTTGAACTATGACCATGCAATTTATTGGCCAAACTAGGACCTTTTTTTCTAGGACAATTGCTAAACAATTAAGAACTCCAGGACAAGTAGGCATCAACAGGACCACCCCAGACAACCTTAGAACCAAGAGTAATCAGGCTCATATGCTTGGCCACAGATCATGAAAATGTATAACTATCATGGAGAAATAAAATTGGTAGATTGTCATGGGAATTTCAACATGAGAAGTAAAGGGAGAGGCTTCCCACAGGTCAGCATTATCGTCCACCATTTTACAAAGAAGGAAAATAAGGCTTAAGACTAAATTGAGTGACTTGTCTGACAACACAAAGCTAAAAAGATTGAAAACCTTAATTTAAACATAGAGACTGGAAAGATCATTCAACTTTCTTTGGTTTTTATATGGTAAATTAATTTGATTTAAACAATATATACCCAAATGACTACGGCAAAAAAAAGAAAAATCAAAAAGCATGCAGGGAATGACTTTCATCATTAAACTCTGAGACAGATTTTGACCTCCCAGTTAAGTAATGAGTTTGAGAAAACTAATACAGACTGCTAATACAGAAAACCTGCTGAATTTGAAGTGGGACTGCCACAAAGACCAGAGCTCGCCTTCCCAAATAATTATATGGAGCTGGGCCCCTTGATGATAACATATTAAATAAAATTAGTAAAACTTTACTTGATATAATTAAAATTCTGAAGGTTAGATTTAACTTATCTAATTAAATCTAATATACTGGGAAAACACAGCTTACTTCATAAGTAGTCAAGGGCTTTCCAGGTATATCGATTCTGAAGTTGTTTTTCTCTTGGTTTAATAGTTAAAGTCTATATTGGAAAAGGTGTTTTGAGCCTAAACTCCAGGCTTTAGTCAGACAGGCAGAGCAGAGTGTAGAGTTTAATTTTACCCATGTATAAAGCTGATCTATATCCAAGAGCAATTTTTTTTTTATTTCAACCAAGTTCTTTCAGTTCATATGATTTGGTTGTGATGAATTTATAGGGCACTTATTAGCTCCCCATTTCACTTTTCTTATCTGAATCATCTTATCTTCCTTACTATTCCATGAGATTCTCACAAGGATCATCACTATGCTGACTAAAAAAGAAAGTTATAGTAAGGAGTGTATTTTCTCTAAATTCTATTTGGACATGTCATTGGTGCTTTGGAGGAAGGAGAAAAAGCTTGATGAGATTGAGAGTTGAAGTTCTAAGGGAAGAGATGAGCTCCCAAATGTTTCTGACTGCCTGATTTAGGGGAGGCGTTAAGTCCCTAAGAGCCACCTACTCCACCCACTTCCACTTTACAGTGGAAACAGAACTCAATGACAAAATGTCAAAGTTAAGCAAATTTGGGGGGATTATACATACATCTGCTTTAGTAATGTATTTCTAAATATACAAACATGTCTTAAATAGTAAAAAAATTGTAGAGTAAGAATGGTCCATTGAAGCTGTATGATAGGGTTAATTGATTTAATCAGAGAGGTCTGGGAAGTTTTCAATTAGGAAGTAAAAAGTGAGTTGCTATTTTAGGAAAAGAGTTAACTTAGGACTTGTGGGAGTGACAGAAAGTTCTAGGCAAGATGGAACAGAATGATCAAGGATTTGATGACAGAATGGACCGAAGAAACTGAAAGCCCGTCGGAGTATAGCTCAGAGGGCATGGAGAGATGGACTTAGGCAAGATCCTGCTGTCTTATAATACCTGTTGGTCTTTATCCTACAGGAAATGAGGATCCATTGAAATATTTTAAAAAATGGAAATGTTACAGTCAACTTTCTATTGCAAAATAAATATTTCAGAGACTAGACTAGAGGGACTAAACTCAATGGAGAGAGAAAGTTAGGAGATGTAGGTAGCAATGCAGGCACGAGACAGTGGAATGAAGCCAGCGTGGTGCAGTAGAGATGGGGAGAGTGAATGCCCTGTCGACAGAGTTTGGAAGTAATAGGACTTCCGTGACAGGTTGGGTATGAGAGAGGGAGAGTTAAAGCAGATTGACGTGATAACACTCAGGTTTATAGCATGTGCACTAAAACGGATTGTGGAGCGATATTGGGAGAAGGTTTATTTTGGAGGCATATTTTTTGTTTTGTTTTAACCACAGTAAATTTGAGGTACATTTGTGACATAGAAAGGGAGACATAAAGTTAGAATTGAATAAACCTGTGGAGTTCAGAAGAATGTTCTGGGCTGAAGATATGAATGTGTAAGTGATTTGCGTATAGGTGATAACTGATGCCCTGCACTGAAATGTGATCACCTAGGAAGAAGCAAGAGAGTGAAGAGAAGTCTTTGGCCAAATCCTTGAGGAACTCCACCATGTAATAGCTGGGTAGCAGATCATAAATCCTACTAAGGAAGTAAGGTTAATGTGGTGAGAGATGTAAGGAAACCAGGAGAGTGGGATACAGAGCAAGGGCTGCGAATGTTTCATGGAGGGTCTTATCAGCATTGTCAGATTCTGCTAAGAGATCATGAAAGATGACGAACAAAATCTTTCCTTTTCATCCAATACTACCAATGTCACTGAGGACCCTGGCGAGGGAAGTGAGGTGGGCTGATGAGGAAGGAGCTGTAGAGTACAGTTGGCTGGAAAGTGAGTGGAAGGTGAAGAAATGGAGAACAGCAAGAAACACAGCTCTTCTCACAATTTGGGGTAAGGGGTAGAAGAAGGAGACACTGATGACTGGAGTGGAATTTGGTTTGTTTTGTTTTTTAAATGGCAGATATTTATACATGATTGAAAGTTAATGGATAGAATCTAATGGGGAGGGAGAAGTTGAGATGTATGAGAGAGAAGGAGTATGGTATATGGTAAACTTCCTTAGAGAGTGAATGATGGGAACCAATTCATGAAAGAGTGTTGGCCCTTGAAAAGTAGAGCCAGCACTTCTACTGTACCAAATGGAAAGATGATGATTTGCATACAGATGTGGGTAGGCTTGTAGTTTAGTAGACAGAAGATGAGGGAATTCTTGTCTGAATGTTTTTATTTTCTCTTTTTGAAAGAGATAAGTCCATCTTCTTCTAGTGGGGAGGCAAGGCTGTCCAAGGTTGGAGGCCAGGGGAGAAAGTTTGAAAAACTTACTATGAAAAATGGAAGGACTAGGTAACTGGAGAAGTTGTAGTAGGATTTCCAGGAAGTGTTGAAGGCCTGTTTCAGTTTACTGATTATGAATTTGAGTTTGATTGATTATGGTTATGAATTTGAATTAGAGTTTTATGATTATGAATCATTCTTCCCTATGTATCATTTCTCAAGCTGTATTCACCAACCTGGGTCCAGACACAAAGAAAGGCAATCATAGATTTCAGCTAAGGTTGAGTGGAGGATGTGGGCTTTAAAGGAAGAGTTCAAGAATCTGAGAGCCCTAGGTGGCACATGGGCCAGACTCTCTGAAGGTTGAAATCACCTAGGGTGATGGCAGAGTTTGGGAGAAAAGGAAGACTGTTAACCCTGCCAGAAAAACAAAACAAAACAGAAAGAGAATTCTGAAGAGATTGGTAGATGGCAAAAATCAGTGAGAGAAGAGCATAACATAGCTGAATTGCATGAGCTTCAAAAAAAGGAGGGGCTTGTTTTGTTTTTTAGCAAAAGAGTGAAGGAAAAAATGTCTTCAAGAAGCAACAGCGAGCCAGGAAAGAAACCCCAAGCCCTAAATCTCAAGTTCATAAGCAGAAACGGAGAGATGAATAAGCAGCCACTGCATGAGAAGTCTGCAAGGGAAGCAATGTCATCAGGGGAGAGCTAGATTTCAGGAAAGGCAAAGACACAGGTGTTTACAAAGCCATAGATGCAGAGAACACACTTGAAATGTATGGATTAGGCCCAGGCAAGACTTTCTATAATATGGAGTTCCAAATTCCCAATGCCCCATTTCTTTCAATGAGTGAGAGCTGCTTTGAAGCAGGCTCCACTTTGATTGCTCTAGATGAATGCTTTAGAGATCAGTGGACAGAATAGGTTATGGATCTCTGGCCACACTATTAATTAATTGCTATGGGGGAGGCTGTTCAATTCTTAAGCCTGGCCACAAGTAAAATGAATGGTTGGGGAATGCTGTGGAAGAAAGAACAGATTCTTTTTTCATGTACAAGAATGGCAACTCAAAGTATGAGAGCAGACTAAACATTAATAGAATTCATCAGCTTAACCTTGATTTACAAGATTCTGAATGAGGACAATGGGAGCTCTCTGATAATGTGCAGTGTCATTACTTCAGGCAAAGAGAAGCTGTCCTGACTTTGTGCAATTGTTAGTGAAAACCAAGACGTTCCCTAACAAGTGTGTTTATCAAGTCCATCTGCAGTGTTATTTTGTACGCTCATTTGCAGTCCCTGTCATTCTTCTCCATGCTCATTTAACATGATGGACTTGTTTGGCAAATCCTTCAAGTGGTGGGAGGACAGGAAGAGGAGGAAGCTTACTCTGAATCATAAAATAAAAGATATTGGCCTCTCACACACTCTGACTCTTCCTTCTCCTCACCCTCCTTGATCATCATGATTATTGGGAAGAAAGAAAATGAATGGCTAGGTGATGTGCTCCTGTGAGTCTGTTGATTAGTTGCTCAGAGCACCATGGAGAAGAGGGTTCTAGTGTAGTTTTCTGGTTTGACTTGAGTTCTTGATTAGGCAGGAAAAGAAAGTTTGGCAAGTCCTTTAATCTACATCTCAGGGAATCTCCCCGAGTCCTACTGAATAAGGTAGTTCAGACGCCTCTCTCCCACGATGATCGTCAGTACCAAAAGCGACTAGCATCTCTTTGGTGCTACCTGCTGCATGCTGTGCCGAGCACTTTGTGTTTATTTCTCTATTTTGCAAAACAACAGTCTGATATTATTTACTCTTAGTTTTCAGAATATATACTGAGATTCAGGGATGTTAAATAATCAGCCCAAGATCACATAGCACATTACTGGCAGAGCCTGAATTCTGGGCCAGGTATATCTCCAGAGGCCACATTCTTCACCAGAACACTCTAAAATAGCACTGTCCAAATATATGAGAGCCACACGTGAAATTTTAAATTTTCCAGCAGCTACAGCAAAAAATACAAAGAAACAGTTGAAATTAATTATAATCACATTTTATTTTACCCCGTATATCTAGAATATTACATTTTAACACATACTCACTATCAACAAAATTATTACTCAGATAGTTCACATTCATTTTTCATGCTGAGTCTTCAAAATCCAGTGTTCTTGACAGTTAGAGCACATCTCAGTTCAGACTAGCCACATTTCAAGCGCTCGATAGCCGCAAGAGGCTAGTGGCCAAATACGGACAATGCAGCTCTAGTCTCTGTTTATGGAAACAGAGTTCTCTTATTTTTTTATTGACGTATAATTCACCTACAACATCATATTAGTTTCAGGTGTACATCTTAGTGATTTGATATTTATATATGTTATAAAATGATCACCACAATAAGTCTAGTTTCCATCTGTCGCCATACAAAGTTATTACAATATTATTGACTGTATTCTCTATGGTGTACATTTATCCCTGTGACGTCTTTATTTTATAACTGCAAGTTTGAAGAGGATGCTCTTAATCCTTTTACCTATTCGGCCCAACTCCCAGCCCTATTCCTTCTGAACTACCAGTTTGTTTTCTGTATCTATAAGTCAGTTTCTGAAACAGAGTTCTTTATCAGAGGATTTGCAGAATTTATTAAAGTTCTTCTTTGAGATAAGTAGAAAGAGGGCTTCCTGTGTGTGCTAGTGATCTCTGTGATATAATATGATGCAAAATTGGTAGCCCCCATCCTCTCATCCCTTTTCCCTGTGTGGCAGCCTTCTCTTTTAAAAGTGGGTGTGTGTTCATTTTCACAATAAATCTTCACAAAATTTATAAAGTCCTTAAAAAGCATTTTATGATACAGAGTAAATATTAAATAAAGAAAGAGCCAGACTATTGCCAAGGTTAAGATATGTATAGGTTTGTATACTCTTACTGTCTGTTTTCACTTGGGCAATAATTTAATCTCTCTGGATTTGTCTTTTTGTCTATTGCTTGTCCTAATAGAATTTTTAAGAGGGCAAAAATGAGATTGTACATTTAATATAGTATCTGAGAAGCAGGAATTGATTAATGTATTAGCTATTTTTATACACCTATGTTCAAAGTCCTTGTATAGTTTACTACCAAAGGTCAGTGTGAGCAGGTCATCCCTAACCGTGAATACAAGAGCAGGGTGTACCCTTTACGGAAGTTATAGAACAACTTGATAAATAACCCATATCTATTTGTGGACAGGTACCTTTATACATAACTTAAATTTTACTTGACCATTCTCAATGTGAGGACTCAGTCACTTTCGTCTCTTCCTATAGATGAATTATAT